>NC_092197.1:12931869-13581591 GCF_043641665.1 Enoplosus armatus
TCAGTATACAGACAACAGATACAAAGACAGCTTGGATTTACTTCAGTGTTGCTGTAGATACCAAAGACACAGATGATCACAATTCAAGTCTTTCTGTTCAACATTAGAGCATCATTACACCGATACAATATGTGCTTGTTGTAATCAAACCATTGTTGGTAAGAAAATATTCAGAAACAGAAACATCGTTTACTTTACACAACTCACATCTAACCTGAGGTAGTTAGAGACATCTCCCAAAGAGCATTTTGCATAGTTAAATTCATGCTTTGCACTAACTGGACTTTGTATGTGTATTTCTGTATTTCTGCAGGGCAACAGTAAAAACGGGCCTGTCATTCAGCGCAGCGCGACCCAGCGACTCTGCGCTGTGGGACATCGCAGTGGAGCCTGGAAGAGAAGCGACTCCCAACACCGTCTCTGTTGTCTGTCAGAGGAAGGTTGCTGTCACTGCAAAGAGGTCAGTCCACTGCATGTGTAGTACATGTGCACAGTGTTACAGGTTTGTGTGTTTTGTACTTTCTCTACACATAAATTTTTTTTATCTTTTATCACTTCTTATTGTCTTTTTCTATAGTCTATTTCTGAGATTGCAATAATCCCTGCTTCTACCATAAGGAAAGGTGATCAGTTATCATGAAAAAAATCTCTTCCGTTTTACATTCGCTTTGCAGAGCATGGACAGATTAAAAATGAATGATTTTTTTTTTTATTCGGGAGGAAAAGTAATCATTTGTGGCCTTGTACTCAGTGAGCACAGACTGTAAGCAGTCAAGTGCACACTATTTTGTTTTTGTCTGTGTAAAAGAATGTGTTACTGCATCAGTTTTCATGTAGTAAACTTGCATTTGTCAGTAGAGGTGTGAGAGTACCCATGTGTATCTCAAAACATCTGCATTAGAAG
The DNA here is from genome assembly GCF_043641665.1 of Enoplosus armatus. Taxonomy (NCBI): domain Eukaryota; kingdom Metazoa; phylum Chordata; class Actinopteri; order Centrarchiformes; family Enoplosidae; genus Enoplosus; species Enoplosus armatus. Next base: position 12,932,774 of record NC_092197.1, read on the forward strand.
AAAAGAAAAGGTTATACTAGCTCTGCTGCTTGCAGATCCTATTTTGTGCATATGTCTGACACTCATTTCCAAAGTCTGCACGGTGTCTGACAGCTACAGAATATTACAATGATACTGCAGGAACAAGAACATTGTAAGTCCCTGGCTGTGTTTAGTTTTCATTGGGACGCACTGAAGACGTTAATGATGGAATTAAAAGATGGATGATTGAGGCTTCCTGTTTGCAATTCAGGTCAATTCAATCAACTTCATTTGACTTGCAACTCAGCTCAACTTAGCTTACTCAGTTCCTTAATAGTTATCATTTATTGTAATGATCACTTTACAAAAGAATCAGTCGAAATCACAACTATGTCTGCCACCACCCATCACCCTCCACCCCACAGAAAAACACATATAAAACTCTTAGAAAGTATAGAAAGAAAGAAAGAAGATAAAAAGAGAAGAAAAATCAGGGGGAATTGGCTCAAAATGATCTTCAGATTTATTATCCCAGTATCTTGTACCCTCTACATTCAAGTATACTATGTAATCTCAAATATATTCTCTCAGTCTCTACCCCCAATGTTCATTGAATAATGTCTGTTTTTCTTATCTTGATGCAAATAGTTGAATAGTCAATTAGGAACTTCACTTACTTCAAAGAAACTTAACGGAATTCTTAGTCCCACTAGTTATAACCTCCAGGATCACCAGTTTTACTCTCCTTTCCTTTGATGTGGCTCAATTAAGTGGCAAATAAGAAACAGTAGCAGTAAAGAAATCAAAGTGCTGTTGAAGTGCTTGTACGTCTATTGATTTAATAGTAAATTAATATTAATTTCATAGCACTTTCACTGCCTGATTGACCTGAAACACACCCATTGCTTGATACAGCAGTTGTGCCTGATGCTGGTGGCGGCACACACCAACCTCTGCCCAGCAACCTCCCGCCCACACAGACACACATCACCCGCCGTCCGTCCGACCCACTTATCCGTAATCATCCATAATCACGGCTACGTTATCCAGGCTTAAGCGCTTGCACGTTCAGAGGAGGAGATTAGGAAGGAGAGATATTCCAAGTCGCCTCCCTTGTACTGAGCTCCCACCAGGACACACACACACACACACGTGCAAGCACACACACACACACACACACACACACACACACACACACACACACTCCAGCCACTGTGCTTTGAAGTGATGATATGTCCAGGGGTTTAAAGCCCCCCCTGATAGATGGATTTCCAGGAAATAGGGGCATTAACCCCTTCTATGTCTCTCTGTCTCGCTCTCACGCAGCCTCTCACAGTATTTTCAATGTGAATCCTTTCAATCCGCTTAAAATCTGTCCATTTTATTTAAGAAAATACAGCTGGACAAGGACCATATCAAAGAAATTAAGCAGCCATTTTAATTGGACTTAGAGTGGAACAAGTTCATGCTTTCTGGTATATTTGACCAAGACACACATGACTTTAGGCATGTTGTAAAGGTACAAAGACATTATTGTGCTTTAATTCCATACAATATCTCAACAGAATTGCTTTTTTGTAGTTTTGTCTAATTGTACATTTGGCATATGATGTTCAACACTGGATCAGCAACCCTCTAGATTATTTGGGAATTACGCTTAAATTTGCTTTCTTGCTGCAAGTTAGATGAGAAGAGTGATACCACTCTCATGTTTGTACGGAAAATTTGAAACTACAGCCAGCAGCCGGTTAGCTTTGCTTAGCATAAAGAATGGAAACTGCGGGACAAAGCTAGCCTACCAGCATTTCTAAAGCTCACTAATTACCACTTTATAACTTATTTTTTTATACCATACTGTACAAATCAATACAAAAACCCAAGTGTAAACACAACAATTTGTAGTTTAACAGTATCCAACTAGCTGTTTCCCCCTGCTTCCAGTCTTTATGCTAAGCTAAGTTAGCAAGCTGTTGGCGGTAGCTTCATACTTAGTGTACAAACACAAGAGTGGTATCAATCTTCTCATCTAACTCTCAGCAAAGCAGTGTTTGCTTCATATGCCAAATGTACAATAGGATAAAACTAGAACAAAGAAATTCTGTTGAGATATTGTATGTAATTAAAGCAAAACTCTCATTTAGAAAGCGAATAAGCATATTTACCAAAATGTTGAACTTTTCCTTGTTAAGGGTAATGGTCATGACTGCTAGGTTGGTTGGTTTGCTATCTTTCATCTTTGTTGTGCGTGGATGAGAAATAGTCCTTTATGGTCTCCATTTTTTTTCTGGTCAGGTATTTTTGTGAGGTTGTCAGTAAAAAGACTCGGCAGAAGTTTCTCTTTGTGGAGCTTTGACGTGGTATCGCTGACCCTCTGCGAGCAGCTTCGTATTCAGGAGAATCTCACCCTCAGAGATGTCAAACAGACAAAAAAGTCCTAATTGAACTCAGCTTGAATTGTGAGTCTACTGCCTGGAGCATCAACTCTAGAATACTTGTGTAATATACAAATAATGTTTTTATTTTATTTCATAATATCTGTAGTCAGTGCTTTTAATCTTTCACCACACAGTCCAAAGCTTATGGATGCACACAAGCAAAAAAGAAAAAAAAAAAGAGAAAAGCCTGGTTTGCTTTTTTTCATGTGCCTTTTCATTAGTGGCCTCACATAACCTCAAAACAGCCTCTTTTAATTCGCTCATGGTCATCTTTCCTGCACAGTGATGAGTCCTGGAGTTCCTTTTGATAGAGCATGAATATCTTTTGATAGAGCATGAATATTTTTACACGTTCATACGGGTATGTATGCATGTGTTTGTCTTTGTTGCTGCTGATTTCAATATTTGCGACCTTCTTTTTAAATGAGAGTTTTAGCCATGTTCTGTAGAGGTTCATTGTTTTATGCAAAGTTTTACTCCACTTCAAAGTGCCACAGCTCCATTCACATTCTGCTCTATTTTCCCTTTGATCTGTTCCTTCTGGCAGGTATGCCTACACACTCTCTCCAGCATCAAATAACATCACATGCCATTTCTTTGACAATCCTTTGACCAGAATACTTGGCTCAAGTCTCTGCCAGCTCGCTTAATCTTCCCTCCACACTCTCACCTTATTCTTCCATCTGCTGGTGGAAATGAGACCTCTTGTGTGTTGTGTTCACTGCTACAGTTTGTTTTTCACAAATTTCAGAGTCATTTCTATCTTTTTCATTTTCATAGGCAGTGCACAGAGAGAGTACACACCTCATCTCACCTCCATCCGCAGTGAAGCATCGTTGTCTCTTGACACCAGACTGGATTTCTAACTGATTGAAACGACACCTGTTTGTCTTTGACATTTAATTTAAAAGTGGACTGAACAAAATTATCCCTAGCATTACACTAATTTAACTTTAGATAGTGTGCTAACAATATCTTAACACTCCCCAGTATTACCCTCTAAATGAACACCACAGTTTAACCTTTTTAATTGTGATTGTGATAAAACTTGAACTGAATGTGGTCAGAGACTAAGTGCTACTTATCTTTCATTGCTCTCCACAATTAAACCCTTGATTGGAATTCCATTTCGTTTCATTATTCATTTTCCTGCAATATATATATCAATAGCCACAATTTTGTTGCCTGTATGTCTGAATTAAAAGTAAATGTGAAACTCTTGAAACAGCATGGCCTATATATTTACATTACATGAACAGAATGTCAGGTTCTGCACTAGACATTTTTTTAGGAATGCTGTTTGTATTGTTTCAGTCAACGTCCGACCCATATCATAATATAGTTTTGATTTTAAAATGTATGTCTCCAAAAAATATCTGAATGCAACTTTTTTTGTAACTTTTGAAAGAAGAAATTAATTCTTTATCCTACAAATGAAACACTGAAGTCATGAGTCATAAGCATTAAAGCCACCCTCACTCAGCTAAATACACTTACAGGTTTTGTCGCTACGGCCTTACGTGATACCCGATAGCTTATGGTGGCTAATGTTAGCTAAACAAACTTAACATAGATTTTTGTAGTTTACTGACTTGATTACTCTTTTTGACTTGTGCTAATGTTACACTATGTTTTAGCATCTTGTGGCCATATTGGCCACTGTTCAGCAGAGGTTACCTAGGCTTGCTTTAACTAACCATATTGTGTTTTAAAACTTTATCTCTAAACAGGGGTCTTTTGGAAGTTTTACAACTGGACTTTGTGCCAAACGATGTTTCGGAGCAGGCTGAGAGTCAGACGATCTCCTGGCGTCTGGAGTTGCCAGGGAACATCAAGGATGTGGGCATGATGCGGATCTACACAACTCAGAGAGACTACATAGGGCTGGCGCCTCTGGTCATGGTGAGGACGATATCTGTATGAATTTCTCTACTATTGAAAACTGAACTTTAGAGTAGATTTTCTGCTTTTCTGCTTCTTACATACACATTACACATAGAAGCACTGCATTCCCTGCAGGGCGCACAGTAAGTACAGTGTGTATATATATACATACTGTACTTATTATGAAGGATGGGGACGATGTGTTAATTGCAGACTGGCTCTACACACACAGGTGGAACATTAAAGCGGGGGCATGTACATGCAAGGGTCTCCTACCTACTACCTCACTCCTTAAGGCCTTAATGGCTTTGGCACTCATTGCCTTGATAAAAAACAGTTTCATACACTTAACTTCCTAATGATTTTCTTGACATAGAAACAAGGTGAGACGATGTCATCTGAAGTTTACATCATAAATATACATTCTCTTCATGTCATTTGACCTGTAAGAAAATGTCCTCGGGTTGTAGAGAAAAGCGTTACATCTGTTGGTCCCACTTGCACAGATGTCCTCGTCTTTGTTGTGCCGTCTAGATGTGTTCAAAGTCAGACATCGTTGGCCTCCCTAAAGAAATTTGCACTCATTTCTGCGGTTCCATCCATACAATAATTAGTGTTTTTATATGATCTGTTCTGCCTGACATCACATCATACAGTATTGACGTAAAAAGTTTTTAGAAAGTTGTTTGTTTTGGCGTTCAACTTACACAAATGAGAGAAAAGAAAATTATTAAATGAATGTCAATTTTGTTACCAATCAATTTTTTTAATTTAGTTTTTCTTCCATGTCAAATTATTATAGGTCTGCAAGTCAGCGTTCGATAAGATTCAAATCACCTCTGCCTGTTTGTAAAAGACACACTGTGATTGTCTCTGATGCATTAATATTGTTTTGGATGCTTACACTGATCCCCTGCTGCTTTGTGTACTCGCAGGAATTACAAGGTAGATGCATGTCCGTCTTTGACATTTCATGGTACAATAGTCAACATGAATCAAGCCACGGCTCTTTTCCTTTTAAAGTAAAGTTAGTGTAGCTTTATATTTATAGCAGAACAAATGACTGTTACAACCACATGTGAACCACCTTGTCACTACAGATGTAAATAAATAAACAGCACAGCAGCAGAAAATGTCCATTTATTACAGTCCGTATTGAAGGAAAGGGAGGAAAGGCACGGTGGCTCTGAACTCTCAGCAAAGAAGACTGCGTGGTTGATTTTCTGTGTTTGCATGTTCTTCCCGTGATACTGAAATGTTCTCCCTTTCAGATAAACCTATAAAGGATTTAGCACTTACTGAATGAACACGTAAATGAAGGAATGACTGAACGAACAATACCAGGGTTTACCGCAGAGTGTAAATATAACACTGTTTTCAGAAAAGAAGCAGATTTAAAAACAGAGGTGAACTACTTGAGCTGAACTTGATCACCACAAGCCAGATTATAGCAGGGCTTGCGGAAACATCGGACGTCAGGATCTCTCAGTGTGGCACTGCCAGTGCCACAGAGCGCCGATATTGCTTTCTGATTTTGTGCTACGCCTGATCCACTGGCTTATGTGTGGGTCAGTGTCGCAGTCTGAACTAGATCATGTCCTTTTGGAATTGCGGTCAGCAGCTGTCAAGCCGACAGAGGATGTGAAGCTGCCGGGGAACATCTGCCGAGAGTTGCCTGATGCTTTAGTCCGCAAGCATCACTGATCAACCAGAGCTTCTTACACACACACACACACAAACAGACGTTATCAGAGAACTTATAAACTGGGAAGTAGTTGCAAATCCACGTTGAAGGAGGAGTTAAAGTGTAAAAATAAAGCTACATCTGGCTTGATGACAACTTATGGGATGTGTAAGAGCCGAGCTGCAGCTAGGCAAAGATGTAAAGTACAAGGTGGGAAAATGTGTTGGAAGATTAGAAATGCAATCAGGTTTAGGTGCTGTGAGTGGTGATCGACTGTGTGGATAATACAATACAGTCGAGGATTTATTTCCATCCAGGTGTGTGAGTTTGAGAGAGACAGACATGTATATTATCATCATAGAGATATTATATTTTTGTAGCACATCTGTGCAGTTTGTGTGTGAGTGTTACGTCAGTGTGATTTAAATGAATCAAGTTTGTGAGCCTGTGAGTGTTTTAATCCCTGTTAGTCTTGCTAACACCCCCTGCCTGTCATCCCCGCCCCCGTACAAATAGTGATGATTGTATTAGTCCTGCAGGATATAACAAGTTTCTCATGTACGGTGTGTAAAAAGTCTTCTTTCTATATGCTTTCACCCTTATAATAAAGCAGTAGGCTAGTAGATAGTTTGGGTTTTGGAGAAATTCACAAAGTCACGTACCACTACCTTTGTAATATATATACGTATATAAGTAACTGTATATTTTGTTTTTATTTTTGTTTTTATTCTATTCATTGTTTGTGTGTTATGTCTGTGTGTCTTGAAGTCCAAGTTAATCTATAGCTTTGCTCAATTACTGGACATCTATGGGATCAGGTAGCAGCTCCTCTCAAAAGTATAATACACCTTCTTCAGCATCGAGGGAGCTTAGCATTAAAAATGACATCCAAGACTCTATATTATTTTTTGCCTGCTATATCTTGAGACTGAATGTTTGATAAACTCAATTCCTTTGGTGTTTTTGAGAGTACAACATGTGGTGTAGTTGGAGCAGCCGTTCATCTTTGGAAAAGTTTGATGCATTATCTCAGCCTTTGACCTTCAAACTACACACAAAAAAATCAAAACCTCCCTCAGTTCCTTGTACATGTGAAGTACAATGAATAAAACCATGACTCTGTACCTAACCCAGACTACTAACCTGCTCTTTATCCCGTCTTTCTGCACAGAACACTGATATCCTGAATACTGCGGTGCTGACGGGTAAAACGGTGTCGGTCCCTGTGAAGACTCTGGCTGTGGAGGCCGATGGCTCAGTTACCGATGTGACCAACTACACCAGCTGCAGGTCTACAGAGGAGGATGTACTCAAGGTATTGTCATTTACATGTTGGTTTAAAAAAATATTTTTGGGAGATTTGGAGCAATTGTACCGCCAGAATTATGGAAATGAATGCATGCTCTGTGTCATTAAGTAGTAATGAAGGTTTTATTTCCAAATTCCAACCCAAATGTGGAGTGGAGCTTGTGGTAAATTAATCACATAAGGTGAAAAAGAGTTAAACAGCCTTTACATAAAACAAACGAACTCAATTCTGTCTCTCTGTTCAGAGCTCTGTTAAACAAAGAAAAGAAAAAGAAAATGAAATAAAATGAAATTGTCCACCCTTTTGTTGTAGAGTTGTATCGTTTTTCTTCACTCAGTTCAGTCAAGTTATAAGTTTTTGTTAAGTCAACTACGTGGTTTTAGTTCAGTTAGGGGCCCCTATATTTTTTCCTTAAATCTTATTTGGAATCCAAGTGGAGGACTAGTGCATCCAAATCCATGGAGTGGCTCCTTGACTTCTCCACATACAGCCGCAGTGGTGGCCGGTCTGGCTCCCGCTTGCTGAAACTCCTCGCAGTCGTCCCAAGATCGACCATAAAAAATCAACAACCAGAGAATAGTAATTAAAAACACATTGAATAATGGTCCTTCTTAATCTTCTCATAAACCACAGTATCCCGGAACAAGGTAACTTCCTCCTGGATAACTTTAACAATGAACTTAAACAGGTATAATCAACTTTTACTCATCACTGTTTAAGCTAGCTTGCATACACGCTGCACGTTTTTTTTGCTCTGCTTTTTTTCCTTTCCGTATGCCGACTCTTCCTACAGGCGTTTGACGCCCTCTGTTGGACTTTTAGCCAGACTGCATCATTAATCCTACCTTTCATTGAACTGATGATCTGTTCAATGTATGGGGGTTACACAGCCTTTGTTTCTCTCATATTTAATTCCAGTGTGAATTGAATATATGACTCAGGCCTCATTAGCATACAATGCAAGTTCACTGAATGTTTGACAGTAATTAAAGTGAATTTGGAGACATTGAAAATCAAGATTCATTCTCTGACTCATAACTCACTCTAAGACATCCACTGTCACTGTGCCATCATACTCAACAGGTCCAGCTCTAGTGTGTGTGTGTGTGTGTGTGTGTGTCTGTCTGTGTGTGTGTCTGTGTGTATGTGTGTGTGTGTGTGAGAAAGCAGCCTCTTCCATATGGCATTAGAGACTGAGCTCATGATCCCACCACTCAGTCAAGCAAGCACAGTGATTTGACCTCTGTGTAATGGATCCATGTTAGTGGGACAGTAGGAGTGTGGGGGGGTGTATCAGAGAAGAAGAAAGGGACTTATATTATTTTCCATTAGACGACACCACAGCAGCCACTAGATTTTCGGGCGGGAGGTAGTGTGTAAGCTTAAGTGAGTGAGAAAGAGCCAAGGAGAGGGAGACTGTGTTTGTAATGATTTTCTGTATCAGTAGAGGAACTTAATCCAGTTATTATTGTGTCTCTGAATGGTCTCTTACGCTTCCTGCAGTCACTGACCCCTCTCAGAGCAACGCCACCAACCAGACGAGGTTAAAGCTTGAAACCACAACCTTTTTCTTTTGTACTGTAACTGCCACAATGTTTGAGCCCTTTTAAAACAGCATTTGTTGATCTCATTTGGACTTGTGTTTCTGGTGAATGTCAGTTCAATAATCATTCTCTTTTTTGCTCTGATTTGGTCTCCACCAACTCCTGAAGGAAATATCTGTCTCTTTAGCTGCTAAATGCTCCACTTTGTTCACCAGCTTGGTAACTTTGTCAGTTAGCAACTAGCTAAGTTTTTGGTGAAGATAGCTGCCAAACCAATGAGCTGAAAGACACTAAAAAGTTCCATAGAAGAGGGGGGCAGCCGAGTCGGGTGATAACTGTGGTTTGTCACTTTTCCACTCCACATTTGATCCATATTTTAATCTACTGCAGCTTTAAATACAAATCATGTGTACTTTATATTTTAATGACTATTTAAAGTTTGTTTTTTTAGCTTCATGGAGCCATTGGCCTCTATTCATTTCCTAAAACTAAAAGCTTTAGTTGTGTAATACCACATGTACAAACAAAACGTGGAAAAACACGTTTTAGATACATTTAGAAACATTATACTTTCTTAGTGTGTAACCACTTTTTGTGTATGTAGATTGTGTGTTTGTTCATTTGCTCATACTGTACATGTTATTCCAGCACAGGTCTCTCTTAAAAAATGTATTTTGATCTCCATGAGATGACTTGATTAAATAAAGGATTAAATAAATACATTGTCATGCAAGAATTAGAGGCTTTGGAGAGCTGCACAAGCCATCAGAGATTCTGCTCCGGACCAGTTGGCATGATGGGAAAAGGTCTTTGCAGAATAGTCTCCCTCCACGTTGCCACATGAGTTCAAGTTGACTTACCTGGGAAGTCATTCCTCACTTTTTTCCGCCTCCCCTTTTCACGTCCCTCTCTCCAGTGCTACACTCTATATTCTCCAGTCTAGTGCCCTCCAATTACCTCTGTGGAGCCACTGGTTTGTTAAGATTGGAGGCCTATCTCCATTGCCGCCTCCCTTATCTTAAATAAAACACACCAACTGCTGTGTCTCACCTCATTGCTCTCACTGGTGGGGACTGCGGCGTTCCCACCTACAGTACAGCGGTACAGGAACAGTCGTAAGGCAGAGCTCATTTATATTCGGTAACAGTTTCATAGAGACCACGGCCGTGAATTTACATGACATAAACAGAAACATTGTGTGATTCCCTGGCCAGACTTTGGAAGGAGTGAGAATTTGATAAAATGTGTGTGTCTGTGTGGTTTTAGCTTATTTGTATTGGTGCCTCTTTTCCCACCTCTCTATTTTCCAGTTCTTACTAGAACTTTCTTATTCATTTTCCATGGCTCCGGGGCTTTACATGTGAAAAACCTCTGCTAGTGCGTGTCTGGAGAAAGTTGAGTCCAAATCACTAGACAGTTCAGTCCCACCTCTAGTCCAGTGATTCTAAAGTGATTCTGAACTTTTAAAATCCCTTTCTTGCCCAATATCAAGATATTTATAGAGCAACAGAACTGGCAGAAATAAAGGAATGCCATCTGAGAGTCTACGTTTTTGGACCAGATTGAAACTCTTTCCTCTTTCTCTGTCTGTCTTGTCCAGGTGTCAGAGCGATGTGAATATGTGTATGTGAACGGGAAGGAGACCAGAGGGAAGAGCAGGCTGCTGCTGAACTTCACTTACGGTTTCCTCAGCGCTCAGCTGGAGATGAGTGTATGGATGCCCCGCCTGCCCTTGCTAATTGATGTGGCCGACCCCGAGCTCAGCCAGATCAAAGGCTGGAGGGTCCCTGTTACTACAGGCAACAGGAGGTAATCCCAAACCAGCTCTGTGTCAAACAGTTGCAATGCTATACATCTGTTGTTGTTGTTAGAGGTCCCCTTCGGTCAATTCTGAGGGTGCCATGTGAGAGACTGAATTTTAAAATGCTATTATACTGTATGAGTCAGATATACTCCAGTAGCAGGTATAGTAAGCAAGTTGTAAGTTGTACCTGTCCATATGTGATTTTTGCATCTCCATGTTCAAGTTTTTGCACTTTGCAGCCTGTTTTTTCTTGTGGTAATCCACTTCTTCTGTGCTGGTCTGATCCGAAAGAAGCACTTGTCGGATCAGTTCAAAGTTTATCACTGACCAGGAAAATGAGTTCATTCACTGCACCTTTTTTTATAATACAATTCATCTTTAGACATTATGTCTAACTTAAAAAGATAAAGCACACACCTCTGTTAAAAGGGCTTCAGTGTCAGAATGAATAGGAGAGATTCCTACACTTATATGCCTCTTCTAGACATATGTGCTGTTTCCAGTTTCCAGTGATGTTTTTATACATGAGGAACCAATCACTGGTTATACAGTTGACTGTGTAGAAAGAGTTAAAGAGTAAAAAGGAGAAAGCCGCACAGCACACTGAGTTAGCCAAGCCTTTTAGTGGACACAGTGTCAGAGTTGTGGCTTCTAATATCCGTCTGTACTGTATATGTAATCAGTAATAAAAACATCGCATTTGTGTTTGGTGCATTAGTGGGTTGCAACACAGTTGCCCTGGAGATAAAGGTTAGTGGAATTTCAGTCAATACTTACAGTAAAGTAATTCTTTTTCACTCAATACTAACGATGATGGCCAACTGATGGGCTGTTAGTTTTCTCCAGGGTAAAATACTCTTTGGGGCTTTCATTTTCCAAAACATTCAATACCTGTCTCCAGGCACAAACTGATACGAGGTCAGAAATGTGAAATTTCTATGGTGATTTGTAATGGCCAGTCTCAGCTCATGATGAAAAAAAGTGCAGAATTTTAGATAAGAAACTGGAGGAATTTCTATCTAATTGGTAGTGACTGAACAGACTGGTGTTAGACTTTGGGCTTCATACGCAAAACCTTTTGAATTTTGTTTAGTTAAGAACAGTGTGGAGTCATGAAACATCCTGCACTGGTTTCTTTGTGTGTAACATTAAATTGCAGCAGATTATGATTTGCAGTAATGCCTTCACCGTTATTCTATCACTGTTGGTTTCAAAATAGATTGAAATAAAGACTTGCAATCAGTTAACACTGATTATGACCATGTATTCGTTGATGGTAATAAGAAGGCATAATGGCTCAAGAGTCATTAAAGAACTAATAGAAACGTTGTGTAACCATGGCGAGACTCAGCATAAAGACGTCAAGTGTTTTTGGAAATCAGTAAATCAGATTTTGAAAAAGTAATTAAACATATTACTGATGCTATGAATGAAACTCATACTTTGAATCAAATCAAACACAAATATAAGACAAATATATAGATGTCTTTATTCTCTGAGTTTATTCTCTGCAGGTGGAAGGTCAGTACAGTGTTAATAACCTCCACAAGTTTGACAAAAGGACTGAGGAAAGAATTTGTTTGCTGTCTGGTGTTGAGTCACACTTATTTAATTCCAGCAGCATCTCCATCGCATGTTAAGCTCTGACCTTAGGCTATATAATAATGATGTTTATTTGGACTGTGGCTCTTGACGGTAGCTTTCTACCTGCAGTGTGAAATCATATCCACCAGCCCTCCAGCACACCTGTGGTGCAGTGCGTGACAGACCAGCTGTGCTTATGATAATTATATGATCATTGCTGAGGGGTTTCAGGATGGTTCATAGCTTAACCTCTACCACCCACAAAAAAGCTGTGGGATCCCGGTTAATTTAGCTTAAATTTAGTTGGAAGGAAAGGTCAATCTGCAAATGTTTTGTGCCTCTACAGATTCAACCACCACACTGCTGGTCTCCAGTATTGCTTTCTGAGTTCATTTTCTGAAATGACATTTAGGAGTTCATATCACAGATTAACTGCGTGATTTTGTAGTGTCATTGTTGCATACTTTTGCCAGTGAGTCATTTTACTGAATAATTCAGCCATTTGGTTGAAATTTGGTTTAAAAAATGCATTTAGAGCTACTGCTTACCCAGAAGTATTTTTCAGCAGGTTCTTAAAAAATTCACATCACACAGAATTTACACTTCAGTGAAAAATATCTTCATATCTGTAAATAATTGTGTATAGTGCATGCAATAACACAACATAATTTTGAAATATGCTTTCTTGAAGAGGATCAATACCACTCTCTTATCTAAATATGAAGCTACGGTCAGCACGTGGTTAGCTTAGTTTAGTTTAGCTTAGCATAGCTTAGCATTGAGACTGGATGTATAGGCTTGTATAAACAATATATAACATGTCAACTGGTGAGCTTTAGAGGTGCTGGAGAATTTTGTTACCTTTGGATGGAGCTAGGGTAACTGTTGCCCCCTGCTTCCAGTCTTTATGCTAAGCTAAGCTAAGCTAACTGCCTCCTGACTGAAGCATTATATATAGCATACAGGCATGAACAGGATATCAATCTTGTCGTCTATCTCTTGTTATTTATAAGCTTGTTTCCTAAACGATTCCTTTGAACTGTTAGTCAAGCATGTGACTGTCTGATTACCTTTATGTGTCAGGTCAACATGGGACAGTGAGGAAGAGGAAGAGATGAGGAAGGGCCGGGGTTGCATGCTGCAGTACCAGCACTCTACACTCCGGGTGCAAACACACTTCATAGCCCAGGCTGACGCAGAGGTGCTGCCTGATCCGTTAACTGGGGCAGAGCCTGTTGAGTACTTCCTGGGTCCTGATTGGCAGGTAAAGGCATTTAACAGCACTTATTAGCAGGATTTAGGTTCACTTGTCTTAATTGAATGTTTCAGGCAATAAATAGAAGTTTATGTTCCAAACGTTACAACAGCTAGCTAGACTCTGAATTAGTGGAATGAAAAGTAACGCTTTTCTCTCTTTTGATTGACAGGTGGATGTGACCAATCTTGTACGCTATTCTCTAAAAGTGGCAGATCCTGATGTAGCCCGGGTGCAGGATGGGGTGGTGCTGCAGGGACGTGCTGTGGGCACCACTACTGTGCAGGTGACCCTTGACGTGTGTGTGTGTGTGTGTGTGTGTGTGTGTGTGTGTGTTTGTATTTGTGGCTTTAGCAGTTGCAGTGTGTGCTATAATCATGTATATCCATCTGCAGTTTGGATGAATGTTTTTACTTGTTGCAGGTGCTGTCCCCTCTGACGTCATCGGTCCTGGCTGAGAGGAGCATCAGGGTGGTGGATGACAAAGTGAGTGTGACAGAGCTCGGGGTGCAGTTGGTTTCTGGACTCTCTCTGTCCCTGCAGCTCAGCCCAGGGAGCAGCAGGGCCATCGTCGCCACGGCAACCACACGGGAGATGATCACGCAGCTCAAACAGGTAAGTAACTGGAAAATTGTAACACACAAAGCATAAAAGTGTGGGCCACGGCTCAGCTGTTCGTGATGGTACTTGTCTCTTTTTATGCCTGTTAGTTTTACAGTTACTCATTTTCACATAGCCTGTGAAGGGCCATTCAACAGAAAGTGAAAATCATATGTATGTATATAAACAAAAGCCGTGAATAATGTGAGATTATAAAAGAAAAAAATCTGCTTATTGTGGGATTATTTATGATTTAAGAGTAAATCATTTATTTTCTCTTTTATTCAGATTTTGAAACATATAAAAATAGATCTATAGATTTGTCATGTGATGCAGAACCACACATTTTTGTTTGAGGTTAGTAGATTTATCAAGTAGGCATGGAAAGATGACAAAACATTGATTGATTCTAAAATTCAACAGTCCTAATTTTCCTTCAATGGAAAATACACCAAACAACGCCCACGTTCTTTAAATCACTAACTCTCGCTTTGTCACATCTTTGGAAACTCTGATCCACTGCCATGAGAGCACCTGTCAGTGTCATCCACCTTGACAAAGTTTCATCAGAGAGCTTTAGGCTGTGATTAAATATCAAAGCTGAGCGCCCACAATGTGTTTTTTTTTTTGCCTGTACTATTCTAACTGTGTAATTATTTATTGGCCACTTCCCTCTTGTAGTGATCTGCCACCACTCACACCAGCCTGGAAACACTCACAGATGCATGTATAATAAAACAAAAGCATAAATAATATTGCTGTCCTCATAGACCTGCGTATTAAGACCAGCATGCTTCTTAGCAGATTAGAAAAAAAACATGTGTAGTTACTCTTTGATTTTTCCATATACAAATCAAACCTTGCACATATGACTTTAGTATTGATCTTAGTGTTTAGATTTACAATTTAGCACTTGATTATAGTCTGGCTAAAGCCAAATTAATTGCCTACATTGCAGGTGTAGTTAACCCTGTTTAACAGATTAATTGATTTGATTGATTTTAATTTAGATTTGATTCGATTAGATCCGAAATCTGGGTTATATACATGTGCCTGAAGAGTGCGTTGTTAGGACCAACGTGACCAGCAGGGAGACAACTTGCTTACGTCATACTGTATTTAAGCAACAGTACTTAGCAGCAGTGCCAGAACCATCTGTAGGGACGGAACATTTGGAAAGTGCCACATTCAATGAAACATTTCATTTGATATATCAGGCGACAGTGGATACAAGTAATGCAAGGAATCAAAACATTCTGAATAGAAACGGAAAAAGGATCCCTCCCCCGTTGTTCGGAGAGGTGGTTGGAGGGGATTAAAAAAGATTTTGGCTGATATCTGGACGGAGGGCAGGGGAGGGAAAAAGCATTGTGAATGTAGGAAGTAATTTCAAGAGAAATGTGGCAACTCTGAATAAAGAAAGAAAAATCCATCTTGATTCTTTGAAGGAAAATTTTGGCATCTCATAGTTGGAGATGGAAGTAGTGTTATTTTGTTTGGTACGCCATAAATATTCTTTTGGAATATAATCTAAAAATCTGTTGGGGGAAATTTGGCATTAATAATAATTAGCAATTAGTGTGGCATTTGCAATAACAATGCTGATTACTTCACATTCATTTAAGTTTTCTCTAGTTACGTTCAATTGTTCCTGCACAGGGAGCAGAAGCAGTATATGCACCACAAACAATATAATTCAAAACAACTTTATTGTAAACCTTCTGTGAAGAGGGGCTTAAAATTACACTTTAAACTTGCTATGATTAAATAGATTAAAAAGTCCTCAATGTTCATTTTCCAACGAAGACATAATGGGCTTCTGCTAAGAGGATTTGAATGATAAGAATTGCCACACAACGGAGCAGATTTAGCAAACAATGACCTTAGGGGTGAAATAATATTTGTGTTTTCTCTTTGCATCTCTGAATGTGAGCTGGCTGCATTCAGAGCCCCGACCATCATCTGCCGGTTACCATGCTGTTAGAGAGAGCGGAAGAAGCAGATAGGGTGCACAGATGATCATTTTAAAAGCTCACTCACACATTTAGCCATGGCAGCTTGCCCATTTTAAACCAGCTCCCAGACACAGGCATGGGGCAGCAATTAGGTGGTCCATAGCTGTTGGAGCGACAGCTCACTTTACCTACAGTACACTGTCACCGTGGCTGCTCTGCCCCTGTCAATAACAAACTATTAGAACCATGCCAGTGCAGATGACCAGCCAATTGTGTCTGTGATGGCAAGCTGTAAATGCTCTGCTCAGGGCGATTCATGATGTATTCAAACCCAAAATATAGGTTAGGTCTGTGGCGACCCATTGGCTCACATGAGCAACAGGAAATAGGTCATTGTGTATTAATGTGATTGGATTGACTAATTCTGCTCCTAACATGACCCCTGTAGTTGTACGTTTTTGATCTTTTTTAAAGGACTTCTATTATACTCTTTATCCACCCTGGTTAAATTATATTTCATGCTATGACTTCATTGGACTATGATTTATGATACAATAGCACCCTACTGAGTGTAATCATAAAGAGATTAGCATAGGCAATTTAGTGTTATTAACAATCATGGGAATATAGCTCTCACTGAATGCAGGGGGGAATATTGATTTTCTGAATGCTTTCTGATCTACTTTTCCACATATGAACTCTATATATTGCTCAGTTGTCACAGTTCTTTTTTTCCTTCTCCTTTCAGGAAGCAGTGGTCAGCTGCTGGGTTCAGTTCAGCGATGGCGCCGTCGCTCCACTGGAGCTGTTTGACCGGAGTATCTACTCTCTGACCGTCTCTACCCCGGATGAGAGGGTGGCCACAGTGCGCCGCACCCCGCAGTCCACGTTTGTAGTCGCACAAGGTGAAGGTGAAGGCCAGGGGGCGCTGGTGAGAGTGGAGATGAGGATCTGTGAGGAATGCCAGAAGTCCAAGAGGAAGAGCAAGTTGGCAGTGGGCATGGGGCTACTCAGGATCAACTTCCAGAGCAGCAGCAGAGTCATAGCAGGTGGACGAGGAGGAGGAGGAGATGTTGGCACTGATGGAAACAAAGATTTTGATGGTGGTGCATCAGAGGTGCTGGGTGAGCTTAAAACGACAGTGACTTCACAGCAGGCTGTCACAGATATGGATAAATGGTTGTTCAGAAGCACAGTACCTGACCAGCGAGGGTCCACCCCGGCAGAAACTACCACCTCAAGCACATATTCGACAAGAAATATGCAGCCACATGTCGTGTGGATTGGAACTACAAGAGGTACCACATATACTGTCCTTCCCACAACTGCCACTTCAACTATGAGCAAACCAAACTTAAATACACCACTGAACACTGCCAGAGCTATAGAGACAATAGTGGGTTTAGTTAGGAAAGGAGAAGGGCAGAAGAGAAGATATGGAAACATGCTCGACAACCCCAATTCACCCCCTAACAAAGACATTCCCAAAGCAGAAGTAAAACCCAAGAAAGAGCCTCCTAAATCTAAAACTCCAAAAGTAATTGAGAGCGACCTCATTAGGACATTCAAAGCCATGTCGGACTTGGAAATCGGCATGTATGCCTTGGTGGGGGTCTCCTGTGTAGCTATCTTGGCTTTTTTGCTCAACTGTGCTTCGTATAACCTCTGTTTCCGGAATAACAAGACCCCCATACAGGCAGGCCCGGGACCCGGCGGGATCCCGAAGGATCACAAACACGACTGGGTGTGGTTGGGGAGCAACAATCACAGCACTCCCGCCCCAGGTGCCCCAGCTCAAGTGTCCACGCTAAAACGTGAGGCTCATCGCCCTCTGGAGTCCCGTCACTCCATGGACTCCATCGGCCACCGCAGCCTGGAGAGCACCCTGCTCACTGTGAGCGCCACCACTGTCCCTGAAAGAACTGCCACCCTGGGCCGCAGCAGGACCACTTCCCAGCAGCAGCAGTTTCAGGCGAAGGCGATCGACCCCATGGCGAACCGTTCAGCCACCTTGCTGGCCAGGCCACATCGCAGCGAGCCGCTTCATTCCCCTACCAGTAAGCGGAACCAGGTCCAGTTCACCACCTTCACCACACTGGACATCAAGCACTTAAATGCACTGAAGAAGAACGGCGTGGACTTAAACTGGGCCAACCAGCAGACGCAGCATCACCAGGCCCCTGCCGAGCCCCAGACACCTTTACCTGACATGCCGTGGCCTGTAGTCAAACCTCTAGGAGAGCCCCAGTGAGTTTGTTGAGGTGCTTCTATCTGTGTGTGTGTGTGTGTGTGTGTGTGTGTGTGTGTGTGTGTGTGTGTGAGTTTGAGTGAGTACGAGAGAGAGAGAGAGAGAGAGAGAGAGAGAGAGAGAGAAAAGTGTAGAATGTGTAAAAGAAAAGACGCTGGCTTTTGGTGTTTTGACAAAAGATAAATCACTTTAGCGGATGTATTTATTGAGATTAAATAAAGGATATTTTATATTTTAAAGGTGTGTCCTCAGTGAAAGCTTGTAAATACATTATGTAATGGCGTAAACCATGAAGGGCAACATAAGAGACACTGTGTTCATTTTTTTTTTAAGATTCAAAGTGATTAGCATGATTTTATCCTCTAAATGCAAGATTCTTTGTATTTGAAAAAGATATGCTCTCCAGATCTGATGTTGTAAATATACATATATCTATACTATTACTTATTTCTACATTTCTAACTCACACAAATGAATCTCCTTTTGCTTTTGTACAATTCTGTTGCCCCTGTAGAAACGGCTCCAGACATTGCTAGCTGTCAGGGTAAATGCAGTAGGGGGGGGATTATTTCTTGTAAGTAATTCTGTTCTTTTCCAGCCTTTTGTACTTTTTCCCCAGGATTCCTCCAGAGAATACCTGAAGAGTCTGTGCAATTTGTCAGAGAATATGCAACATTTATCAAGTTATTTTGAGCAATCTGTCACTGTAGTCTTCACCGGATATTTATTCAAATCAAATGCATGCTATGCAAATATAATCTGTGCAGAGTTTGAAGTGGACATTGTTTCTGAATTGTTTAACAAAGTTACCTTGGGCTCCTGGCTCCTCCTGGGGGCCTGGTTCTACAATTTGTAAAAATGTCTAATCTCGGTCTCTTGACACAGAGCAATACATATTCAACTCTAAGATTTTTCATGTGCGAATGAAAAATGATGATGCCTTTTCTATGTAACATCCTCCTATTTTTAAACCAAAATGTGATGTGTATTTCCTATGAGATCCTATCAATAAAGAACAAGTGGATACATTTGTTATATTTGAAATTCAATTTAATTCAATCATTGCCTTTTAAAATACTAAAGTATCATTCATAGGACAGCACAGTGAATGCTTTGGATTATAGGCTAAAGCTCTTTGCTATGAATCAGTGGGATTTAATTATGTTTAATCACTATTGAATGTGATTTAAGGATGATGTCATTCTGCGAAATGTCATACTGACAGCAATGTTTTTGATGTGCCTGCCAATATTGGGATTCTGTGCTGCTGCACCAAATAACACAGAGAGAAAGAGAAAGTGATTCTCTTTTTATGTGTTATGACAGTGTCCCCAAAGAATTACAGGTATTTTGTCAGTGGTGGGGGCTTGCATACGATAACTCACGGCTCATTTGTCTTTTTCTCTCCATCTTCCTTCCTGTGTCTCTGAGGTGACCAGGGCTACACTTCTCAAAATTACATTCTAGGAGCTGTGATGCATAAACAGCGTCCCCAGCTTAAAGAAGCCCAGATAATCTGATGCCCTGCACCTCAGGAATTGGCAGCTGTGGATGTGACAGCAAGCATCGTCACTCCCTGCTGCACAACAGCATCGGGGTGGATTTAGAGTGTTGATAAAAGCAATTTTAATAACTTTCTCCCAAATTCTCTACCTACAGGCCCAGCAGTTTTTTTTTGTATGTGTATAAACTCTCTCCCCTTTCCAGTCGATTTATCTGTCCAACAGCGGCAGGAAAAGTAAACAAACTCCCCTCAGAGATAAGCTGTGATTCAAAGCTGTCTCTGCGGTGCATCATGGCCCGGCATCTTTGATTGCAGACCTGCTGTATCATATAGGACGCAGGATTCAGAACTCAAAAGGTCTGACACAGTAATGATTAAGATATAAAAGCTGCAGTTTGTATGACAACAGTAAGAAAGAGTAAGAAAATGTCTCTATGTGCCCGTCCACTGAAATCCAGCCTTTTTGATTTTCTTTTCACTCAGTTTCATCCCTTGGTCTCCCACATATAAACTGAACACCATTCAAAAGGTCTATGCTGTGTATGTGAAGTATTTGGCTTCATCACAGTTCTGAGAGGGCAATTCAGTTAATTATACTCATCATGCAAGCTTTTGGCTGCAATAGGAGTTTGTCTTGAGTGGGTGGGAAACAGCATAGTGAAGTATGATTCTGGTCACATTATTTTGGCAATAATCCGTTAGAAGTCCATAGACATAGCAGTCAGGGCTACTTTGCATATGATAAAGTATGTAAACCATAAACCGTGCAAGTTTGTCTTGCAAACAACAAGCCCAGAGTAGAGTCCCTCAGTATCATTACAGCAGGATCTCTAATCTGGAGCATCAGCTTCCCTATTGACAGATTTAAGGGATTGGGGTCATTGTGTTGGAGGATTAGTGTGCATTAGTGGACCCTCTCCATGGCACACTCCTGACAATGTAGGCCAAAAGAGACAAGGTCACTTATTTCACAAGGCTGCTTTCCCACAGGTTGGACACATGGTCACAGATGAAGGCAGGTGTTTGTGGGAGGTGTAGCTGCAAATGAAACAAACAACTTGTGAAAATGTACTGTAGTTGAGATGCTTTTGTGGTCTGTTTAAGTGAATAGATTAAAAAGAAAAGTACTGAAATGTGATTTTTAAAAGAAAACATAGAAAAAGCGGATAGGCAGACAAAGATAGACAAAAGAAGTCAGTGCTGAGATGAATAAGGAGATGAGAGAGTTAACTCTCATATCACAGGTGGAGGGGAACTTTGACTGTATGGCAGCTCATTAAGACAAAGCACCTCGTGCTTCCCCGCTACACTTGCTTTCACTGCTTGTCGGCACAGTGTCAGTGCTCAGTGTGCATCATAAGATAATGTCACCAATTTTTACAAAGACGAGAAAAAGACGAGGAGAAGTTCTTTGTGTTAATGAGACGGAATGAAGAAAACGGCTTTGTTGGAGCAGAAGAAGGGACAGCTTTAATTGACAAAAGAGGTGTCTCAACTTGAAGCAATGTGTAGACAACAGGTAAATGAGCGTGGTCACAAACATTTTTATATTTCAAGGAGACAATATACAACACAACGTTTATAGCGAAGTGTGCAAGTCTAATGAAGCTGCAAAATGGGAGGGGAGGATGAGGGTGGGAGAAAAAGCTCAAGAAACAGACTGGGACACAGAAAGACGGGGTGACTCATCACTGCATGACTGCCTGCTCCTCACAAAGTGTTTTATTTTTAAATGATCCCAGTTATGATCTTCGTTTTGGTGGTTGGTGAAGGAATTGTACAGATTTTTTTTTTTCCAAAGTAAGTTTTGTGCTAAGGCACTTTATTCTCCAAAGACACTGAGCCAGATCCTTGTGAGGTTTTACCATTTCAATATGAGGCTTACGAGCCTGGTCGTGTAGGCATTTATAAATATGTGTGCAAATTTAATTTCTTTAAAACATGACAGCGGTGGATCTAGTCTAGCCATGCTAGCTGCTCTATGAGGCTATGTTTAGACACAATAGTGCTTTGAGCTAAATGCTAACTTCAGCATACTGCCATGGCCACAATAACAATGCTGACATGTTGATGTTTAGCATGTAATGTTTAGCATGATCATCTTAGTTTGGCATGTGTCCTAAAAGTAAAGCTGGGACAAATAAAAATGTTGACGTTATGTTATGATGGTGCCAGATGACAAGTGAAGGGATCACCAAAGTTATTAGGCTACAATTTATCTTTTGGGGACCTTGTGCACCTGTACCAAATTCCATGGCAATCCATCCCATAGAGGTCGAAATATTTAACTTTGAACCAAATACGTCAACCTGCTGGTGGCACTAGAGGAAAAGGAACCACGAATGTCTTTACAAAATATTATGCCCAATCATGTAACAGATGTCTGTTTCACTGAATAAGTGAAAACTTTGACCTGCTGGTGGCGCTAGTGGAAACGTCATGGGAGAATCCAAGGCTGGAGGCCTCCTCTGCGGACTATGAATGTCTGTTCAAAAGTTCATAGCAATCCATCTGATAGTTGTTGATACTTCATTCTGGACCAAAGCGGTGGACTGATGAACATATACCACTAAAAAGGTCACTAATGTATACAATACCAAATACAAATTCAGCAGCATAGAAAAATTTTAGTTTAACATTAATCTAAGTGTTATTTTTTATTTAAATTATTACACAAAACAACAGGGGCCCTGTAACTGTAACAACGTCAAAAATAATAAAGGAATGGTCGAATGAACTAACAAATGACTCAATGAATCAACAGTCCATAAATATAAAAATTATATGAAAGCCAAATAGCTTGTTTACTGATAAACTACTGTATCAAAATACAATGACAGAAAGATCTACAAGAGCAAGGGCATACCAAATGGCTTTGGTAAAAATGGTACATGTACACCGACATTCAACATCAACAAGCCAAGTGCAATAGAAAGAAAAAGGGTTCATATAAAGAGAAGCTCTGACAGAGTATGAATGGTTTCTTTTTTCAAAAGCAGGCAAGCAAATACTAGACTTCGCTCAATGAAAGAGTGAGCTGGTTTGAGTCAATTATCCAGGTTTGGTCTACATTAATAACCATGTTTAAAAGTGCGCAATTAACTTCTGCTTATGTCACAGTTTTGCATGGACATCTCTGTCCCTGATCATGGGTATAATTCAAAGCAGTTCGCTAATATATAGCTTAAAGGACACTGTTATCTGTGGGATACAACATCATTTTTATGCTTTTATCATAAGCATAAATGGTTAAAAAAGGTCAGAGAGTGTGATGCCAAAATATATAAGGAACAAAAACCTAATGTACTTCACGTTGTTCTTTGCTGATGCAAAGTATACCTGAGTTGGTCATTAAGAAATGTCAGTTTTTGAGAACATTTTTATTTATTTCCTCTAATTTTCATTACTTTTCCTTTTTCATTATTATCAGAATCATCATCTGTGTGCAAAACATACCTGCAGCAAAGGAAATTCATGACAGGTATAAGGTAAAAATGCTGGTGCTAAGGAAACTATTGACAGTATTATCTGAGCTTGCTAACTCACACACTCAAATTAGATGTACATTGTTAATTGTATTGTATTAATAAAGCTGTGTTCACTTAATTTGATAATTAGCAAAGTCAAGAGAAGTATATAAGCACGGTGAATAAGATCCTTTCTGCTTTTTACAGTTGATTATGTTAATTGTAATGCCCCCTCATTATAACAGTTGAAGGAAATCAGAGTTTTTAAATGTATGATTTAATAAGAAATGATCAAATCTGCAACAGACTTCACATTAGATTGTACAGCTGTGACAGGTGGATTAAAATAGTCTACGGGAATGAGGAGTGTTGCATTTATAGAAAGCCTGCCACCACAGATGTCACAAGTCTCTCACACATCACAGTAGAGTTGGTTTCTTTCACCTCCAGCACCTTGCTTCTGTAGTCTCAATGTATTTTCTAAGGTTGTTAATGTGTTGCACACAACATTTGGAAATACTTTTTATGCCTTCTCATTAAGAAAACATATTGCTTGATTGCTGTTTGGGCCTTTTTATGAGCTGTATGCTGCAATGTTGCAACCAGAAATAATAGGGTTGGCACCTTCAAGAAAAATGAAATGATGGGCCTGCATAGCAAGTCAGACGCACCATGGCGACATTAAAGGTGTTTGTAATGGAATAGTTGTATTCATCCCTGAGATAGCTGCAGGCGCCCGTCTGGCTTCGCAGTTACTTTTCCACCTCATTTCAGATCTGAAGAGCAAGGTGTGTGTGTGTGTGTGTGTGTGTGTGTGTGCTTGTGTGTGTGTGTGTGTGTGCGTGTGTGTGTGTGTGTGTGTGTGAAATATACACAAACTCATGCACACAGAAAGTGTGTCTGTGTCTGACTGTGCATACCTGTGTATGCGTGGGTTAAGGATGAAGGTAAAGGAGACAGAACTGGTCTGGCAGACGCAGCAGAAAAAAGGAAAACATAATGACAGCTGGCAAGGTTGGTATGGCAGAGTTTCTCAAAGCTCGCGCAGATGTTTGAGGTATTTCTTTTTTTCAGCTGACGGACATTTTGAAGGAACAGTGAGCATCAGTGTTTCATCTACAGTAAACCCATTTGTTCTGGAAATGTGGTCTTGTCTTGTGTACAGTAGACAGTTCTCTATATCCATTATTTCCCCCCATTCGCTCTTTGCCTTTCTGTCTCTCTTCCTCCTTCTCTTCTACTTGATTCCCCACTTGCTTCACACTTTATACACATGCTGCATTCATCTTGCCTACAGCCCTTAAACAAAGACTGCCGGTCTTGCTATTTTTCCCTCACTCTCTTCCCTCACACCTGCCACTCTCACTGTATCCTCTTGATATTTGTTTCCCCTCAAGTTTTTTGCTGACACTGTGTTTCTGTGCTTTCCTCTGTCTTTGGAATAGAGTCAGAGTCAGACACAAGGTGAAACCACAGGTTTTAGGATTCATTCTGATTTGAATATTCAATGCATCCTCAATTGCAGTTCATTTCTTGAATTTTTCGATTGTAATTGTTTTAGTAAGTTAGAATAAAATGTGTAACAATTGAAATATGACAGATTATAAATAGATGGGTGACAAATTAAAGGAAATACCAACATAAGGTGTCTTCATAAGGTGCTGCAGCTACAAGCTCCTTGGCATAGATCCCACAAGTCCCTCCAGAATATATTCCCTCATTTGATGTTTTGATGGTGTTTGAGAGCCCTGTCTCTCTCTAATACTGTAGCTGTGTAACTGGGTTGAGATCTGGTGGCTGTGAAGGCCATAGCACGAGTCACATAATTTTCATACTCATGAAACCATGCAGTTACCCCTCGTGTCTTTTGTAGAGGCATTATGTTTCTCCTTTAATTTGTTACAGGTTTTTTTTCTTAATTTTCCGCCTCTGTCTGTTTCACAATTGACACTGTTTGTTTTGACAGGTTTATTTAAGGAAATGTTTGCATAATTGCCACAGATCTCTGACTCAACAATTAGCCTCTGTGTAAAAAGAAAATAATATTAAGCACATTAAGTATTGATTTCTTATGGAAAAACGAAAGATGTTTACCCAAAGACCCAAAGCGTTGGCTGTTTGCCCATTCTGATGGAAACAGCAGCCAATCACATAAGTGGCCTTGCCCTGTTTGTCTTGACTGACAGACAAAGACTTTTTAATGAAAAGTGGGCGTATGAATACGGTTACTGGTAAAAACATAAAACAACAAAACAAACAAAGGACATTCTAAAATAAACACTGCTAAAAGGATCTTAAAATAAGCAGGATGAAATAACTTATTTTTCAACATATCATAATGAGCTCACTTTCATCTGATTAAAAAAAAAGAATTGAGTCTACATTTAATCATTATTATTGTTGATTTAATAATTTCTTATTTATTCATTTAATATTGTACACTCTGGGTCTCCATAAATCATAATGCACATGCTAGTCAAGGCAGAAACCTGGAGCCTCACATTTGAGTTCAAGTTGCTGCAAAATCAAACGCACCTTTTCGCACCTGTGCTGAACTAGCATAGCCCTGCCCACTTCTTGCTCTAACGTGCTGCTGCTGTCGTACACCTCCTCAGCTAATGGCTCTGTTTAATAAGGTTGGAGACAGTTGTTGCTAACACTGCTGCCTCCCACGCAGCATTTAGTGGTACAAGTTCACTTTGTAACTGTTACTTCCGGTCGTCTTTGTTGAGGAATAATCATGTTTGGCACCAGTTGCCTCCTCTGGACCTCGTCTGGTTGTCTGCCTTTCGTCATCATTAACACCAGTTTATCGCCACTGAGTCAAACGCCACTTCAAGCCTCAAGTGGATTTTCCAGTCCTGGACCAGTTCAGCTAAGATGCAAGGGAGGACAGCTAACACCAAGGTAACTGACTTGACGCTAACACCTGAGAGTATACCTCGGCTCTCTCTGTGCGGTGTCTTTGGTATGTCTGTGCTGGCACATACTGCTCCAATGTTACCAGATGTCTTGTGTCTGCTGGCTGCTAATGTTTGGATTAGAAATGTGCAGTATTGGCATTGGTAGCTAGCAAAGTATGAATCAAATGCTTGTAGTGGTTGAACTGATTGTTTATTATTATTTGGCAGGTGTGTGTATCTGTTGAGTGTCAGTGTTTGTTATTGTCTTGAATTGGGTTTTATGGCATATTTCTCTCCCTTGGTTGTTGTTTTTGTTGTGGGCTTTTTTGTGGAGCCTAATTGTTTCCCTGTAATAAACTTCATGTCAATCTGAACATGTTTCTTAACAGGATAGGTTGACACATCCATGTTCTCCTCACACACTTTATACATAGTATTATAGAGAAATACTTGACCTCAACAGTAGGTTTATTTGAGGACTTGCTCTACTGTTCGTCATATTTAGATATAAACTGCTGATATCCTGTTCTGCTGTTTACGCTGCTGCTGCAATGCAGGTGCATTGCTGGGTTTAGATTTATCCATCTCAGGTCACTAGACAGTATGCTCCCCTCGTGGTTTGAGGTGCCTAGCAGGTGAGTTGGCACACAGTGGTTGGTCTTAAATACTATAGCAGATGAAAGCTCGTGTCAGGCTCTGTAACTAATGCAGTTGAGGGGAGGAGGTTTACTATTGTCCTGAGCTTGTTGTATGCTTGTGGGTGGTGATGAGGTCAGAGCCCAGATGCCAAATCATTCCTATACTTGTGTTTATTCTACTGTGTTTTCACATAATACATCTGCTCCATGCAAGTTGGCTGACTGAAATGAGCAATTTCACCGCAGAATCAAAGAAACCTGGGAATATATTTATTCATATTTAAGCATTATGCATCTGAACTTGTTGTGCACCACTAACCAGGAGGCATGAATGCATAAAGTTGATTTGTAGGTTTATTGCTGCTCTGTCTCGCTCATGCTTTATCTCTGTCTCTTACTTTCTCCCACATTCAGCTGCAGGCCACTATGTTAATTGCGCCACGGTGCTAAACTTGTCTTATCCAGGCCAAGAAGAAAAGGCGATTCTATTTAGATAATACTAATTCAGCAGTAGTCTGTTTACCGCAGCAGTTGTCGTCATTCATTTTTCTGCTGCTTTGAGGTTGGCAGTACAGCTCCGTGGGGCAAAGGCAGCGAGTGTCAGACCACACCTGTGGTGAGGAGCTCCGCCAGTTGAGTTTATGCTAATTATTTGCCGCAGGGAAAGTGAAAGACTTTGAAGTGACGTTGACAACTTGTTTTGCATCATTTGGATAGCGGATACATCACTAATCCTGTTGTGACTGACATACATCGTATGAATTTTCTCATCAAAATTACATACGCAAACACACAAACATAAAAGGAACACAGTCTGAATGACACATACAGTACCTCTACACACATACTTTACCTGCGCAGTAAGGAAATCTGTCTCTCAGATGTGACAGCTTGTTTACTTTGTAAATAATCTTTCCTCCGTATGATGCCTCGTGGGTAATGCAGGCATTCAGTGATAGGAGAGACTAATACCCCGATTACAATCATAGCCTGTCTGAAACTTTTATTTCCTAACAGAGGGCTGATGTATGTGGGTCTGTGGGTTTCACACAAAGTCAGTGACCCGGTGTATCCCTGTGTCAAACCATTTACACACGATGTAGACAAGAGCTGCGAGTCTGTGGTCATGCAGCCAGTTCATTATTCATGACTTAGTGACCCTTTTGTAATATAGTGACAAGTGTTACACATCTGAGATTTCAAAGTAGGGGGTTCATGCAGGTCGCAAGTCTTTCAGGATGACGGTTACCTGAGTTGGATGCTGAGTTTCGGCTGTAAGGGAACACAACTGACCTGCGCTGCGTGCAGAAAAACAGCCACAATGGTGGACAGCAGTTGAAATGGCCTCAACCACAACAATCCTATATCTAAACTAAACCACTGCATCTCCCCCTGGATTGTAACATTGTCACATTTTAGCCTAATGCCTATATTTACTGCATAACAGGGTTAGGATTCAAACCTCAGGATCACTACTAGAGCTCAAACAATACATCTGCATGGCAACGAGTAGCACTGTTGCCCAAGCCAAAGTATATCTTATCTCATCTTGATATATTTTCAGCAAGTTTGAGGTAATTTAGAAAGCGTCACTATCAGAGTTTGTCCACCAGAGAGCAGTATATTTTTCAAATGTAAGATTTTACTCAGTAAATATCTTAGTCACGAGTCTTTAACAACGAAATTTAAAGAACCCTTATCAAAAATGTTTTATTCATGGCAGTGGTTCATAAAAACAAATCGTGCATTTCTTCACTCAAATGGCAATATTTGCAACGGTCGGTGTCTAATTCAAAGAAATGCAAATATTTCCGTTCCCCCACAGGACCCAAAGAGCATCATGTTTGAAATATTTTGCGCTGATTAAAATATGTCTTGTGCTTGATCTATATTGTTAAAGCCAGTAAAATAAAAATGAAAAAATGTAACAGTTTTTAGAGCAAACTGACATATTGGTGTTTTTTGATTACTCTCAGATTACAGATACGTTCCAGTAGAGCACAGAGATTTTAAACATGTTCTCCAAGAGACAATAATGTAGTATCGACTGCTCAGGCAGTGGGGATATTGGTTCATATCTGTATAATACAGACAGAAAGCAAGCAAAATATTGTCATGTGTTTTCGCCAAGCTAACAAGAGCGGTGATGATAAAGTTCAATTGGTTTAGGGTAGGAAAGAAAAACAAGACGATAGCCACAAAGTAATTCAATATCAGCACATAAGGCCAATAACCGAACCAATGTAACTTGGGCAGGTACAACCTTCGGACTCTACAAAGCAACGAATGATAACTTAGAAAGAGACGTTAAGTTCAAAGTACAGTAGTCAACACTTTAATGCTTGTCTCTATGATGTACAAACATGAATAAGTCACAAGAAGCCAATTCTTTTATGCATTCAGTCATGCCAGTCACTTTGTTAAAAGAAAGCTGTTAAATTCAATGGGGCTGGTAAAACAAAGACAAAATCTTCATAAGAAGAGTTTATTTAGAAACCCACATGTTCGCCTCAGGCTTCCATCTGGCAGTATCTGCATCAGTGCACTCGTCACCAGAACTGATGGGTGCGCTGTCCGCCACAGCTTTAAGATCACGAGGAAGACGGCGTCACTTCGAGACATGGGATTTTGATTGTTAGCATTACAGCATGTCTGAAATCGTGCAGGATTGGTTTTGCCGATCAGGCGGTGATGTGCGGGGGTGCACCCAGCAGGTGGTTGACTTCCACGGCCGTCTGATGTCTTGACACCCACAGGACGTCTGTGGGCTGGGTGTGTTGGTATCAAACGTTGTTACACTGGATTCAGTGGCAGAGATGCATAGTTACATTGTGTTGCATGAAAAATGAAACAAGAGAGACAGGGAGGGAGGTAGAGAGAGGAATAGAAAGTTATTACCTTTGCAGTGACAAGTCACTGGCAGAGATAGAGGGCCTTTGATGATGGGCCCAGTGTGTATCTTTGTGATGTCAAATTGAGGATCTTAGGATCATTTATTCATGAGTCTACATTTCTAATGCCTACTGGCTGGCTAAGTTGTTTGTATTGCTTGCCTCAGGCCTCTGTAGTGGTGAAATTGCTCCTGAGTAATTTCTTTTAGTCGCCATTGTTTCAAGTTTATTTTGTTGCAGAGGAAGAAGTCTTCACATTCATTTGCTCTCTTTTCTCTCTTTTACCGTCTCTTGTGTCTTGTTGCTCCTCCACCAAAGGTTGAATCACTGACCGCTTGTTCTCTTCTAACACACACGCACGCACACACACACACACACACACACACACACAGTCACACAGTCACACAAGTCTACAAAGATGGTCTGGGAAGGATGTGGAAGTCCGTAATGCGTCTGATATCTCACAAGTCTCATTTGAGAGCTAGTTAGGTGCGGCATAAAAATAGTACGGGATGAAACAGACCACAGTAGTCAGATGTCTGCTACTCGTATGCTCAATCACGGCAACCAAAGTCGTGACCAGTCGACCAGTCTATCTTAATGCACGCACAAAAAGCTATTCCAAAACATATTTTGGACAAAGTAAAGTACAAAAAGCTCATGATAATGCACAATGCTCAATGAGCCAAGGGCATCACAAATTCACAGTGTGGTACAGCATGTCGTCATCGCTGCCAGGGTGGCTCAGGTGTCAAACTAAAAGTCCGAGTGTGGTGTTGTCCAACTGGATTTAAATTGCATGTTTTTGTGCCGTACAGCACGACATATTTGCTCTGTAAATTATGTATCAATATACCAAAATGTATATTTGATATTTTTTTGGTTTCATGGTGGCGCCCCCTATCTTTGCACTAATCGACAGCATATAGTATAGTTAGTTGTCGGTGGGGTCTTGTTTCCATACAGCCAATCATTTTAAGTTCAGTTTAATTTAAAACCATATTTGCATAAATCTGTAACGTCACCCTTCTATCACAGGTAAATTGTTCTCATCATACAATTCATTTCAATTAGGAGAATAAATAAAACAAGTAGCTATGAAATGTGCTATTTGCTTCTCTGCAATATCAGTTGTCACTTTTTAATTTCTTCCCAAAAAAAAAGTAAACAGATATTCTCTGTGCTTGCAGTTCTGTTTGTTGATCAGGAGTGCATGAATGTACTTGGCAGGTCTTATTATATGTAAATTCATTCATGAATATTTTTGACTTCCGCCATCTGCTCATGTCTAATCATAAAGGAGCTCAGTTTGTTCAGCTAATTGACTGGTAGAAAAACCAGCCATGGACATCTTTTGAAACTTCTTGACTTAAAACAGAGTCTGATGGCTTAAACAGTTATACTTACAGGAATTACTTATTAGAAGGTTTTAGAATATAATTGACATTCATTCATGTTTAAAAATGTGTTAACCACTGAGCCTGCCTCCTTTATGTGTGCTGGAAATGCGTAAAGCGAAGTTAGGACTCAACTGAAGAATGATCAAACGGGAGGGACTGCATCATTAAGAGTTCATGATGCTGTATTTTAACTTTAGCTTTCTTCTGTTCTGTAGAAACGGTCTGTAGCTGTAGACCTTGTTTGGCACATAATTAGACAAAGAAACTGTATCCACCATATACAAGTCTTTTTTTCCTATGAAAGAGTCTGGAAGTTAACAGGCTTACATGATGTGTCGGTAGTTCTTTAATCCTCTGGGATTCATAATGAAACATGACAAGTGGGAGCAGCTTGTCTTTGTGATGGGTGTTGAAAATCATGCTGACTTTAGTCATGTAACTGCTCTGCCTGTTTCAGTGGGCAACGCTGGCTTTTTTTCATTTGCTGAAAATAGGAGGTTCACATATCGAGATCAAACAGTTCAGAACACAGAACATGCCAGTTTTTAATTGCTGCTCTCCTTCATAGTCTTTGTAGCATTTCAGTGCAGCAAAGATTCCTTCTAATTCACCGTATCTTTGTGATAATTGAGCCGAGCTGAACGTACATTGGATGCAGATTTCAAAGGATGAGGTGGGCTCCATGTCACACCAGCAGTGGTCTCGATTACATGCTGTGGTTTCAGTTGGATCAAAATGTCAGCCAAAAGCCTAAAATGTAAAAATGTGTGCCTCTGGGTTGTGAAATGTCTTTACATATGTCCACTACTCTCAATCTGTGATATTAGAGTGGGTTGGAGGGCTTATTTGTGTGAGGAGACACAGTTCATATGAAACAAACCTTCTGAAAAACTAATACCTGTCGGCAACATTCATGGTTGCAGTGTCAGATGGTTCAGAAGAGCTGAATCCCTCCCTGAGGTGAAAAATCATGTTACTGGTGTCCTGGAAGCACAGCAAGCCTACAGTCTAAAGAGAAAAAGAACAATACTGTAGACAATAATGCGTTTCACACAATATCAATTCTCTGTGCAGATGGTACCTCCTTCTGGAGTTTTGGTGGCACGAGGACAGCCAGCAGTGTACATATTCAAATCAGCGATCTATTTGCTATCTTCAGTATATCGACAGAGAACAAAATGTCATTGTCTAGCTCCCTAAAAAGCAGCAGGTGTATAATAGGTTTTAATCATGTATGTTGTCTTGCCATCAACTCATAAACATGTCATCAAATGCTGTTAATTGCTCTTTTGTTGTTTCTTTACCTACATTTTATTATCTATATTTCTAAGTTCAGTAAGCTGGTCTTTAAAATGACTTGGCAGTGTTTCATCACAAGGGGAAATGTCCCATTGGGGAACAGGGAATTAGTCCAATTACTCCTGACGGAAGTGTTGAACATTTGACTGAATTTATACCATGAAACTTCCACTTAGCTCATTCAAAGTGAAAATGCTCTTTTTGTATTGTAAACGGTCCACAAAGATGGAAATACAAAGCTTATTCTGTCACTTTTGGGGTTGTTGAGTCAGTTTGCGTATTGATCAGGATACTCTGCCAATGTTCAGCTCAAACTAACTTTTTGGTGTCTTGTTGGGTTGAACATGTTGAAGCTGCTCTGTTGTATTTTTTCCAGTTGGGGGCTCATCTCGGCCAAACAAACTGTTACCATAACACTGTGTGCCATGTATGTGTATTGCCATAGCAGCTATATGCTATGTGGCTTTACTATTTCCCCCGGTTCCCTTGATTTTATTTACACTTAATAGTTCATACCATCATGTTATCTGGACTTCTGTGTGAAAATTATGGGAAAAAGTATGTTTTCTGTCCAAATCAAGTTTCCCGTAACTTTAACCCATGACTTACGTATTGTAAAATTGTTGTAATTTCACAAATTAGCTTTCTTTTTATTCTCATATCATACAGTATTATGCTCCAGTGAAATATCCACACAAGTGCTTTCAATTATTTTCTGTCATTAGACCTCCTCTCAGGAGTATGTGGGCATGTACACACTGAGCTTGATTGATATCTCTCTCACTCTCCTGTTGCACCTGTGACATTTTTCCAATTGCTATGTTGAGTTTGGGGACTTCATGTAGTTCTCAGCATAGTTCTGCCCATTTTCACCCAGAGCAGAGGTCTAGCCAAAATGATTGAACACACCTGTGTGGGTGTGTAGGGCCTTTACATGAATAAGAGACCTACATGAATAAGACTGGTCGGCAGTCTTTTCATGAAAACAAATCCTCAGTCTGAAGTATACAAAACCCTTTCAGGCTAAGCCACCTAATATCAGTAAGTCACTCATTTTTTAGTCTGTGGCCTTTTTAAACTCACCTTGCAGTGGCAAAAACAGTCCGATACTATCATGTTTTTCTCATCCAAGTCCATTTTCCGTGATAAATTAAACTACCTTCTGTGAAATTATTACAAATGATGTGTCCATTTAAGCTTTCCTGTCATTTTTCTTTGGTTGTAATTTTGTTCTTTCACACAGAAAAATAAACACATGGGCTTCTTACCAGTTGGCACAACCATGTATTTATCTCTCTGCTCACTATGAAACTATATTTTGTTTTGAAAGTCAAAGGAGACATTTTGGCAGTGGTTTTGTTTTTAGGTAGCCACCAGTGTAACAGCAGCAACAGGATGTTTCCTCAACTGTGCAAACAGTCTGTACTGTTATGATATGTACAGGAGAGTGGGAACAGAGGGTAGGACCCACAGCAGGATGGCCTCAGAGATTTATTGAAGGACAAGGCTTACTGGTAGGTACAGGAAGACTGGCAGGCAGGCAGGTCCAAAAACTCAAAGGCAAAAATACCATAAGGTAAAAGAGGAACAAAGCAACTAGGAATCAACTGGCACTAGAACAAAGGACCTAGACCGGTATTTGTAGTGGGTGGTTGATGAAGGAAGTGAGAACAGGTGAGCAGGTGATTGAGGAAGTATGGTGGAAACGTCTGAGGGCATCTGGTGTACGGCTCAAGGATGGCAGGTCTGAGGAGTTGGAGGAAAGTACATGGCCTGGGAGAAATGAGCAGGGGCTGGAGACAGGGACCGATAGAGAGGGTGAGGCTGAGAAGCAAACTGGGACATGTACAGTACATCACAGAGATGAAGGTGGGGATTTGGTCATTCACAACCTTGCTGTCTACACTCAGCGTTAACTGCCTTTAGTCATAGCAAAGAAGATACAGGTAGAAAATAATTAACAGCACACCTGCCATTACCTTTCAGGAGTGGTCTTAAAAAGTGCCAGTTGTGGTTCTTCCCCATCCAGTGGTATTTTCTCCTCCATACAAGTGTAATAGATCCTCCAAGTTTGACTTGTCATCATTTTGAGCTGATAAAATGG
Organism: Enoplosus armatus; assembly: GCF_043641665.1. Taxonomy (NCBI): domain Eukaryota; kingdom Metazoa; phylum Chordata; class Actinopteri; order Centrarchiformes; family Enoplosidae; genus Enoplosus; species Enoplosus armatus. Next base: position 12,967,243 of record NC_092197.1, read on the forward strand.
TTTGAAGGATGCACAACAAAAACACTCTTCAAACCATTTTTTCAGCTCAAAATAGTGTTGTTTGCTGGTCCAGATCCGCTTCATTCACTTAATTCGTTTTGGAGAAGAACAGTCCAGATTAAGCACTCGTTCTCACCAGAGAGAAGGGGCTGACGGGTCAAACTTGGAGGATCTATTGCACTCGTATGGAGGAGAAAATACCACTGTCACTTGTGACAATATTTCCCTACAGTGGCTTAGTCTCCTTCAGTAAAACTCAATATCAACTGACCACATACAATAATGCATGGTGTCATAGGCTAGCATTCCACTTGTACTTCTTTTGACATGTTTCGTCTACATAGTGGAAGAGGTTCTCCTCTTTTTCATCAAGATAGGAGAGAAGGGCCTGCAAAAATTGTTTGCTCTTGTCTGTGCAAATGGTTCTCATGAAGTCCAGGTGAGGAAAGTCTCCTTTTAGTGATACCCCAGTGAGCTCTTGGAAGTGGACTATCATGCCAATCCCCTGGAACAAAAAATGCCACTCCTCCATAAGGGGATTCCAGATCTGTTCCCTTGTTTATCTCTTTACGTTGGGATCAGTAGGTGCACTTCATACAAGTTTTTACCTTGTCTGGGATGAAGTTAGTCTGTTCATTGAGGACCTTCATTTTGTCTGTCCCCCCCCCCCCCACAACCAAGTGGCAGCAGCAATTGGGCAGCTGGGTGAGGGGGAGGCAGAGAGTGAGGACCATTTTGAGGGAGCTGGAGAGCAAAATGTATTAAATTATGTTTTATCCCTGGTCATACATAGAACTACATTTTATCAAAATGTTCTTACTGGTTTGTTTCCTGGCAGCCATCAATTTTCCTGCTTGATTTGGTCTCATTACTGAAAGCAGCTTCCTGGATGAAGTAAAACTCCTCAGTGGTCTCCATCCCCAGCGATTGTAGTGTCCCCTCTAAAATACTTAGAATTGAGGCTGGGAGGTCTGGCAGCACCATAGTAATGGCACTGCTCCTGTTGCTTTGCTCTACGTCATCCATTTCTGAGTATGAAAGAGTGAATAAAGCTCAATTAACACCAGAATGACAGCCCAAGACATTTATTGGTGTGACAATACACTGTGTTTCAATGGAACCATTTGGTATCCATCCTTCATGTTTGATGGCAATGGATAGATATCAAGTCTGATGTTAAGACACTGCATCTTTTCATTGTCTTTCCAAACTGAGTACAGATGGTACAGATGGTAGGAAGGAGTTATGTCCTATACATCATTTCTACTGTGACCTCTGTGTTGATTTCAGTGAAGCCAAATTGTCTGACTGCATCTTGAATGGCTTTATTGTATATTCCTGAGTAAAATGGAGAACCGCCTTTCACTTGCAAGACAGCTTGAGCCATTGATCCTGCTGAAAGATAAGCCTGCAACATCTGAAGCCTTTCAGAGAGATCAAGGCAGAGTTTTTTTTTTCAATTCTTCAAATTCCTTGCACATCTCTTGAAATAACTGTGCTTACTTTCAAAGCGCATTGTCCACAGTCTGATCAAGGGGCCAAATTTCAGAATCAGTGCTGAGTAATGACGTGAAGAATGATGCTTGTTGTTTCAGGTTACTTTCTGGGAATAGAGCATTCCTTGACTCTAAATATTCTTGAATAAGAACATGAAGATATACAACCTGAGGCACAGAGATTTCCTGAGCACATATCATGTCCACTATGTCTTTCAGCTGCCACACATCATCTGCTGTATCTTTTACTCAGTCACCAATTATGAGAGGCAGCAGCCTTAGAAAATTCCAATTCTGTATGGCCTGTCCTGAGAGTTTAGCTGCTTGAGGCTGACCTCACATGGCTTTGTAGAAGCATTGGAGATAAAGGATTTGAAATGTTTAATGCGCCCATTCAGAATGGAGTAAGTGAATCATGCCTTTTTCTTTATGAAACAACTAAGACACAGTGCAACATCATAAGACAAAACACCCTCGAAGAAATAATGTCTTAGACAAGATGGCAAACTAGGCTGACATACTGACTTGAATTTTAACAACTGGTTTATCTACAGTCTAGAAGCGATCAACAGCAGAATTGTAGCTCTCAGTGGTGCGCTCTTGTCCACACAGTTTTGGATCATCACCCTGAAATTCAGATTGATTATTAGGCAGTACAGAAATATTGTGAGTGACTGACATTTTGAGAGAAGCCTCCAATGCAATGCGAGCCCAAATTATATCCAGCAATGCAACACAAGATTCCCTTGACTACTGTTTCATCTGATACTACCATCCCATTCACCTCCAATCACTTCAAGTCTGCTATTAACTCAGAGAACACCTTAGCATGCCTGAATTCTATCTTGACACTGGCGTTCACAACATCCCACTTTTAAAAGCAGTAACAGCCGTCCCAACAGTAGCAGGAGCAGATGAAATGAGCCTGAAAATGAACATTGCATTATATGATTGAGCCAACATGCCCATAGCCGAGCCTTGGAACTAGAGCACCTACTGTAAATGGAGTGCAGCAGTTATTACTGTGGTTAGTTACACCTGTGCTTTTTCTGCATGTGAAAATGTCTGTCATGAACTTTTGCATACAACAACTAACTCCAGTCAGCTTTCTCCATTTGTAAACACTTCCATTTAGTACTACAGTGAGTTGCTAAAACTTTAGCTTTGATCTTTGTCAGTTTTGTTGCTGTATCATTTTCAACATGGTGAAATAGCCTTGATGCAACCATTTGAAATTGTTTTACTACTCTTGTGGCCTGTTACTTTAAGTCCTCTGCATTATTGACATCATTTATTTAAAAACTCCATTTAATGTTTTTTAATGGCTTTGGTTAGAGAGCATTCATGTCATCACAGTTTTCATAATGGTTTTACATTTTTGAACGGGTAATTCAGCACAGAATTCAGACTCTCACCTTTTGGACTGTTGTCAGTATTTTGCAATACTGCAGGAGGATTGCCATTCTGTAGCAGACGTACATCCTCTGAGTCATAATTCTAGGACAAAGCAGAAGACTGCTGCTGTCCTTGCGCTTTGACACGAGGTGTATAAAGACTCTCCTACAAACACCAAAGTCACCCATTGTATGTTGTGTCAAACCCAGGACAACTGGCACAGTCCTATTGTTTAGCTGTAAGATAATGAGATTGAAAACTGTTCAGTTCAGTATGAATTATTTGTGCATATACTGCAACACATATGAGGCACCCACCAAGAGGATATCAGTCCTTCATGCATATTTTTCTTTTATCAGTTGTCTAAAGAAGAGTCGTAAAAAGTGACCACTGCTGAGATGTACCCAGACACTCAGCAGGGCCACCGGAGTATTACAAGTTTTATATGGAAAACAGTAGGACCCCCTGCCCACAAACAATCACAAAGTCGAAACAAACATGCATGCACACCCCGTCCCTCTGTAGAGTCTGTATTCATGCATTCATGCCCCGTGGTCTGTATCACGCAGGCTTCATCCTCCATCGCAGCCTCCAAACATCCTGCTGAGATCACCGGCCAGCTCGTATAGGGCTCTGAATTCCACTAGCCAAGCAGAGGAGCCGTGGTGAGAGAGCAGACACTGCTAAAATATGAAATGAGGGACCACACACACACACACACACACACACACACACACACACATACTGTATACACAAGCACTAGTACTACAGAAGAAGTGAGGAACTGTGGTGTAAAAATTAAAACTACTGTTCTAGACCCAAAGTAACTTTTAAGAACCTTATTTGGCATCTCACAGGGATGAATTTTAGTTTACATTACCAGTGCTTCTGTTTCTTATTGGTGCCATACTATTTAATTACCTTGTGTACCGCTTCAGTTACGTCTACTCAGTAGCCACCAGCTGGTTCTCTTTATCCCACTTGTACTGACAGTACCCGACTTGTGGAGCTCCAGCATCTGGATGGATGAAGGGAGAAGGAGAGGAAGAAGGGAAACAATTTGCTCCTGTAATGGGTCTATTGTGTCCCCACATGCTCTTTTCCTTCTCTCCAGTCACTAGAGGAGGCATGTGTTGCGCTTGGAGACAGATGGTTTGAAGCAGATTTCTTTCGGAGCCAGGAGGGAGACGGAGGGTGGTAGCGAGAAATGAATGAGAAAAGTGGGAGGGCAGTGGGAGAGAAACAGAGAAAAGTGAAGAGATTATTTTCTGAATCCAGAGCTCACCATTAGAAATCCTTTTGATTTAAAAACACACAGCCGTTATGCTAAATCCTATGTATTTTAGACAGGATGAAGAAACAAGAACCTCACTTGAGTTTTTTTTTTAATCAATGACCATGAGTTTATTCTTTCCCTGTTATTCTTATTATGGAGCCCAGTATCCTTAGGAATAACATTCATATTGGACAACTCTGTAGTGCATGATTGATGTTCAATGCCAAAGTTCAGTGCAAAGCAGGAACTAGTGTGCACTTTATGTAGCAAGGCTGAGGTGCGGAAGTTAGGGTGGTGGGTAGGCGTGTAGTGTATCTGACTTTCATAAAGGTTGCCATGCTGATATGGTAGAAATAAATAATTGAAAAATGTTGGTGCTGAACATTCAACAAGGCTAAGATTCCACAGCCACACTAGCAGCTCTGTCTGGCTCTACTTAATGCTAATATCAGCATGCTAACATGCTGATCTTTAGCAGGTAATGTTTACCATAGTCACCATCTTAGTTTAGCCCATTAGCATGCTAACATTTGATCATTTGCACTAAATACAAAGTATAGCTGAGGATGATGGGAAATGCCATTTGCAGGTATTAGGTCATAAACCATAGTACTGGACAATTAAAAATTTGACCTGATGATGCTAGATTGTGCTTCATCTTGAGGGAAACATGAATGTCTGTACCAAATGTCATGGCAATCCAACCAGTATTTATCAGGGCATTTCAATCTGAACCAAACAATGTCAACATGTTGGTGGTGTTAGAGGACGGGTCATGGGAATACCAAAATCATTATGATACATTGTCTTACCACCAAGAATGTCTATACCACATTTTGTGCCACCAAGTAGATGTGAGTTAATATTAATAGTAAATATTTCACTGGATAAATGAACACTTTGACTTGCTGGTAGTGCTAAGGTAAGAGTCAGGTGATCAACAAAGTCTTTAGGATTTATCCTCATGAATATCAGGACAATCCATCCAATAGTTGTTATAGTTGATATTTCAGTCTGGTGGTGGTGTACAGACTGACCAACCAACATTGCCGTCCCTAGAGCCACCCTGCAAGTGTGGCTAATAGAAAAAAACAAAAACATTGTTGGAATTGGACAGGTTTTTAAAAATTGTACAATCAATGTTCTGTCTGGCAACACAGCTGTATTATTATTTATATACTCGGATAAGCAATTGAGTAAAGGCTAACCTTCAAACACAGTGTCCTTGATATAAATTTTCAGGTGAAAGTACAGTAATTGCCTGTAAGGACCTAACCTTTCCTGGCATTAATATCCAGACCTTTACTAGCCATCAGTAATACTAGTTTCAAGTGAAAGGTGCAAACTGTTGAAAGAGTGTTTTATCTAAAAGCCACAACTGGCCACTATTGGCCCCTGATTAATTTTGCAAGCTTCACAGCAGGTTGTTTCGGCCTCCAGAGTCATTTAATCGCGCTCTCATTTGCTGCATAAGTAAAATGACATTTCTCTGGTGCTGCTGCTTCCTCCCAGGCGGTTGGTAAAATGGCACCCAGAATTATTTCCACATTTAACACTTTTAATTGAGCTGCCATTTGCTCCAGAAAGTGTTTCCCCCGTCCTCTTTGGAGGCTCAATTTTGGTCATCCATCTGTATTCCAAGGCTGTCTGCAGGTTTGTGAGGCTTTCAGTGGAAAGGCTAAACGTCTGGCTGTGATCTGAACTGCCTACTGTAATAGGGTTAATTGAATCAGTAATCTATTTACACTTTGCCCTCAATTACTGACTTAATCAAATGCTGAGTCACTGCAGAAGTCAGCTAGCACTTATTGCATTAAAACCACAGCTACTCAAAATACCAAATTTAGCTGCACTTGATGCAATCTTACTCACACTTAAAGGAATTATGAACATCATTTTTTAACAGGTGGCATGACAAAAACCTTCATTACTTTGATATTAAACGTGTCAGGTTGTGTGAAAGTGTTACATACAAAAAAACACTAAACTACAATAACAGTTTTCGGAATCGTTTTAGAAAAGGGGTCACATAATAGTGCAGGCAGCCTTGAAGCTGCAGAGTTAGCAGTACAGTAAGCCCAGCTCACTGACAGAGAGGCAGAAGGGGCTTGACAGGGTATGTCAGGGCAGCAAATAAATGTTTGAATGGGAGAGTGGGCCCAAAGAAAGAAAGCGTGTACAGGCAGACAGGCTGACACCACCCAGATAATGGAGCTGCCAGAGGCTCTCCCATATTACATCTCACCTCACCAAAACGCAATCACAAGAAAACACATCCACTTGCACATGCAGACACGCTCCTATACACAAGCACACATACTCACACCCACACACATATACAGGCGTGTCACATACATACACTGTCAAGATTTGTTTTGAGCTCTTTAAGAAATGCCTGAGAGTAAGACGGGTAGAAAGAGAGAGCAAGAAAGTGTGAGCAGGGTTGGTAGGTAGGTGTGAGTAGAGGATGCTTCATTGATTAGAGGCTAAGGCACAGGGCTCCACTGAAAAACCACCTCTCCATGTACTGGTAATCTCCCCTGTCAGCTCTTAGAAACAGGCTGTAATTTGATAAATCGCTGGGCTGAGATGAAGTGACAATAGGCTTGACAGGGCAGGGGCCTCCCATCCTGTGACACCCATCATCTGATCTCTTTTTACAGCACATTAAATATAGAGCCCATTTCTTCCATGGCTTCACCTTAAGAGACATGCTAACGATTTTTTATGTTGCTCGGAAAAGAGAAGGATTAAATGGCAAGAGGCCGTGGGTGTCACAACAGGAGGGTTGGAAAAGGTCAGGCCTTTCGTTTAAATTGGTTTGAAACAACTAAGAACAGTGACCTGCAACCTTTGATCAGTAGTTTGGATCGGTAGTTTCACATGTCATCACAATTCTGTTTCTATATCACAGCCTGCCCCGTGGGAACAGGTGGTCCACCCAGGGAAGGATGAAACTGATTGCGAGTCAAAATCCTCTATCACGGTACGTCTGATTTTTATATTGCGAGACTGATATATTGTGAGATAGTAAATATTTTGGAAAATAAATGATGAACTGATAACTTGATGTTTTTGTGTAATCTAGTGAATTAGAATATCTGGCAAGAAATCATCCCATTGATGCAGAAAATAATACTAAAATCAAACATTACCCACAATGATCTAATTCACTCAATATTAAAAGGGATAACTACATGGTATAAATGGTACTGTATTTAACCAGATTAAAAGTCTATAGCTATGCTAGCAGCTCTGAGGCTGTACGTAGGCACAGCAGTGCTGTGAACTAAACATCAGCATACCAACATGCTCACAATAACAGTGCTAACATGCTGATGTTAAGCAGATATAAGTTCAACCATGTTAGCATGTTAGCATGGTAACCTTTGCTAATTAGCATCAAACAAAAGGTACTGTATAGCTGTGGCTGATGAGGATGTCAATAGTTTTGCAGGTATTTAGTTATAAACCACAATATTGGACAGATTGAAATTTTGGGACATACGTTGATGTCCTGAGGGGAACATGAATGTGGGTACCACATTTCATCGCAATCCATCCAATAATTGTTGAGACATTTCAATCCAAAACCACAAATAGTTGATTAATCAATACAAGTCAGAAAACAGAAAGTTCATCAACAACAGTTTCGGTAATTAATCGTTAAAGTCAACTATTAAGTAAAAAGGCAAAATATTCTCCAGTGTCTCAAAGGTGAGGTTTTGCTGTTTTTCCTTGAATCACTTTAAACTGAACATGTTTTGGTTTTGGGCTGTTGAATAAAGTGGAAATGAAAATACTTGTTAGATGCAGCCCTAATACAATACACAGTACAATAAAATACGACAACACCACACAAACTGCAGCCTCAAAAGTGACCTTAGTGTGAATCAACACCTGACAGTCAGACAGGGGGGAAAAAAGAAACTTCAAAAGCTACAAAAAGGTAGCATTGTTGCAAAGGTATTGCGTTGGATTGCATTAGATTGTGAAGGTTTTCCAGTAACAATTGTCTTGGTCAGCACGCTATATGGTGTGTTCTTTCCTATACACAACAGTAATATCTGGAGGGCTTCATGTATTTTCACAATAGGATCTTTTAATTTAAATAAGTGCCAGTTGAAATGTGTACCTCACACGTCTCGGTTGAATCTCTGCTGTGTCTACAGTAACTGTTGCTGCTTTCCAAACTACCAAAGTGTAAACGCATTTAGGCACATAGTAAATGAAAATGTGGTTCCAACTCAGTACTTGTTTCTGGTCAGAATCAGAAATACTTTATTGATCCCCGGGGGGAAATTGTACAGTACCAGTGCTCCCATTCAAGAGTAGAAAGTAGCATAATTTAGAACTAAAAGTATGTACAAAATATAAAAATAAGAAATAGAAAATAAAAAATATACACATTTACAGTATTTAAGTGAAAAATAGATTAAAGAATATATACATACAAGAATATATGGTAAAGTACTGATTGAAGTTATTTTCTGTGATAGTGTGTTCACTTTTAAATACAATCTTCAACACAAATCAGCAAATCTTGTTTGTGAGACATCCTTGTTAGGGCTACTCTAAATAAATCGTCACAGTGTGGGGAAATACTGTTGCTACAATACACTGTTGCATGTAGCTGGAATATTAAACTGTAAGAGAACAGATTTTCCGATTGGACACTGTGTTATGTGGTAAATGTGGAGATAACTGACAAAAATATTGAATTCAAATGTTTACATCTGAAGACTGCACATTTGCATTCTCCTGTTCACATGCTAAAGGAATATTTGTTTGCCTCTTGTTAGAAACAAAGCTTAAACATATGCTCTCCCCAAGAGTGCTGATACCAAACTGCAAAAATGTGTGCGAGTGTGTGTGTGTGTGTGTGTGTGCGTGCGTACTTTCTCCTGCTGGCATTGTTTATTCTGTAGATCTTTTACTGGCAAAGCGCTGGCCAACATTTTTCTACACAAAAACAAACACACATGCACAAGGCTGCCTACTTAGCACATGAACAATAGCAGGCACAAAAAAAACATAGCACACATTTGGTGTAGGCAGCTTTGTCTTATTATATTCTCATACCTGCTGGCAATTTTACTTAATTGTTTTAACCTTAACTTTTCCAGGGAAGGCTGCATAGGGTTTATTTATTGTAGTTAAATTAGTAGCAGATTTAGAGATATTTGTGTCCACATTTAAACAGCAAATACTGAAATACAGTCTATGTTCCAGGGGTATTCTTTTTTTTTTTTACATTGGGTGCTGCTTTGCTTGAATAGCACACCCATTACATGCTGACAAAACACCATCCAACACAGGACAAGAAGTTTCTCAGCCTCAGATTGACAGCTCAACAGAATATATGCAACTGCGTTTTCTTTTTAAATTAACAGGTGTTTGACAGGTAGTGAAAAGTAGTCCTTCTTCGCACAATTTAGGATGAAAAATACTAAGGAGAGGCAGGGGAACAGCAGCGCTAATAACAATTGACACCAGGTGCCAAGTGAGATGACATTGCAAGAACAGGGGCTGAAATAATAATCTCTGAGACCATTTTGCAAGTTATGAGTTAAAACATTGACTTCACAATGTATGATAGATTACCATGAACCTCTGGGTGTGCTTGAGAATCTTCACTTTGTGTAAAAATAACTGGCAGTGGTGTTAGAGAGAGAGAGAAACATGACAGACAGCAGAAATGTAAGAAACAGAGACAGGTTTGAGGCCATAAAGTAGCAAACCCGCTTAAAAAATGTAACAATTTGTCTGCTGCCTGTTAAAATGCAGGACTGGTCCGCCAATGCAGCCTCGCCTGTGACTTCATTTTTATTGGACTGACAGGAGGGCAATATGCCCTGCAAAATATCTCTTTTAGTTAATTTCTTTTAATAAAACAAAACAAATGAAAGCAAATATAAGTATTTTCTTCACCCCAGTGCACAATAGAGATACTCATTTCTAGATTAGTCACCAGCTCTTATCATTCAGAACAACTAGTAGGTGCTGGGTACTGGGTAGACCAGGGCTTGTCTTTGATGGTTGCAGTGGATGACAAACACAAGTCTCTTCACACTCACTGTCTGACAGACAGATGGAGCCTAGAAACACAGAAACGAAAGGGTCTTCTCCTGTCATTTTATTGGCAGCAAACACTGACAAAAGGATGTGAGTGTGCTCTCCAAAAGTACATGTCACCAATAATTTAGGAGGCGGCTTTAATCTACTGTCAGTTATTTGTTTTTATAGGAAAGGTTTTACATAGCATATCTTGACACTTCTGTGTCAATGCAAAATATATTTTTTTGCTTGACTACAGCATATAATTGTGAAATCATTTGTCAGGTTTGCTCTGTAGTCATTTGCAGAGCATTTTTCCAAAATGGTGGCTGTAGGATAAATGCCCAATGCCAGGGCTCCCACATCATGCCAAGGGTATCAGTGATGAAACTCAGGATGAGCTCAAAGCTTTCCTTGCTCATCAAGTGGAAGTACTCCAGCTTCTCTGCAGTCTATTGACTCTTTCTTTATGGCTTCTAGTGGCTCATTTCACCATGCTGCATTAGCAGGTGATTGTGTCACTTGTGCAAAGGCAGCCAAACTGGGGTTTGAAACCAGGCCAAGAAAGTTTAAATCTCTACAGTGTCACTTAGAATCACGCAAATCCGCACCAGGGGATGTCACAGGCAGTGGGGTATAGTAGAGATGTCCAGAGCCGGTCCTAAGGATCTGTATCGGGGCTAATCTGGGCATATTTTAAAAGATCGGTTTTGGCTAAAATAAACCTGAGCAAAGGGGTGAGGGAACGCCCACTCTGTAATACCACTACACAATTGTGGGTGGATTGAGTGTTTCTTTAGTTCCAACAAATCCACCAGAGTGATAGGTCTTCTCTCTAGCTGATCGCGTCACATCAATTTCAGTCGCCTTCTCGCAGTTACATTTTCATTCATATCATATCAATAATTGAAGCTTATCGATGTAATAGTTTTGAACCAGGACTCAGCATTTGGATCAGGGCCAAAAAAACTTTGATACATCTCCTACACTTAATTTCCAATGTTTCACCAAGCTGCAGCCACCCAGCAGGATTAATTCACTCGCTTCAAGACATGTTATCGTTCCCACCTAACCTGATATTTTTCAAAGGATGCCTGATAGTTTCCAAATATTTGCTGTTGGTAACCACCTGAATCATCAGTGTAATATAGATAGAGTCAATCATCAACACCACACCAAGAGTGTTCTGGCCCCTCAGCCATCCCAGTTCAGGCTCACTTGTTCGAACTGACAAGGCAGAGGCCGTCATCAACCAATTTATGCTGTGTTTCACTGTGGTTACTGTCTCTCTACTGCATGTGAGGGGCACAGCCAAAGCGATGTCCATCTCAGAGATGCAATCCACTAAGACGGGGGATGAGTATATGAATATGAACATTGTTATATGATATGGATGGATGGATGGATTGGGTTTGGAATGCTTGGCTTATGCTGCACAAACGTTTTGGAGTCGTTTTATGGTTATTTCTTCTTTTTCAACCCAAAGAACATGTTTTTTTTTGCGTCGAGTTGTTTTGGAGAAGACTAAGACAAGGCTTCACCACGTAACTTGCAGCGTGTTATACTAGATAGACAACTTTAAAGGTTTGGTGCTGTTTAGATCAAAATGCGCAGATAATCAAAGACATTTGGCTTTCAATAAACTTTTCCTTTAATGCAGCAGCTGTTTAGGGATATAAATATTCAACATGTTAACAGTACACAATTAACACATTAACAACAGTAATGGTATCCACTCTGTTAAGCAAATGGCAGCTGTTAGACTGTTTTCTTGATTTGTGAACTTTCCCTCTGTACAAAACTATTTCCAACAGCCATTCTCTTAGCCTGGTCTGTCAGCATGGCATTGTGCTGCAGAACAAAGAAACCAGCGAGCAAGCCATCATTATCACTTCAGGGACCCAGAATACACATTCCCCCTAGGACACTGGAAAACACAGACCTAAAAACAAAAATACCATCAGAGATAAAATAAGCGAAAAATAAATTCCACAGGAGAGAAGTGGTGCTTTATGTTTAGTGGAAGGGGGTGTATTAACAGCTGCAGCCCCATCTCTACTTGGAGCTCAATAAGGCCATCACCACAGGGATTTCCAATGAACAACTGCATGTTACTAAAGCTAAAAATGCCATGATTCAGTTCCCTTAATGAACTATTCATTGTTTTTCAGGGCTGCATCAAGTCTCTCATCGTGACATTCTCTAAGACCTGATCCATCTTGCTGAATTGTTTACATTTGTAGACAGAGCCGGGTCAAAGGTTCCTTTTTAAAAAAAAAAAAGAAAAAAAAAAGGTTTTCATTGTCTGTCTTCTTCATCCTCACCAAGAGCACTGTTTCAATGTCAGCAGGATAAAGAAAACAATACCACATTCAAACCTGTTTTAATTGCACCAGTCTAACCCATAAATCACATTGACGCACACACACGCATGCACAAACACGCACACAGGATAATTCTTCTCATTTTATCTACACCCACCCGATGACAAACGAGCAGTATGCCAACAGGAATATGCACTGGCCAGTGTACACACACATGAACAATAGTAGCTCAGAGGTCTTGCAAACCCTTATACCTCTTGTACCTTTTAGACTGGACCCAGATTGTTTCTGAAATACATTTGGCTTAAATTAATGAACTGAACAACAATACCTCATTATGATGTCATGTATGTGCAAACCTACTTGAATACAGGGGATGATTAAAGGATGCACATGGATACAGACAGCAGAAAATAGATTGGTCTGTGTATTTAAAAACATGGGATATTTTTGAATATGCTTTTTGTTTTTATTTAACATAAAGCTGTGACATAAAGAATAAAACCTTAGAGGTAGCTGCTGGACGCGCAGAGCACCATTCCACCACATTTTTCCTTCATCACTCATTGTTTGACTACTTCAGTTAATATAGTTATTCAGTTGATAACTATATTGAAAACTAGCACTGAAACGATTAGTCAGTTTGTAGATCAATCTGTTACAGTTTTGGTGATTGATAAATCATTTTAAGTAATTTATTTACAAAAATGTGTCAGTTTGAGCTTCTCAAATGCTGCTTTTCTCTGGTTTATGGGTGTTGGACTGTTGGCGAGACAAAATAAGCAATCTGAAGACATCCCCTTGGGCTTTGGTAAAATGTCTGCATTCTTAGCCATGCTAGCGGCGGTCAGTTGGTCGGTCCACCACTTTGGTCCAGACTGAAATATCTCAACAAGTATGAGATGGATTGCCATGGAATTTGGTACAGACATTCATGGTTCCTGAGTGATATATCAGGTCAAAGTTTCAAGTCAACCAATACCAGCAAAACTAACGACATTAAACCTCAGCTGTACTTTCTGTTTATTGCTAATTAGCTAACATGCTGAAGATACTGATATACCGTCTTAACATCAGCGTGTTAGCATTGTCACTGTGAGCAAGTTTGCATGAGACATTAGCATTTAGCCCAACTGTCTGGAATCACTCCAGATATTTTGTCATTTTGTGAGTCATCTCAGTTTGGTCAGCAGTGACAGAGAGATGGGCTTGAGGTGGTGGCTTGATGGGTGACATCAGCAGTGTAATTGGTGGAATGGAATGGAGAGGGAAAGAAGAGAAGGTCGTGTTGAGGATTGTTGCCATAGCAGTTGTAGGAAAATTTATGAAATGGGATAACTAGTGATATATTGGCAAAGTGAGTGTCAGTGGAGATGGTACGTAATGGTGACAGGGGTCCGTTCCATTATACCTGACAGTTACTGTCGGTTAGTGAGCGTGAGCGCAGACCCAGAGATCCCTGCGTCAGCAAGAGGAGTATCTGGCAGCTCAGTGTCGAGGACACATGCACAAGTCTAAGAAGGTTAAGAGAGAAAAGAGTGAAAGGCAGCTGTAGCAGTTTAGAGTGCCTCAGTGGCAGGGAGAAAAATCTCAGTGGATCAGAGTGGGCTGTTTGTGGTCCAGTGCGATAAGAAAGTCCACTGAGGTTAAGATTTTTGGAAAGGAATAAAAGAACCGACACCAACCTGTAGGTTTAGACATTAAAAGCATCAAAGTTTTGATTTCTTGTGAAGATGGGTAAGTGAATGACTATAGATGGACATGTTGCAACCTGATGCCAGGGAGGAGTTGACAAAAGTTGACAGACAATTGGACAGACAGTTAGTGATGGCCTGGAGGAGTAAAGATAGGTCGAAGGAAGGTCAGGAGGGCAAGTGTTGATCCTGCTGGAGGCAAGAAAAGCTGCAGGACTTTTATCTGGAGGGAAGGGAGAGAACAGTCTGTGCGGTAACAGCAAGACATAGTTAGGGAAATGACAGTAGCGCCAGAGGCTCACTAATAGCAGTTGACAGAAGCTGACGGGATTGACCTTGGTCACTCCCACTCTCAGCTTCAGCTAACTTTTAGATACTGCAGACATTCCACTTGAAATTAGTTATGAACACCACCAGAGCACATTAGAGAATGGATAGCACATTTCATACACAAAGGCAAATAAAAGTGCTTTACATAATGCATTAGAACATAAAACATAACAGAACAACAGAAACAGCATGAACATTAAAATGCAGTATACTAGAACAAGATGGTTCATGATGAGTATTTAAGGTTCAGTCCAAGGCAGTGCAGAACATAAACATTTTAACCTGGATTTAAAGTTAGTCAAAGTTCGTGCAAATCTAATATCCTCTGGAAGTTTGTTCCAGCTTTGTGGTGCACAGTATGATAATGCTTCTCGATGTTTTGTTTAGTTTGCACTCTGGGAACAGTTAGTATCATAATGTAAATGACAGTTAGAGATGTATTTTGGTCCTAAGCCATTGAGAGATTTATAGACGAGCAGCAGAACTTTATTCTTTAACACACTGAAAGCCAGTGAAGAGACCTGAGAACTGGTGTGATGTGTCTTTTTTAGGACTCCAGCAGCAGCAGAGTTTTTTTGCAGAGACCTGAGAAAAGATCACTACAGTAATTTAACCTGCAGGAAATGAAAGCATGGCTTAGTTTCTCTAAATTCTGCCTGAATCCTGTGATTCTTGCTATGTTTAGTCTGAGTTTACACCAAGATTTCGGTCTTGGTTTTCGGAGACAAAGATTCGACATGATCACTAACTTTCAGCCTTCCTTTTTTTTGGCCAAAGACAATTATCATAGTTTTGTCTGCATTTAGCTGGAGAAAGTTCAGGCAAGTCCAATAATTTATTTGTTCAATGCCCTTGCAGAGACAATCCATGGGACTGTAGTCGCTTGGTGACAGAGCAAGGTAAATCTGGGTTTCATCTGCATAATTATAATATATGATATTATTGTTTAGTATAATGTAGGCTAATGGAGGCATGTAAATGTTAAATAGAAGAGAACCAAGGATTGAGCTTTTGGGAACCCCACACATCATTTTGGTCTGAACAGATGAGAGCCAACCCAGTTTTCCAGTCTGTCCAGTAGTATTTTATGGTCAACTGTCTTAAAAACAGCACTGAGATCTAATAAGATTGGAACTGAAATCTTGCCTGAATCAATTTCTATACAAATATCATTCAGAACCTTAATGAGAGCTGTCTCAGGGCCGTAGTGGGGTTGATACCCAAATTGAAAGCTATCAAAGTAATCATTTGAGGTTAAAATGTTACTTGGTTGCTGGTAGACAACTTTTTTAATTATTTCACTTGCAAAGAGAAGGTTTGATATTGGTCTGTAGTTGGTAATCACAACTTAATGACTGCAGTTTTAAAGGCTTCAGGAAAATTACCTGATGACAGAGAGCTATTGACTGAAATGTTGCCAGACAGCTGAAAATACTTTTAAAAATCCTTGCAGGAAATTGTCAATTTTGTAATTGAAATTGTCTGGAAGATTGCTTCCATGAACGAGTGCGCCAGTATTCTCATTGATGTACTGCTTTTTAACAGTTGTTGATCTTGTGTGGACTTCAGGAGTAATAGACAATCAAATAAAACACAAAAGTTATCTGATATAGCAAGGCCAATTGAATATTTGGTGATCAGATCAAGTGTGTCCTTGATTGTGGGTGGGCCCATCTATGTGCTGGGTCAATCCAAATGTGTCCAAAATGGTAAAAAGTTATTTTGTTCAGTTGTCATTGGCATTGTTAATATGTACTTTAAAGTCACCAGTTATAACTAAATGGTTGTATTCAGACTGTAGTTCGGTAAAGAAGTTGGCAGTTGATGTGGCAGAGCTCGGGGGTGTGGGGGTGGTTTAATGCGAGCATTGACCAGCTCTTCCATTTTGTCAGTGAATCCCAAAAGGGGTGAGGCAAGGGAGACGGGAGAGTAAAGGGGGAAGAATTGGAAGACTGATCTATGAGCTGTTTATCAGCATGTTGACATAGAGGCTGTGGTGTTTTGTTTTCTTGGTGCCGAGGCTGCTTCTATGTGAGCTGGTTGTCAACACGCTGACAATGAGGCCATGGCGTTGAGGCTGCTGTGTGTGAGTGCATCATCTTAGGTCTGGCAATGGGTGTTGCAGGCTGAACCAAAAATGGTCAGTACTCCAGATTTGTTTGGGTAGAGGCCATCTTCCCTGAAAAGATGCCTACATCCCCAGAACAGATTAAAGTTATCAATGTAGTTGATCCTTTTCAGACCATGGTTTTGCTGAGCCATGTATTCAGTGATAAAAGTCTGCTAAACCTGTTGATCCCACTTTTGACTGTTGTCACTGGTCCACTAATAAACAACTTTGAGATTCCAGTTTGTCAAGGCCATTAAAAAGCTATGAAATTCTACTTTAGCACTTCTGATCGCTCTCTGCTAACACAGTTGGCCCTCAGATGTAGAACAATTTGATTAATTTCGAGGTGTTTAGATACCAGTATGTTTCAATTGCCTTACCACTTATATCTTTGATAGCTGAGTCTCCCGCAACCAAAGTTACAGGTCTTTTTAGATGTGTTGCTTCTCTCCATTCCCATGCATGCCTTTATTGCCTTTTTCCTTTGGCTTGAACACTTCATAATTCTCCCTTGTCCATTCTTATCAGAACCCATCTCTATTTCTGTCTCATGGAGATTTATTAATGTTAAGTCCTGTTTTCTGGTGGTAATGTCGTGGGTGACAGTGGTCTGTGTTTATGTACACCTTTGGTCGCCCGCCAGATGTCCGGGGTCAATGTTGGCTGAACTGAAGCTGTAAATGCTGCCTTCCGTGAGAGTACAGTCTTGCACTTATCTTTAGGCTTTGCCCCCAGATTATCCCATCCGGTAGAAATCACATTCACAGCACCTGACTTTCCTGTTTCAGTTTCAGTGAGTCTGGTTATGTTGTCATTTAGAGCTAACTGTCCATTTAAATTGGGTTGAGTTCAGTTCGGCCAAGCTAATTCACCGGCAGGAGACATTGGGAGAGTTTCATGGAGTTTACAAGTGTGGAGTTCTTCTCCAGCGCAATTATATTTGTTTCGTGGACTCTTCTGTAGAGATTTATGGCAGTCTGTGCACTTCATCAATGCGGATGAGCACAGGGACATGGTGTTGTCCAAAGCACTGCTGTCAGTAGTCCAGTAAGTTGCTATTTGGGAACTGAAAGTCGATGATAAATTACCCTCCTAATGAATGTTCAAACTCAAAAAAATATCCTCAAAATGATTTAGTTGTGCCAGGGAACCACCTTATAAGCCCTGCACTTAAAAAAGGAATAGCTAGATGAAAACAAAGCAGAGACCAAGAGAAAAGAGCATCTGCATTATAGCAAAGCAGGAAGTAGCAGGCACCTTCTCTGTTTTTAATCATGGATAAAACATTAAAATATGTTTGATTTTTGTTTGACCATCACATCATCACCAAGACCTAGAGATGCACAATATTAATTTGGATATTGCACAGGCTTTTATTTTGTACATTTACTAGATTTATTGACTTAATCCAAAAACTTGCCACTGTCTAAGGGCAGGTTTGTAAAAAAGCATCACTATCACAGTACTCCTTTTTTTTAAATAAAATGTTTACGACACTTTTGTGATACAGAGGTACAACTTTCGTGGTAACCTGGGGACATCTCCAATGCACAGGTCCTTGAGCTTGTTTTAATCAGTGTGCAAATTATATCTGAGTAGATTCATAGGTATAGTAAGTGGGCAAGACAAATTGTACAGGAAATGCCACATTAACATGTAATAAGACTGAACTAAGTAATCTCTAATTAGGTTGCCCTTTTAGAAAGGGGAGCATATCTGTGATCCTCCGGAAAAAGACTAATTGTCTGAGAGTTAGAAGCTTTTTAGGGCTCTGGTGCACTTGGCCTAGAACCTTTTTAACAGCTGATTATGATACACAAATGATACTCACAGGAATTATTACATGGTGCTTAATGCAGGTGTTTATTATGCTTAACTTTATTCCTGCCTCTACTCGATACAGCATTACTTTTTAATAGTTATCAATTTGACTTATACCTCTTTTCCTCCATTGATGATTCTGATGAATCATAGTATCTGGAATGACAACTTAAAAGTTTTTTGTACTTTTAATAGCAGCTTTGTTGGCACAGTAACACCTGCCCCCTATAAGAAGCCTTTCTTCATTAAGGACAAACTTTTATCAAATGTATAAGACATTTTCTTTTGCCTTTTTGTTTTTCTCTTTTTATCGAATTCAAATCACAGTGTTGGGTACAACAACTCAGTAAATTATTACCAGTATCCATCGTTCTTTTAAAACATTATTGTATAACAAATAACTGAAAAGATATCTCTTACCTGACTAATTTGTCTGCCACAGATACAGAACACTCATAATTAGGTAGAGAAAATACATGAATATCTGAATGTATTGGTGGATTTGAGTGGTGGGATGATAGATGCAAGATAACTTATCTCTCCTACTTTAGCTGGCAGCTGCACTGACTGTCAACAACAACAGGCACTTCATTTTGATATTTGATGAAGCCACTCTCTGTGTACTCTCATAAACCAGTCAGATGAGCAAAACCAGACAGACTGAGAGAAGAATACAACAGCCAGACCAATGAATCACACAGCCGCATGATGGAGAAGAGTCACCTTCAGTTTTAATTAGTCCAGCAGCCAATTTTAAAACAGATAGAAAACGATGGACTTGACCAATACTGACATATGATAAAAGGAAGAAGAAGTCAGACTTTGGGCTTTCACTTCACAGTTTGTGATCATTTGTTCATTCACTGCCACGACTCTCTGTCTGGTATCCAAAATGTCTTATGCAGTAGTTGAAGTAGTAGTTAAATTTAGTGTGTTTATGATGTCAACCTAACAGGCCTTACAAACTGTAAACTGGACTGATTTTTGTGGAACATAATAAATGAAGGGATTGATCCATACATTATTTATGTGATTGTCTATTGATTCTCTTGATGGCGATCTGTGTTTTTCTGTTGAATATAACAAATGTATTTTCTAATCCTAATATCAGGCCGTATCAAGATTTAAAGTAGTGTAAAAAGTCTACTTCATGTGAAGTATGCAACTGAATCAAAGGGGGTCGCATAAGTAACATTAACATAGGAAGAGAAAATGTATGGGCTAACAAAACTTTTTAAACCAATATCAACATACTGAGACCAACCCAAAACTCAGCTCCGTGATGAATGAATGCAACAATATTAAACTGACATGTCTCCAGAGATATTGGTATTAGTTATCTACACACTTCATTTCAGGTACCAGATCAGACACACATGCCTCCTCTTTAATAACATCATGCATGGATCTGGTTTCTGGAGACAAAACAAAACAAAAACTAAACTACAAACGAAACCAAAACAAAACCAAACGGCACTTTACAAAATGTTACTATACATATAATACCTTCAAACTCTGCATTTATATACAATACAAAATTGCTTTTACCTCTTCTCTCCTAGAATCTATAATTGCTGACATGTGGTACAGAGCATACAGCAACCCATTAAAAAAAAAAAAGCAACAAAGCGCCAGAAAGTACAACAAATACAACATTAAAACATGATGATTTAAAAAAGAAAACATAAAACAAAGTACATGGCGCATTAAAAAAAGGAAACTGAACCTCAATTAAAGACAAACAACATACATTTAAGTTAAGCAACAATATCAAGTTCACATTTTCCCCTTTATAACTATGCTGTGGTGTCGTGGCAAATCATGTCTCGTTATAGTCCGTTGCTTTACCCTTTCTGAATACTGTCATGGAAACAACAGAGGGTGAACACACTATCCTGTTATGGCGGGGTTTAACAGCAGCTCCAGTCTGTTTTCTTTCCTTTCCTCCCTCCAACCATCATTCCCTCCTTATTCTGAAGGCATTCAGGTGAGTTTCTCTTTAGTTCATTGAAAACACCCAGTACACCCTATATAATGTTCTTAATTGCATTCTCATTAAGCTTTTCCATGTAGTTCCTCAGATCCTTTGAGTCCCCAAGCTCGATGTCCGGACATACCCATTTTATCTCACTGGTCTGCGCTAGTGCTAATGGGCTGAGCACAGGACATCCATTACTGGACTTGACATTGGAAAAGGTGGTGAACTTCACCCTCTTTCTTTTGGTGGTGGGTGAGTTAAGCGACTCATTCCTGTGATCCCTCCCACTCGAACTACAGCCTCCTACACCATTATTACCACGCTGGACGCCTCCATTTAATAGTTGACTTCCTTCCTCTAGGGTTCCGCCCAGCTCGTCGTGCTGTTGCTGCAGACATAGCCCCTCCTCTTGGCCCAGCCAAACCCAATCGTGGGCATGGGGCATTGCTTCCGGAGCCTCCAGAGACAGGTGCTTGCTACGATACTTATATGCATAAGAGATGCAGTTAATTAGAAAAACCAGGATGGCCAGGCAGAAGACTCCCAGCAGGGCATACATACCAATCTCCAGGTCTGTCAAGCCACGTCGGGATGGTAACAAGTCTTCATCAGTGCTGCGGCTACGAGGCAGCTCTTTGTCTGGATATTCAGAGAATTCGCTTGGGACTCTGGCCCCACTGTCCGCTGATAGACGGCCTCCATTAGGTCTCACCGGGACATGGCCCCTGATGGTAGTGGCTCCACGGTTGATTAACCCAGTTTCCATATCAGAGATGGATCCGCCATAATATGGAGGATCAGGACGTGTTCGCCGGTCTCCTGGTTGTCTGTATTGCTCCTCTGGTTGACCAAACCGTACTTGTATGTTTGCCATTCCAGTAGCTAAGATAGTACGTCGTTTTCCCTTCTGGCACACTTCTGATGGGCTCATTTCAACACGCACAAGCAAACCCTGTCCTTCGCCCTTGGCAACAATGATGGGCCACTTCCATGCCACACTGCGCTGCACCACCACCACCTGTTCATCCAGAGAGGTGGCTGCCAGGGTAAAATGGGCAGGGTTGTAGTTGTCTAGAGGAGTCATGGATCCATCACTGAACTGGAGCCAAGCACTGATGAGGGACTCCTACGAAAATACCCATACAAACAGAAATTGGTATCAGTACAACCACAATAATCCAAATAACCCTGAAAATAACTAATATCTAATAAACAGTATTCTGCACATTTGCAGCTAATTCATAAGAATGACTGGAAAATATAACAGAGGAACATGGTTGAAGCAAAAGTGAGCTTTAATTACAGTGGAGTGGATATGAAACTGTTTTCCTGAAAGCCAAATATTCTTTTCTCTCCAAGGGAAGAGACGGTAGCCTTTTTCCATTTGAAATTATAATTACTGGAATAACAGAGCTGTTCAGTGGTTGGATATGCAAATCAAAGAGATGGCTTCACTATATGAAGAGTGAATTAATTATAAAGGAAAAATCACAATGCATATCATACAGTAGACTCCATAATAACCCTGATCCAGCCCCGAACTTATAATACAAATACAATGCACAATTCACAGTACACAGTACAGCGCTAATGCAGTAAAGATTAGACGTTCCCTCCTCTTGTGGTAGGTTAAGGAATGATTAATAATATAAAATGCTGCAAGATATTTGGATGTCTTGGATTTGTACCTGTTTGAGCGATTCAAAGACTTCCTGTGTGGCTGCAGTGGCGACGATGGCCCTGTTGCTTCCTGGGCTGAGCTGCAGGGACAGAGAGAGTCCAGACACCAACTGCACCCCAAGCTCTGTCACACTCACTTTATCATCCAGCACCTTGATGCTCCTCTCAGCCAGGACCAATGATGTCAGAGGGGACAGCACCTGCAACACACGCAAACACTTGCTACTCATGATAGTCCATGAAGATCTGAGCTGACATTGTTACTGTGAATGAAGAGGAAGAGCCAATTTGCTAGTGGCCACTGTTGTTGACAATGATGTCACTGTAGATGATAAGATGTCCAATCCCGAAGCCCTGAAAGGCAAAGCTTGCACTCTAAATGGAGTTTTGTCAAGAAAAGCCTTTGGAATTCCTCTGGGTCCCAGTGGTACGCAAAACAAAAATAAACTGGTTTCAAAACAAATATTGACACACATGCCTTCAGCTTTAATGGAATGTGACCTCATAGTTCAGTACTATAAAACTGAGTCATAAAAAACACGAAAATACATATTCTCAGAGTACACTGCCTCATGTCAAATATCATGGTTACAATAATAACTACTTGTTTAAGGCTAAGGAATGATCATGGTTAAAATATACCAACTTGACTATTGGTAGGACACCTGGAATGAGCAGTGGTCTCCCATCTCCCATTTTTTTTTACACATCCATCCACCCCAACCTCCTCTGTGGACTTTGTTGCTTTACAGTACTGTTACCTGACTTCCTCATTTGCTCCCATTGGCCAAGACTCATAATTACTATGGCTACTACTGGGCTTTGATACATGAAGGTAACATCTGTTGTTTTCGGGCATTTGCTGGAACTGCAGTTATTTTTCTTGGGAGGACAGTGTCCCTATATTTATTTGTGCACTGGGTCAATAAAAATATATGTAACTGGAACAGAAATTGCACTTCTTCTGTATTCTAAACTCTGGAGACCGCATGCACAAGAACTCTGTTATGTAAGTTTCATTATCTATGCAAACACATACTAACATAAAGTCATTCCTAAACTCACATGCAAACAAATAATCTCCTCTCTTCTAATACATTCTCCACCTCCCTGAGTTGCCAGAGGTGCAAGCATGTAAATAGTTGTGATATTGTTATGAGATGAGAATCCCTCCCATCCGCTCCAATTAGGGCTCGCGTCTCTCCTCCAGCAGCCCCCACATGGCCGCATTTACCAGCCATAATGAACTGTCAGCACCGATCACTGCCTCATTTGTACAGACCCTTTTCCCAGTTTTCTTCCCTTTGGTTTACCTTTTTTTTCATTTTCCCTTTTGCTTCCCACACAGCGAAAGGGATATCCTTGAACGGTAGTAAACACAGCTCAAATAGGTGTAGTCTCAAAAAATGGGAAATATGGTTTAACCTTATCTCTTGAGATGAGGGCAAAGGTTAAAAGGGCAGACTGGTGATGATTGTGAATCAGAGATTTTCACACTAACTATTAGGCATGCACACTGATTGTCTTGAAGTCTGAAGTTACAGATAAAGGGAAAGCAAAATAAGCAATGACACAAAATGTTGAAAATCATGGGCCACTGGCTTGTTATAAAGGCTTCATTGGCACTGATTTAATTTAAATTATGAAAGAGTCTGGATGCATACATAAAGTTGGTAGTTGCACTTCTGGTAGCCAAAGGGTATTCTATTCTAAAACCAGCATCATCATCATCATACTTGCTTTGCCTCCACCTTTGGATGTTTAGATTCATATCAGTATAGGTGAGTAACGTCTGTTTGCTTTATATTAAAATGGAGTCAAGCTGAATTCAAAACATACAACATGCTTTGCCAACTAGGAACTTAAGCTACTAAAATACAAGCAAGTGAGCAGAAGAAACTGCCCAACTTCCAACCATGAAAAGAATGGACTGTATCTTTCTCCTCTAAAGATGCCAGGATGTGCAATCTATAAACCCCTGACAGAACTCGCCACAAGATGTTAGGAGCATTTTTTTCATCCCTCAAATAGATCAACAATCCTCTCAACCTAACCCTAACTACATACTAACAAATGTCCAGACTTTCTACTGCTCTCCTCTCAGAGATGTCAAGGCTCCTTTCCTTGATTCTGTGGAAGTAGTCAGATCCCTTCTCCTCCTCTTTAACAGAGTCCTTTTTCAGAGATGTCGTGTCTCTCCTCCACCCCATTAGGGAGAATGCAGGTCCCGCCTTTGGCCTACATCCATAATCGTGAGAGTCACCCACCAGACATGTCAAGTCCCTTCCTCACACTACTTCCAGAGTTTACAGACGGCTTCATTCCACCCCCAGAGAGCAATTAAAGACCCCTTCCAGACTTCTCTCTTTCTATTCAAAGCTGTCAGAATCTTGTCTTGTATGATTTCTGTCCAAATCTCAGAGGGCTTTCACTCCCTGACCCCACAAAATCCCATTTGCACCTGGATTTAGTCTGGTGCAACCAATAATATTACATAAAATCCAGTGTTGCCCACACCATGTCGCTCTGACTCCTCATACTGACACTTTCGCAAAGGTTAATAGCAAAATGTGTTTTGCATGCAATTGGCCATAACATGTCAGAAAGACAGTGCTTGAAAGGATTCATGAATTTCTCCTGATGCTCCATGCAACCCGGTATTAATGATCAAATGACCAATTCTATGACCAATATGGAATCTTCTCTATGGCCTTTTTAAATCCTTGGCTTTCATTTAATTTCACATCCGAGTCTTCCGTTGTAATTCTGAACTTTTAGATCAAAATAAAACTCTTAATGCGTTATGTATTCAAAGCTTTAAGAAATTGGGGCATATACTGTATTAGCACTATGTTTCTTGGATGACAGATGCGGGGATCATTCCATTTTCTTAATGACGGAGCTCTCAAGTTCACAGTTCCTTTCACAATGTCCATTTTGCTGGACAAATAGATAGCATTTGCTTATTTTGTGTCTTCTGGGTTTGACTTTCTGAGAGCATAGCTCATGAAGGCAGTGCTGTTTGGCAGCCAACTCTCTTCTCAGATCTTGGAGCCCTCAACCAGCACATGAACACAGAATAGTTCAGCAGTGTTGAAATCAATCCAAACTTGCACCTGCATTACCACTCAACAATAAGGTAACACTGATAAACTACAGATAACAAAAGAAAGATAAAAAAGAATATTCACAGTAGTTTATCATCTAGGATGGACCTAAATGACCGGAAACCACTGGCTCCAAGGAAGGTAGGAAGGTACTGTACATTCAACATTATACTCCCTACTGTTTGCTGTGGAAAATGTTACACAGAAATGTAAAGAGTCTGTGATTGTGACTGTGAAAAAAATAACAGCTTGATTTTATAGACGCTTTTGAGATCTTTCCCTCATTGGGTTCCAAATATAAGTAACGCTAAAAATAAGTTTTGGAAGAAAAAAAAACTACAATCTTTGTTCTTTCCATTTTCTTGTTACACAATGTTTGAATAAAAAGAAATTAAACTCCATTTAAACAAAAATTGCGTACAACCAATGAAATGGGTTGTGTTAAGCCACTGGAATATGTAACGGTAGTAGTTCATTGAGCTGATTTCACGCTTTGCTTTGTACGTCTATTTCACTAAGTGTTTACATGATTTCTCGGGATTAAGCCCAAAAGCTCTGTCCTAACATAAAAGCATGTTTTCATTCAGAATGATTTAACCTTTCCACAGACCACCTGAGCAGCATACCAAAGACGAGACTGAAAACACACCTGACACTTTGAGTACAAACTGTTAATTAAATAGTTGAAACATTAACTATCAAATCATGCCTGCATTCAGTGGTACAATTAACTTTTATGTTAATTATATAATTTGTGTTTCAAGAGATACGCTCACTTATTATATGTACCAGCAATTATAATTCACCTTGCGGATCTAAATCAAGCTACACTGTTGAGTCTGAAATTATTCTTTCGTTGCCGTGGAGACTTACTGTAACATACTTTAAGGGTTAAACTCCCATGTTTAACCCAGCAAAACAGCACATAATCACTCCTGCAGTACACACAGCTTTTCAATTGATAAATAAAGAGAGATAAATTATGATTCCATCCACTGCTTCAACAATGTGTTGTTCTGTGTTGTGCTGTCTTGTAAATGCCAGATTTGATGTTGATTTACAGGGCGACCGGGCACACGTGCCGTCATGAGCGAGGAGCTGGTTGTAGTATTAGATAAATAGGATTTTGAGTGTTTGTGTGAGTTGTGTGTGTATGAGAGAGAGAGAGAGAGAGAGAGAGAGGTGCAAGGTTTTGTTAGATGTGCCATGAAGGCATGTTCCTCTGTCAGCTCATGATGGGTTTAAGTATTTGTGCCATGCTGCAATCAATGTAGTTATTTCTGTAACTCCTTCCCACTGCCAAACCTGTTCTGTCTTACTCCACATTCTCTATATGTGTAGCTTACTCTCAATCCCTTTCTTTGTATTTTTTTTTTTTTTTACAAAGAAACATGCAAACTACTTATTTAAGCAAGAACTCATATTATCGGCTTATGTGTTTGGAAATAATTGCCTATTTTATGCATCCAGCAGACACAGGGGCAACATTAGCTTTGATTCAGAGTCATGTTTCTGGCTACCTGATGAATGTAAGTCCAATATTCTCTCTCCTTTTAGACATGTCTCTGTCTCCACCAACCCCTCTGAGAAATAGCCGGGTTTTAGCTCCTAGATGCTCTACTATGTTCACCAGCTAGTCGACAACTTTGTCTGTCTGCTGTTTGGTGCTGGACAGGTAGTGTACATGGGAGTTTATCAGAGCATTTGTGCTGTAAACAGATGCTTGTTGCTGCTGAAAACATGATTGATGAGAGTGGAATTTGTGAACTGTACAACCAAAACAATGGGCTTGAAGAGGCTAAAACCTCATACCAGAGTTGGATGATAATTTCCCTGTAGCTTCGTCACTACGAGTAACCATTTTTATCCATTGTTAAAGAAAATATTGATGAGTGGAGCTTCACAATCTGACATTAAATGAACAAAGTGGAGAGAGGAACAGAAAAAAAGCTACACCAGATTTCATAGCTACACCAGCTACAGATTTCATGAACAATTCAAATAGGTCTGGTGTGCCCGCTGATGGCTGTTTCCTTGGTTGGAAAAACAATCGAGCCAATCAGAGCTTTGTTTGCAGGATTAAGAATGGAAACAAGCATGGATGAGATCTGACTCAGCTTTCCAGGTTGTTCTACTTACAGAAGTAACAACTTTTAAATGAGTATATTCCATTGATTGACATAACAAACGTTTAGGTTGCTGATCCTAGCAATAGCTACTGCAGCTTCTGTGTCGACTGAAAATGATGTTGACGAGACGGATGTGTCAGTCACCACTGATTGGTTGGGGCAAAATGCTAGAAAACGGCTAACATGAGCATGATGTCAGACTGAATAATGAAGTGAAACGAAAAGGCAATGCTGTCTGCTTATAAGGCTACCAAAACACACACACAACCTGTAGTTTGGTGGTTCCAGCACTCAATCCTATGACAACTTGGCCCTCCAGCAGTTGTGCAACCTTCTGGTTCTCCACCCTCAGAGAATCCTTGACCAGTTGTGTCACCTCCACCTTCCAGTCACTACCCAGCAGGAAGTTCTGCTGGCCTAGGCCGTCGTCCTCTGCGGTTCCTTTGACTTCTCCGTTATCTGCCACAAAGTGTGTGAGGACACGCAGGGTGGTGCTCTGATACTGGGCCACACAGCTGCTCTCTGTCCTCTCCTCAGCTGCATCGTCTTCATCCTTGTCGTCAGTGACCCTCTCGTACCTACAGGAATGAGAAAATGAAGGGCAGACGAGTGCTGGGAATAAAGTTCGGATCAATTACTTATAACAGTGAGGAGTATGGAAGCAGATAGCATAAGTGTACTTCAGCTTGTTTCTGAGGTAAAAAGTACTGAAAGCTCTTTGTATCAAGAGAAGTCCTCAGGAGAAAAAGATTCTTTGAAGGTTATCACTAGTATAATTCTACTTTTTCCTGTCACAATTCAATGTTATTCATTTTTTTCTTATCACCATTAATGCCCATGAAGTCTAAACCCTCTGATGTATTTACTGCAGTCAAAGCCTCTTCTGTCTGTTGTGCTGCAGGTTTTCCCGACCTCACGAAAGTCGTAGGCTCCCAGTGTTTTCAAAAATCCATTAAAAACAGCTTGCAGAGACAAACTGCTGCCATGCATGCTTTCTCATTTTCTTTAAAAGGGCAAAATATTTTCCTGTCTGCCATTTATTTGGCCAACGGCAAACACTTTGCAGATATAGCCATCTCTGAAGATATGTTTGGTAACAAATGACTGTCTGCAAACCCAGTAGGGGAATTTTGTGACACATTTGCTCTATTCTTTTCCTCCTATTTAATTCAAGTTTTATATCACACCAACAGACCCACATTTGAGAAGGTAGGAAAGGAAGGAAGGGGCAAACGGCTCTTTTAATTTGAAAAATTGGAGAAATGCTTCAAAGAATTACGGAAGAGGGCTAATAGTTACCACTGTGGACCTAATAAGACATCCAAACACTGATACAAATAGGCAGCGCAGTACAATTTAAACCATTGTTAGGCGTAATTTATGGCACCCAGATGTTTAATAGGAGTTTTACTCAACTTTGTAGCATTAAAAAGTCAATACATATCTGAAATACAAATTTACAACACATGAAATCCTGCTTGGCTGTATTATAGATCCATTTGATTCCATTCTGCTCATAATCTGCTACTACTTCACGATTCATGGTATATAGTGTACCACCCAAAAGTTGTAGGCCCCAATTCTTTCCAAAAATAGATAACTGCTTGTAGACACAAACTGCCCCCTTGGCTACCATAATACATCATATTCAACAACAACATATTGTACTTTTTGGTCTCCAGGCTGAGCTGTGGGAGCTGCAGTGAGGGGTAAAATGTGGCCCTGGGACACGGATCCGCTCCAAAGAGTCGACCATGTTGATGACGAAGAGAAACATTGCTGTGGCCATTAGGCGTATACATCACTCTTATCCATCCGCACTTCATCTTCCATCACACTTTATCACTGTATATAGGTCTATTTAGTTTTGCCATTGCCATCTCTCTCTCACACTGCGTGCCTGGCTCTCACTATATATTTCCTCACATCAATTTCTAACTTGACTTCCCTGCTATCTATTTTTCAACTCTCTCACTCTGCTTTCCTCTCTCTCTCTCTCTCACTCTCACCTTTTATTATGTACTCTTTCGAGCTCTGCCTGCATCTCTTTCTCTAGCAGTCAGGTGGCCAGGGGGGAGTGACAGTGACAGTTTCCATTAGGTTTAATGAGGCATGGCCGGTCAGGCAGAAAAACGGGCTGACAGGTTAACATGCTGTGGCCCAATGGCTTGGCTTAGTTCCTAACCTCCCTTCACCGTCCCCTCCCCTTCTCTTATTCCACATCAGTGAAGGGACGGCAGTCTAAACTAAGGTGACATTTGTGGTTGGCAACAGAAACATGAGGTCAGGTCACGTTTGTAGCAGTGAGTGTCAGGTCAGCCAAGGTGTTGCGAGTGTAATGAGGTGGCTTATGTGCTATGTGAATGTGAATGAGAACGCACACAAAGCCTGCGCACACATCCATTGATAAACCTATGCCAAAAAAACCAAACATTTCTTCAAATTAGCTTTCTCTCCATTGTTTTTTTTTATTTTCCCTCTTTTACAAATATGCACATAAACGCCACATAACATGCTTTCGTCATGCACTGATGCTCTTGTCAGGCATGACTGATGTGATCAGGCGTGGATAGCAGGGGGTATTTGTGTTAGAGTGCCACCCTGTGGGGTGTAGGCCAATGGGAAATGACACTGCAGTGAATGCATGTAAAAGTATACAATAACTTTTACATCATATACGGTCACATTTAAACATTTTACTGTTGCTGCTTAAAGGGGCTTCGCCTACTGAAAACCTGCAAATTCACACAACTAAAATCTTAAATGTCAGCACTGTTTCCATGTGTATTTTATTCATCTGGATAAACCACAAACAATAAATAGGATGTATTCGCTACATCATGTAATTACTGTTTTCCTTTCACATTGTAAATTGTGCATGACTGTAATATCCTGGCTCTGGTGAAAAAGAGTGAACACTGGGGCACAGGGAAAAATTAAATACCTAACCTTTTACATTACAAACACACAAGTGTTTCAGTGCTTTATGTCATCACCATAGTTACTCTCTGTGTGATCACAGTAAATGATAATTATGATAGCTATTATTAAATGTAAATGAGTCAGTATGCTTCAGTGATGATCTGCTTAGATTTAATTTGAATAGGTTTATTTCTATTTTAATCAACCATATTCATATTTGAAGAAATCACTAATTTAAATATTTTTATTGCAACCAGCTTGTACAACTCACGATGCACCGCACAGGTCATTGAGCACTGTGTCACTTTTTAGCCTCAGGAATTTTGTCCATGCTCTGTAATGCTCAAAATTATTACTCATTTCTTATTCAGCATAAGTACCTTTTGGGAGACCAGTCCAATGAATTATTAGACACTCATTATACTACCTCTGCAGCTACACGTGCATTTTCTGCCTCATGCCTGAACCAACTATACCAAGCCAATTTATTGTAGCCTCCATTTATTTTACCAAGTGAAGAATGTGAATTGGATTCACATGCAGGGATTGTTAAAAACCTCTCAGGCTAATGACCTAAATAAATAAATTTAGACTTGTCCTGGGACTGTTTTAAAATGGCCAACTTGTGCAGTGATATATAGTTATTCAGTGGATGAAGTTAAAATCTATTTTGCATGTGGACCAATGGTTTAGCTTGTTCAAGAGTTTAGTGTCAGTTTAAGAAGCAAGGATCCAGTTTCTTGTGCTGGAAATAGCTGCCTTACAGCTGCTGATGTAGTGCTGCAGTGTTCAATTCACAATAGGTAAATTTAACAATAACACATAGCAAAACATGCAACATCATAGATGCAAATAGACAATCAGGCCTTACCTTCTGCTGTCCATGCTAACAGGGACCCTCCAGCCCTTTATCTGGCTGAGCTCGGGGTTGGCCACATCGATGAGCAAAGGCAGGCGGGGAATCCATACACTCATCTCGAGCTGGGCGCTCAGAAAACTGTAGGTGAAGTTGAGCATCACCCTGCTCTTTCCTCTTGTCTCCTTCCCATTGACGTACACATAGTCACATCGCTCTGACACCTGGAGAAAAGAAAAGAGGCGGCAGGACGAGAGACACAAAGGGATAAAGAAAGAAGAATCAATTTGGGGCTGAAAAACTCGTACGAAAGGTGACAAAGAGTCAATTATTTTAAATGTAAGTCATTTAAATGTAATTTTTCTAAAATTGGATGTAGCAGTAGAATTTTGTCATTTGGACCACTTTAAGGAAGATTGTCTGGAGGGCTATGACAAGCTGGAGGGTGGAAAGATTTGGCGTTGCTTCAATGAAACCTCAAGTGTCAGGTCTGCTCAGTCTGTGAGTGTGTGTGTGTGTGTGTGTGTGTGTTTGAATGTGTGCAGATGCATCTTTAATGCGTGTGCATGCAGGATAATGTGTGCAAGTAATGTGACTTTGGTCCAACTTAACAGATGGAGAGAGCTGAGAAAAGACACAAGCCTGCCTCATCCAAACAGACAACAAAACAAATTCGCTCGAACCGAATTATGATTGGCTGGATAAAGTACAAGTCCAGTCAGTTAGCGAGGTTTCTCAGATGCATCTCCAACATAGAGGAATGGTATAGTAGGAACATCAAGTGTCTGTCATTATCTACAAGCACTCCTCATTAAATACCTCCCCCCCCCCAGGGCCAAATCTATTTATCAATCTGTCATCAAATTTTGTTTGTAATCACTTGCATTTCAATTCATTTCAGTTGCAAAATACCATCATAAGCTTGATTGGCACAACTGATAATTTCAGCACATGTCCTCAGTACTGACAATTGCTTCTTTATAACAAACTAGTCACAAGAAGACTGTCATCTGTCTCCATGTCTTTGCATATAACTTGGCAGCTTTACTCTCAAATGATGTCAGACCAGCCCCTATCTCTGAGGAACAAAACTGACAGCTTGGTATCTGTCAGTTCTCTCCTCCTCCTCCCTTTCGTTTCCTCTTTCTCTTCCTCTCCCACTCCTTCACTCTCACCATCAGCCTACTACAGTATTACTGCACCCCATACATGTTCAGTCTTCCTGTAATGAGAACAGATCGTGCTCCAGAGAAGGACGAGTCTTAGGCGGAAATCAAAGTGGGTTTAAGATTTGACTTGGATGTTCAAATGATCAGACATTTAAAGGCATCACCTCATGCTCTGAGAAAATGAGGAAATGTTTTTCACTATTTTCTAACAACTGTCAGAATAATAAACAATGAAAATAATGGTCAGCTGCAGCCTTACATGTCTCAACTGATCCAGATATCGGAGAGGAGAGAAATAACCTAATACTTAGATAATACTCATAAAAGATTGTTGAGAGAGTTGTCTGCCCTCCATAGGTGCTGAACAGTTAATGCGAGTTGATGATCATGGTTTATATACTGTGTATAAATTAGTCCATTTAGGAGGTGAGTGCATGTTGAAAAGTCACAGGAACACACATACACGACATGCACTTATGTGCAGGGTTTCTAAAGGCAACCTAGTGAGCAGAAAGAATCCACTTCAGTCCTCCTCGAGTCTCTTAAGCCTCACCTCTGTTTTTGTTCTTTTCTTCTTGTGTTCATTCTCTCTCTCTCTCTCTCTCTCTCTCTGCCTCCCTCCCTCCTCGGAGATGATAACCATAAAGATTTAATTGACATCTCTGGAAGGTGACATATTCTGCGCCGAACAATGAACAATTTAACACTTGACTGATCCCTGTAACCTCTTGTTATCACCATGAATGTGTCATGAAACCACGCACAAATCAATGCCATTTCTCCCTGGAAACAATACATTGTGTTGCTAATCATGCAGGCTTGGGATTTATGTAGAGTGACACGCACAAACACAGACAACTGGGAGTGTGGCGTACATGGACGAGTTCATGACTTAAACAAATTGAATGTCCAGTTTTGGAGAGAGTATACCGTTTGACTCTCACATTGTACTGTAGTGGAACATTTCTGCTTAGCCTTTTTCTAAAGGATGTTAAGGTTTCTCTAATTCACTAAAAAATAAATCGTCTTACTTGACTGAAATTCAGGGCAGAGAGCTTACGTGATATTTTTCTTTGATGAATCTTGCTTAGAGCACCCAGTATGTCCAATTTCCATCATTCTAAACTATGAAGACTTACAAAAACGATAAAGTATATCCGGTTCAGTGGTTTATTGGGTACACCTTCGGGCTAGTACAACTCATGTTAAAACAGGAGCTCAAAACACTTGCTTATTTTGATTCTGTTCGTTGAGCTTCATATTACTATATGCCTCAGTTTATATTAAAATCAATCTGCCTTTTAGAAATAAAGACCTGGGGGAGGATATATTGTAACCCCTAGCTTTCATTCAATAACCATAATTACATTCCCCTGTTGTCCAGTCATTTTCACTTTTTATTTTATTAGAAAATATTCTCACAATATGTTGTTGGTTCAGTCACAAAGCGTGAATATGACTTGAAAGCCAATCAAAAGCAGCAAGGGGTCCACTGAGTCGAGCTAATTCCTTGCCGCACTTGGTACCGTGGAGTACTGTATGCCTTATGATAATAGGGAAAACACTGACAGCGACTGCTTTAACCAAACTCAACGGCACGAGGACACAGGTGTGTGTAGGTCGGTGCACCACTACACTACATCCTGTCCAGAGGAGGGCATTTCAATAGAAGAGGGTAGGCAGGTCCACATTCTGTCTTATATTAGGGATCATTCTGCATTTGCAAACAGGGAGTTTACATGATTGTGTTGGCTGAAGCTGTATTCCTGAATTATTCCTGAACTCCTGTGGTATATTGGTAACATCTGTTATATATGATAGATCTAATGCGGGTTCACATCCCATATGGCTTAACAATGCTATCGTGGCAAAAGGAGCAGTAAAGAGTAGCCACAGTACAGCTGCTGTAGCCATATCCATAGAACCACAGATTCAACCTCACCTGCAGCCATAGCAATAACCATAGCCACCGCCGCAGCTTCAACCAGCACAGGCAGGCAGAGCAGCTGCAGCTGTGCTCACAGCCAGTGGCTGTATGCTGTTAGAGCTCGGCTTTTTGAAAGGAGTAATGAGATGTAAATGCATAATGCAAAGTGTCACATCATCTCTCCTTTCTGTAGTATCTGCAGAGCGTTTCCCTAAGCTGGCAGTTTATTATAGCTGGACTGGAACAACACACTGACGGTTCCTATGGATCAGGGGGAATGCAAACTTCATATGTAGCAAACTCAACCAGGGGGCTCCATATGATAGATTGGCTATGTGAAGCAACTTTTTATGTCATAAGTTTATGTTCATACCACTGTGCTATAGGAATCAACTTGTTAGGCAATCAATTAGAGCTAATGGTAACCAACGATTATTTTCATTATTCATTTATTTCTGTATTTAATCAGGATGTCTGAGATACCTTATCTCTTTACAAGACTGACCTGACCAAAATAGCAGCAATCAATCTGCAGTTTATTTTTTCAATCAATCGTTTTGTCCATATATAAATATATATATATAAAACAGGGAAGAGAGACCATCACGTTTTCCCAGAGTTCAAGATGGTGTTCTTAAATTGCTTGTTTTGTCCAAAACCCAAAGATTCATTCAATTTACTATCATAAAAGACGCTACAGTCAGCATCAAAACTTGGTATGCTTTGAAAACGGGCTGTTGGTAATGCACAACTTATACCATTTGTAGTGGTGGTTAATTGAAGAAAACCACCAATATTGTGCTTACAACCTAAACTTTGGGTTAGCCTTGTTAGGGGTAATTTTAAGGTAAGGTCACCATGGTCCATGCTGTGAGAAGGACATAACCCTCAAAGTTTCAGTGAAACAGTGAAAGAAGATGGAGATGCCTTCCGACCACAAAGTGTTTTATTTTGAGTTTCCTTTGAAAGTAGGCTGGAGAGAGGAGGGGTACCGCTTACTGTTCCCAAACCAGACGGGTGGGCAGGGGAGTGCGCTACCGAGGTCAGCGTCACAATGTGTGGTACTACTTCAGTGGATAATTAAACCCTTTGAGAGATCTGCCTCTTCTCCTCTCTCTGATATGCATGCACTGTACACAGAAATGCACAAAATCAGCTCCTCTATATAACACAGACACACTTGCAACACTATTCTTTTTCTCTCACACGTACTGACAATTAAGAACAAACAGTTTATTTTTCTCACTTCCTTTTTTTTCTCACTTTTCTTTTCACATAATACGATGGAGACATGTGGAAGGGCAGATATTAAATCTAGCGATGCCACATTAAATAGCTCAATCCTACCACCTTTTACTTACTGGATTATACTGGTGGTTTTGCATTCTTTAGATTAACAACAAATCCTGTGTAACATTTCCCAAAGCATTCAATAAGGTTTTAGATTAATTAGCCAAGCTTTCAAAGAGCCAATGAAAATCAACTTAGAGAGATTTGAACCTTGCTTAAGATAGGAAATCAATCCCAGTGAATATTTTGTCACCTTTATGGTTTGTCAAAGTTATTTGCAGTAATGAAAGGGAAAAAGAGGTTGAGAAAACTCCTCTTGTTGGTGCTACAGTCAGCTTTCAAACAACAACCTTTTTAATGCAGGAAATGATCTAATTCATACTATGTTTTTCACAACATACTGTATATGCAATGCAATAACATTATTTTAACTTTATCTGGAGGCAAATAAAATGAGCAGAGGGAAATTAGAGTTGCACCAGTATTATACGCCCTTCCAGCAGCAAGAATAAACAGGAACTTTTGTCTAATATGAATTCGAGCTGCTGTCGTCTTGTATTTTGGCTCTTCCAAACATTAATGGGATGGCCTTTTATGTATCATTTAACTTCCTCTTATTCATTTAGTGCCCACATGCACGTAGTCAATGGAAAAAAAAGACATTTGACACATGATTGTGTGTCTTCGTGTGTCAATCATAAAGTCTTCGATGAATCTGAATCTATTGAGGAAGGTCTGCATAATTGGGCTTTAAGCACAACTGCAGGGAAAAATGCTTTCTTCCAGCAGCATGTTTAATGAAGACAGCATTTCCCCAGATGATTGCTAATTGTTGCTGATTTCTTTCTTTTTCTTTTAATTTCTGAGCTATCGATCTGTGACCTCAGGACAAGATCTCAATTTCTGGCATACCATTTACCAAAAAAACAGCCAAAAAAAAGCCAGGCCCTGTTTTGCTGGAGGAAATTCAGCACCTGCTTACTAGACTAATGTGCACAAACTACTTCTACACCACAACTACCTTTTGGTTCATGCCTCTCACCCACTCATATTCCACTAGAAAGCTGACCATGAAGCAGATCACAATAAAGACAAATGGGAAAAAGGTAAAAATAAAAAGCGCCTGCTGACAAACACATGCCCCACTGACCTTGATAACCTGTTCATCTGTTGACTTGCACTCCACTGACTCAGTTACATCAGAGACGGCTCCGTCTGTTCCTACGGTGACTACCTTTACTGGCACGGCGACTGTTCGCCCATTGAGGACAGCCGTGTTGAGAATCTCGGTGTCCTGCAAATGAAAACAGAAAGTCACAAGTCAGTATTAGTGCTAACAACAAAGTGACACTTGTCAGTGCTTTCTGATGGAAAAACTATGTAACAAAGCGACCGGTCCTCTGAATTAAAGGATAAAATACGCTGTTTATGAAAGAGTTTTCTGATCTGAGGCCCCTATCGGCAGGACAACGTGCCTTCTGTGCCTTCCAAAACGGTTACGAACCCCTGTTTTATGATCAGACAATGCAATGGATAAGGTTTGATTAGGTTTAGGAACAAATGAGACCTGGTTAGGGAATGGGATCAGGGTTTGGATTAAAATCACTACTTTGTTAAGTTTAGGGGACCTTCTTGTCATGGTTACAATAATAACCACTTGATAGAGGTCAGATTGTGGTCATGGTTAAAAGAAACCAATGTTGGCAGTCGGTAGGAAATGGGAGACGAAAAGTGGACTCCCAAGTCTGACACTTTGTTGAACCATCCGTCCACCCTGACCTCCTCCACATGCCTACCTTGTGGCTCTATAATAACGTGACCCGACTTCCTCCTTTGCTTCAGACAGACAGGAGTCATAACTCCTACGGCCACTAGAGGGCTTACTACGACATATGTCGATTTATTGCCAGACATATAGCCTATATTGATACCAATATATCTGTAATAAGCTAATATAACTGACAGTCTCAAAGAAATACTCAAAGTAAGATTGAGTTCAGTTTCACTGCATTCAGGTTTCTCTAGGACTTGCAGCTCCCTCCACCATCCACCTCCTCCTTTCTGTGGCTCTTTCTCCCTCTGTGTGTTTGTTTGTTTCTCCTCTCTGTGTGAATGCTGTTGTCCTTGTCTGTGTTTGTGTGGCCTGTCCTCTTTCCAGGTCTCTACGGTGGAGAGGAGGTGGTGTGGTTCAGATCGTACTTAGTGGGCGACACTTGATGCTGCTCAATTGTCCTCCTGGATCCATCCTCTGCACTTATGTTATGTTACAATCTACATTTTGTCATGATTTTCTCTTGTGAATCTATTCTGTACACACGACATCTATTGTATGTCTGGGGTCCCTCCTGCTGTTTGAGGGTGTTGTATGCTGTGCAGATTGTAAAGTCCCTTGAGGCAAATAGTGATTTGCGATATTGGGCTATATGAATAAAATTGACTTGACTTGCTTACTTACTGTGTGTGCTAAGACATAATGTACTGTATGTTCCTAGGGGAAGATTGGTTCACCCAGATTAGTCCTCCCAGCAGAATCCCTGTTGCTACTCACATTCATTGAGAGCTCACTCGAAGAGCAGCTCATTTTCACTAAATTTAACTGTATGACCTTTCCTTGATGTACCAAGTGTCTCTAACTGACTTACATATTAAGTGTAATGGTGACTGAGATTAAACAGAGTGGTAAGACACTTGTATTTGTGTGTTCTGTCCTAAACAGGTCAAATATTTATTCACTTATTGTAGCACTTTTCAAAACACAAGTTACAAAGTGCTTTATATAAACACTAAAATAAAATAAAATACAAATATTACACAGCAGGTGAAAAAACAGCATGTAAATTACAAATGACCTGAATTAATCACTCTACGTGCACAATAATGGCAAATAAAACAAAACAACATAAACAGGGGTGGCCGAGCAACAAAAGGAAAAGGACAATGTGTATACACAAGTTTTCAGAGGTTTTTTGAAGTAGCACTGACTCAGCTGAGGGGGAGGCTGTTTCATAGTGCTGGACCTGTAAAAGCTCGACCCCCCCTTTTGTTTTCAAGCCGGACCACAGCACGTTCAACAGCGTTGGTGAGCAGATCAGAGAAGTGTTGGTCCAGTATTTGAAGCTCAAGACCAGAAATATATCAGGAATGATGTATATTACTGTATACACTATATACAGAATACTCATACTACATAAAAATAAAATGCGTTCCATGTTTAGTTTGTGTTCTCTGTACTGACAAACTGGATTCAAATGCCATTATATGCAGGGCTGCATCTTCTGCAATTGTTGAATATAGTTGTTGCATATGCATCTGAGGCTTTTCACATCACATGTCCCTTTCAAACATGTTCAAGAAACCCCACACGATGAGCAGCAATATTTACTGCCACAGGGATTATAGCACAGATATAACTGCTATTATATAAAGCACCAAATTGTTGTGTGACTGTCAGTTTGAGATGTTTTTAAGTTATGAGTTCGGGCTGCAAGTAATGATTATTTTCCGTTTTGAATTGCTTTTGCTATAAATCGATAAAGCAGAAAAATTAATACTGCAAGTTTTGCAGAGCTTTATTTATGTAATGACATGTAAGAGCGAAAAGCAATAAATCCTCACACTTAAGAAGCTGGAAACGGCGATTGGCATTTTTTCTTGGGAAATTATTTTAATTGTTTAATTTGTGTACATTTTTTGGTTATCAGTCAATGGACTAATTGTTTCATCAATGCTGAGATTACTTTTAATGTTAATGTGTGTTGTGAGTTGCACCCCAAAATGAAAATATCATGTTTTTCCAACAGCAACTTTAAAATAACAAAGCCAACAATTTAGCCTCCATTGTAAAAACAGACTTTGATGTGTAAAAAGGTGGAGTTCCCCTTTCATGAACGGTTTACAGTGAAGTAGGATCACACTGCAGTCATGTCTGTCTTTTACAGCTATTCCCCAGAACTTGTCTCAAGAAAAAAACAAAAAACTTTGACAATAATACGTTATGTCAAATTACAGGCGTTCAAGAGATATCATAAGATACACTTAAGAATGGAAGGCCTTATAGGGGAGCAGGAAAAAGAAAATGAGATCAATTAAGACAACGTCTGGTAATCCTTGAGCTCTCAGTGTGTTGGTTGTACAGAGGATATGCTGTAACAGTGGATACTGCTCATCACAGCTTACTTTCAATAATAGACTACTAAGAGCCCTAAACCTTGGAAAGGCAAAGTAAAACTTGTCTCCAGACAGCTCTTTGTTCATCAAAACTGGTGCCTCTCTATTTGCTTTGTTTCTTCATCCTCATGCTCCTTCTGAGAGAAGAATATATCATTTAAAGCTCGACTGTGGATAAAGGAATTCAAAGCCTGTTAATTAGATGTCTCCTCTGCCTTGTTTCTTTCTCTCCTGCACATCACATTTTTCTGTTTTTTCATAGCTCTCTCTGACATCTGTTTGGAAGTTATTTCATCCAGATAGTCTACACTTATATACTCTTTGAAAATGGAAAAAATAGAGAGTATTTTCTTTCTTTATTCCTCTCTACTGAAGGTGACAATTTTTAGTATGAAGTAGAAAGACCCCAAATCCAAAATAACTGTCACACAACAAGCTGATGTTTAGTAAAAGTCCTAAGTGTCTAAATTCCTTTTTATTTGTCCATGAATTAGAAAAAAAAAAGATAAAAAATATGGGCAAAAATGTGTTTTACCGCTGAACCGTTTTGTTCATCATGCCAATCCAGAAGGTTTGTCTCAGGACAAGGTTTGGCCGATACTTGCTGACATGAAAGAACAATTAAAACTTGCCCAACAGAAACAAATTCCTGAGGACCTCTCTGGGCGGCATGGTGGTGCAGTGGTTAGCTCCCGATGGAGGCCAGTACCTTGCATGGCAGCTCGGTCGCCATCAGTGTGTGAATGGGTGAATGAAAACTAATCTGTAAAGCGCTTCGTTAAGGTCCATTTTGAAGTCCATTTACCTCTCTCCAGTTTTCTCCCGTAGATGGCCAAGGCGACTTGTTTTGTTTCTTGTTCGCAACCTCCACTTCTGCTGTGTTTACTGGCGGATTACAGCCGTGCTTAGCCTACACCGCCAACTTCAGACGAAACTACGTTTTGCAGCAAGCCTAATTTATTTATTTTCGCACCAAACCAGTTGATGGAAACGTGCATTTCTTTTTTGCGACATTTCAAAAGTTTGCTTCAAATTTGCATGACAGTTGAATGGAAACATGACTGCTGTTGCTTATCAAATGTACCAAACTTTTTCATGGTAATGGTTTAGAAAGGTGTCGGTTAAGTAAGAGTGAAATAGTGAAATAGCGTACAGTAGAGTAAACAGAGTTCTTACTCAAAGCACATCGTCAGAGAGAGCAATGTTATTAACACTCCCACCATGGCTTTTATTGATACATCTATTCAGGCTCTTTTTTTAAAATGAACAATGTCATCCAATCTCACTTTTCACTGAGTTTTCCTGGGAAATACTATTTTGCCTTGAACTTCTGCTTTTTAAACTGCCTCAGTAAAACGCGAACAGGTGATCCAAAGCTTTTCTTGTATATTCACATATTTTAATTGTGTGAAAGACCTCACCGTTTATCACAAATCTTTCACACAGCATCTGTGAATACAAAAATCTGTTCCTGGAAGTTAGAAAGAGGCAGGGGTTCTCTCCTATAGTGTGCTGTTCTGTAAATGGTTAGACTTCTAATGCATTTCAGGTTTCATGATGATATCATACGAACTTGTGGGCGTATGGTAGGTGAATTCAAGTTAATATGTGTGTTGGGAGTTAAAGGAAAACAATAAATAAAGTATGTCATCTCTCCGTTCCTAAACTCGAATTTGAGTGAATTGCACTTACTAGATTCAAGTGATATTTACGCACATTGTGTGCCATAAAGCCAACACTCGCCATCTGAGGCCACATCAATTCTCACCCCTCTTCCTTGGTGAACAATGAACATCTTTGCTCATAATTATATGATAAGACAGGATGTTAAGTCTCTGGTGACGAATAATGTGAATAAGCGCCTATAAAAAGTGTTCTACGTGTGGTCTGTGCTTCCACATGGGGTGGGGAGTGTCTATTTTCACTCAATGAGCCATTAACACTGGAACAACACTATGCAAAGAGAGGTCTTAATGAGCGTGAACATGTATTACAGAGACTGCTTGTGCCACAAAGAATTGAATATTGAGTGAGCTCAGATATAATACACATGGTTGCAAACACACAATCTCTTGAGTGGAATTAAGTGAAATTTAGCGAGACAGCTGGAGTGACGCATGAGGCACAAAAGGCAGTCTTTTTCCATGAAATCCGCCTACCTCTCACAGAGCATCTCCTGGCTGCCTAATACCCTCCTGGGGTTGTGAGGGGCTGAAGTGCATGTCTTATTCCGGGGGCCGAGTTGTACACAACAGCAGACAAACACTCATGTCTCTAAATGGCTGGATTATTATACACATACATACATATATTATATATACACCAATCCACACATGCACACATTAACTTTGACACACAAACACACCCTTGCTGCCCAGCTAAAAAAAACAAAACAAAAAAAAGGCTTATCTTAACAACCTGTCATTGCAGTGCAGAGGAGAGAGCAAGAAAAGAGGAGCAAGACGGCAAGAGAAGGAAGAATCGATAAAAGGCCATTACGCTTCTGTGCAGCCAGGGTACAAGGGTGGAGTGTGTGTGGGGGCTGATATGGTTGTGGATGAATGATGTGTGAGGTAGCGGACAACCTATAGAAGCACAGTTTAGAGAACAGTTACTGTATGTGAGCGTCTGCAAGCTCAAGGTCAGGCAGTGTTGGAGAATAAAGGTACAAAACTCTGAGCAATGTCTTCCTGAGATCTGGTCATTGGGTGGTGGTGGTAGATGTTTGACATCACATTTGGATTTGCCTCCCAGTTTGCCCAGGAGGGCATTTTGATCCTAAAAACTGCAATTGGGGGGCCACCCACAGCTACAGCCCCAACTATTGGGATCAAACACAGCGGGTTGAAGACATCCTTGGCCTGGATTCATCCATTTTAAAACCACAAGCACATAGATGAAAAAAAACATACAGTTGACGAGCAGTTTACAAGTACAGATGATACTGCTACAGATTCAGTGTCCATACATCCCAGTCAGTCAGCAGTTAATTGCAGTTAATTCTTCTTTTCTTCCCTCATGAAACAATTGTGTTTTTTGTGAACGTTCATCCTTTATTGTATGGAAATGCATCGGTTGTTGCATTTTAATGCTTGTGACAGTAAATTCCTTGCATCCTTGGATAGGTCTATTTTAAGTAATTAATCTGAGCTGCATTACTTTTGATTGTGGGAGGAAACTGAGGAGGCTTTCACACTAAAACTGTTCGGTTTGGTTCAAACAAACTGCAGCTTGCCAATCTAAGCGACGTAAAGCCTATATAGCCAAAGTCTTTTGTCCCATTTCTGTCTCTTTGTCACTGTTTATGATATATGGGGTCCAGTTGCAGTCTTGACTAATAATGCCCATAATCAATCTTGGTGAGCTCTTAGTGACACCAGAGAAGATAAATCTCCATTTACTGTAAGGATCAGGTCTGCATAGCTTGCTGTCTGTCACTGAATCTGATTTCCCCATGTGGGTCCATGTAGCAATAATGATGCTGATGACAGTCGCTAAAACTGTTCCATTAATGAGGAACGTGTCAGTCCATATGGCAGCCCACAGCTCCTGTTTCTTTAACATCTAAAATGATATTATTTTAGCTCTACATACAAAATGGAGCAGTGTGCAGTAATTAACAACAGAATCATATAACCGACTAATGAGAAGTCCCCCCACGATGCTATAGTATACTCTGCACCAGAGAAGGCGTACTGTAAGCTCAAGACTAATGACTAATGATATATTCAAAGGAAAAGCAGAGGAGGGGAAGGAGGAGGGGAAGGAGACATCTGAGATATGTTTAGCTTAGATTGGGGCCCTCAACACTGGCCGGCAATTTATTATTCATCGACTGAACAGATGCCTCTGACCCACGGAGAACCGCAGCTCAACTATTCACTAATCGGAGATTGACAGTAAGCTCACAGGTCCTGTACTGTGTTGGCCTACAGCGCTTTTGAGTACGATTCATATTGCCACTGCAGCACTCTCAGCTATTCAGTTCATT
Organism: Enoplosus armatus; assembly: GCF_043641665.1. Taxonomy (NCBI): domain Eukaryota; kingdom Metazoa; phylum Chordata; class Actinopteri; order Centrarchiformes; family Enoplosidae; genus Enoplosus; species Enoplosus armatus. The sequence goes on from NC_092197.1 coordinate 13,010,962, forward strand.
TCAATTATCAATAAAAGTCCATTCCCTCCAGCACCTCTGCAGTGTCCCCCTGCCACTCACATGCATCCGAACACCTCACAGCCTATAGCAGGAGATGAAAGCATGGGCACGGGGGATCAACACCAACACCCCCCCACACACGCACTTTTTTAGAAATAGTGATACAACAGCAGGAGAGAGCGGTGTTCATAGAATGTAATCTCTATGGTTATGGCTTGGGAAAAAGGCGCAGGAGCCAAGTTATTCTGCACTGCGATGTTGAAGTCAGAGAGAAGCTGCAGCAAGGTGCTGATAACCGAAATGACGAGGGATGTGATAGAACAGGGCAAAAAGATGGAAAATTACTTTTTTCCCCCCTCCCTCCTCGAGTGAGGAAGATGTCAGTCATTTCACGTGCAGCTGTTGAGACTTTTTTAATTACCAGTTTTGAGAGAAATTTCAACTCAGGGAGGCGAGCCTAGATGAATAAAACAATACCCCTTATTTAGGGAATAATTTACTAAGATCATGTTGTCTCTTTAGCACGTACGCTGCATTCTCGATAAAAGAACAAAAAAAAACAGCATGTTAGTTGAATCTGAAGTTTTTTTTAAGCTGAATAATCAACTCCTGCGTCTCCACTGATTTAACACAATTGGCCAAGCAGCTATAATTGCAGTTATAGCAAATAAAGAGTTGGGGGCAGTTTGGGGGCATTCTGCCATGACCAGGAGTAAGAAATGCCATTATTGATTATTAAATCAGGACCTGCGGTGATTTATATTCTTCTCATTAATTAGATATTGATTCATTACATAACCTGTTGGCCTGACAATCTGTTGGATTTTGTTATTGTGAACTGTGAGCTCTTAGTACTTTTAGTGAGATTAAATATTAAGCCTCCGTTGTTTTTCCCTCCTTATACTTTCTCGCTCTTTAACATTAGGCCGAGGAAATGCCAAAGTCAGCAGTGGTAAATCGGCTGCCCCTGATAAAGCCTGTCCATATTCTTGAGGACCCCTCTCCTGTATCTGGGGGCCATTTGATTAGAATAAGCCAGCAGAGCTGCACTGTGTTGGACCCTGGCCCAAGCTGGCCGAATAAAAGACTCTGAAGCCAGACTGACAGAGTGGGGAAAGGGTGAGGAAGGCAGGCCAGCAAAACATAAACTAACACACAACAACAAATTACAGAGTGGACTTAGCTTCAAAGTAAAGCCTGACTGACATACATAGAAGCTGCATCCTGAGCCAGAGCGGGAGGAGAGAGATGTTGGGTGGCAGGACTGAAATAAAGTTTGTGTGTGAGTCTACAGTACAGAAGAAGTGCTTACAGTATCTGTGTTATTCATCCAGGGTGTTGCTCTTCCTCTGCAACACTGCCTCATGCTCTCAGTTACAAACATTCACATGTAGAGAGGGGCAAATGAGGGAAGTTGCATGCTTATATGTTCCTAACTTTATTATCTACATATCCTGTTCTTTTAAATTAAATATACCCTACATCATGGTGCTTCTGTGACATGTTTTCTGAATGCAAAGCAGGATAGATGAGCAAGCATTTTCTGGCAAACATTGAAGCAGCTATAATTGATATTTTTATAATACCAATGAATCAAATGTGTTTAATGTGAAAAGAGTCGCTTGTAGTAAATTATCACCCGACTCTACAGTCCCCATCAGCTCTACGGAGCTATGTAGCTGTTTTGCTTTTGCTGTAGTTTTGGTTCACAGACAAAGTTAGCGACTAGCTGGTGAAGACAGTGGAGCATTTAGTGATTGGAGATTTCCTTCAGAAGTCAGGGGAGACCAAAAAGAGAGCTAAAAGGAGAGTGAATCATGGACTTACATTCGACAGGTGGCGAGACACGTGACTCAAAATGAATGATATTGTTGCTAACAAGTTTGCCATATCAACTTAAAATGTGATTAATATGTCAATGTTGTATTCACAGCTTGGTTCTGCTGCCCTCAAGTGGCCAAAAAAGTCAGTCAATGCAGGTTTAAATATACTCACTTTACTACATTCTCTTTAAACAACTTTCATTTATTTATTAATTAGTCAATCAACAAAAAATGAATGGGGAAGTATTTTGATTTTGATTTGATGTTTCCTGCTGCACCAATGTCAGGATTTACTACCTTTTTGAAGATGTCACCTTAGATGCAGACTGAAGATGCATTGCATTGCATGTTTTATTGACCAGACAATTAGTTGAGTAACTAATATAAAATTAATCATCAGATTAATTGGTAATGAAAAGTGTGTTTAATGAGAGTGGAAGACAAAATAAAAAATAGAAGAACACAGCCTTCTTGAGTAAAATAAATAACCCTGACAGTGTTTTGATCTGTCTGTCTCAGGCTTGCAGTATAGGATAATCTAGACCAGGGATGAGAAACAAACCTGGCGCATGAGGCTGAATTCACCATGGGTGAGAGTGAAAGGGAGAATTAATGTTGTCAAAATGCATAGAAGAAAGATAGAATAGTAAACTAGAGGCCTGTATATACACAAGAGGACTTAATTAAGCTATAAGGGCATTATGGCTGCATGCAGATGGCTAATGCTGCCTTGAGGACACTTAGCATGCCGGTGGATAGCTTCACTGCACAGCCTATTAGCGCGCTGCCAGACCATTTCCAAATATAGTTCCTGACAGCGTGACAGTGTGACTGATGGCAGCCGGCTTGAATATCGCTGGCCGGTCCTGATGCTGTGATAGCACTGTGTGTAAAGTACAGATATGAGGAGCGCTTTCTTTTTGACTTATCTGTTTCTCTCCCCTGCAGAGGACACAACTTATTAATTCTGTTGTCCTTGTTGCCTCAGCTATCGCTATCTGTCAAACGCTGGTATGGAGTTGGTATGGAGAAGGCTGGATTTGGCCAAACCCTAATTATTGTAGACAAAGGCACTCACCCGTGACCAAAAAAAACAAACAGTTGAGCTTCCTCCTAATGGCCCTGATTATAATGTTATGGGACCGTGGGCACAAAGCTAACGTTATTGAGTTTGAAATGGAGTGAGTTTCAGAGGCTATGAATAAAATGCTAATGATTGCATTTGGGATGTACTGTAAAGAGCTATGGGGGCCACACTGGCTGTCTCTTCTAATGAGAGAACAGAGAGGCACAGCATGCCAATAGAGAGATTCACGGGAGGACGCAGTAAAAGTAGCACGCTCTCAGCTGGCATGTTCTCTGCATGTACTGTCTTTCAAGCTTGTTAATGAAACGCTTTCATCGTCTCTCCTCCCGTCTACCTTGTTGGTTCCAGGTTGGACAGTTCAGCATCACGGTGCTCTCTCTCTGATTCACCCCCACCTCAGCATCCGAATAATTAAACAAGCAAACGCAGGCATGACAACAGGAGTTCATAATATCACAGTAATGTACAAGGCCTCTCGTACAATAAGATGAAAAGAGCGCAGCGGGGGCAATGTCTCTGTAAGTGAAGACAACTTTCTCTCAGCTTCTCCTCTTCAGTTTACTTTTTTGATCATTTGAGAGTTTTTCTGCTATTAAATGTATTGATTTAAACCATTTCAAAGAGAATGCTATAACCTGAATCAGAGAATCACTCAGGGTAAAAGAGTCTAAAAGATACACTACAGTACAGAAATTCTTCATATGAACATGGAATCTGTTCCTCAAAACACGCTCCTCTTAAAACAACTGACATTTTGGCTTTTGTCCGATACAAATCAACTTGTTATTACGAATTTTCCATTGATGACGTGTCATTTCCTGATATTATCTCTCTTACTCTGTTCTGTTTGAAGAGTATGCTACATTAAATATTCCTGAAACAAGAGAAATTTGCTTTGAGAACAAGTGTAATTAGCTCATCCCAATGCCAGAATTCTTCCCTCATTTTCAGAAAAATTACAGTTTAAACTGAATGTTAAATTGCTTGTTAAGATAAATGTTTTCTGTGGCGTGTTCAGCTCTGAACTATAGCATCCAGTCCAGCCACAAAAGACACAATATTGTGAGTCATTGATTAGACTGCTATACAAATTGCTGTTTTATTATCCTGGAAAGGGACCTGTTTTGAAATGATGGGCTTTGTCCATTGCTGTGGGATTAATATCCAGTGCTGATCTTTCTTGCTTTTTGCAGTGATTGCAGTCACTGAATGTCTGGCCAGTCTCGGAATAACTTGCCAAATAAGTTGCTACCAGAGGGTTATTTCTGAGAGTCAAACCCCACTCACCATTTTTATTCTGTCTAAAGCTGCCTTCTTTCTGACTGTACTTTCTTAGACTCCTCCATCTCTTTCCTCCTCTCTTTGTACATTTTAAGATCTTTTTGTACCTTCAACCTTTCTCCATTGGTGCAATTAAGAAGATAAGATCACAGTTTCAGTCAGTCATCCTAAAGGACAGTTTACAGCAGCTGTCAAGTCAAGACAGCAGTGAGTCCTGTACTTCATGTTTGGCAGGCAGATACTATACGAGTGTGAGCTTCTCTGTAGGAGTGTAGGAGTGTAGGAGTGTAGGCCAGAGGCGATCAGAGAGAGATGAGAGTTTTATTGAACAGAGGTGTCTGGCATTCTGTGCACAGACGAGAACTGTCGAGTGCCAGCAATAATTGGTGTCTACCTACAAGTTCTGCCGCAAAGGTGGAGATGGATGTCAACAACTAACATCCAGTTTAATCAAACCATTAGATGACTTAGATGTTTAGAGGTACAGTGTACTCTGTGAATGATAAAACAATGTTGTATAAATGCTAATAAGCTGAAAATTAGTGTTTTCAGAAGTTGTTATGGACTTCATCAAATGTTTCAGTGTTTTGATAGCAAAGTTCTAGTTGGTCTTTGATGTCAGGTTTTGCTCTGGTTTAAGTAGAGTTAAAGCTTCATTCTGTAACTTTCTGTGCATTAAAACTACAAAGAGGATCTATATCTTTCTCTCGTGTCACATTTGTGAAATTATATCCCTATTGACATTCCTATTGACATTCCCTGCAGTAAAAAATGCCATCGACAGACAACATAATGTGAATATAAACATACAATTTACTAAAGTCATCAATCAAAGTCACAAAGTACGAAAGTAAAAACCTTGTGCAGTTACTGTAACGTGGAATGCGTTGAAAGAAAAGTCTAAGGTGGACATTTATTTATTCAATAGCATTAGCATCAGCGCAAGTTCACAGCTGTTTGTCTGAATGATGGTAAACAAATGCGATCGTCTGCCATGTTTACTGGAGCTTTGTTTACAGCTGAACGGTCTTGCTGTTCCTGCTGTTGATTCACCAGATAAACATTTAGCTAGTTTATGTTCTATGAAGGTTTCAATACACTGTATATACTGGCCACATATCACACTGCATGTCTAACACCCTCTGAGTAACCCTTTATTTTAGTAATTTATATGTAAGACACTTACCCTGACAAGGCCCCAAGTGTCAGCAATAAAGTTGGTGATTAAATGTTCAAATAAATTTTTCAAATCATTAAAAGAGTAGAGATAATTGAGGATTTGCTGTCAGGGAATCTAATCCGGTCTCAAGAAGCATTTTATAGACTTAAGTCCGTCAAAATCTGTAAAGTGAGAGAGTAAGCGCCCATAATCAGCTGATGAAAAGAAGCAGAAAGAGAGAGGAACGTGAATGAATGAGGCACAAAGATAGTCTTCAAGGGTTGATTTAATGGTCAACACAAGGTTGTATAACGAAATGTACGTAATACCTTTTATGATACGCACACACAAACAACACAGAGCAAAACATAACAAAAAACTATTAATTTTGATGGAGTGAGGGGGATGAATTTAAACGTCTCACAGCCTGGGGAAAGAAGCAGCTCTGGAGCCTGCTGGTCCGGCACCGGGTACTTCTAGAACGCTTGCCAGGCGGCAGCAGGATGAACAGGCTGTGGCTCGGGTGAGTATTGATGCTCGGTAGATGGGTACCCATGATGTTCTAGGTGGTTTTAGTCACCCGCTGCAGAGCCCTCCTGTCCTGGGCTGTGCACATCGCATGCCAGTTTGTTATTGCTATTGTTCATCTGTTGACGAGGCACGGGAATCTTGCTCTCTTAAGTTTCCTTAAGAAGTACAGCTGTTTCTGAGCTTTCTTTCATTATCATTGTTGGTGCCTGTGTTTTTAGATATTGCTCCACTGACTATAATTATCATTATTTACATATAGGGTCTGTCCTGTTTTTTTATTTTTCTTAAGTCAAGTTGTCCTTGTAGAATTCATGCACTCTGTAAGTTTATTAGAAATGTCAACCAGGTATAAATTAGACGCTTGGTTTGTCAATTTATTACATAAAAATGTCATTCCAACATTGACAAAGAAAGCTGTTCACTTTTAAAAAGACATTGAAAGTGTCAAGGCTACACTACTGGCCAGAAACCGTGAATCAGCTATGAACTGCCGCCTCACCAAATTGCCTTAATAAAAGTTTATGAAGTGCTTGAAGGCATTTGATTTTTACGTGCCCGTAATCAGCAAGGAAAATTAAAACTATTGTTATCTCTTTGCAGCATACCCACTGCTTTTCCTTTCATTTTGGAAAAACAATTTACATAGTCATAATTATTATCATAATACAATTAGCAATCTGAAGCCACTCGCCAATTCATCCATGTTTGGTCTAAATCCAAACTCAATTAACTTCTCAGTCAGCAAACTCTGAGAGTGGTATTAAACCAGATTCCTGACAATTAAAAAGAGCAAGCTTTGTGTTAAAAATACTTGGGCCTGGCTTTTTAAAAGGACAAATGGATAATTTTATCATATTCTCTTCTATCACTATTAATAAAGAGTCTAAGCATTCTTGTGTATTTGGACAAAGCTTCTTCCTTCTTACTGTAGGAACCACGCAGAGGTCAACAAGGGACGGTCCACAACGAGCGAGGGAGGTTATGAAAATATAACCCGCGATGTAGAAGCTAAGAAGCCATTGGCGAAGAGCAGAGGATGGTTCTTAGTAATTGAGAAGATTTCCCTGTCTGTATTGGCAATATCAAATACACAGTATAATAGTTGTCTATTCATATTGTGGGTCTTTAAATAGAAACATTGTGTTTGTTGACCATCTCTTTTACTCCTTGGATAAATGTTACAGTATTTGCACTCCAACAAGTGGAAGAAGTCTAGTAATGGCCCAAACTAGCATCTTTGGAAATATAGAATAATGAGTAAGTAATGTGGTAATTTTCTGTGTCATCTGTCCTTTCTAACTTCCTGTGTCCAGCACCCTGGGTCTTTCATGTGGAGTCTCACCTTCAATTTGAGGGTGTTTCTATTCACATCAGACGAGCAGTGTAGGAATTATAGGCCTTTTTATACACCCCCAATAAGAAATTTGCATTTAATGAATTCTTACTGCTAGACATCAGACGACATTAGTATCTTGTCTGCAGATGCTCTGCTTTTTGTTTTTTTGCCTTCAGTCTCGTCTTCAGCAAGTGGAAACATGCTGAGTTGGATTTAGGACAGTTAACTAACTCATCCAGTCAAGAGCATTCCAGTGTTTGGCCACAAAAGGTCTTCGGCTGCCTTGTCTGTATGTTTAGTATCATTGTGCTACTACACATGTGAATACCCTCAAACACTTTTATCTCATTGTTACAATTTCAAAACCAATGTGCTCGAAGGAATGCCAAAAGAACGAAGAACACCAAATACTTTCTGTATATTCTAAAAGTTAGTAGATTTGTTGTTAATTGTTTAAGTCATTTTCATGCCAAACGTTTCATGGTTCCAGCTTCTCAAATGTGAAGATTTACTGCTTTTCCTTTTAATCATTATAATTTATTTTGATGAGACGTTTTTCTATTTTCTGAATTTTTACAAACCAAACAATAGATTGATTAATCCACAATATAATCCGGAGATTAATTCACAATAAAAATAATAATTAATTGCAGTGACCTATGAGATTTGCTCCACCTCAAACAACTTCAACGGTAAAATCCCACTTTTACGTTAATGCATGAGTGATAATAATCGGCATTGAGTACTTTTACTTTTAATGCTTTAAGTACATTTGCCTAATTATACTTTTAATGGAGTATGTTTACAATGAAGTATTAGTACTTTTACCTAAATCAAGGATTGAATACTTCCTCCACCGCTGTGCAGGTCTGAGGCCTGTGTGTCAGTGTCTAACACCTAACAGGGTCTGAGCGGACTCTGATCATGTGGTGTGTCGTAATCATCACAGGAGAAAAATGTGATTCTTGAGGCAAGATGGAGAATGTGTACTGTGAGGAGCAGGAAAAAGGGACATGTACAGTCATTTGACTCTCTTGCTGCTGTGTTGGTGCTCTCTCTCTATATTGGATTGAATCTAATCGTCCTCGGGTCTATCTGGACCGAGTCTGACTGTCCCCAAGTGCTTTTTTTTAACAAAATACATATGGTTCAGGGAGGTTATCTAGTAGCCCATTTCGGATTGTTCTCTGGTACACCCGAAAGTAGGATGCTATGTCAGACCTGCCTAGTATTTTGAAAATTACACACGCCGTCCAGCCAATCACAGTCAAGTATTCTCCCTGGTCGTGTTGTAATGGTGCCTTAACCTACATTAATACAGACTTTACAGTACCACAATGACTGATTTCAAAACTTATCAACGCACAAGTGTCTACATACACACACATTCCAACTTCCACAGCCCCCCCCACTCCTCACCATGGCTAGTGGCACGATGCCACCCAGGTCCTGCGGTTCCAGGCGGATGAGGGTCGGCACCTCACTGGTCAGGTTGCGGCTGAGCGGATACTCCACCTGCCATGTCACCTCCCTCCCCCCCTGAGTCACCATCATCCCGTTCACCTCCAGGTCCACCTGCAGCACTCGCTGGTAGCCTGCTGCCTCCACTCTGCAATGGGAGAGAGAGGGAGAAGATGTGTGTCAGGAGTGGATTTAGATAAAAGAGGAGGGCAGGAAACGAGGAGGAAATGAGAGGGAAGAAAAGATAGGTGGCAATGGGAAAGGCACAAGCGAAAGGATAACAAGACAGAAATAAGGTGGGAGTCAAAAGGGATGAGAAAGTGGCAGGAAAATGGATGAGGAAAAGGAAGGAACAAGGAACAAGCCAAAATAAGACCATGGAATAATTTGAACAAAACAGTAAAGTACAAAAAAAGGAAGACGATAAAGACAGTGGGACTATGAATGAAGGGAAAAACATTTGAAAGTGAGTGAAAAGTGAAAAGAGAAGGTGGAAAAGGGTATGAGGGAAAAAATAGAGCAGAAACAGGGAAGAGGAATTGGGTTAAAGAAGGTGGAGAGACAGAGATAGAGGGAAAACAGGAGGGAAATTGGTCTTTATCATCCATTAACAGGAGTGTTTGGTGTTGGGGAAAAAAAGGACTGAAAAACATCAGCTGAATTAATTGTACATTTTAATCAGGTGTAAAAAAAATTGTGCAGAGCAGAGGATGGTTCGGCTGTATTACATGCAGATGTTACATAGGGATATGCAATTTTTTCCTAGAATTTGAGCAATGCATCCCTCATCTCACAATCTGATATGAAACTAATCGCGGCACTATTGAAATTCATTCTCACATCCACACAGAACCAAGATGCTGGCAAAAAAAAAAGAAAAGCAATTTATTTTTTCCTCTCGCAATATAGAGCTTCTCTTGCAGAGATTGCCAGGGCCAAGCAAATTATTTTCTCTCAGCTGATGGAGATGCAAACAAAGCAGAAAAAAACAATGAATGCAGAATAAAATCCTCCAAACTTATTTGATTTGCTGAGCACTAGGTTTGATCAAGCTGCTGTCTCTCCCTCCGGTGTTCTTTGTCACAAACTCGATGTAACACCTTTTCCAGCAACCACGCACAGATATACAGTACATGCCCTCTTGAAAAATACAATTCGCACTTGGGGATGTAGAGATGGCTCACATGTTGTCTCACACTGCTTCTTTAGATGACAGTAAAAACTAAAAGTTAAAGGCAATTCAAAGAGGCAATAGATGTGTCTATGAAGGTCTTTCCAATGCATACCATACTGTTTTTACTTCTGTCCTGAGCAGTGTGTTTGTTGTTTGGTTGTCACACAATTAAAACAAGGCTGGAGAGAGCCCAAATTGAGCATGAGGAGGGGGTGTTGGGGGTAAGATCCAAGGTTTTCCTTGAACATATTTTGGCCAAGCTTGTATTTAAAACTCCCCCTACCCCCCCTCATGTGTTCGCACTTCAGACGCTAGCCCCACTTCAAAGTGCAGCTTTAAGGATCCACTCTGGTAGAAAAGTATAAGGGAGAATAGTTTTGGAAGCTGAAAATCCGTGTGGATGAAAACAGCTTGAATAGCAATTCTGGGTCAGGCGGAAAAGCTTCTCTGTTTCAGTGGGTAATATTCTGAATTATACTTAATACGTTTCCAAATACCACTGAGAAGCTTTGGCTCGGGGTGATCATAGGTGAATATCGTTGTGAATCTGGCCACACGGTGAGCGCTGTCGAAATACAATTCTGTTTGAACACAGAGGAGTTATGCAGGTATACTGAGGTGTAGTACAGCACAGCTGGCGGTGGTTCTTTGTCATAGTGTTCACACTGTTGAAAATATTCCTTTGACTTTCTCTCCCAATTTTTTTTATTTTTTTGGCATTAATGTATTTTTGCACTTACACTAAAGGATAAGAGTGATGAAAGTTGATACTTTTCCTGTTGTCAACAAATCCCATGAAATCAACAATTAATGTATCCTGCCAACATGTAGCTTAATCTTCTGTGCCATAGAGCTCCATTTTTGTCTAAAACTCTTAAGAAACACATAAATCCGTCACACTGTTGCACTGTGCGACATGTTTCTTCATTGTGATGAACATGGGAACTGTAGTTTATTTTCAGTTGATGCCACACACCGTAAAAAAATATGTAAATATGTTAAATACTCAGAGCAACAATGTGTATTAATCCGCAGCTGAAAGTAGTCCCCAACAAATGCCAGTTTTTACTCTGTTACTGTTTGAGTGATGTTTGGTAAAAACTACAGTGCCCAGCTGTTAAAGGAAATGTTTGTTTTTTAAAGAGTTACATCTCTACAAGATGTTTGGGAATAGACATTTCTCCCTTCTCTATAAATCCCCAATCCTCCAAAACTGCTAAGCATTGCCAAATATTACTAGACAATTAGTTGTGATGACTTAACCAATAAAATAAAAATAACTGTTACATTAGAAAGCACTTTTTTAAACCATGCTTTTATGAGGGCTGGCATTTAGAAATTTCTAGGCTAATTTTTGCTCTTTGAAATCCATTTCCTTTTCATCAAAGTTGAGCATCAAAAGCAAAATGGAGGAACTGCTGAGAGCAAGCATCTCACGCAACCCACACTGTACATTGTACATATTAACTGATTTCTTGAAAATCCCTACTTTTAGGTGTAGGGCTGGTGGACTGCGAGTATCAGTCACTCGCTGCAGCTGAACTCTATCCATCACTGTCTTTTCCTTTCCAATTTCTTTCTCCGACAGAAATTCAGAGTGCTACAGAGCTGCAGTGGGATATCATCTACCGCCTGACAACATGCTGGGCTCAGGGGTAGTGACTGCAGTGATTATGTGGTTTACGCTTATGGTGTACTATTACAGCCAAATCAATTATCTGCAACAGACAGTCGTGCTTTACAATGAGGCTGCAAACAATCAGGGCTTTAGTGCTGAACACTACAATACAACTCCCCTTCACTGCCTATTCAGTCTGTCTTTTCCTGTGTTGTCTTTATTATTGTGCCTTTTTCTGGTCTTTGCTCTTTTTTCTCTCCTTTCCTCTCCCCCTTTTAACTCAATCCTCTGGATCACCTGCAGTGTTACGTTGCTCCCAATAGAGGGCAGTTGGCTCTCTCTCTCTCTCACCCTTTCAACCAGCGTGTGTTTGGGATGATGAATGGCTGCAGCCCACCAGTTGGAGAGGTCAGCCTGCTTCCTCCATGTCTCATTAGAATCATAACCGCACTGTGTGCCCTTTTCTCAGCGCGATTACCATACAATTCAATACACTCACTGGCAACTATCACTTCTCCTGCCCTGACTCATGGACGGGGAGGATGAGAGCACGAGGTGGACGCCAGAGACAGAGATGAAACACAGAGCGGAAACAGGGTTAAAAGGGCAATAATAAAAGCAAAATGTCTACTGGGATCACAGAACTGACTGTGCGAACAGTGACAATGCCCCAGTATCGTGGGTTTGTTGTGGTGAAATGAGGTGGAAAATCGGTCATGTCATTTTGAGGAGGCTTTTGAGGTATCTCTACTTGTCAGTCCTATTGTTGGGCACAAACAGAACAAGGTAAAAGAATCCACTCAGAGGAAAATACACACGCACTTTCAATAATGTAAGATACATTTCAAACATACCCTTGTAGTAACAAAAGGGGCTCTGAGTGGAAAGAAGCGGCGTAACAGCAAAAAAAAAAAAAATGACAAGAATGAAATTCCTTTTGTTCGAAAACAGGAAAATAAAAGTGGAGCTAAGGAGCACAAAAGCCCTGTTAAACATGCAGCCATGTTTTCCTCTTTTCACTCTTAACACACTCCGTGGATATTTGGCTCTGAGAAAGGTAGTGAAAGAAAAGTCTGCTGTCTCTTTTGGAGACCCGAGGGGGTTCCTTTCATGCACAGCAGTGATTTGGTTAGCACTGACAACAATGATACATCAAAGGCCTGAATCTATTTCAACATAGTGAATTGACAGCGAGTCCAACAATAGAAGGAGAGGGGTGTGAGACAGTTTGTGTGTGTCTGTACAGTATGTGTTTGTATGCATTCAAATTAATACCTCAAACAGCTCCATTCAGGTAAAAGTGGATATATGTTGGTCCATTATGGGAGCCGGAAGATTTACTTCATGGCCAACAAGACCGACATGTTTGCTTAGCCAGTGTGAGGACATGCTGTAAATAAATTGGCTGGCCAAGGTTGGCCATGACTACACTATTTGTGTGATCAGATTTCTGTGGAGGATTTCCCTGCCAATGACGATTTGTTTGTTTGATGTGCTGCGGATACGATGGTTGTGTTAGCACACAATTCTGCGTGTGTGTGTTGTTGTTGTTGTTGACTGGTGGTCAGGCAAATGAGAGAAGAGGACATCTGCGTAAAAGTACATTCCAAGAAAGATGTGTTAAGACGCATACCAGTGATTCCTGGCCAACATGCAATGACTGAAGGCATTTCTATATTTTATATAACTCACTCTTTGTTGCTGCTGTTCTGTCTGCAGTTGAAATATTTTCTGTGGCCTGTTGTGGTCTGCTGTTGGCAATCTTGATATTTTCCACTAGATATGTTTGTTGATACTGAATGAAAGACAACTTCACAGCAAGGTGGTTTTAAGTCTGAAAATATACATTGTTTTTAATTTTTTTTTTATATTGACCACTTGTTTTGTCTATAAAATGCCAGATAATAACAATGCCAATCACAGTTTCCTAGAACCCAAGGCGATGTCTTTAAATTGCTCGCTTTGTCCAAAATAAAAGTCAAAAATCCACAGATATCCAATTTAGAATGATATGATGGAGAGAAAAAAGAAATACTCACATTTAAAAGAAGGCTTGGATCTTTGATTGTTTGGCATTTTAACTTTAAAAAAATGACTAAAAGGACTAAATTAATATCAAAATTGTTTAATTATCTGTTGATTGTTTTCCTTTAGCAAATACTTGCTAAACTGCTTGTTGGTGCTGACCTGTTGGCAACAGGAAAATATAAACAGATGGATAAATTGTATGGACAGTTGCCTCAGCCATAATTGAATCCTAACATGTGAGACCTGCAGTAATTCAACAGAGTAGGTGTGACAGTGGGAGGGATGAGCAACTCCTGCTGGCCATCTGCCTTCACATAAAGATCTATCTCCTGCTTTGATCTATCCTGTGTTAGCCACATCTTCTTTCTCAAATCTAAGAAAAGCGTTAAATCTCTTATTTGAGGGTCTAAATATAGAGAAGGAACCAGAAGTCCTGCACACTGTCAGTCACTCACTTAGTAGGTAGACCTTCATCTGGTAAGGTTCCAGGGGAATTCAGGGAATATGTTTGGACTTTGTGGTGTGCAACAACTTTGTTGGAGGGTCTAAACATTGGAATCTATTTTCTGTTGGTTATGAAGTGTTACTGGACCTCATAAGCTTTTCTCATGGAGGGAAAACAGTTTACAGCCTTGCTCATAGTAGTTGTATTCCAAACATTTCATAAAGAGGAATTAAAGGGATAGTTTGCAGTGACTTCCTGAAGTCTCCACTGGTTGCCTGGCAACCGCACGTTCCTCAGTGTTTAATGGGATTCTCATCGTAGAGGATGTTTGGGTAACATGGAATTACTGTTCTTTCATGCTTTCCGAGTGCCCTGTATGTAGTGACATGGATGATTTGCCTTTGCAGCTGTTCTAATTATTTGTAGTTCACTTACTCTCCAGCTGTGTGGCTGATTGTTTTCTATACTTGGAGTCTCGATTTTTCTCCAAACAGACATACATACATTTGATTCTAATCAGTTTGAAGACCTCAAGGGAATGAATGAATAAAACCTGGTGTCAACAGGAGCTCCATCTGCTGCTTACTACAGCGTAGTTAGAAAGGTCACTGCACATTAATAGTGGAGACTACCTCTGATGACTGTAGATCGGCAGAAGCTAACCCGAGTGTGTGTGTAATGAGGTAATTTAGCCTGGTGTAGTTGGGGTCATTAGAATATTATAGTTAATAAATTAGGATCCGGTATAGCAGAAACCATATTTTGTGCGTGTGTGCATCCCAAGGGAGTTCAGGCTCCTCTCTAATGAGTTTCACTATCTCAGGTCTAATATCTGTCTCTTCTCCCCGATGATGCTAATGAGATCCTATTGAAAGTAACGGAACTTGCCTCCGTCACTCCTCCTCTAACGCACCGGTGAACAGCAGACCTGAGACGCAGCTGAACGCGATAGTTTGGAGAAGGTTGTTACAGGCAAGGTATTCAGCCAAGCACGGCCATTGGAGGCCCTGTGGGGCTCAGGAGGGTTGATGGGTGACAGAAAAAGAAACAGTCGGGGTAAAAAAGCCACAGAATAAAACATAAAATGTAAAAAAAAAAAAAAAAAAAGCTTGAAATTATATGTAGGTAATCATGATTTATTCATCGTGAAACGTCTGAAATGCCAAAATCCTTCCCCTAAGACAGCTCAGTGAGCCACGTTACAGTTGTTACTAATAAACGTACCACGCTCATAAAACACTTGCACTATAATCCTAACCTTGTGCTGTCTGGGGGACTGGTGGCTTTCCATCCAGTGATGCCTGTTTCATCTGTGTGGAATGGATGTGTTTATGGGGCGATAAACATTGACACATGACAGACAGATAATGAAAGAGATCATAAAGCGAAACCATGTCAAGAGGCAGATGAAATGTAAAATAACCAATTTATGTATGCTGGAGATTTCCCCCAGGATCTATCAAACCCTCCACGTCAGCCCTGTCCCTGTCAGTACAGATTAGTTTGCTTTCACAGTAGGCCTGCAGAGTGCAAAAGGGGTGGCGGGACAGAGGGTGAAAAAACTGCAAGAGAAATTATTGCAGTTCTTCTCCCAAATTGCCTTTTTGGTCCATCTCTTCTTCAATATTTTCTGAAATAACCCCCACCCCTCTCTCTTTTTTTTTTTTTTGTTGCTGCTGCATCTTGCCTCTCTCAGCTGCCTACTGGTCTATTTTCTTTCTTTCTCTGTGCCATATTTTCCCTATATTCCTCTCAAACGGTGTGTGAAATGAGAGGATTCGGGCCTCCTGCATGAAACAGATGTGGCTCCACGCATCAACCAATCAAAGGGCAGTGTTGCCACTCAGCTGCACATCGTAGCAAAAGCCAATCAGAGCCTAAAAAGGCAGCCGAGAAAACACAGGCATCTCCCGGAAAATTGGAGATATTAACATGGTGCAAAACCTTGAGCTTGTCTTTTAAGAGTTGAATCTAAGTCAGATCATGAGCAGAGAGGCGATGGTAAAGCAATCAGTGAGCTTGTTATAACCACATGACCAACATCATCAGGTAAAATTGTATGTATTACGTGTAAATTAGTCTTGTAGTAGTATTTAAATTCCTCACACTGTCTCAACAGCAGGTTTTCGGAAAGAAGTATGATAAAAGTGGCTATTTTCTTCCCTTCAGCATACTGTTTCAGAAATACACTGCTTATCACATAGCAACAGGGTGCCTGAATGTATGTAAATTGATCTCAGGAAGAAAAACACAACATATCAAGGGAATGTTTCAACTGTCTCGTCAAAATGTAAACCTCAAATAGAAAGGGCGAAAGCCTTACCCATCAAACACTGATGTGTTTCCACAAACATAAACTAGTCTCCTAAGTATTCTGTTGATATGCAACTAAACGTAAATGCAGTCCACATGTACACACAGCGTCTGTACACGTGTCTGCAAGACGTTCACTCTCAACATTTGTTTTCTCTGCAGTTTCCTCAATACAATGTTCCCGGGAACTCGGAAGTCTTGGAAGATGGGATGTGTTGCCTCTTTCAATATTTACCAAAAACATTTTTTTACCTGAGCCAAGTGTTGTGTAGTAGCCGAGACCATACACAGGACGCACATTTCTGCTCTGTTCGCCGCTCCTGTACTCCTGTGGTTTAAGATCTGCAGTATAATAAGGCCACACTTCCTGGATTGGAATAAATGTTGCCAGTAAACATTATCCAGGTTAACAGTTTCAGTGGTTAAAAAACGGTATCCCTCATATGGTCTCACTGCTGTGCTGTAAAGGTATGCATGAATTTGAACTGATTATAAATTGCAAAAGGAGAATACCACATCTTATTTGTATCAGATAGAAAATGCTTTTAACCTCTGAAATAAATCCAGCCTCTATAAGTGTTTACTCTTTACCTCTGAGTCAGCTGCACTGTAGTACAAGTTTAAAGAATTTGTGGAGGCGAGTGAAGTCCAAAATTTCGTTCCAAGAGATGTATTTCTTCTAGTTTCACTGGATACATAATTTCTCTGAGTGAATTCCTTGACAATCAACGCAACGACAGCCTAAGAGCCACCCAGTGTGACCATCACCATTTAACTGCAAGCCACTAAACTGCTCTCAAGGAGCAGCTGGTGGTTACGAGCCACGCTTAAGACAGCGAATACAACGCAACATAATCAGTCACTGTATAAACACCATCTTCTATCCCCTTATTGATTTCTTTGAGCTGTAGGAGTGTTAGTAAAATTCTCCAGAGGGCTATGGTGCTCATCCTCTTATCCTGGACAATAAGATCAACTCAGTGTGACTGGCTAATCTTCCCCTTGGAGTTTAAACTCTCCACCAGAAATGACACTTCTTTTCCTTGTTACTCACACATATACACACAGATGACAAGGGATTAGATTAAGTTGTCCTTTTTATTATTTGCCTTTCAGTCGCTGCCTGCTACTGTTGAATCTCATGATTTTATGCTTTATGTATTGCGGCCTGAGAAGTATCTATTTGATCGCACTTGCTGGAGTTTTCTTTTATACTTCTATCTTTTAATCTCTCTTCTTGCTTTTGGCTCACTACTCCCCTCGCTTTATTCATTCCCCCTTCTTTTTTTTCTTGTTTTGAGTCTCTCAGTGTGCCATAACATTGTGGGAACAGAGGGAATTTGGCATCACCCCTGGCCCTCCCCATTTCACTTTGATAGATATAATTGGTTGTAACATCTACACAGAGAAGGTCAAACAGAGCATCTAAATGACTGAAAAAAAGTATTTATACCCCTGCTCATACTGAACCTCTCATGTTCTTGACTGTTACTAAGACAATGCAGTGTACAGCATTGGTCTGTGAGGTCTGAGCAGATTCTTCACTGGTCCTCTTTCTGGTACGACCAAAGAGACCGAACAACCTTCAACTTCCTAGTACTGGATGGAAATCTATCATGAAGCTGGTGTCAAAAGATGGCTTGAACTAAGTGCTAGCCACATGAAGTGTTTGACTGATCCTGTGACAATCCTGCACCTTCTTTTCCAAATAATAAAATGAAAATAAATTGATTCACACAGTGACTCGGAAGTCCATCGGAGATCTGTGCAGTGCACAGAAGTGGTGACATTTGATTTCTGCAGAAAGTTCATGTACACTTGACCTTCAAGTGGCTCGTGGGAGAAGTTTGCCTTCAGGGCATTCAACCAAAAGTTAACATTGACTTATTATTTTAACCCAAACCATGATCTTTTCCTAAACCTAACCAAGTAGTTTTGGTGCCTAAACCTAACCAAACTGCAACTGTTTCACAACATTAACCACATGTTAGAAAGGCTTTCAGGCAGAAAGGCCTGAGGCCTATTAATGTTTGTTTATTGACTGGCCCCTGGCCTCCTGTCATCTTGCAAAGGTGGCCCCCGGGCAAAGCAAGTTTAGTATCCCTGGACTTCAGTGTATGCTTTTGTAGAGGGTCTTGCCACTCCACATTTATTCTGCATTAGCAATGCAGGATTTTCCAACAGATTCCTTAAGGGGTGTAATGGTGAGACACCGACTACAGGCTGACATGTTGCAACAACCATTAGAGCCAATGAGATGTAGATCCTCTTGTGGCCTCTAGCCACGGGCGTCAAAGTGTGACCTTGACTGTGTTAAAGTCGTGGTCAAATCTTGGCAGCAATTTTGAAAATGATTGCCCACAATGGTGCATGTTTGGGGATCTGTCTGCATTTAGTGAGGTCTCTCACATTCGGGGGATTTGGTAGATGTCTGATTGTCTATTCCAAGGTTCCAACCCAAATTATGATTTTCTGTCTTGAAACTGGAAAGCTGCGGTGAGTGGTGCCTTAAACTCACTCTGAAACCCCTCTGAAACAAAGGGGCAATGTCACAGACACTACGTTCATGTTTTCCTACAGTCCATGTATGGACACATGTGGTCAACATACACAATCAAAGATTCACTACACTGGAGTGCACAGTGTGGGCAGAATTTATGAGTACGATAGGCAATATGACAACACTGAGTGTTAATAAATCATGGCTAGTTACATGCTAATGTAATAAGCCTTCTGGCTATCATGTAAATGAAGTCGCTGTGGGGAGTAGTGCTCTGAGGAACTCTTACTTTCATTAATGTTGAGTGGCAGTGTACTTACCATGAGGTTTTGTGGCACACATATATTCTGAAGTATTTTAGCTAAACATGCCGTATATGTGCGACTAACTATTTATTATGTAAATTTGTGGCTTATTCTTACCTACAGTGTAACCCGGCCTAGCAACAATCAAAACAGGTTAAATGTACATTTCCATTACATGGCAAGAATTGCATTTATATTGGTATATTGCACAGTTCCTGATGAAATTAAATCTAACCTGGATAAATAGAGGTTAACATAATCAATAATGCATTTATGCATTTATCTGCACTGATGCTAATGAACTGCATAATCAACCTCTCATTTGGATCCTCTTCCATTTTTTTTCTTTTAAATTTCTTTTGCCATAAGCATATTCTCAGCTGTCCTTGCCGTAAGAGGACCTCATTTACTGTAAAATGCAGAAAACAGTGTCCTCTGGCCGCAGGTTAAAAAATTTAGATGTTCAGTGAGATCAAAATTTAAACTGATATTACTGATATTACTGGTATTTTTCTTTTAAAATTGCAAAATAAATGAAAAATGAGAAAAAACTGTTACTGGTCTTGAGATATCACAAGAGAGTTACGGCTGAAAGGAGCTTTTTGTATTTGAGAATTCAGTAAATTATATTGAAAGGTTTTTTTCAAATCTGATTTGATATGCAGTATGTTCACATTACAAAGTGCAGCGTTCTTGCTGTAGTACTCTGTGCCTCAGATTGTTTTAGCAGCCCTCTCCTGTTTGTCCAGCCCCCTCTTTGCCACTCAGGTTCTAATGAGGTCTCCATTTCTCTTTCATTCAACTTAGACATGACAGTACTCATATCAGTGTTGGGCGTTATGTTATGATGCTGATTGGTCATTGTTAGAAATGGTGAACTAGTGTGTGAGTGTGAGATATGAAAGTCTGACAGAGTAAATCAATAAGACAGATGCACTCATTTTTCCGTGGAAGATTCTGCAGTGTTGATCTTTTTTCTTCTTTGTGTATCATTCAAATGGTTAAATCAACTTTCAATACAATTTTTTCAAAAATATCACTAACTACTCGGCCACATTCTTGGCAGCTTGGTTTTGATTGATGTTTCACTAAAATGTACCAGAATCTTGTTTATATTTTCATGCATCACCTATGCACTGCACTCTTTTATATGCAGCCTTTACAAAGGTATGTTACCTTGAACAAATCCACTTTCATCAGTGACACCTGCATGATTTCTGGCCACAAATCTCCTCCTCTGCCTCTCTCTATCACACACTCGGAGGTAAGAAATGAATATATAAAACAGGCAAGAAACCCTCATGCATGTGCATGTCCCAACACAAGCCAGAGCAAACAAACAAACAAACTGCTGCCTTATTAGATTGGTGTATCTGGACAGGGTTAATAAGAATGCTGACCCCACCATGACCCCTTACTGGCCTGAACCCTTACTTCTGCTCCCTTGCCTCATTAATCTGTCAAGTAAACAGAACCCTCTCCTCCTCACGCACTGGATGAGAGAGGGATTTGGTGAGAGAGAGAGAGAGAGAGGCACACAGACCCTTATTTTGCCATCCCTTACATTTCTCTCCATCTGGTGTTAAACACAACAGTTGAGCAGACAACTTCCTAGGGTGTTAGTCTTGTGATTTGTCTCCACTTCTCACCGACACAAACACACAAGAAATAAACTGAACAATAATTTGCAAACTCTGGTGAATATATCTGAGGCAAATTACACATTTGCCCTTTAAATAAAAGTGTTTTCTGCCTTGTTTCCAATTTAGTGGGAGTTCTAACATGAATCTCATTCTATTAGGTCAGCAACTAATGATTAATTTCATTATCAATTCATTATTATTTTCTCGTTTAATCGATTCATTGTTTATAGTCTTTAAAATGTCAAAAAGTAGAGCATTCGGATTGCTTGATTTGCCCGAACACAAACCAAAACCCAGAGACATTTCATTTACAATTATATATGACCAAAAAGAGCAACAAATCATCACATTTGAGAAGATGAAACTGGCAAATGTTTGACAACATTTTGCAAATAGTGCACACAGAGAGTCGTGCGAATGACTAACCAAGTAATCGGCTAATTGATGCAGCTCTACACTCTTACCAGAGTGTTTAAAATGTTAGTGTGTGCCTGTGTGCTGGAAATCCTGCGTTCCAAGTTCTTGCAGTAATTCAAATATAAAGTACACCTCAAAGAGAGCTCTGAAGCATTAGCAGGGGCCAAGGAGTCCGCTGATGATTTATTAGAAGATGAAGTGGATCAGAGGGTCTGAGCCTAGGGTCCCAAGGCCAATAGGCCTGCCTTATCAAACACCACCAGGCTCCATGGCCAATCTCCAACTTGTCTGTGGGCAGCTCCCCACCAGCG
The DNA here is from genome assembly GCF_043641665.1 of Enoplosus armatus. Taxonomy (NCBI): domain Eukaryota; kingdom Metazoa; phylum Chordata; class Actinopteri; order Centrarchiformes; family Enoplosidae; genus Enoplosus; species Enoplosus armatus. The sequence continues at coordinate 13,032,394 of NC_092197.1, forward strand.
CTAGCTTTGGTTTGCTAATAAAAGTCAGATTGAGGAACTACAGAGCTTTGTTAGCAGGAGAGGAGACTTTGCTTTCCTTTTACTTAAAATGTAATATGCTCATTTCCAACATATATAGTCAAAGAAACAGGAAAAGCTCATTTTAAAAGCGTTACTGAATCTCGAGTTCATTTCAAATTAAAAAAAATGGGGTGAGTTTGGACTGCCAAGACACACGCAATTATGGCAGGGCTTCCCTATCTGATTGTGGCTTTCCGCTTAACTCATTACTTGACAACATGGAAAGACCATTTTATAAATGTGGCCCCTGAATGCAACAGACAGACATAATAGATAACCAAAGAACTTAACCTCCTGTTAGTTTCCAGGCGATTTCATGCATCAGTCTCGGGCTGCTTCACCTAGATTAGCCTCAGAGCCAAGGCCAGATTCACAGTCCCACAGGGCTCAATCAAGGATGTTTCACTTCACAGGCAGATATACTAGTTCACTGATAACATGCAGGTCAAGGATATGATACAATCCACAGTAAATATCTAATTCATGTCACAAGTTGTTAAGGGAGAAGTCTAGATGAAGGAGAAGGCAGAGCGTATCTCTGAGTAGGAGGATGTGGTATTATCATTCCCCCAAGATTAAATTAATTATATTTCATTAGTGGCATCACTTCTGTTTTGATTTCCATTAATGACGACAGGTTCGAGGGAATAAATAAGACTTGTGTTTTTATTTAGATCATGCTAGCCTTGGGGGGCTGTTTTCTTTATGGAGCCTTTATGACTGCATAAAGCATGAGCAGGCCCAGAAACACTAGGACTCATACGCCACTCTTAATTAAATTACATACGATCAATATTGCATATCCATCTAACAACCACATAGTTGCCGGCCTTGGAAATCCTTTTTAATATAAAGGAGGCAGCGAGAAGAGAGCATTTCACCAATGTATTAGTGGCCCTACGAGTAAACACAGGAAAATAAGATGTCTGGATGATAACTTAAAAGGATTATGGAATGTATTCAAACATTTTTCATACCAAATTGTATGCTACCTGTACCTGTGATAAGCCAATTGAAGAAAACAGCAGTTCACAAACATACAAAGTAGATCACCTGGAAGGGTAATTGCTTTGTCTCCTCTATCAATCATCTGTAACAATGTACTTTCAAAGGACCATTCACACGTTGAAGGATGCAGGAAAATGCATGCACAAACACACATAAATGTATCTCATCCTGTTACTCTGCATTTTTCCATCTCTTTCGTCCAACACACACGCACAGCCTAAATCTCTCCATTTCGTCAGCTGGAGTGTACTGTTTTGAGCCACTGTTAATTAAACAGATAACCGCACAGAACTAATCAAAACTGCCACGCTTTTCAAGGCCCAAAACGAATTTAATTTCCCACTTAATCAAATACACATAAATAGGTGCATAGGTGCGCACACACACACACAGATACCCTCAGCAGGCAGGCTATTAACAGCCGTGCATCTCGCTGATGCATGGAGAGTTCCTCCATTGAAATCAGATTGCGTTGAAGGGACCTTTGATTTAACTCCGGTTGTAAATGCGATCCCACTGGTCCTGCTTGGTCTGACCATTGATTGTGTTCATTCGCCGTGTGAGTTAAGCTCGGCGCAATCAGAAAGACCCTCTGACCTCTCCCCCTGAACTGAGGAGGACTGAGTATTGAACTCCTTTCTCATTCAATCTTCACTGACTATTGTTCTGTCAATTACTACGGACTCCTAACGACTCTCCGGAGTAAAGCTGCCTTATAGACACATATTCACTAACCCAAACAATGCACATTTGCATGGGCTCACAGTTCATGGGGTGTAGTCAAATGTCAGCACTGAATGAACAAACCATTCTTTATTCAAATCAGATCTTGTGTATGTATTTATGCCTAAACTGTAGCTCTGCAGGCTAATTTTCCATTCACATATTGTCAAATTACATGCACAGTTAACATATGGAATACAATCATCATATCCACCGTAGGATGACACTATTGCTCATAACAACAAATGCATATGTGAATGACACATTTCTAATATTTCCAAATGGCAGGATTTCCATAAGAGAAGCCACATAATAACTGTGTTGCATTTTATATGAAGGGTGGAGAAAGTGAGAGAACCTGTCACTGAGACGGGGCGAAGAAGTGATGAGAGCCGGAGAAGATTGCACCCCATACAAGGCCTCGGGCTATTATTACCATATCATGAGAACAATCAATCAAATTGGGTTAAAATGTACATGCAGTTTCAGCGCCACTTAAACAGGCATAATGAGATCATGAATACGGCACGGCTTCCATATGTGGCACAGAGTGGGCTGTTCACACTCCTGCGACCGCAGGTAACCTATGTATGATTGAACACGGCTTGCAGTACAGGGGCCAACACCCGTCCATGTAGTTGTTGATCCATGTTCATGCTCTGGTTCAATCAAAAGATGATTGTCTTTTACTGTTTCCCTTGTAACCCTACTAGGACTGGGCAACATGGTTGAAATTATTGCAATGTGGCGAATGTATGAGCTGTGTTGACTGTGTTGCATATTCTTGCTTTTTGCCAATGTGTATGTGTAGAGAAGCAGCTGTGACATAAGTGGCATTGTTCACATACTTGCTGGCATTCTTTGCATGAACATGGACTAAAACGTATATCTGATATAAGGCCAATGACCTGGTTCAGAATAAATAGAACTTTAGATTGTGCACATCGGTGACACTCAAAGAAGTTACTATGTTGTTAATGTTGAGATCACTGTGCCATCATGTGTTGTCATTTGAATGTGTAGTTAAAAGCAAGTATATCAGAGGCTCTTTGCATTTAATGAGACCAGACTCCTCGAAAATCAAAACCAAGACTTTAGCTGTGTCCCAGTTCCATACTACATAATAACTGTAAAGTAAATGCTATATCGTAATCTTTATAACATGCTGTTTTTGCGGTTAATCTAAAATGGTTGTGTGTGTTATTATATGTTGAGTGTTGTACTATACTTGCTCCAATTGACGTCAATCAAACTGCGACTTTTGGATGCCTAAACAGCGAAATTATGATTATGACAGTGAATTATACACAGGGTACTGTGATCTATGATTAGCCTAATATTGTTATTGTCTCTTTGGAGGAGATGATTTTGGATAAATTGATTTTAGTTTAATTTATATTAATTAATGTTATTATATATATTGATGTAGTTCCATTATAGATTGTGAAATGTCCTTTTTTGATGGTGGGATGACTCCTTCATCTGTCTGTAATGTTCTTTGTTCCTCAATTTTACCTAATGAAGGTCTAAGGACCAAAACGATTGATCTCTAATAACGTTTATTGCAAGTGAAAGGACAGTGTGCGGGACTTCTCTCTTCTCTTGCCTATGGACATTTCCTCCTACACACCTCTCTACCAGAAACTGAAGGTGTGCATGAGCCATTACAGTCAAGGTATTTAATAAACTAATGTATTAGTTAATGTACAAAGTCAAACTTGACATGATGGTGACAAAAGACAAAAATTCAGAGGATCACCAAAGTTATTCGGATTCATCCTTTGGGGAACATGAATGAAACAGATAATGTTGATGTATCGCCCCGCTTAAAAGCACAGTTATCAATAACTCTCAGCAGGTAATCTCACATAGCAATGAAAAAGGATATATGGTGTACCGGAAGGAACTCCTGCGTGGAGATATAACAATGATTAGCAGAGGCAATCCTATCTAACTAACGTCTTTATGGACTACTTAAATGGGAATTGTGGCTTTCTTCTTTGCCTGGCATACTGCAGAATATGCTAATCATTTCAGTCTAAAACAAGCTTGGGGTTTCCATTCCCCTCATTGATGCTTGCTTCCTCTGCTTCACAGAAAGACCCTCAGAGGCTCATGTCACCTCCCTCAGCAGATGGCTGGGGCAAACACAGAATGACAAGCCTCGATTTCACTGATGCTTAAAACATGATTTCAACAACTGCTGGAAAACAATTTGAATCTTTAACCTATTTTCACACCGGAGCTTGCACACTGAGTATACTTTCCTCATCAAAGGCTCAGCAGAACTCTGAGACTTTTCATGCAACTTCCCTGCAAGATTTGTTGCCTTTTTTTCAAATCCTAACCCTAAAATACATTTCACTACAGCTGCAATAAGTGCAAACATGATGAAACACACACTGTAAAGCACACGTTGCTGGCTCAAATATAATTCCATTTATCCCGGTGTCTTGTTGCGTTGTCACTCAGACTTAAGACTATGGTGTTGTTTTTAGATAGCGGCCCTAAGAACTTTGGTTTACAGGCTTGCATCATTGTGTAGGTGTTGTAAGGCTGTCTTGTCAGTCTTTTAGAGTAAGCCCTACTCCCACTCGCTCACAGCGGGAGTCCTCTCTAGCAACGGCAGACAAATTGAATGATCCCAGAGTCTTTGAAGGTGAAAAGATGCTGGAGGGTTCTATTTGTTCAATTGTTTGTTTGTTTGTGTGCGTGTGTGTCAGACAGTACATGAGCATTTGTGTACGCACACAGACGGGACTCGGTTAATGTTCACAGTATGAAAAACACATTTTACATGTCAGTAACGTCTGAATAAGCTTCAGACATTTACTGTCAATAAACAAAGATTTATTCATTAATTTATTCATTTGTTCTGCCTTCATAAGAGCACTGCATTAATGTGTCACAATAAAGTAATATCAACAAACCATGATTTACTGCAAATGACCAAATTTAAGGTGCAGAGGAGATTTGTCCCATGTCAGATCGGTCAATAAAAATATGTTTTCAATCATTTAATCTATTTTATTTAATTTTTTACGCTGTGGTGTGAGGCCGTCATCAGACAATCAGTCTCCGTCACTAAATTTGAAACTTTCATCATTGTCAACTGCTCACAGGTTATCCAGCAAAAAGTCCACACGCGAGCAGGGAAGATATAAATGAGAGTCATAACCATAACATCTTGTCATTTTGTTTTACAATGCTTTCATAATATCATATATAGATGTCTGCTGCCTGTGACGAATGATGAAACTGGTGAGTAAAGTAGGGAGTTCATAAGGGAGAATCATTGGCGAGTGTCCATCGCACTCACAAAGGTCATTAATTAAGCCGTCATATTAGAGCTGAAACATTTAGTCAATTAATCGATTAGCTGATTGATGGAAAATTAAACACTTTGATAATTGATTAATCATATAATTTTTCAAGCAAACATCCCAGAGTTTCATCTTCTCAAATATGAGGATTTGCTGCTTGTCTTTGTCATATAGGACAGTAAACTGAATGCCTTTGGGTATTGGACTGATGGTCGGGAAATACAGATGACTAAATAAAGAATAAAATGAGGAATAAGGAATGTGAAGCTTCCATGTCTGTCAGAAGCTTTATTGCTCTTGAAGTCAGCACGTCCCTCCCCTCCCTCCCGGTGCACGTGTTAATTTGATGGAGTGAGCAGATTGAGAAATGTTGGCCATTAGATTCGGTTTACTTTAATTAGTTGTTAGATGCCACGCCTCACCTCCTGCAATTACAAATCGAACTCCCATCGCAGCCTGGAAAAGCCACTGATTGACGCATAAAGTATTGGGCCACAGAGCTGCTACTTCAGTAACAAAAACCCTCATTTGTTCGCTTTTTCTCAACTCTTCCACTCAATCAAACAGGAACTCCAAATTGTGTTAGCTTTCATTAAAAAGGAATAATGGAGCCAGAAGCAGCTTGGGTACCTGACATGCATGGCTGATGACTCTCTTTTTGAGTTTGCAATGGATGGTCCTATAGGAACATTACTGTCAACTCCATTTACATGGAGGAACATACCCACTGCACTCACATCTACATGAGCAGACACAGAGGTAAACATATATACATGATTCCTGTGTATGTGTGCGGATTCCCATGCTTAATTATCCCAACAGCTGACAGGGATTTTGAGTTCAATAGCACTTGCGGCAAAAGGAATCTGAATGAGCTTGATAATGAGGAGAAGCAGTGGCTCACTCCATGGTAACAGAGAGCAGTGAGGACACAGAAACTGTGGACTATGTGGACTGGCTGGTGAAGGACAACTCTTAGCATTTCAGGGTCCTAATACATCTTCATAACAGAGCAGGCAGTGTTGTCTGGTGACCATTGTGCCACTTTGATCTTGCATCAGCTTTATTACAGCCTGAAGACTTGCACAGTCATGCACATAGTAGCCTATTTGTGGCTGCTCAACATGGACTCTCTCGTGTTACAGAAACTGGATAGGTTGGTGTCTTTTCGTTCAGTTTACTTTTCACAAGAGGGTTATGTCATTTCTTGAGAGGGGCTGTGATGTGCCATAATAGCTCAGTGCACAAAACATGCTGCCATGCTTGGATAAACATGAGTCATTTTGTATATCTGTTAAAATAATGAAAGCCCACAGCCTGTATTTATGTAAAAAATGTGTAACTGTGTTGATAAGACATTTTCTGTACAGTTGGGATCAGGTCCGGCTCACTATAGGATTTTCTTATCTTATACACTACCCACTCTGCAATCCTTGCCGTCTGCATACAGATGCCCTCAAATACAAAATGCTGACCACAGCATTCTGTGACACAGATGATAAAAAAAAAACTGCTGGATTGGTTTCTCAAGTGCTTCTTTTGAGCACAATGAAGAGTGATGCTAACAAAATCCAAAACATTTTCAGAGTGAGTGTAGATTTACATGCTGGGCTCACTTTATCTACATGTACACAATTCATTTACAGCATGGCATTGACACCCAAACAGCTAAAGATGTAATCCATTCCCATGCAGGCTTCCATACATACTGCACCTAAATCAGCATTTGTCAGAATAGTGAGTGTGGTTTCTGTAGTTTGCATAAAGAAACTGTTGCCCGGAGACAGTTGCTAGAGAGGCAGAGAAAATGTACACATTCACATACATAAACAAAACCATATATTTTGTATATATACATATTGGTTAAAGGTGAACATTAGCTGTAAATGTTAAAGAGATAGCCCAAGAGGCTACTTTCTCTACCTTAATTAGAGTCATATTAGAAAACAAATACAATATCACAATTATGATGGTTTTGTCTAATTGAAGCATTCAGAGACTGTAGTTACATTAAAAACAGCAATCTGTTGGTCTGTCTGACGCAGTTTCTACGATATTTTCTTCTTTTGGATAAAGCAACATACATTTATTTAAGTATTAAAGCATGCACTTCCTGACTTTTTTCATTAATTTGGCTTTTATTGTCCAGCATGTGTAAATGCTTCACATACTGTAAGAGGGGCGGTCGAACGGACTTCATCATTTTGTGCTCTTCTGTACTACCACTCCTGTCATTTATTGCTCTTTTCACACCTCAACTCTCAGCAGACCTCAGTTTCTCCAGAGCTCAGAGGATCAGTGCAGCGAACATATGGCTGTTAAAGTAACTGGACTGCAGTTCTGAAGCAGACACCTCTGGGACATGACTACGTGTACTCTGACCTCCCCTAAGTGGTGATTATGTAGAGACATTTGGGTGTAGTTTGTGCACAGTTCCATTAAAGGATACATCGTTACAATGAGATACAACTGTGTCTCTAAATCTGAATGTCCACAGTCGATACTCGCCTCTCCTGATTGGCCGTTGGGGGTTTTGTCATAAAGCCGGTCTGAGTCATTCTGTCACCTGGCGGTCACACTATTGGCTGTAATGTCGCACTTTCTATCACGAGCCAGAGGAGACGCATCCTTGTGTTTATCTTTCAGGTTCTGGCAGTGATGCTGTTTTAATAGTTGGAAAAGTGAGCTTCAATAGACATTAGGAGAAATGTAATGTTTCAGGGCCCTTGTCTTTTCAAACGCCTTGGCTTCCATCTCCACATATTTCCATTACACCCATTCAAATCTGGCTAATGAAGATCTTTTTGCACTTAACCTGACTGATGGGATATCTCATTTACCCACAGGCCAGCAGTTGAATAAAATGAGTATGGACCTATTACTGGTGAGTAGGAGAAAGTATGTCAAAAAGGAAACCCTTACAAGAACCAGGGAGCTAAAGTAAATTAATTTAGAAAATACTTTCAAGGCTTTAAGACTTAATTCAACAAATCTTACTCTGTTGTAGCCCCAAATCCAAATGTTACAAGATATTTTTTTTTTGTCTACTGTTGTCTGGAAAATATCTACAGAGAATCGACTGAGCCCACCAGCTCAAAGCTTGACCAACCACAGAGCTACAATAGATGATGTGACCGGGCACCTCAACTCCTACAGCTTGTTTTGGTCTCATAAATGAAGCGGGATTGTGCAACCGCACGCCGCAGGCCTATTTCTTTTCCTAAAAGTAATTCAAATCCATTCACTTGACAATGAAAGAGTCCAGACAGCTCATTTTGTTCCAGTTTGGAAATCAAAAGCAGAGACCAGTAAAAGCCCATCAAGCACTGTTTGTCCAATCAGGTGTGTGGAGGTTTCATGTTGATGCCTGACCACAAAAAGCAAAGCATCATTTGTAAGCTGGCTTCACCTCTGGAGATAAAACTTACACTATAAAGGGAGCGTTTTCATTGTTTATCCCCCATGTACTGTGTTTTTACTATATTCAATAAAAGAGAAATGACCATGACTGCTGCTCTCTCTAACTGCTTAACCTCATCTACAAAAATTTAGTCTAAATTCAAAGTCCAGTGTTTTGATAATCGACACATTTCACAGACTTGATGAGCTACAGTTATTCCATTTGATACGTAGGCTAAAGAAACCTGAAAGCACAGGTCGCAGCAGATCCTGCATTATCATTTCAATACTTCAAGGTAGTCTTTTGTCGAGCGCAGAATTGCAGGGCATAATACCAGATTCAACATGTATGACCTTGATTTGAGCAGTCCTGTGTAATTCAATGTCTCTTCTCCTCAGCAGGGCTGTGAAAGAGATGCATGTAAATGATAGATGACTTGTCATTCATCACTGTCGTCACCTTGACACCCAGGAGGAAATAACAGCCCAGCCAGGGTGTGTCATTTCCTGTGTGCAGCTACTTTGTCTTTGCCTAAAACCGTTTAGCTGTCAAGTTGAATGTCAAATACAGTACAATGACACACACACAAAAAGACACATAGTTGTTATTCATTAACGGAAACGCCATCCTGTAAGCAGCAATCGCACACGAGCACACATACATACTTTAAGGTGCTTTTGTCATGATTCGAAAGTTGCTGATGTTTTCTCGTGCTCTGCAACTTTCTTTTGTCCGATTTTTATGGAATCACCTCGTGCCACCAAAGCTGGAAATTGTCAAATTTGACACATAATGACTTAAAGAAAGTTTCTCAAACTTGTAAAACATTAAGTTGTGCATCCCTCCTTAAATATTAGAGTTAAAAGATTACACAAGTGGTTGGGTATATTTTAGCCCATAAAGTACTTATTAGGTAGACACTGTACCTCACGTTACTGACAAAAAAGCTTTAGATGGATTCCCTTCCTTTCAAGCAGCCTTTTTGTATTGCTTGATATATTTAGTCCTTCGTAGTAAACATTTCTTCATTTTTTATGTCAAAGTTACATTAATGGAGTAAATGGATCCTGTTGGTACATTCAAGGACTTACTGTCAAGAGAATTTTGATTATAAGCTCTTAAACTGCTGCCTGTTAATGAAACACACAACTGGATTCACGTTATTCATCTCACAACTGTGTCTTTTGGATTAGATTTTCATCATAGTTCATTGATGTAACAACTGTTACTTGGATGTTTTAAAACCACATCATGATAAGAACACTGACAAATACCCAAAAACCCTCCGGGATATATACTGTGATGGATCGCCCATCTCGAGTAAGTGTCAAGTCTCTGCTGCTGGTTGACGCACTGAAACAAAGTGAAATTAATGGTCGTGTAGAAGGTGGGAAATCAGTCTTAAAAGATATGGCATGCTTTGAAAAATGGTTAGCAGTAAAGTATACACAACTTGTAGTTAATGGGATAAAACATGCAATTTAGTAAGACCTGAAAGCTCACTTTGCTATTTGGGGGAATACATATTGACTGACTAGTGTTCTCCTAAAAAAAACACTGGTATTTCAGACTCTTCTTCAGACTTTTGCTGGTCAGTTGTTTGGTTTGTAGGTGACTTGAAGGTACTTTTATTACTTAATTCCCATAAAGGGTAACATAAAATGATTAGTTATTAGGGAACGTTACTTGGATTCCTGCCTATTCCATATTAAGAAGACAATTTAAACTGAATGTGATGTAACATGGGTGAGATTTTACAAAAAGATATGGCTGCGGTATTCAGTGTCTAACTTTTGGTCACTTGGGTGCTGCGGAAACAGGTTGTGAACACAACATTGACATGTTATCACAGGTGATATGAACTTCATGCGCAATGTTATCATTCATTTGGAGTCTTGCTTCTGGCCACCTGATGAATGGAAGCCGGATATTCACTTTCTTTTAGCTCTGTTTTTGGTCTCTACAAGCTCCTGAGGGAAATATGTGGCTCTTTAGCTGCTAAATGCTCCACTATGTTCACCAGCTAGTCGCTAATTGTGTCTGTCTGCTGTTTGGTGCTGAGCATGTAGTGTATAGCTTCCTGCTGCGACCAAAAACTACGCTATGAGAGCTGTGAGATTGAATCAAAACAGTAAAGTTGCGGGCTGGACAGCTAAACGATGAGCTGAAACTCACTATAAAGCTGTAAAGCCGAGGGGAGCTTTAAACATTTGCCACAAATACATATCATTTTTAAAAGAGGCTAAATAATTTCCTAAAACAGTCTGAAGCAAGCGTCAATGAGGAGGAGTAAATAGTGCATTTGTTGGGGGCTATCTTCAGACACGCACTCTACTGAGTATACAATGTATGTGGGATTGTCTCAAAATAAACTACAGTGCCCGTGTTCCTTGTAATGAAGGAACATGTCACCCAGTGAAACGGTGCAACTCAATGTGTTTTTAATGGTATTTTGGACAGCAGTGGCAGTCTATGGCACATGGGATTCGTTAACAATATGAAAAACAAAGAATATTTCCAGACTTCAAGATCCTTCAAGTCAGTGCAAGCAAGAGGCAACACTATGTTCCTTGAACAATACATTATGTTGACTACACTTGGGACTGGCTTGAGGACCTGCTTGCATGGCAGTGCCAGGGAATGAACGGCTCAGATGCCGAGTCATGTCCTCTTTCATCTTCCCTCTCTGCAATCACTCGCTACTGACAGCTGTCCGAGAAATGAACAAGTGCGCCGCTGCTTTCTGGTTGTTCAGCAGGGTGTTCTGTTCATATTTCATTCACGCATTGATTCATTCTGTAGCAGGAGGGAGTCGGACAAACCTTTGACCATAACTGTTCTCCTTCCTCCGACAGTGGAGGGTGACGATCCTGTGGCCTTCATTTCTGACATCCTGACTCACCGTCCACACAACAGGGTTACTGGCTCTGGCTCCCAGGAACGCCACGCCGTCCTTCAGCTTCACCCTGAAACACACAGGTTAGAAAAAACCCATTCAATTAGATGATACTGGAACTATCACCAGAACAGCTTGCAAATTAAGTTTCAAAGCTTCAGAAACACACATTTCTTTTTTACTCTCTCTCTTTCTCTGTCTCTCTGACACACACAAACATGTCAAAAGAAAGAAATAGAATAAGGTGGCGCTTTAATTGTCTCTCACAGAGGTCACAAAACAAACACTTCAAACACTCACTCTCTCACTCACACACAAAAGACATTAAACTAGCTACTGAACGAAGGGTCATATTGGTTGATAGTAACAAACTGAAAAAAGTGCTTCACTAATATAAAAGCACTAAACTCTTCAAAGGCTTTAGGTGGATGCTACTACAATTTTCTCACAAAATCTGGTTGATGAAGGAATTCTTTCTACTTTTGGACCTTATCCATTTTGGATAGAACATAGTCATAAGTGGAATAAAAATGTTTTCAAACTCAAGTTTGAAAAAAATTTTTTTTGGTTGGGATGAATATTGCTTTCAGAAAGTGAATCGGGCAGGTACAAGCCAAAGTATTTGATTAGCAGTGATGAAACCCGGCATCAGGACAATACAGTTGGCTGAACTGAAATGATCACGAGTCAGGGTAAAGTGTGTTTACCACCATGAGAGTACATATTGTATGAAGGAGTAGTCTTACATGATAAATCCTGTTTTACACCTTAATATCCAAACACCAGGACGCACTCTGGAGCAATAAATAGGCGGCAAACTCCACTTCAGACAATTTTGGTTATTTTCCCCCAACACCTGGGGTTTTATCAGGACACCAATCTCCAACAGCAGGCTCCACGCTGCCTCTGCCCTACCCTTTTGTCCCTCCATCACTTTCATTACTGGCGGTCACAGTCTGCGTGAAGCTATACAGGTGCAGAAGAACCATGACCTCCTCCGCTTCCACTATACTGACACGCTGTTGCTCTCCTCCTCCTCTTCTGTCACATGAAATTACCATGAAGTTCATGAGCGGCTTTCAGTACTTTTCCAACATGACAAATTGCTCTTGTTCAAACCACTGGCACGAATGAGGCAGTATATTTCATGTGAGCGAAAGACGGAAGAGATGGTAAGAAAAGAGGCAGATCTGAAGTAAAACACAGCACTGAAAAGGTGAGGGGAAAGAAAAAAATCTATTCACTGAAAATGCTGGGTAATTTTTCCCCACATCAAAATAATTGGAGACTGTCCTCGTTCCGGAACTGCGGACGACTTGTAAAAGATGAAGAAAAACTACTGAGTGGTAACGGAGGATAATGACATGACAAACCGTGCAGCAGTCCTTAGAAGAGCACAGTCGTTACATCTTCCATGTTCAACCGGTCCTCTTTGATCTTATCCAGGCCGCTGGGGCGGTAATAACTGGTCTTGTGTTGGTCGCTGCTCCTGACGAGCAAAGATAAAGGCCGCCGGTGTGGAAGACACAGACAATAACTAGGAGGAGGCGACAGATTGCTGTCTGCCCTCCTGTTTCCCAGTCGTCAACCTTAGCCACGGAGCAGTAATTACTACAAACTCGCGAGCAGGTTCAGCACAGACAGCGGACCACGGCGGGAACGATAATCGACTAACACTATCTTACAGTATATGCTGCATTGATCAAATACAAAATTCCAATTTGAGGGTGAAAAGGCTTTTAGTCTTATGATGATGCCGAGCAGCACCCTCTACGCCTTTTGGCTAACTTGTACTACAGATGTGAGTACCGTCTTGTGTTTGCATTAGTGCTCAATTTCAAATTACCAATTGATCGTATCAAAGTAATTTTACAAGTAACTGATACATCTTAACAAATGAGAAAATTAGCTTTTTTAGTCTGTTTTGAATCATTATATACTTAATTCTTTGGGGAGTTTTTGCTTACTGGTCAGACTAAGTAGGCTGGGTAAGTAGGCAATATTGATGTACATTGAAGCATTCCTGAGCGACAGTGTCAGTGTCAGTGTCAGCCCATGGTCCTGATGCTCTGCAGTCTTAATGACTAACCTTTCTTTCTTTATTTCTTTCTTTAAATAATTTTCTCTCATTCTTTTCTTTTTTTCCCCTCCTGCATCACACTCGCTCTATTTCTCTCACACTCATGCATAATTTGACGGACAAACCCAAGCATGGGCTACAGCCAACAAGCAAGGGGGCTAAATTAACAAATGGCATGTTGTAAATGAGATTGGTTTGGCTAATATGATTTCTGGTGAAGGATGAAGGAGGGGGGAAGCAATAATGGAAAGCAATTTGAAGGCAGCCCCCCCTTTCACATGCATCAGCACATGAAGCTGCCTCATTAATTCCATGAAAACCTGCATCAGTGGGATGAGTATTTACAGATGAGATGAGGTTGTCAGAAAATATGGTTTTCAGCTCTCCCTGATTGATGATGCAGATATGACACCCCAGGATAGCCACTGCCAAAATAACATGTCAACACACTTGGCCCCCTGGCACGCCTCTCGCATGCTGAATGAAATACCAACGCACATTAATATTAATGCACTTTACACAGCAAGAAATTAAATAGAATAAAAAGATTTCTGAATAAAATGAAAGGAGTTCAGAGAGCATATAGTAGAGATGTTGAACTATCAATAAAATGAAACCCACATTCTACACGATTAAAACACTGTAAGTTAAAAGAAAATGTATTTTCAAAAAGTCACCAAGTTTAAAAAAAGTGTCTCTTGAAAAGAGATTTTTTTTTCAACCAACTAACTCACTATATAGAATTCCTTATTTAGTGACAGTGGTGGAAGAAGTATGCAGATCTGATACATAAGAGAAAGTAGTAACACAGTAAAATGTAAATGTAGTGGAAAATGGCAATACTCAAGTTCAAGTACCTTAAAAAAATACAGTACTTTAATGTACTTAGTTAGCACTGTATAATCAGCACAGTCCTAGTCTTAAGTCCAGTCCTCGGGACTACATAAGGAGTTAGAGAGTCTGAAAGTTACAGGAGTCCATGTGAGGTGTGACAAACACATCTATAACAGTTTTTAGACGGTAAAAACTGACCTAAACTTGAAAAATAACTATTGTATAATTGCAGTATAGTACACACAAACACACACACAAAACTGGGGGCAGGACAGATTTTCACTGGACTTGAAAACGAATGAAAAAACGGCACGTTTCAGGCAAAGAAGAGGAAGAGCAGCATACCTTTCCCTGAAAGCAACTGCACCCCATTTCAAGAGACCTTAAGATGATAATGACTGGATAGGGTCCATAAAAAGGGCACAATAGCAGGAATGATTACATGCTGTCATTCAAATTTCTTACTCGATGCCTAAATGGGCTCTCGTGGTTCCCTTGACAATAAGTGAAGATGGGAGGGGGGGGGCTCACATTAAGATTGAAGAAGAGAGTGTGAATGAGGTCGGGCGTGTATTTGTCGGGAGGTGGTGTAAAGGTCTTTGTGGTGAGCACAGGGATGGAAGGATAGCGTGGTGTTAAAGGTGTTTGAGCAGAAAGGGAACGGTGGTTTAGAGAGACCAGCCAGGCGGATTAGAAAAGACAGGTGTTGGATCAGTGCGGATAAAAAACGGACAGAGGACGGGGGAAAAACATTCAGGAGCGGAGAAGAGTTGAAGAGAGGGCTGTATCTTAGGCTGTAAGAGGCTAGAATAAGGACTTGTAGTCAGCACTGGCATTTGCTGTCTGCTCTGGTCTTGTATTTCCAACAATAAGAGAGAGAGATACATGTCTATGTCATCCTCAGTAAGAGAGATGTATACGTCAATGTCGTCCTCATGAGGCCATTTGCAAGGTTACTTCACCCACTGAACGCAAAGTTAAAATAATAGTATAAATGAGAACAAACAGCGGGAAAATGGTTCCCCGTATTGCCATCCAGGTGATAACAGATCATTACTCTGGCGAAGATGGAGACACACAACTGAGAGAACCCAATAACTTCACCCACACACACCTTGGTCTGTGTCTATATCTGATATAATGTTAACTCGTTGGCTGGTGGACAAAGCTAACCTTTAGTGGAGATAAATGAAAGTGAGAACAATTGCTCTGATATCAGCTCCACCGCAAAGAAACCACCGTCAGGTCCTACATCACAGGAAAAGGCTCCTGCAAAGGGAGACCCAGATGGAGAAAAGCCTTAATACAGATGAGCCACGGCACATTCATATATAACCTGCGACCAGGTTCTGAGGCGTCATTAACTAACCCAACTGAAACGTTTGAAACTGCTGAATGCCAAAGTCCCATAAATGACAAAGTGGTCTGGTGGTTAGTTACATAGATCTAAAACACACAATAACTTGCGGTTGAGCATATTTTCTAAATTAACTTTAAAAAGGTAGTTTAGCTGAATTCAATTTACTCACAGCAGGCGGAATTGGCTGAATCACATTAAGCTAGTTCAGTTGGCCCGTGTCCCTTAAATCTCAAACACCTGCAGCTAAATCCAGTTATGAAATAAACACACAAGCTGTTGGGCTTTTCTTTATGTTCCCCACCTCTCTATCTCTCTGAAAAAAAATAATCTCCATCACCTCGAGGGGGGAAAATTAAATTAGGTAGTAGCCGACGACAGGTGAACCAGGCTGGGAGCTGGTTCAATAAATTAGTAAGGTGAGACAGGGCTGCCCCGGAGATGCTCCGAGTCAATTAGCTGAGGAATAGTTGTCGGTGGAGTGTTTTTAGGGGTGAGCGAACACAGGCAGATGCGACGATAAAGAGGGAGCTAATTCAATTAATGAGTTTGATGCTGTTCTTCCCATTATCAGAGCTAGTTAAAAGTGCTGGTGCGTGGCAACGCTGCCAACGGAGGACAAGATTAACACTATCAGATAAAGAGAGCTCTCCAGACAAAGCTCATCTCCACCCATGCATTCGGCTGTGTTTCTCTCTGTCTCACCCTTTTGTCTCACTTCACGTCTCTTTTCCAACCTCCCCTCTGTCTGTCTCTATCTGCATCCTCTGAAACATCCTCCCTCCCTCGCTGTATCTACATACCCAAGCGTTTCTCACATTGCTCTCTATCTTCCTTCACAGGAGCTCGCCGTCCGTCTCTCTGCACTGTAGTTTTTTTTTTAATTTGTTAAAAAAGGCACACTGTTGGTCACTCTACTTCACGTCATTTTGGTCTTCATCAGGTAATTTGAAGGTCTACAGACGAGCAATGTGCAGTAATTCTGGATCCTTTTCAGTTTATTGTTTTTAGCCCAACACACCTGTAATTGAGACTTTATGGTTTACAAGAACTCGTAGCTAGCGGCTACGCTCAAGGGTCGGTCCAAACTGAAATATCTCACCAACTATTGGATTGTTTTCCATTGAATTTTGTACAGACATTCATGGTTCATGGTTCAGAGGATGACCTTACTGACTTTGGTGATCCCCTGAATATTCCTGTAGCGCCACCAGCAGCTTGACATTGGTAGTTCACAGTGAAAAGTCTTGATAACTGCTGGATGGACTACCTTGCACTTTGGTGCACACATTCAGGTTTTTTTGTGAACTTTGGTGATTCCCATGGCAACAGTTTGGTTTTCTTTACAATGAGCATTACATTCACACACAGCTGCTAGCATGGCTGTAGTCGTACTCATTTACTAAAGCTCCACCTTCTTTCTGTCTGCCCTTTCTGATCCTCACTACTATAAATGCTTGAAAATAAATCAATGAACATATCCATAAAATTTTTACCTTCAGACCAAGCTGAACTGACACCTATACAGTGCAATCCAATCCAATAACCTTGTGATAAATACTACCTTGTCCCGAAGCTGTTGATACAGTCTGTGGTACTTTGCTCAACTTGTTCAAAAAGGGTTGGAACAACTTTTTACTCAGGAAAAAAAAGGAGGATTGAAGGAATGTCTTGTTATATATTCAAGCAGGCTATCATCACCTAACCTTCATCCACACCCTCTAATTTTCTCTGGATGCTGCCGGAAAAGTGCTGTGGGAAAAGGAAGCCTTGCACCTTGCAGGCTTACCTGGTCCTTCACTTTACCCTTGTGAAATGTCAATTTCACTTCTCGCTGCCATTGACCGCCTCCTCATCTCTTCATTCTTTACAGATCAATATCTGTGTGATCCAAACCAGACAGTGAATGGATGTGCTTTGAGGATATTGGTGCTGTGAAGGGTTAAAAGCTACCCATCTATCAAGGGACAAAGATGATCAAAGGGAGTACTGCTTAAAGTGCTACTTAGTCATTTCAAACTTGAGTGGATTGTATTGAGTGCTACTTAATTGAGGAGATGCTGACTGTCACCAAACACTAGACACGTTTACAATCAGGTGGCTATACAAGGAACTGTACTGTCCAGGAAAAGCGCAGACCATTTGCTTTTCACTCTGAGAGGAGAGGAGTTGATTGCCTTCAGCCAAATTCTCCCTTCATCCATATCTGGATGCCTGAAAAACACACGGTGTGGCGATGCCTCATCTAACATTGCTTTTATAGTCTTTTTTTAATTAAAAGGAAAAGCAGCCAGATGACTGACATATGGAGCTTGGACCCGAGATCTGGGAACAAGCTCCCGCCTTTAAAAAAGAAAGAAAAAAAAGTAGAAGAAATAACTGTCAGAGGAGTGCAGCTGACTTCAAATGAGAAGAGGTTCAAAATGGTGAGCCGGCCATAGCCTCATGACATGAACGAATCCATGACAGATCAAGAGCAATCATATGGGCAGGAGCACTGAGAAATGAATTTGAGTCGAATTCAGAGAAGAGCCTGAGCTTGTCTGAGGAAAGGAACATTTCATTTAAAAACCCGGGCAAGGTTTCATACATACAGTACATCTTAAATACATCTGTGTTGTGAGGAAAATCATTATTTTGCTCTCAATAAATAAAAAACATCCCATGGTCCCGGTGTTTTGAAAAGAGAACATCAGTATAATCTACTGTCACAAAGACTAGCCTTGTGATTTTCTAAAAGTGGATGTTTTTCACTCATCAAATGAGAGCCTCTGTGCATATATATACATATATATATATATATATATATATATATATATATATATATATATGTATATATATGCACTATGTATGACTGTGTGAATGGAAAAAAAACATTCAGTCCTTGTTCTTGGTGTTTTGTTTGAGAGAAAGAAAGAAATCACCAAGACTGCCTTTTTTCACCTACGCAACATAGCTACATTTTCTGTCCTAGGCTGATGCAGAGATCCTAATTCACTGCTTCACCCAGACTTGATTATTGTAATGTTTTGTTGTCAGGTCTGGCGTGTGCTAGTACTAAAAGTCTTCACATAGTTCAGAATGCTGCAGCTAGAATCCTAACTGAAACTAGGAAATTGGACCATATTGCACCAATTTTAGCTTCCTATCCAAGTCAGATCAGACTTTAAGGTGCTTCGTGACTTGTAAATGGGCTCACCTATCCATTCCATTACCTTATGTCCCATCCGGTGCTCTCAGAACACAGGGCTCCTGTCCGTCACCAGAGTTAAAAAGAAGTCAGCAGGCTGCAGGGCCTTTTCCTATCGTGCCCCCTTCTTCTGGAATAACCTCCCTGATGATATCAGACAGTGTGACTCTGTTGAAGCCTTTAAATCCAAACTCATCTTTTCACCTTAACTTTCAGTTCGTTGCTTATAATGTGATTACTTCAGGCCTTGTACCTGGTACCATTTTCCGTCTGGCTAGTCGGCCTCAGTCTCAACGAACCTTTGTGGACTTATAGTTCATGTTTGTCCTGCTGACGGGAATGCTGTAAACTTTCTGAAAACCACTACATCTCTCTAACCCTCTGTTTGTTTGTGTCCCACAAGCACAGCTTTGTGCCTACCCCTCTCCCTCTCTCTCTCTCCCTATTTTCTCCCCCTTGTTCTCTCTTTTCACTCAGTGTGGCTCAGGTCTGTTTGACGACACCTAAAGTTGCTCCTGGATCCATATTCTTCATATTGTTTACAATCTATTCAGAACATTGTCATCATGATTGTCCATACTTTCATTTTATTGTGTTGGCCAGTTCTGTACACATGACGTCTTTCTCTGTTCCTGAGGTTTTGTCCATTTTTTCCCCACTTAAAGGTTTCTTTTGGATGATTTATCTAAATTGAGGGTCTAAGGATAGAGGGTGTCATGTACTGTGCAGATTGTAAAGCCCCTTGAGGCAAATTTGTGATTTGTGTTATTGGGCTATATCAATAAAATTGACTTAACTTGACTTGTTGTAATGGCTGAAAAGCAAATTGCCACTTCAGCAGTGAGTTTCAGAGAAGTGTCATGCTTTATGACGGGTAACACATTAAAAAGAACAAATGAATCTTCAGCCAAGTATTATTGAACATTAAACAAATAAGGCTAATGGTACATAATAAACGTCATTTTGTAAGCCAAGGCCTCAAGAGTGCTATGATAATAATATGATGAGGTAGCACTAATGTGGATCCCATATCTGCATAATGCATGGCTGCTGTTTTGGGCCAGAATGCAACACATACATAAACTCATCATAGAGGGGGTGTGAGATGCAATTAACGCATCATTTACTTAAAAATGGGAAGTAGAGGAAGAGAATGAGCTTTTATGAGCAAATTGGAGCTCATAAAAAGTGAAATTTATCAATGCCTATGGCTCAGAGCAGTCAATGACTTGGTTTTCTGCCCTAAGCTTTCATTATCTCCTTATTACATTTAAGCTTATTTCCAAAACTGTAAGAAAAAAAAAACGTCAGAAAAAAACAACAAAGAATACATGATATTCTGAATAAAGAAACAGGCTGGATGTGGGTGGGTATTGACTGAAATGACAAAGAGCTTCGTGTGTGTGCAGCAACTGTGTACATGAAAGCGGGCCAATGGGATGATGACACCGAGGGGTGTGACAGCGCAACACCCACTGTGGCCAAAAGCAAGTCACCCCCAGTAAATCACAGCCCGGCTCTCTCTCCTCACGATGCAAAACTCAAAATGTAAAATTCAAGAACATGACCAATCTGGTGCCCTACATGTAGGATGTTTCAACCCTCATTTGCGTCATGGGATTTGTGG
Organism: Enoplosus armatus; assembly: GCF_043641665.1. Lineage (NCBI taxonomy): Eukaryota > Metazoa > Chordata > Actinopteri > Centrarchiformes > Enoplosidae > Enoplosus > Enoplosus armatus. The sequence goes on from NC_092197.1 coordinate 13,052,892, forward strand.
AGAGAGCACAGGATTTCAGATTAACACAAATTTGAAATATGTGTCACGATCATTTTGCTTTTTTATTTTTTCATAAAAGCAGAAATGTACGCCAAGCAGTGTACTACAAACTTCCAATTTTTCATTTGCTTTAATGCTGGATTTCAGGAACTCACTAGTGCTGCTGCTGTAGATTAGCTGAAGAAATGAGGTCATGTTGTAGCAGACAGAAGCTTGATCCCTATGGCTGCAGTTTGAATGGAGGCCTAGCCAGTTAAATAGGGAGTAGGGAAAACACATGCAGACACCGCATCCAGTAAAACCTATTTGACATAAGGTTGCGTCCAGCGGATAAAAATTAGACTTGGCATTGGATTTGTTGGGGTGGTCGGATGATCCAGGACTGATCCAATATTTGGATGGACGCAGAAGGGGGCCAAGCAGTATAATCTCAGGATGTAGTGGTACAGATTATGACAAGTTGGTAAACCTGATGTAGGAAGGGTTACACAGATTAACACTGATGCGACTGGGCACATGTAGTAGCACCTGATGAAAACCACAAGCTGAAACTTGTGACAATGAAGTTGTTATACTTTCAAGTGCTGCTGGAGTGCTGAATTTTGTTGAAGACTTTCATGGTCCCCAGAGGATGAATCTTAATGACTTTGGTGACTCATCTGTGGTTCAAAGTCAAATATCTTGACAACTGTGCGATGGATTGCCATGAAATTTGCTGCAGACATTCAATGTTGCTATAGGATACATTCGAACGACTTTGGTGGTCCCCTTACCTTTCCTCTAGTGCCACCAGCAGGTCAAAGTTCACTTATTCAGTGAAATATCTCAGATGATGGATTGGTGTATTTTGGACATTTTGGACATTTTTGGTTCCCAGACGATGTATGCATGCAAGTATTGTCCTTGTTAGCATGTTGATGTTAGCATTTAGCTCAAAGCAATACTGTGCTTAATTACAGCCTCACAGAGCTGCTAGCCTGGCTTAGTTCTGCCACGCATGCACATGTTGTACTGTATTGTATTGTACACATAAAGACATATGAGGGTGTATACACACTGTATTACAATTGCATGATATCTGATGAACTTGTACTGCATGTCCATATGAATGTCATAATAAGTGACTGCTGGTAGTTTAGATTTTCACTAAAAGTTTTAGTTGAATATAATTTCCTGCCAGAAGATATACAGTACTGTCAGAAAACAGCTTTTGCAGCTTGCACATCAAGGAGAGGAAGAACAAAAATTCATAAATGCCATATGTATGCAAATTACATCAATCTAAAGCCATTACTGAAACAATTAATCTTTGGCAATCACTAAAACATTTTAATCACGATCGTTACAAATGGTTGACTATTCATTATGCCCTCTAATTAGATCATAAATTGTATGAATACACTGTTGTGGGAGGTTTTGAAGGATGTGACACGCTGGGGACAAACACAAAAGCCAGCTAGGACTGATGAAGTGTGCTGCATTAATGACACTGGGAGCCAGGGTTGCTGAGCAGGGACTAAATGCCTTTTCTCTCCGGACTTCATCTATGAGTGATTTATTGACTGACTGACTGACTGGGGGCTTGAGCCTGCAGATGAGTGGTCAGGTGATGCAGGTGATCAGGATGAGGGGGTCAAATGTTACAGTATGTCATTCAGCTGTCCTAACGTTGGGGTATCAATATTGCTGATGTAATTGATTAAATGCTTCCTGCTGGAGTGAGTGAGCTGAGTGAGCCCTGGCAACAGTAGACACATTCTTGGTCTAAGCGTCATGTGTTGTTGTGTTTGTCAGTGTTGTGACATTTGTGTTGAGCCGTGAGAAGGCAGTACAGTGAGCGCTGGAGAGGCAACGTGACAAGAAAGATGACAGCCACCATTTCAGACAATGTCCGTCTAAAAACTGTCACAATGTCGTCACAAAATGTTTGCGAGAGAATTGGATCACACTGAGAAAACCCTGAGCTCCAGAAATAAAATAAATGCCATGTTGGTTTCATTCACAGTCTCTAGGTTGTGTACACATACAATTTCAGCCGTCCTCCAGGGACAAAAAAAAAATGTCTGCACACCCTCCTCTGCACTCTGCCATGTGCCAATTATTGGAAATGCAAAGCTGAAATTGCAGGTAAATCAATTCAGGCCTGATCTGTAAAACCTGGCATGTCAACCAGTACATTAGCCCCATTTGCACTTCATTATGTGCATCAGTGGGCACTGCTGAAAAGTCACCATCAGCAGGCTCCACTACATACAGGAGACAGGGAAAAGTCCCAAGTCACTACATAGTCATCTGGCCGGGTTTCGTGTGTGTGTGTGTGTGTGTGTGTGTGTGAGTGTGTGTAAGTGTGTGTGTGTGTGAGTGTGTGTGTGCAGGTCTGTGAAAGAAAATGAGGACTGTGAAGGATGCGATGGCGACACAGAGAAAAAGAGAGGTAATCAAAGAGAAGATAGAGGGATGATTTAGGGGTTGAATAATTGACTTTGATGAAGGCCTGGACAGAAAAATAGCAGATAATCTCTGCTGGCTGCAGTGCTTTTCTTTTGTTACAAGTAGATACAAAATAAGTGGAAAAAGAGAGAGTGTTTTGGAGTAAAATGCTACCCTACCTCTCTCTCTCCCCACAAGCAAAAGAGGAAAAAAATCTTGAAAATCATATTGGGATTTATAGACACAGATATTTTTGTATTTTGCAAAATGGAGCTTTTATTATCAGTGGCATCAAGAACAATAGACTTTCAAAAAATCTTGTTTCTCCCTCTCCCAGACTGTCTTTCCCTCATCATCCCTTCCTCTCCAACTTGTTATTTTTCTCCCAGTCTCCCTCTCAGGGCCCTGATCAGAGATCTGAGACTCAGTAGATCTATAAAGAAAAACAAAGCCTCCTCATCACTATGTGTCTGTGTAAAAGTAAATAATGTTTTTTTCCCCTCCTCAGAGGCAAAGCTAAGTCAAACTGCACGGCACGTATTTGTGTCAACAATATAACAGGTTTTGCATGTAGCTTGGAGCAAGTCAAAAGTCAGAGCAATGCCTGATTTCTAAACCTAACATACTGTGGATGTGCTGATATGAAAATTACCAGCATGAAAGGAGGCATTCACCAATAACATATTGGTTTTCTCTGCCACCTCTTCCAACTTTTGTCTTGCATTGTATAGAAAGTTTTATTTGCTAAATTCAGAATTTAAATGAACTGAACGGGAAAAAAAGCTGTCTGGACAAACAGTCTGACCCCGATGCATAGCTGACGGTAAACTGCTATATGGTGAACTCAATAACATCTTTTTACTGTGTTAACAACCTTTCAAGACAATTTTATCCTTACAAAATGGTTTCATCATGCACTGTTCATGGTGTGCATTTCAGAGATGCCACAGTGGCTTATTTTGCACTTGCTGCGGAGTGCATGCCTTACATCACCAAAGGAGAAGGTGAAATTTAGGGTTTATATGCAAGCTGACCTTGCAAAACATGCACACCATCAGTTTATATACTGAAGAAAACACAGTTTCTTTCTTTTTTGTCTTTTATAACAACATATAAATACAGGCATAAATACAGTGCCATTTTATTTAACATTTTAGGGTTTCATTTCAATCCCAGAGAACAAATATTTGCTCATAATGTGACTGTTACTTGTTGCTGTTGTCATGTCAGTGCTTACAAGCACAGTAAGTATTCTTGCGTTGTGTAAATAAGCAACCCACCACTCTCTCTTATGAGATGCTGTGCTAGGCAGCATCTTTGTTTCCCCTGGTCATCTCGGAGACAAGAATTGTACAAAAACAAATCTTTCAATATTGATCTTTTGCACCACAGAGATTTTCTCCACAGCTGGTTAAGACATTTCTTGGTTTCCTGTCAGTTTTTTAGTAAAACACTGTGGCACTTTCATGCAAACTTTTGACCCATCCATTTTCTCAGGTTGCAGTTCAGGCCTGTGTTGCCTGTTATCCTACAATGCCTTAAGAAGAGATTCACGCCTCTGTCTTTAGAAAATAAATGGGAGTGGACATTTCTTACTGGCAGTGGGTCTTCACCCTCTCCAATGAATGAGCGATAACACAAACTGTCTGCAAACAGGCTGCACACATATAGTGCTTTTTAACTTTGCAGACAAAGTGCTTTACAATTTGCCTTTCATTAACACACATCTTACGAGACATCCGGAGCAATTTGGGCCTCATGGACACTTGGATATGTGGACAGGAGAGACCAGGCATCAAACCACCAACCCTGCAATTAATGGACAACCTGCTCTGCCACCTGTGACAAAGATGTCACAAAATAACACCATTATACTATATGTTGACAGATACGGTATTTCACACAGTGTGCCAATGACTGTTTCGTGATGTGACCCCCTGTCATCAGGATCAAAATGCATACGACTATTTCCCAGTCTGCCACCTCTATGGTTAAGGATTGGTTAAGTTTAGACAACTAAAACTAGTGGGTTAATGTAAGGAAGAGATGGAGACACCCCCATGGCTTACGAGTGCTGATGCTGACCATGAACCCCAAGGTCCCTTGCTTCAAGTCCGGCCGAAACAAAAACAAAACTCTCCTTCATTTCCTGTCTTCCCTCTACTGTCGAAATCTAAAAATGCTTCAAAAAAGACAATATGGGCTCTTGGTAGGAGACAGGATGTGAACAAAGTGAGACATTTTGTATGCCTAACAATCCACCCAGACCTTTTTTTGTGGCACTTTCACCTTTGCTATTCTGAGACAGTCATTATTTGCCCCACCCCCCACCATGAGAGGTACAATGCTTTTGTATTTCTTGTGAAGACATTTTAAATGGCCCACCAATATACAGAGCAGCTTATGATACTGTACGATTCACTTGATGGTCCTTAATGTACACTCAAAAAAACACACTCACGCAACCTTGTACCATAAGTGCAGGACGTGGCATGCCCTCCTTCCACTTTTCACTTCCCCGGCAGGAGTCTCAGCCTCTCCTCGGTGTGTTGCAGCAGTAATATGACACCAGGGGAATGGGTGGCTGCCGGCGTTTTAACAGGGATGACCAACTCACTTCTCTCCTGTATGTTAGTAGTGCTTATCAGCCAGCACCATGCCCTGAGCACCGCTTCCACTTCACAGGACCACCAACACCTTGACTGCCACTGGATGTTTATGCTGATCCCTTCATAGTGGACTCCCTTGGGCTGCGGCCTCTTGTTTGTGTGTTTTTGTGTGTGTGTGTTTGTGTGTGCGTGTGCACGAGTCCCTCGGGCCTCAACACAGCTTGTCTGCACTGAGCCTCATGGAGTGACAATACCAGGTCTGTTCCTCCAGACCACAGTCAAACACTGAGTGCCAGGGGATGAGCGATGAAAGAGTGAACAAGGACAAGCGGTCATTCAGGCCTGAACCACCTTGATGTGAGCAAAAGCTACATAGCAAAGGAAAAAATCTAATACCTGCATACTTTCAGAAATGTCTATGATTCACACAATATATGCTACATTTTCTTTTAATTTAGATATTCTATAGCTGGTATGCAAATTGTTGAATGAACGCCTCAAACGAACTCTGCTGCGTTTGCCTGTTCTGTTCCTTTAGGCTAGTCTGAAAGCTGTCATTCAAACTGGGTCTTGGTTCAATACCAAGTCATTTTAACATAAACTAGACACACCACAGAACTGCGTTCTTTGTGAGCTCTTACGCCTTATTTATGGAGGAGTCCTGTCATAGATATCTACAGTGAAGGTTTTTATTTATGGTTCAACGTCAGATCTCACCCACTGATAGCACCACTGCAATGCTAGATACATGTATTGTACAACAGTGATGATGTAGGATGACAGTCATCGGTCCAATGCATGACTTATAGTGTGAACACAAAATGGACCAGAAGTAAATGGCAACAATTTATTTTTGCTTATACAATACACTTATTTAAAATCACTTTGTAAAAACTACAGCTGTAACCACATGGGTCTTTGTTGGCTCCACAACTCCTGTTGGGAGTGATACTGTATGTAATTAATACTTTTTTAGAAAACCATTAATCAAATATATCATAAAGAAACGACATCTAATTTTGCGGGTGATGTTTTCTCGTATGCACACTGACACATGCTCTTGAGTCTTTTAAGTAGCACTTAGCTAAGCACAGAGCAGTCAATACACTGCAGCCAAAATTTAAAACATTCAAACTTTTGGGGGAAAAAAAAGTGACATGCTTGAAAAAGTCTTTCATTAGTCAAAAGGCAGAAACACAAGCAGCACATTGACGCCTCAGCTGGCCACTCTGTTAGTAAGACTGCATTTAGCTTTCTGCTTCCTGTTGCTCATTTCACTCCACATCTCTTTCAGGGCCTTGACACTAACCAGCAGGAAGTGGCCAAGACAGGGCTGTAATTTTCAAGATGCATCATCACAAACACAAATATGTGTTGTAAGTGTGCCGCATTTATTATAGTTTTATGACACATAGTGTAGGGGGGAACACAAAGTCACACACATCTAACACCTTTCACCTTGATTTTTTCACTCACTCATTAAAGCTGCAAACAAATCTTACCATTAAACCTGCAAAGACACCCCAAACATTCCCCACCCCAGTTTCCATCAGAAAGAGTTTGTCTTGTTTGTGAGGAAAATGACACGGAGGAAAAAAGATGATGATCTGAGGGCAACAAAGGATGTAAACGCTGCAGAAAGAGTTGAAAGTGAGTGAACGTTGTACGAGTGAGGTGAGCACTGGCTGTGCACTAAAAACTGATGAACTGAATTATAAAATAATACCCACTCATGGCGCAAAGCACTATTTCACTGTTTGCTTGCCATCTTTGGCCAGGATTCTAATTTTTTTTTTTTTTTTACAATTTCTCTCGTGACGGTCCTGATTCCATTGGTAAAAATGAAACATGCTTGAAATAATCCAAAGGAGAACGATGAGCAACGACTACATCAGACAGACTGTCAGAGCCAAATAAGCCAGACTGGAACAGACTCGATCCATTTTCAGATCAGTTGTGAACTCCAAATCATAACTATAGTTGGCCCATAAATTGTGTAACACACACACGCACATGCACGCATGCACGCACACACACACACACACACAGATTGTTGTGTTTCCAGCAGTGAGTTTCTCTCAGAGCTCTCAGGGCGAGCTACATGAATGGTCATGGCAGCGTGGACAAGGAGTTTTGACCCTGTACAGGGAGATGGCTTGTAAATGGACCGGAGCACATTTCATGACTCTCATGAACACACTATGCAGCCACTAAAGCAGAAGCAGCTGGAAATCGTAGGGGAAGAGATTTGATGTGTTTGTGTGAGTGCACAGTGTTTGTGTCAGTTTGTATGTCAGGAGCGCGAGACAAAGAGAATCGGAGTGAGTCCTCGGGGGCCACAACACAGCTCGTCTGTACTGAGAACAGTGGAGTGACACTGCCAGATCCCCTCCAGTCACCAATATTGTGGGGGCCAGAGAACGGCCGACTTGAGAGCGAACGGGGTGAAATGGTCATCCAGGACTTCACAAGCCTTTACGGATGTGGTAAAACAACAAGAGGAGCAGATGCATTGTGGACTGATGCTTCCTCCGGGGGTTTGTGCAGCTGCATTTGAACCTCAAGTGCCCGACACAGATGACAGAGGAGGTTGAAAGACTGCTGTGCAAAACACAAAGGGAGCACTCCAGAGTGAAGGCGCCATTTTCTGTTATATTAGACTAGAAAATGAGGAGAGAATGGTTTACACACTCAAACAGTATTTTCTTCTGGGAAAACATTAATATCATCTACATAACAGCAGAAATCCCTGTCTATCACCCTGTACTTATGCATCTTGAAAGCAGGCTGCACCTATATCTTGTAGAATTATTGTATATAAGTAATGTGTTCAAGGCTGTGTGTACCAATTCAAAATATGATGTCAAACAGGAAAACCTTTCCAGTTCGGTGATACCGAATAATTTCTTACTTCATTTAACTGTGACACACAGAAACTGTCACCAATCACTATCAAGAAGAACAGAGCTTTAATGCTATATCACTGTATTAGTGGCGTCTCTCTTTAGATGCAGTAACTTCAAAGAATTATACAACAAAAACATGTCTAGTTAATCAAAAAATAAATAAGAATATCTTCATCTTTCATAATTGAATTTGTTTGTTTGGTTGTTTGCCGACTTATCTGTTTGTATGAAGATTAATCATGCTGACGAACCTCTTGATATTACATGAACAAAAAGCGATCTTTAATGAGGTTTGATCCACCTACTGGAAGGGAAGTTCTCGATAACAATGATGAGACATTCTGCAGCACATCATAATGAGATCAGTTCATCTCTAGCAAATAAGGTGTATCCTCCATTTATCAAACCACCGGCATATACAGCCGTGATTATTCTCCTTTCACAGGAAACCAGAGTGATTCAAAGAAATTTCCAAGTTGTAAAATTTGTTTCCAACTTGATCTTTTAGCACAAGGGATATTGTCATCTTCTGTGCATTGTTAATGAGTATTTCAGTCTGTACTTGAAATTATACTGCGTAGCTAAACTACGGTGGATTAGAAAGAAAAAAACCTTATTAATAAAACTCATTCATTCTGTTTGCATTAAATGGATAAAACCAGTGCTTTGGTTTATCTAAAGTACATTTTAAAGTTTAAACATCTACATTTACTCCTGTCTTTGCCCTATGAGTCATTGTTTTTATGAGGGTTTTATTTGTATCTAATACACACGCAGGAAGACACACATACACATACCTGATATTTTGCAATGGCGGCAACTTGTCAGAAAACGCAGCAATGTCGTAGCAAAGGGAATAAGAAGGCTGCTATAGCTTGCAAACATGGATGGAAACAATGAAAGATATTCAAGAATTGGCTTTGCAAAGGAAAAAGGCTTTTTTTTTTTTTCTGAATGTAAACATGATTGTGTTTGTTTGTTTACTCCCCCAGGTACAGTGCCTTTACCTTACCCAAGATCTTTCATCTTTTAGCATAAGAGAATCACATTCTGTGTATAGTCAATGAGTATTTCAGCCAGTGCTTAATAATCTACTCAGTCACAATAATGGAAATAGGAAGGAGAAAGACAGTTTTACCTAACAAGGGTTTAAGTCTAATGTGGATTGAACAAAATGACGAAAAGGTCATTTTTAAAGTCACTAAATCACATTTAAAAAGGCAGCGACGCAGCTGAGTCATTAAGTTGAAAGATAGAAGAGAAGAGAAACTTGATGTCTCTTTTCAAAGACACCAGACAAAAAGAGACCAGACAAGTTTTTCAAATTACAGCCTGTACATTCAAGTCGATACGTCCCAGATTTCAGACTATTTACAGTCAGTTTTTCATCATAAAGAAGACATAAGCTTTGGTAAACTTAAGTTCACCCTGTTTCACCATCTCTCTGTTCAAATATTTTATCTCGTGAGGTTTATTCTCATGATGCTCCAGTTGTCATTTAGATGTAATTTAATGTAACTTTCTCTAAGCTAATAATAATGTTTCATGTTTTGACACTGTGGGCCAGTGGGGGCTGGCTACTGATGCTCAGTTACAAAACATTAAGTCTTTTATTGACCTGTCTTTCTTTGTTTGTCCTTTCAGTCCTCCCTTTCTTTCTCTCACGCTACTCAACACTGAATCATACAGATCACATGCATCACACACACAAACCAAACACACCCTCATCTGTAGATGTATGTGGACACACACCAGCAGTCACAGTTGCATCTTTCTCTCAACTGACACACACACACACACACACACACATGCAAACCCCTGAGCAGATCAAGGCTTATCCACCCACAGTGGTGGTAGCCCAGCAGGATGATGAAGGCTTGGATCCAAAGTACCAGCTTATATCTGCAGATCAATGGCTGACCTCCCAAACAGCTACAGCCAGACTGACCAATGCTACACAGCTTAAAGCCCAGCCAAAGGCACTGCTCCAAGCTGCATGCTGAATATTATATCAGTCTAATGATTCTCCCCAGAAGCCCAGACTCTGTCAGCTCGTCAGTTCGTTTTTTTCTCTGTTGCTCTCTCTAGGTCTTTGTCACTGCCTTTTTTTTTTTTTTTTTTTGTCACTGCCTCAAACTCTGAATTTCTGCCTGTGTCTATGAAGGGAAGGCGACCTGTTCTGGGAATTAAAGCAAAACACATAAAAGAGTAATATTTTTGGAGGAGCAGAAGGTGAATTTTAACACTGTAATGTAACTATCATTTCCAAAACCAAGAAAGTGCTTTGAAATGTATGAAACCAGGAATGATGCCACCACTGTTAGAGACTATGCAGTGTTTCCTTCTGAGATCAAGATGCCTTAAACCTCCTTGGCCAAAGGCATTGCTCTCGGTCAACCGAGTGTAAACTGCAACAGTCTCAAAATCTCACTGGCTTCAGAAAATACAGTTGATATCAAACACAGATGTGATCACATATAGCACGAGTATAAATACATGTTTGATTCAACAAACTGAATAAATACATAGGAGATTATTGCTGTTATAATTATTATTAGCTGAATGAGATAATGAGAGCTGTGTTTTTTCTGCCTATGTTTTTGTCTATTAACTTTATTTATTGAAATGTTAGTCCTGATGGAAAAAAGTGATTTAACTTTTTCTACTGACTACTGAAGTACAAGAGGGATGTGGCAGTGGGTGTGGCTTCTTACAAAAAAACATAAAGGATTTGCACATTGTGGCACTTTGAGGCATTGTTGACCGAGTGCGTTTCAGGTGCTTTTCTTAAGTTGTCTGACAGAACACTTGTGTTTTGATGTTAATCAATACAGGTGTCTGTAATGGCTTGCGCTTTGATTGCATGTAGCTGCACCCTAAATCGTTTTTTTATGCGTCTAGTTGATTTTCTTCTGACTCGTGTGCTTAACTATGCAGATTTTTTATTGGGTTGTGAGTGCTGCCAAAACATTTCTGGTGAAAGGCAGTATTGTGACTGAACAGATTCAGTGTAGACACTGATGGAGGACTGCAGCTGCTGCTGCTGACATGATAATGTGGCTGGTGGAGACAACATCCAGTAAATAAAAGGGGGTAATTTTCCCTGTGGTGTTGTAATAATAAGATAAGATAATCCTTTATTGATCGCCCAGAGGGGAAATTCGGGTGTTGCAGCAGTTCAAGGACAGAAATAAGTACAGATAAATAGCGAAACTTAAAAAATTGGCAGGAATATGACATGTCCCATTTCAAGTTTAATATTATTATTATTATTATTGTTATTTGTAGTAGTATGGCAGTAGCAGCATCATACCTCTATTGCGGAGATTGGTAGCCACACACACAGCGTGACCCGAGGGACGGGTCAGTCAGCACTTGATCCAGACCAGTAACGTAAGCTATATTATATAAGCTAATATAACCATTAGCATTTCTAAAATAAGATAAGATAATTGTTTATTAATCCCTCAGCGGGGAAATTTGCATTGTTCCAGCAGCAGATAGTATAATAGAGACATAAGTAGAAAAACAAGATATAATAAATAAAAACAATAAAGACTGTTACTACTATTAAAAGCTACTACTAAGCTACTAAAACTAAAAAACAACTGTAATTTACAAATTTACAAATTCACAGAATGAAAGACATGATGGAAAATGGTAATGGTCCTACGTTTTCTCTAGCGCCATCATGAAGTTCACATTTGTGCTTTTGAGTGAAATTTCTCACCATTTTTTGTCTAACACTTTGGTTCATGACCAAGTTCAGCCTCAGCTGTACTTTCTGTTTAGCTTATGCATGCTAAGGACATGCTAACACGCTAAACTAAGATGGTGAACATAGTAAACATGATACTTTCTAAACACAAGCATGTAAGGATAGTAATCGTGAGCATGTTAGCATGCTGATGTTAGCACTCTGCTCAAATCGCCGCTGTGCCTAATTACCGCCTCACAGAGCCGCTAGCGTAGCTGATGTTCTATCATTATGTCTAATATTATGTTTAATAATATTAGTAGTAGTACGGTCATTGCGTCTAATGTCATTCGCCTTTAAAAGAAATTCATGTAAGCTATAACAGTGCCAGACTATTTTGAGCGTGTGAGAGGGAGAAAGCTAAAGCACCAGGAGAGAAAACCCCTCAGTCAACAGGCTCAGAGGTAACAGGCGTGCACTGATAACACCAGGCCAACTGCACAAACAGATTCTGGCTCACTTAGAGACACGGCTCCTTCGATTTTTCTTCTGCCAAAGCAAGGCATCAATTGTAGCTTAAACGGCTAGTGTTTTTGCTGTCATCTAGGACAGCGCTGGCCTTTAAATGACTCAAAAGCTTCCGTTTAAGATTCATGCTTCAAATTTTCAAATGTTCTGAATGAAGTTTAAAGCTGTGGCACAGTGCACATAGGGCAAGTCATTACTCAAGCACATTTTGTTCCCGTGGGGCGAACAATTAGTGTTTTTACTTTGAGTTAACTTGTAGCAAAACCGTGCTGGTTGCTTCCCTTAGGTTTTTGTCTTCTCTCACCCTCCTTGTTTATTGTTTGTTTGAATGTGTTTCAATCATTGTGCATCTCTCTAACCCCTCTGTGGGTGAGGCAATTTCTTATATAGCTGGGTCGCGTTTTTGTGTGTTTCTGTGGCTGACTGTCATTTTCCAAAACAGGCTCCCGACGTATGACAACCACAGCATTTCATCATTCCTCTCTCTCTCTTTATTTCTTTGCCTCGAGTCCACATTAAAATATGCATGACTTTGAGTTTGTGTTACAGCTGTCAAATCCGTGGGATCAAACTAATCAAAGTAAATCCTTATGAGAAACATCAAGGATAAACAAGTGATTAGAAGGCCAAGCTTATGATTGTCTGGGAGTGAGAGAGAGAGAGAGACACACCAAAACACAGTTAGCCAGCAGAGCTTATTCTGCCAGGACTGCTTCGCTACCTAATCCCACCCTGTTTGTCAACGCCTCTAGCCCTACATATATCATCTTCAACTTGCAGGAGCTGGAGTAGAAGTGTTGCCTGAAGATGTTAACAACAGCGTGATAAGTAAAGGAATTGCAGCAGATGCAAAAAAAAAATCCCTCACAAAAATCTCCTCTCGTTGGTGCTCCCGTAGATTTATAATCAAATGTTATTTCTGTTTTAATGCTGAGAGCGGCCCTTAATGTAGAGAGCAGTGTCCCATTTGGCTTCAGCAAAACTGCAATAAAACTCTCAACTGCAATCCAGATTGTTTTGGTCGAGGTTTTAGATGTCAAGGCTGATGTGTAATCATAAGCTGCACAGTACATTCAGAAGATAATGGTTGTTAAGTGAAGTTTATTTTCATAGGCCAAAACTTTGCAATCTGTACAGCATACACCACCTACTGTTGCTGTTGGTAAGAGCAACCAGTCATTATTTGTGGAAGGCTTGTTGTTTGAGTGTCTAGCACACTAGCAGTGTCTGGATTGATCAATTAAATAGCACTGAATGTGCATGAATAAATAAAGAAATCTAATAATGTTCAAAGGGGTTGTCTGTCAACTCATCACCAACTTTCAGGTTGGTTTTCAGTGTATTTGCATTTGATTTACAGCTCAAACATGATTCTTTGTACACACACATATAAGTTAAATGGGTGTCTGTGATAATGGGCAGTAAAATGTGAGCACCTCATTATTTTTTCGTTAGAATTCAAGCTTCCGTGAGTCGTGGCCATATGTGTGCAATCCAAACCCCCAAGCTGTGTTTAGGCAGCAAAATAATTCTCATTTTAGCTTGGTTAAATGACAAGGAGCTCAAATTTTGACTAATCATGTTCCATCATGTCCAATTATCTAATGGTTGCCAGAGACTGCACATTTTTGGCTTCCAAAAGTAATGTAGAAACTTCATGAAAACCGTGGGGAGCTCACAACTAATATGAAAGAAGTTTAAGATCTTTGGGAATTTTTTTTCTGGGTTATATATAGTGTGAGTCAATTGAAAAGAGTTATTCAGTCTTGCATCTGAGAAAAAACATCTTTTTCATATCTGCAGCTGATTCACAATGCGGCAGATTAATGGGAACAAAAAGACAACGAACTTAACCTCCAAATTCAACAGCCTTCAATCTGAGCAGTGCACTTAAGTTAAAGGTTTTACTGATACATTTTAAAAGCTACGCTCAAGCATCTATTCCATGTCTTTTCTACATTGTCAATATAGAAGTGAAGACTTTGTTCCAAAGTAGAGATGTCCCGATCAAGTTTTGTTGATTTATATGTATTTGGTATCTTCCTTAAAGGGTCCAATCCGATACTTATATTTACTTCAGTGTTGATTAAATGTGTATCTGACGCATTGAAACAACAGCTGTAGCCTACTTCATCTTACACACCTTATTTTTCACGAGGTTCTTGATCCAAATACTGAAAGTCCTGGTTCAAAACGTTCAAAAGATTAAATGATGTGAATGAAAGACTAACTGGTTTTCACTTACAAATCTGTACTGAAGAGCTGGGTTCTTGTAAAGCAGAGCAGCGCTGCAACACTAGCAGGCTGAGGTGGACAAAACACAGAAGAGTACAGGAAAGAAAGGGTTGAATTTTGAACTGCTTTATTTTAGCCAATATTCATTCTTGACCGTCTCTATTTCAAAGTCTAGATTCAAGATTTGCAAGTGCCTGATTGCACTTCAGAGCCTTCTTTTTACTATGTCAGTAAATAGTTGGGCCTTCACTTATTTGGACATTATAAAATAATATAAATGGAACATATATGTAATATAAATGTTTTGTCAGAAACTTAGCAAAGAAATCTGTTAATCAACATAGTTGATAGCCTGCAGAACATATCAGCAAAATGTTCACTGACAACAGATTTCATGTTTCCACCCGACGACTAAAACTTCTTCATCTTTGTTGGTTTGTTTTGAAGAATATGGTCATATGGTGGAAATTGGTTTTGATAGAGAGTTTAGATGTCACTTGCTGTCTCAATATGTAATTTGCAGTAACTACTTTGTTGTCGCACGGCTCTATGACGGAGAATATGGAGAGACATTAACACACACAGTTTTCTTGTATCTTGATACAAGCTGAAACATCTGAGAAGGACAGATACACTTCCCTACCGACTGCACATACTTCAGTAATACTAACACAAGACCAGATACGGAGCACCGCTCTCTTGGGAAGATCCCACTCCAGCTTCCCTCATTCTCTCTGCTGCTCTAATAGAAAAGCCTGCAGGACTTTCACAAGTTCAAAGCATCCAGAGAGAAAAATCCAAAGCGACCTCTGACCCTGTCGATGCTCAAAGTCTTGGAGGCATGTGTCAGTCTGAATGGTGCGGCGCATTCGTACGACCCTCTGCCAAGCTGTGGGATCACAAAAATCCCTCGGGGACACGCAGCCTTTCCAAAGGCAGATGGACAGAGCAAGAGCAAAGGGAAAAATGAAGACAGGCAGCAGGGAAGTGGCAGAGCAATACATTCTGGGCTTCCAATGTCCAATAAATTCATCAGTTTAGACACAATTCCAGAGGAGAAAAGTGATGGAAAATCATTACAGTAGAATATACAAGGATTCAAATTACTTGCTGCGGGCAACTGGTGATTGCTTTGTGGTGGTGGGGCCCAATAGAGGGTAGGATCTAAATAGTGAACAGTCTCCCCAGGCCGCAAATGACTAATTACTTATTAATGAGTAGATGAGGAAAGTCTGTGCTTTCAAAGTAAACAGTGGTGAGAAGGCCAACTGAGCAAACGGGGAAGGGGGAAATTTGTAAAGAAGGGCAGAAGAGGGTAAAGAGACTTTGAACAGACAGAATTGACTTTTAATTTAAGGCAGGAGTCTTCATTTAAATATTTTCTTTGCCAGTGTTTCAGTACAAAGAGGGGGAACATGTCAAGCTCAGGGAAAGCAAGAGTGTGACAGAAAAGGAGAGCAAGTGTACAGAGAGAGAAAGGTTAAACAGCACAAGGATAGGAGAGAAAACCGAGGCAGAGCAGCAGATAAAACACATGAAAAAGTACAGATACGTACAGAAATGGAAATGGAAAGGAGACATACCTATCTTGGGTGACCTTTACCGAGAACTGAATCACAGAGGAGTGCAGTCAAGATAAGGCTAATACACTGAGGAGAACATCTTTATTCCAGCCTTTTCTCCTGATGATATTTCAGAAAAAAATTGACAACAACCAGGTAACAGACAACTGTATTCCATTAAAGTTATGTAATCAGATTACTGATACATTTAGTAAAAATGGGGGATTATTAGCAGGATTACAATTTTAAAACACATTTTGATGTTAAAGAACAATATACTACCACGCACGTGTGCACACATTACAACACTTCACGAGTCTCACAACACCCCTCTGGTCTCGAGTGACTTTAGCTGCTCAGAAATCCAGTTAGCTAAAGTTAGTTAGCTAGCTAACCTGTCAATACTACTACTACTACAACTGAAAAATATTTTGGTAGTGTAGGTGACGATGCTGGTGACCAGTATGGGATTTCTTTTCCCTTGTCTTTATTTGCACATTTGGTATTGAAGTAATCCAATAGTATAATACAGTACTTTAACATTGTGATACTTGGATTAGGTTACTGACTAATTTTCTTAACAGGTCGGCTAATTAGTAATTGCATTGGAATACATTTTTAAAGTTACCCTCCCAACTCTGCCAATAACAAACAGCCAAGGCACACGACCTGTAAACCAGAACTGTGTTCAGGATCCGAATCAGCTGACAGGAAGCGCTGCATCACATCTGCGTAACATTAGAATAACCCCAACCCCTTCTTTATTCATAGCCCAACACCGAACCTGCCTCCTTCACCTGCTAAATCTCTGAATAATAACACAACTCATGCCGACTGTTTTGTGCTGGAACAGCGTGAAGAATCTCATACTTATACCTTCACACTCTCACATATTAGAAATTCATTTGCATTCATCAGCAACACTGGCCCCCGGGGGGATCTGTGGAAATATGTCGGATTGTTTAGTCAAAATTACAATACAGCCGGGGCAATTTATCTTTTGAAAAGCCTGTTAATTTGTTCAGGAGGAAATGGCGTTTTCATTTGCATGTTGAATAAGGAGTAGCTGGAGAACCCTTTTCCAACCTGTTACACCGCTATCTCCATGGCTAATGAGGCAGGGAGCGGGGAATTACTGATTCCACCGGGAGCCTTTAGCATGACAAACACACCATGACTTTACAGTTGGCACAGACCACGTCCATGCGTATGTGTATGTGTGTGACTGCACATATGTCTGTTTGTTTTTCCTGCAGCTGCGATGGAAAGCCTGCAATTACATTGAAAATAATTATATTAGATTAGTTAACATTAGATCAAATACAGCCAATTACACAATAAGGCAGAGAGGAATAACGGCCAATAGAATAGCCCTTTGGTTAATTGTGCTGATTTTACTGTGCAGCTAAAGAGCTGGCTTGGTATCAGTATGTATAAAAGTTATCATTCAAATATGTTACGCTATATGGGGAACCTAAATTACTCCTACGTGAAATTATTACCCGTATTTATAGTAGAGGGTAGGAAGTAACATCAGGTATAATTTTATAATCTGGTATGATATAAAGAAGATCTAGAGTCAGTCAAAGATTGTTTTTTTTATTCTTGACTACCAAAACTGCTGAGGTACAGTAACGAAAGGGGCTTTGGGGAAATCTCTCAAAACTCAGATGAAGGATCCTCACCAGAGGTGCAGCAATGTAGTTTTTGGGGTAGCAAGCTCAAAGACAAATGGTACAAATCTAGGAATAATGAGTTTATGGAGTACAGTAACGTACTTATATGGGACTCAACAGGTTAATCCACTTGATCACTGCATAGGCAATTTAGCCTACACGCTTATTCTTTGTATTGACTACTGTTCCTTATCGTAATGGATGAATAAAAATAAATACTTTGTCTCATGACAGCTATTAGGTAAGGTTGCCCCAACAGGTGTCCAACTGACAAAAACAGTTGTTATAGAGGACAAGATGACCAGATTCTAAAATTGTTACTCGTTGTTCCCCATGGTCTTGTTTCCTTCCAGTGTACCTACATTTATTGCCAGTATTTCATTCGTACCTGATTCATATAACAAAATGACATGGTAAATTCCCCTGTATTTATGGAATGATACCGTTTGATCATCAGGTTAATCGTAAAGGGACATGTGGCAGCTAACAGGAAACTGTTGCTGTTTATTGTTTTTGGTATCAATGATTACATTTATGTTACTCATCAACGGTCAGTCAATCAGTTGCTTTACTGTTACCAAAAAATAGTTTGTCCACCACCACTAGCCTTGCTCTGATTAGTGTATAAAATGACTGCTTTGCATTCAGATCGCTGTGACCTTTCTGCACAGATTTTAAACACTGAGACATCAGACTGAGGTCTAAACTACTGTGACCCAAAAGATGGACGGTTAATCCAACTGAATCTAATGATACGTGTGCATGTAAGCCTGCTGATTGTAAAGCAGACTAATAAATTATTACAAACATTATGTGTCTTGATTTTGAATTGGGAAGATCATTAGCCCCTGGAACTCTTCTTCACATAATCAGTCAAAAGATGTCGTTTCTTTTAGTCTTACTGGGTTGTCACACAGCACTTGCAGTGATGGTTGGTTTGCCTTGCCAATAGGGAAACGCAAGGTAGTCAAATTAATAGCAAAATCATAACTGCACAGACATTTTGAGGTGTGTAGGAGAAAGTGTATAATGAGCTTGAAGAATTCAAGGTGCTCTGCCCAGGCAAAATGCAAGTAATCCTATGTCAATGAATCAGTAAACAATACATTAAGAGGATTATACACCACATTATTTTCCCAAAGTCCTAAAGAGTTTTACAGTCCTATCAAAAAAGTGCAGAAAAGAGTAAAACTTAAGGGTAAAAAAACTCTACTGATTCCATCTGATAGCAGCACATGTAGGAATAAAGGCAATAAAGTCTTCCAGAGAGACTCTCAGTCTTCTTTTGTCACAAGTTACAGCAGACTGCGGGGAGGGGGGGGGGGGGGTAATGGGGAGGAGAAGGGAGTAACTCCAGGGAACATAAATAGTTAATGATGCCTTGGCCACTGGGAGAAACACACCAGAGCGACTTGTAAAGTATGCTGTCTATAAACACACCCACATCAGTGCATAGTCAAACATTGGCCGACAGTATGCAAACACATACAGCCAGAGAGCAAAGCAGAGCCTCTGTGTTTAACATACCGGGATCCACACACACACACACACACTGCAGCCCCCACCTCCAGTGATCAGAACTTGAATTACACCATCATCATGGGGATATCAAGCGCTTAAAGGGTATTTTAAAGTTATGTTTTTATGCTATCAGGAAATCCAACGACTGAGAGAAAAAGACAGTGAATAGTACCACAGGTTTAACCCTGTAAGATAAAAGCAACGCGCAAGAAAGCTGACGCAAGATTAATCATCAGTGCTGGGATATTCAGTTACAGTTTGGTAAGCTGGCAGTCAAGTACTGTAAAGTAGCCTGTGATTTTCAAACACTTTGAGGTTTGATCTTTTGGTTGCTAATGAGGTATTTTGGTTGAATTTTAAGTCCGTGCTATCCCAGCAGAAAACATAAAAAAGTTGAACTTCTGAACGATCAGGGTGCAATACTGTTGCAAAAAGGCACTAAAGGAAAAATACCGCCTTTAAAGTTCCCATTAACACACATGCTGACAAATATGATAAACACACACTGCGAGCGCTAAAACTTCATGGGAGTTCATCATCACTGGAGTGAGAGAAAAAGCAATGAGGCATTTTGGCAGATTTCCTGCTCGCCCAGGGTTGACAAATTGCCAAGGCTCTCTGTCACAGCTCCACTTTAAGGCTGCTAACTGTTTCATCTGCCATGATTTAGATCTCAGGCATAAAAGTAGCCCAGCGGAAATGCATATTCCTTACACCTTCATTTGCATCACACAACATGGGGCAATTACAGTCACTTTGAGTGTTAATTTGCAGGAGACAAAGCTCATTGAATCAATAGCTACTTTGTTGTTGTTGTGTGGAATCACCTGAGATAAAAATTCCTCAGACAGGCAATTTTGAAGGTGAGTACATGAAAACAATCTTCATAAATAGGACAAAGACATAATTAAGGTGTTATCCAGTCAAAACAATCCCCTCCAAATTGTCAAAGATGCAGTTTGGAAGGCGCGAAGCACCACAATATCTCTCTAAATTTCTCCAAAATGACTTGGAAGGTTACAATAAACAAACAAACCTCTGTAAAACACTTCATCCATTGCAATTTTTAAAAAATATTTCTTCTACAGCAGCCAGTAAATCTCTTCTAAAGAGACGCCTAGCTAAATGTGGTTACACTTGTTATTAGGGGTTATATTCAGTCAGAAGATTATTATTTCATGTTCTTCAGATTCAGGGTAAAAATTGTGGTATAAATAAAAAAATATATATTCAGTTTTGGTGATGCCAAACATTAACTGTAAGCAGAAAAAAAATACTACCATAAATGAACTCTCTTCAAACTTTGCTCCCAGTGTTCAGCTTTTTACTTCAGTTGAACATCACTGAAATAGCTTGTGCTTCCACTTGCAGAAAACTTTCAACAGCCAGGAGGTTTCGAGTTGATCCGGAGCCAGGGTTTGGTGTGTGGCAAGCTCTTTCTTTGTCACTGAAATAATGTTATTTCACAAAATTGTCTCGCCGCTGAAATTAACATTTGCTCGGCAAAAGCAAAGTAGGACGACAAGGACGTGAGAGTGTCGTTCGTCTGTGTTGTTTCACACAATAAAGCCGTGTAATTGACTACGTGAAGCCACTCTTGGCCACCACTGTCCTTGTTTACATTTTTTTTCATTTGTGATATTATGTTTCTCATTTGCGACATTACGTTTTTCTGATTAGTAGACAAATGACCTAAATAAACAAGCTAAAGACCCTAACTGCTGCTGGGCCATAGACTAGCAGTGTCATGGCAACGTTTGTCTGTGGACCAGAGCATGGTGTGGCAAATCAAGAGATTATCATACACACATTTTCTAGTCTCTAATGCCAGAGATTAATGTCTGATTTTTGCCAACTCCAGATTGTTTTGATTAAACAAGCTGTTTTAAATAATGTTTCAGAACCACAACAGTATAGTGTTGCACAATTGGACCATAACTGTGTTGCCTACAAACTGTGATCTCAAGAACATCTGTGATCTTGAACAAGAAGGCAGATTTGTCAAATTTGCAGAACATCGCTACATACATTATTTTAGGAACAAAGAGGCATTATGCTGGATTCGTTATACCCTGCATGATTCATTCCAGTATATGACTCATAAGACAAACAATGACTTTCTTGAGAAGATTCATCCTGTTGTATGCCTCAGCCCAATTTTACACACAAGTGACAGATGGGTATACTGTAAATGTATTGTCAGATTCGTGGTTGTGGAGTATTCTCATTGGTTGTATCTGTCACTGCTGCTTCCTCTAAAAGCCTACCAATGCCTTCTTTTTAACAGCTTCTATGTCCAATGATATCTGTTTAAATTAGTGTGGAAAATGAGAGAACATTAGTAGAGCAGCAGAGTAAACTGTGCTGACTCACCTGAGGGTGAAAATTTGCACTGAGGAGAGCGAGGAGAGAGCCAGAAAAGTAGAGAGTGTTTCTCTCTGCCGGATGGGCTTGGAGGGGGCCATCACCACAAAGTTATGGTCCAGCTTCAGCTCTAACAGCGGCTGAAACAGCCTGACGCTGCCAATGCGCTGCATCGGTGTATGTCCTGCAAAATAGCCCATCGGCCTCTGCTGGTCTGTGCGAACGGAGCCGCTCTTTCTTGAGTCCTCTGAGCTGCAGTCTCCGCTGTCTGTGGTTTGAACCATGTAGTAGAGCTCCACAGGAGTGCCCTGGGCCTGCTCAGAGACCCTCTTCCTGCCCGGCCTGACAGTGGGCGGGCTGAACCAGCTGGCTAGGGGCTCCAGCTCGGCGACACATATCCCCAGCTCACCTTTTAGCCTGCATGTCCCGCGCACCTCTTGAGTCTCGTGGAAGGCGAACATCCTGACGCAGGGCAGCTTGTGGATGGCGCTGTAATCATCCCAGTCCCTCCCTGCAATGTAGAACAACACTTGAACCTTTGGCCAACTGGGGTGAATCCTCTCACTGATGATGTAGGTGTGGACCTTCCAGTTGAAAGTGAAGAGGGGCGGCGACGACGCTGATGTTGGCACTGACGATGATGTGAAGGAGGGTGTGTTAAATGGCCCTGGCAGGGTCTGCAGCAGCTCCAGAGGGACAGGCTGATGGACAGACAACGGTCCATAGCTAGCGTTGACAAAGGGCATCTGCCGGGCCTGGTGGATGAAAAAGGACTCTGTGCGGGCCTGCAGGCTGGAGTTCCTCATTAAGTCCTGGTTGGCCTCCTGTAGAAAGAATGCTGACTCAGCATTGAGGATCCGGTAGCTGACAGGCAGATAGATTGGCGTGGGGCCGTACCTCTGCAAGCCCTCCAGGATCACCTTGCTGTCCACCACTGAAACAGAGAGAGAAAATGACAATGAAGGAGTTATCTACGCATTAAACTTGGTTTCAGCACCTGGGTTAAAAGCACCTGGAATAATCCAGGACACGTCTGGTCATGCATCATGGTTCTTAAAGCTGTATGAGGAAGATTTATTGTCTAAACCTTATCAACAAAACCTGAGCCAGGTGTGAAATCAAAGAGCAGAATGAGAGAAATTGGGGGAAATAACTTCTGACGTGGACGGCGGCTCTTCACATTTAACATAACATTTGCATGCATTGCCTCCAACCTGAGGCAATCATATCTCCAGTCAGTTCTAGTGGTGAATGTTAAATGGTTTGTTGGAGACATTTCCATATGATATCACTTTCATGAGCCGCTGCTCTTATTTAAAGGAATTTGTTAGACTCAATTCAAAACACTTGCGTCTTCCTGAGTCGCTGGCTTATCAGGCTTGTCCACGTTCCCCCCTGCTCTCAATCCTTTTCATTATGACGGACTAACTTGATCTGTTTTTCCTCTCTCCTTCAATCTTTCCTTCTTTCTTATTTTTCTCCATTTTTTTTCTCCTCAGACTTCATCATCTGTCTCCTTCCTGCATCCTTCCCTCTGCCATTCCAACCTCCTTTTATGTTTCACTACTGTCAAGTACAGAAAGTTGGCATCAAATGCCTGGTCAGATTCTTAAGCCGTGTCCCAATCCCCATACAGCATTAGTAATTCTAAACAGGTTATGAGTATATAGTGCATTCACACAGAAAAACTGACAAAATTACATACTCTTACTTAAATTACTTACTCTGACTCTGACTTACAAAAGTCAATATGTACATATACTACAAAGATTTTTAATTGTTCCACAATGCAATACTATTCAGTATTCACAGCTGTAAAAAATTAAAACAAATTGTGGATGGTGGTGAGACAGCTCAAGGAAGATCTTTGAAAAACATCTTGGTTTGCCTTGGTGAAGTCTAATTGGCAGAGGCATTTCAATTCTGCAGTTTGATTGATGCCTGCTGTGAGTACATGATGCATAACTTCCTGTTAGTACAAAATCTTACTGCTGCAAAAACAGTATACTAAGAAAATGAGTGCATAGCATATACTGTATGGAACTGGGAAACAGTATTTTTCTTTACTATCCTTAATTTAAACTTAACTTAATTTGCACTGTGTTCTGTAATCAACAAAAAGATGTTTTCAGAAAAACCTGGGTATATTCCTCATGCTATCATACTTGCAAATTGGCACTATTGAAAGTATGCCGAATTAACTATAAGCACTCTTTGTTTGCAATGTACCCATGGATGTACAGACTGTCACTGTTACTTTGACACTGAAGAAAACAACCACGTCCTGGACTTATAGGGAGCATCTTGTTTCAATGATTTTTTTAAGCGGATTTATGGAGTTTTGTTCGTGATGGACATATAATGATATCCTCTGAAATCTAAAAATATGTGTATCATGTCTGTATGTTCACTTGACTGAGTTTTGACTCTCGACTCTCCCACGCCTGCCTGGTATTTATTCAGGTATTGAATAAATGATCTGTTTGCAATTGTTAACAGAACTCATATTGGCACCAGTATTGTAAAACATTTCAAATGATACCCAGACTTTGTAGTCTCTGAGCCTCTCTCGTTCTCTTACTTAACAGTTTTGTTCACACAGCACACTCCTATATTAAACCAACCAGCATGCCCTTCCTACCTCACCTCAGACCCTGCATGGCCCTAAAACCTGCTTCCATCCATCCCTCTCCCCATCCTGCAAATCCTCCCCACTCGCCATCAAGCTCCAGATATTTGGACTGATGGAGTAGCTCATGAGAGCCCATTGATTTTCTGTCCCGAACCCTCCGTGCTGTTGGAGACGTGGCGTGGCAGTGATTTGTGACAATCCATGGCAGCAGAGCAATGACCGGCTCGCCAGATGGACAGAACCAGCATCAGGCACAAGAGCAGCACTTCAAAAAGAAATCTGCTCCTCAAAGAGGATTATTGAATCTGAAGTTCACTCAATTTTCAGGGAAGATCAAAACATTTAAAGCTTTTTCACAAGTTTACTGTACATTCAACAATATATATATATATATATAGGAAAATGACCTTATATCTCCATTTAATAATCAATACCTCTCATAATGAGAAAGTCATGAAAAAGGATAGTGTGCCTGGTTCTGTGCCATGCATTAGGCTATTTACAGCCATAGATCAGACAGCTCCTGGTGCTGAAATGACGTTTTCATTATCTGCCTTTCATTTGAATGTCTTTGAGAGATGTCTTTCATCAAAAGGCACTGTCTTTGACTGTGACCCAGCCTAATGGGGAGGCCTAATGAATCGATCAGACAGTCAATATCCGATCCTTCATCTGTTATCACTTTTAAGTTGAGGTGTACTGGAGCAGCTCTATTTTGGTATATTACACTGGTGGATTGAAACTTCAATGGCAGGAAATCAGCAATCATCTACATGCCATCCGTTTTGTCCATTTTATTCCCTAATAAACACAAAAATGTTCAAAACATGGCCTCTGTCTCTACCACAGCTATGAAGATTGTGTTTGGTGGCAAAATGGAAAACAGCCGCACAGCTGAACCTAATTACGGACCTCTATTCTATATAATCATATGCATTAATAGTAAAAAGTCTGACACTGATACGGGTAACAAAGCCATGGAAATAATAAAAATGAATCATAAATATAAATTAGTTGCACTATTCTAAAAGCCGCTGCTTTTTTGTATTCATGTTGCGCTCCTTCTTCTAACTACTCGGACTCCTGAGTTAA
Organism: Enoplosus armatus; assembly: GCF_043641665.1. Lineage (NCBI taxonomy): Eukaryota > Metazoa > Chordata > Actinopteri > Centrarchiformes > Enoplosidae > Enoplosus > Enoplosus armatus. Next base: position 13,078,144 of record NC_092197.1, read on the forward strand.
ACTGCAGTTTTATACACCACTGCATCCCTGATGGGGAGGAATACTAAAGGATGTAAAGACTTCCACTGAGACAGTCCACTGTGAGAGACTGCTGGTACAGTTTTGACTGAGAGAATGATGTTTACCTTTACCTTTACCAAAAGGGTGCTTAGTTGGTGCTGGATCATGCTTATAGCACAGAGAGGATTTTCCTATGTTTCCGTTTCTCTACACACTGTCCTAGCTTCCACTTACCATGACACAGATGAAACTAAACTAAATACCTCATTACAGCAGGAAAATGTTGTAATTTGTAGATTCAGATTTAGAATATGTCCCGCTCTATGACACCAATAGGTCGTCGTAAATAGAGAGGCAAAGCCGGTGTGATTTGCAGCCCTGGGTCGCCCTTGGATTTCATGTCTGCAGCTACTGTACTTGTAAATCATGTCTGCAGGACTGTTTCTGCAAATGAAAAAGGGAATGATTTGTGCAGATAACTTAACCCCTGTGGTAAATCCTGGCTGTAAACTCTTGTGGAGGATTTTCTGGGCACTGCCAGCCCCTCAGGACGCGGGCTGAGGAGTGTGATCACATATCAAGCATGCAGCTGAACTCGACTGGCCTCATCATTAGACATATGTTTGATTCAGGATTTAATGTCTTGATGTTATATTCATGTAGTGTGAGCCAGGGGTGGGGGGGCACAAGAGCATGGGACTCAAAATTAAAATGCATTTAAAGTATTTGCCATGGAATTCCTACAACATGCAGCAACTTCCAAAATAAAATCTCAAAACCGTATTAAAGCATTCATGTCCCCAAGACAGCCTTGTGTGGCTTCAAATCAAACCGTTTCTTATAATCACCTGTTCTTATCCCTGGCGACCTGAGTAGAACTTCGCCCCAAAGTGTATAATCCCTTCATCTTGCCTCCCTCCTCCTCCTCTTCTCATCCTATCTTTATCCTCCACCATGTGTGCATCTTGCAACCACTCCCTGATCAAACATATTAAGTTGGCCCGCCTTCAGTAATGCATTAATCAAACAAATGTTCTTATATGAACTCCATAGAGAGAGAGAAGCGATGGAGGTAAGAGGTGGGAAGACAAGCAGCAACAGGGATGGAGTGGGGAAGCGGGAGGTGGTGATGATGGTGGATTGTCTTCTGAAGTGTTCAGAAAAAGTCAAAGATCACGGCACAGCAAGAGATGATGTGCATGGCCCAGATGCCTCCTTCATTGTTGGATTTAGTTTTTTTCTTGGTGAACACTGCAGAACATTGATCTCGCCTGCTTCAGAAACACCTGTACAAGACTTCCAACCTGCTGATGCAACTCTTACTGTCTCTCCCTTGACTGAAAAAACAACCACAAGTGGAAATCTAAATCTGGTCCATCTGTCTTTCCATTCATCCATTTTTTTAAACCCAAACAGTGTTTTGGTCCATGACAGGCTCAAAGGAAAAGCCTGGCAATGTTTCTTTTTATCAAATAATCCAAGAAAGACCAAAACCAGAAATGAATTTATCCTGCTATCAAGCAAAGCATGATATAGCTTATTCCTTTGTGCCATAGAGCTCCATTTTATTCCATGTTACCTCCTTACCATGAACATGGGCACTGTAACTTATTTACATTCAGTCCCACAGACACTGTCCTGGTGCCCAAATGAGATTAATCCACAGCTGAAAATAGTCCTGAACAAATACACTATTTCTGTTTGAATAACATTTGCCACAAACTTTCAGCAAACTCTCTTTGCTCCCACTTCTGTATCAGGAAGTGCCAAAGCTTTTCACTTTACTGATTGCGGGTTTTAAAGAGGAAGGCACATCTTGTTTTGTGTCTTCTAATGCTGACATTTAAAAAGCTTTTGAAATCCCAAATTTTCATAAGTCCACAAGGTAAAACATTAAGTCGTGATCTTTACCTGGCATTTTCTTTTGTTAAACATTTGCTCTATGTGGGAGCCTGCCCTGTGGAGGGACTGCTGAGGGGACCTTGAAGTCACCATCAATGGACCTACTGTCGGTCAGTATGAGAGGTAACTTTTTCATTTTCAGCCCCAGAACAATGGAATGAAAAGGGTATTTTGGGATCTTAGAGGGCTGGATATAAATGTCAGCTGCTGCTCAGATGGAGAAAATGCCATTGGCAAAGTCAAGAAGTTTAAAAACCTTATCTAATACGGTTTCTGATAAAGTCTTGTGCGCACACAGAGGGGAGAGGAGGCTGAATGTCTCCAAAACCACTGAGCAGCACGACAATTAGCTAAGATATTGAAAAAAAACCAACTATTTGAATTGCTGAACCGAAGACTGGTTTTAAATTTAAACCATCAATATATTTTTTTTCTGTACAAAACAAACCTAAGTTATAAGAACCAAGAAGAAGATTGTCTAATAGACATATATTCATTATCCTTAAGCTCATCCATTTACAATCTCAAAAGCACACTTCTTAAATTCATTGCAGGCTACTAGAGATCAAACCGTCTTCAGTGGCTAGCAATATAATCCCCTGGTTAGTGAAATGTCCTGGGTGATATCTCAACACAAACAAAACATGGAGGAACTCTAATCGCTCTAAGTGCCCATCACATGCACCCTGACACTGCAGGAGAATCAGGGCAGGCCAGAGTCCACTCCCAGCTGGAGGTTAATCAGATCACATAAAAGCAAAGCACACCTCATCTTTCATCACTAGGCAACACATTTATGCAGCAATCGATAGGTGGAATCATATTTTCCCCTTTCAGAGAAATGAGGGAAAATGAAGTATTGTGACCCTATCAAGATGGATGGGGCAGGGCTTCATATCGTACAAATATCAGCAATAAGTCTGAGCCTTGTGGTTCTTCAAAACTTGAGTTGTTTTCGTCTCTGACAAATCTTATGGCCTCTTAAGTTCCAGCATGGCCTTTGGGCCATATCTGTCGATAAATTCCCCGAGACTGAACATAAGTCATTTACAGCATGCTCATCATCTCTCTTTCTCCCGATGCACCTGCCTCTCATCTCACCTTCTGAGCACACAATATGATCACATCAATACAGATATATTAGCAGGGCCAGATGCCGTATTCCTCTGGGACTGTTGGTCTCCACGAAAGACATTCCTCACGTTCACATAGGCAGCCATAATCCTATAAATGAAGCCACTGGCAGCAATTGCTTAGAAATAAAGAGGGATTCATCCCAAAGGCATAATTATTCATTTACATATTAAAAAATACATGTTTTGACATGTTCTGAGATTATGGGTTCAGTAGGGGTAATGTCAATTACTGCTAAAACAGACATAAAGAAAAATTAAGCCTTTATGATGAATCCCTCTTTATGTGAAACATGTTGATGTATTTGAAATAATGAACATTTGCTGGCTGTGCAGCCTTTCACTAGCTAATTAAGTAAAATAAATGAAGTAGCCTGAAAAGAGAATTAAAACAGTTTTAGATAATACAGTTCATCATTCTTTGATCATACTTTCTACCATTAGGCAGTCTAGAATAGGTAATCATTGTTTTCTGTAAGTCCTGGACCCAATTTGAATACTGCCCATTTTATATGCTCTGTGATACAGAGAAGATTCAACATTATCATCAAAAACAAACAGGAAGCTAAAATTTGCCTGTTTTCTCTGCTGAAATTGACATGCAGATAGTAATTAGATATTACATGGTCCGAACAATACCGAAAATGAGCTGTTTGTAAGCTGTCACTTGTTGTGTTGCACCACAAGCATGCCTCAATTGCATCCAAAAGGTAACTGCTGCTAAGAATGACTTGTAAAATCCATCCTCCTTTCTCTGCACGCTGGGAAATAATGTATTTCAGTGCTACAGGAATCTTAAAGAAACACTAATGGAAATAAAATAAAGATAAACCTCCCATCTGGGCATTAGTCATGCCCAACTTGGGAAAACTTCCAGCGGCTTCCAAACATTTCTTTGTCTGCACAAAGAACATTTTTCCCACTCATTCAGCGAGGCATCACGTCTCCCTGGTGGGGGCAGCGAGCAACAGCAATGAACAGCCATTTGCCACTTGTGCAGAGAGGAAAACAACCTCAAAGCTTTCTGCCTTGAAGACACATTTGGGACATGAATGGGCCTTTTATGACACTTCAATTCTGTCCATTGCCTGTGGGCCCACTGTTGTGCATGGTACAGTGTCAGGAAAGGGAGGAGGTGAACGGCGGAGCAGGGAGTCACTAAGGAGCCGGTGGTTGTTTGGATGAGATGAACTAGGAGATGAGAGCTCTTGAAGGAACGGGGCCAAATATGCTCAGCAGAGCAGAGCAGCAGTTTGAGGGCACCCACAGGGGTAATCGAAGGCTTCAACTTTAACTATGTGGGCTCTGCTATTGTCATTTAATACCGCAGATTGCCTCGGCGAGCTTATGAATGTGACTAGCTCTCTCTCTCTCTCAGTGAAGTAACCACGCTTTGAAAGTGAGTCAAATAAAAGTAGTGACAGTGACAGATGATGCGGTGGTGCGCTTAGACGGAAGAAGACCTGTGTCATAAATAACAACGACTCTCGGCACATGGTAATCATATCCAAGGGAATCCATTTCAGGTATACTGTGTATGATACACTGGGGGTGGGGTTTTTTTTGGGGTGCAAATATATGAAATCAGATGCAGTTAAGGGGGTAAGAATAATGCAGTGAGTTGGCAAAAGGGAGCAGGGTGAGTAATGTTCTGGCATTTCCAGCAAGGTTACATTGTAAGAAAGTCAATGGGCCTTGGACATCAGGCGCTGCAGCTGCTCCAGGAGCTCGAATAATGCAAACCACAATATTAATTATGTTCAGAGGAAGGGATGAGAAGGGATTCAGTGTAATCACTTATTGTCTTTAAATACAAATGTACGTGTGGAGAAATAATGATAAAGTTTTGTCTCACAATTTGTACAAATCTCTCACAAAATAACATTTTTTATATGTAAACCAGTTTTATATCACCAAGTAAGTCAATGAAATAAACATCAGTTACATTATTTAACATGTACCTTTTACACTACCGTTAAAGCGTGAATAATTCAGCTAAAGATCATGACAAGAACATCCAGGATATTGTATATGAACAGATTATGGCAGTGTGGTGGGCAGGTGTTTAATATTCTTCAAATCATTCTTATCCAAGTATCACAACTACAATCTGTACAATCCATAACTGATAAATCCTTGTTACGGAGTACATTAGTCATTAGTTTGTTGTGGATGAGTGATTTCCTTTCAATAACTGAAGACATACTGTCCAAGCAATCAAATCAGGGATAGATAAAAATAAAGGATTAGAAAAAAGATTGTACGTGAGCCGTGCCAGATCAATGCTCGGAAAGCTTTTCCTCACTTGAAGTTGCTGCTTTGACAGCGAAAAATAAAAACACATGAGAGAAATGAAGATTAAAGCAGAACAATTTTGTTTCCAAAACTTACTGAGGCCTAAGTGTATTTATCCCATAAACAAGTAGAATAGTGAAGAGTGACAATCTGTTATTTCATCCTTCTCTATAAAAGTGTTGTTTTCTGTCTTGTCCTAGTATCACACAGACAGAAGGACAGCTCTATTGGTCCCTCCATAATAACAGGTTGTAGAAATCAGAGTGAAAATGGGCCGCCGAGGTGAGTGAATGTGTCTTCAGTTAGAGACACGCTCTTGAGTTAACATTTTGCAAGGATGAGAAGTAGGATGGGTTGTACGGTGAGGCTGAAAAAAAAAGCAAGCGAATCTCAGGCTCTACATGGCAAGACTGGAGGGCAGTAATGTAAAACAATGACATTTTACAACATTTTACAATGCTGTTCAAGTAAAAGCAGTCTAAGATGTTAGCGATGCGCTCCGTGGACGTCTGTAACTGCACAAAGCTCCCACAGAAGTCATTTTTTACAGCTCAAGGATCTGTATCTGCTGCCTGGTGGAGGGGGCGGGGGGGATTTAAACAGGAGTCGAGGGGTTGTTAGGTTTTGTGTGCTACAGTATAATGAGCGCTCTGCGTGTGACAGCACATGTGTTGAGGTTTATGTGGTTGGGAGGATAAAATCCAATGTATCAGAACACGCTATACAGACATGCAACTCCAGGAAGGGTCCAAAACAGAGGAGATATGCATGTGTGCGTAGCTTGTGTGGGATTATTTGTCAATGCATGTCATAATGTGCATGCTTGTGCTGTAAATGTATGTGGGATCTTTGCTACTTTATTATGTATTTATGTGTGTCTGAGTGCATGTGTGTGTGCGACTGAGCATGAACACACTTGGAACTCCTTAGAGACGACGGTCATGAAGCCTCAGGCAAACTCCATCAGTAGAAATTTAGACTTTGAGCCAGCATGCACCCCACTGGTCAAACTACAGATGATCAAAAGTTTAGCCTCTACAGCTCTAACTGTAATATCTGTAAGTATGGCCCAAATGCATTTTCGGAGCTCTGAGGAGTGTGTGTAGTGAGACGCCTCTGGCGCAGATACAGTGGTCTGTGTTGCTCGTGGCACTGGAGGAAAGTTGCGCGCCTCTGACAGCAGTGAGGTGGTAAACAGCATGGAAGAGAGGAGCCTGGTCTCCCTGGCCCTCAGGAAGTCCACTGCACGCTCCAGCAGGAGCAGAGGGAGAGAACAGACAGTCATTTCGCTGCTGCTCAGAAACTCTGAAATGAGATGAACTCAGAGGTCTCTCCCTGCAGCAAGCAACGCTCACGGCATGCATTTCTTTATCCATATCCTCCCCCAAAAGTGCCACAGAGAATTTTGATTCTTTGAGTGAGCTTAGTGGTTAGGGGAATAAGCGGAAAATGGAAATAAAGACGCCACGAGAAAGGCTGTCTATCATTTTCACTCAATGCTCAGACCTAGTTTTATTTGTCAGCCTCATCTTCCTCTTGCCAGATTTTGTGACTAACAGAAGCTGTGAAAGGTTTAGTCAGATAATTACCTTGCGATCGCCTTGGGTTTTTGCTGAGAAAAAGCTTTTTAGAGAGTTTCTTCATTTTTTATAGCCGGTCATAAAATAAGATGCCGCGCATCATAAAATGTCTTTACATCACTGTGGAAAGCTGTCTCTCTTTGGTACATCACTCATGGTTGAATAACATGTGATACAGAGGCCCAAGGTTACCATCCTACAGGCAAGTAGAGTAAATCTCGAATAAATCTGAGTAAGAGAATAACAATCTGTTGTTTCATCTTCTTCTAGACGGTACAACTATGAGAGTTATCTTTTTTCGCTCCTTGTCCCCATTTCACACAAGCACAACTCTATGAGCCCTCCATAATAACAGGTTGTGGAAATCATAGGAGAGAAAAAGCTGTTGAATGTTCAGGTAGAGACACACTCTTCAGTTTAAATTTCCTTGAACAAGTATGAGAAGTCTGGTGGTACAGTGAGGCTGACAAAAGTAAATGACCTTAGAGAAAAACGACAGGACGTACAAATGTGAAGTACATATATAGAGTAGACGAGTGGCTGCACACACACTGTGTCCTCTGAAAACGAAGAACTCTCCTTAAGTAACGCCTGCACTCAATAAATGACTAGTTTAAATCCTTTCCTAATACTTGAAACAACTATAACTCCACCTAAAACTCCATGTAAGACTCCTCGCTGAGTGAAAAAAGCCTTTAAAACTTGCTCCTTCCAAGACACCTGAGAGCCCACTGCCAGGTGAAATTCTTAAATAAGTCTAATCACGATGCATTGCATCAGCAGGGTAACCTTCGACACCACTCACTCTGGACGGATGTCTAATAAAAGTGAGTGGGTACACTGCTGTATGTCTAGCCCAAGCAAAACAACATGAGAAAAACGTATCGTTTAAGGATTTAAAAGCCAATTTGATCCAATTGTCTCATTTCTTTTAAAACATTCTGTAGTAGAGCTTTGATTGCCGCTGCTTAGACGATGAGTCCCATGATCGTACGTCACAGCTGCGAGACGTAAGCTATAACTACTCATGCAACCACTGCAGCTTTGAGATTCGTATATATTTTAAGACATATGCCATCTATAAGGTGCTAACTACATAACAAGCTTCGTAGAGTTGTTTCTTGTGGTCTTTTTTCAGTGGTAAAAAGTATTTGGAGTATCGACTGGAGAGGAGTGTTGTTTCCTCTAATGGAGGTGATATTGTTTTATGGAGGTTGTTTAAATCTAAAAGTGGTGCGCGTGTGTTGATTCAGAATTGTGATATAACTGACAATTTTGCTGTAGAGGTAAGATGTATTAAAACTAAAATAGAAACATTTTGACTCCATTAAGGAAAGGAAATGTTTTTCAGAAAACTCACATCATGTTGGCTATTTGAAAGGCAGTTCTTTCAATATAAAGGTAACTGTCTTTGAAATCACGAAAAACTACAACTGCAGGCTAAATTAATTACCCACGTAAATTGACTAGAACAAAGCAATATAAGAAGTGGGTAAGTGGCACTGCAAATATTCCCGGAGGATGACCAAAATTGAGCCGTAATGATAGGCCCTGTCCAGGTAATAATCAAGCTATTATTCTGGCAAACTTTTGAAAAGACATTTTACTTTAGCAAAGGATATTTTCCTTGTGCATTACCTGTACTCATATGTGAGACAACCTCCAAAATATACTCATATAACTCATATTAAAGGACGTGCTGAGAATTGACTATGTTTACACAAATGACTCTCTAGTTAGGTTATAATAAAAGGTTATAATTTAGGTTTCTCTTCTGTCACAATGAGACTGGGATCAAAGCACATGACCCAACGTTTGAACCACAATGCAATGATACACTATGACAACATCAATGAGACCACCCTGCAAAGGTCAGTACGGCTGAAAGCTGAATCCGATTATAAAGTGCTTCAAGCAGAAGTATAACAAATGGCTGCTGATCTTGAAAGTCTTCATTCAAAAGATGCTATCTAATATGCTACTGGCTCTAGGGATGGCAAATGACAGCCGGTCAGACTGAAATATCTCAACAACAATTGGATGGATTGCCATGAAATGCGGTACAGACGTCCATGTCCCCCTAAGGATGAACTGTAATAACCTTTCATTCAGCGCCATCATCAAGTCAAAGTTTTGCTTTCTGGTTTATTAGCTTGGTTTATGACACTAACCTACATTGGTGAACATGGTAAGCATTATACCTGCTAAACATCAGGATGTTAACATTGTCATTGTGAACATGTTGTCATGTGAAGTTCAGCATTTAGCTCAAAGCACTGCTGTGTCTATTAGTATAGCCTCATGGAAAAGCTGGCATGGCTGTAGATTTTTAGTCTTAGCCTCTTAGTTTCTCTTTTTCCCATTATAGTTTCAGCTAACAGCTAGTTACACTTCTTACTGTGTGTCTTGGTGGATTTAAAATCCATACTTTCATTGAGAAGACATAATGTTTTGTAATGTATAATCCTTGCAAGTAACCTTCGATGTTGCTGACTAATCTGAGTTTTTGGAATGCAGACTTGTTGTTGGATGGTGTTGAAGTTGCTGTTGAGACTGATGTAAAGGTGACATGACTTTCTGCTTTTCTTTCAAATCACATACATTCATTTCATTGCCTGTTCATGCCTGAACATTCAGTTCTCCACAGCCTCTGCCGCTTTCAAGACACATGGAAACATGTAGCCACAATGGCATTTATGTCACAGTCTGGCACTTCCACATCAATTGCTGTCTTTGAAAATCAGTCAAAAGCATGTAAAGACTACAGTTTGTGTTCCCTTTTGGCTTGTTCTCATGCCATTGATCATCCAGATGCCATCAAGCTCACAATCTGGGGATCACTTGCCCTCTCCTCAGTTCTCAATATTAACATTAACCCTTTTATCAGAGGGATCGGAGAGGTTAGCTCTTTTGTTAAGAACACGGCTGGTATGAAAATGAGCAGAAATTGGTGCAGTAAGAAGAGCATCATACAGCTATAATGGCTTGTGGCTCCTGTGTGATTCAGAGAGAACTCTAATGAGTGCACTTAAACTTCCTCTCTTGATTTTCTCTATTAGCATGTGCACGAGCGCATTTGTGCTTACATGCATTGGTATTCATATCACATGTCTGGGTGTCCAGAAAGCAGAGCACGCTCTTGGAGAAAAGCACTCTGTTGATGAGAGCAGATCAATACCTAAGCCACCTATTATCGTCTCTGACCAAACTGGGAACCCAAAATGATTCTCCATTCAAAGTTAATGACCTTTCCTAAATACCAGCACAAGAGAGCTTGCTTGTTTATGCTAGTCTGCATCGATCTGACACTGTGTGTGTGGCCCTGGACAAATTCATTGTATTCACACAGGCCCTGTTAAAACAAAGACTCTCCCCGACTTTGATCATAGCCCCCAGGACGAAATATAAACCAGAGCGGATGACCGGCCAAGCCAGGCAGGAGGTCCACTGAGGGAAGAAAAAAACAAAGCAGGTGTTTTTTTCATCAGTAGCTGCAGCTGATTTACCAGCATGGTCTTTACTTAAGGCTCACATTCAATGGCTAGTTGTGCTTTAACAACCCAGCTGAGCGGTTCATGAGCATCATATTGGGCATCATGCCTCGCAACTCTTGGCAGCTTGGCGTAGCTCCCTTGGCCACTAGCAAGCTCTTGTTGTTTTTATATTCTCACTTCAGCGGCAAGAGCCATCAAAGATAAAAGCACAGTTGCTCTTTGTCACACAGAGACAACAGTCATGAAATTTTAACAGCTCGAAGTACTGATCTAGCAGTGGAGACAAAACTAGTCCCTGAGCAGAACTCAAATTCGGTGACACAGATTCAGGGAAATAAAATGCAGAAGTCAGCCTGCTATTGGCATGATTAGGATTGTTATGGTGTCTCTCAATGAGATACGATAGAATACCATGCATAAACAATTTGAATGACCACTGTAGACAACATATAAAATATGTATGCTGTATCTGCATACATGTACTAAATCATTATTCCTTTTAGGAAACATTGAAATGTTTTATTCACTAAGAGCAATTAGTCAGAAATAATAATTTGACTGTGTAAATACATTTTAAAAAGCAGCAACAGCACAAACTCATTGAGTTGTCAGGATGAATGCTCTGCGAGATTAGCCTACAATGTGGATCAATATGTATTGAATAGGGCTGCAAGTAACAATTATTCTCATTATCGATAAATTCAAATTCAATTAAGTGATTTATCATTTTGTCTCCAAAAATACTGAAAAATGCCCATCGCAATTTCCCAAAATCCAAAGTGATGTCTTCAAGTTGATTGTTTTGTCTGACTAAAAGTCCACAACCTAAAGACATTCAATTCAACAGCTAATTCTCACCTTTTAGAAGCTACCACCAGCGATTGTTTGGCATTTTTGCTTGATAAATGACTGAACTGAATAATTTGTTTTAAAGAAATGTGCTCGGTTAATTGTCTGTCAATCATTTAATTCAGCCAAAAGTCATTCAGCCAATGAATTTGTCATCAAGATGAAAAGCAGAGATAGAAAGAAGAAACAAATAAACACTAAAGGAGCACTACAAGGTATTTTTAGATCTTCTACAATAATGGCTTCACCCCATGCATACCATCCGAACCACCCATCTCTGACAGCATATTACAGTCTGTCAATGGCTACAGAACTCTGGCCCCTGAAATCTCCACAAGGACACTGTTTATAGCTGGGCAATCTCTCCAGGGCTCTCATTCTCAACTCGGCATCACTGTGAACCCATTTCGGAGCCGCACAGGATGTTTCACGCTCCTCGTTCAGTCAGAGACGAGATGGCTTCAAAGGTCACGCTGTTTTCTGTGTGAGGGGTCTGACGTGCTCAGGAATGAGGATTGTGTGTGTGCATCATATATGTGGGCCTCTATTTGTTTGTGTGTAAATATACACAGGTTAGTGTGTGTGCCTCATGTGTAGCGTGTGTCAGCGTTTGCGTAAATGTGGGCATAGATGAATACCTCAAACACAACATGGACCTGCTTTATTAGGATTTATGTGTGTGTGTGTGTTTTCCAGATCTGTGCTCAGCCCCCTGTAGAGATCAGTGGGGCATGTAGAGGAGTGCCTGTTCCTACCAGTACACAGTGCTGCTGAGCTGACAGCGCACACTGTTCAGTGGCTTGGATATGAAAAAGAATATTGGGCAGCTCAAGGGGGGTCTTAGAATCACACACACACACACACACACACACACACACACAGTCCCAGTGGCTGCAGTGTCTCTCTTGATCTTACTGGTGAGACGAAATTAACAGTGGGCATCTCTGGGGTTCCACATTAGCAATACGAGGATATCGCCCAAAAATGATCACCCAAACATGTCTCCCCTCTTCTATTATTCACGTTCTCTCTCTCAAGTCCAACTGTATCTCTCTTCCTTTCATGCATCATTCACCGTCTGCTGTTCAAGAACTTTTCAACTAGTACATTTGTCGGTGACTTCTGGAGAGAACAATAGGAGAAGTGCAGACTTAACTGAGAGAAACCCAGATGAGGCCAGCTTCTCTGGTGCAACGTTGATTTGATTAAACGATGTGTGCGACCTAAGGCTGACACTAATGATTCTTTTCATTTTCACTTAATCTCAATTAAGTTTTGATTAATTCAGCAACCATTTAGTTTATAAAATGTCAGAAAATAGGGAAAAATACTGACCACAATTTCCTAGAGGTATTAGTACAGATATAAATTACAGAATGATGTTTGTTAATGCCTTCTCTTGTCTGGCGCCCCTTGCGTCACGACATCGTTTGTCAATGCCTTATTGGACTGTTTTCTGACCACCTCTATACTTAGCAAACACAGATTTAGCATTGAACTCTTACAGATGGATAGTCGGATTCACAATGGCCAAAATCGATGCAGCATAACCAGAGATATTGTCTTTTTCATTCCATTCATTCTTCTTCCTTGTCAAAACCTGGTGCATGACCCACGATGCAACTTGCCCGACGACAATCACAAGCAGAGATGAGGAGCGGGCTACAGAGGTCTGGTAAGTTCATTTCTTTCTAACTCCACACATTTTTAAACTTGTAGTCTTCAGCCGCAGCCGACATCACTTGGAGCAGTTTCTCAGATTTCACACAGCTCCCTCGGGAGCCAAAAAAGGCTTTGTACAACTTTTTTCACACACTCCCTAAGACCTGTAAACAAACTTTTATGTGTAAAGTCACTTGAGTTCTCCTTAAAAGTATTTGGTTAAGGTTAGGAAAATATGGTGGACGTGGTTAAAAGAAACCGTGTCGACGGTTAGTAAGAAATGGGATGTGAAAGTCAAAGAACGTCACACTACTTCCGCCTTTGCTTTTGAGAGATGACAGTCATACTTCACCCAGCCACAAGAGGTCCTCGTCAGACAAACGCGAACGTGGGTCGCTTTACCGTATGAGTGCAAATGCAACATGTGTTTGAACATAGTGGTCGAGCTAAAACTTTACAAAAACAGGTTGCACCATACAAGTTAGTCCCAACGTAGCATTAAGATATAACTTAAACTGATGTCATGACGGAACAATTAGAAAGATGGAGGAGACTAATGATAGAAGGACGAAATGTTTCTTGAATATTTACACCAGGAGCACATTGCCCTTTACATTTACAATGGAAGATGAGATGGGAATTGCCGCTGGCACCAGTAATAAACATCAGTATACAAAAGTGGAAAAAAAAATGTCAATTGATTAACAGATTAATCAGCATATCCCCTCAGCACTAGTGTGTCTCTTTGAAGTAAAAAAAAGAAAACATCATAGCTTTTATTCCCTCGTAAACCAAACTTTTAGAACCGCAGTGTTTGCTGACATCAAGGAGAGAGTGGAGAGAGCCTTCACTGTTCAGCATCAAGAGAAAAAGCTTAATGAAGATACAACAGGAGACCAGATTAAGCCCATTTGAGTATTTAGCGTGATTGATTATGTCAGTACACCGGCAGCTAAAAGTGAATGACAGCTTGTGGGTAGCGCACACATATTTTCTGCCTTTCGGGTGCCTACATTGAATTGAATATTCAAATGGAGTTTTGACACATAAATAATACGTGGCTAACCTTAATGTGGGTGTTCCGTTTAAAAATATATTCAGTTTTGCAGACAGAGTCAGGTGGGCCTCCGATATGGCATTTACAGCTGGGCATGGTGTTGAGCAGCATTGCTCTTTTAAACAAATGTATAAATCTTTGCACTCCACTGGGTTTTACAGCTGACACATAATTAAATCCATTTCATAAAGGGCATTATTTTTTATTCATCTTGAAATAAAGTTCATTTGGGGAGTTCATGCAGAGTAAATATGAGTGCTTTTGATCAAAACAGCTTTTTCTTGTTTTATCTGTCTCTTCTGTCTTCCTTCCCTCCCTCCCTATGAATTCGATTTATCTATATTTTTCAACGTTGTCTCCTCCATCTGTCTCTCTTCCTCTTCTTCTCTTTGTCTTCCCTCTCTACCTCAGCCTGCAGCTAAACCCTGGAGAAACAGGGACTCGTCTCCCTCAGGTCCCCACCAGCACCACATCATAGAGACTTTGCAGTGACACCCTTCTACAGTGCAGCCTGTCACCCTGTCAGTCAGTCACACACACACACACATATGTAAATACACAAAAATGCACATAGACTCATACATGTACATACATGTACATGGGACAAAGTTACACAAACCTGCACTTAAAACGAAACACCACAGGCATTACCATGAAACCACTTTGTAAACATAAAACCGCAAAGGGAGGCCAACAAAGGCAAACACACATTCACATATACACGAACACTGAGGAACAGTGGCTCCGTCCCCAAACACAGGCAACGCTGTCTTTGTATGGCAGGCAGAGAGGAAGTGTACAGCGGCTGTCACAGCTACTGTCACGGTCAGCTGCCTTTCCCGCTGTGCTCTGCTCACTACACCCAATCTACAACAGTCAATATTTACAGCCCGCCAGAGGAGATGCTTCCCGCAGCCAAAACCAACCATTTTACTGCACCTGCTGCCTGGCTAATTAGACACATTTGTCTTTCATTTAGCCAAGCTTGAAGTGTGGGAACGGCATCAAAGGAAAGCAAGCAGCATCTTTCATTTTCAGTTGCAGTCAGGACTTATGCCAAACTAAGAATAAAACCATTTCTTCACATCTTAAGATGTGAAGAGAAGTTGGTGCATGGGTTGTCAGTCTGTTGTTTTCTCTTTGTAAAAGATGGTTAAATGCCTGTTTTAATGCTACAATTAAGCTTTCCAATCTACATTATCCTGTTCCAGTTTGTTCATTGTTTGTGTTCTGGCAAATGGACAGCATAGCTTGAGAGAAATCTTTCGCAGTCTACTTTCATGTCTTGGATATCAGATTTACCACTTTACCAACATTATCATTCAATGATTATATAACTTAGGTGTCAAGATGTACCTTTAACAAGAAAGATTTCTGAAGCTCTATTGTTGGATTCTTTTGGCCACTTGGAGCCACTTTCAGCTCTGATTTTTGTCTCCGCCAATTCCTGAGAAAAACATATCTCTCTTTAGTTGCTAATGGCTCGACTACTTCACCACCTGGTTCTGAATTTGTTCGCCATTGGGTGCTGGGAAGGTACAGAAGCTTGCATAGGGCTTTATCAGGATCTATCTATTTTATTTTGCTGGAAACAGCTGCCTATACAGTTGATACCAGTGTTTAGACAGCACCATACAGTAAATGTTTTGGCCATAAAACCAAACAACGAGATGAGGGAGGCTAAAGAGCTACTTACATCTAGAGTTGGCTGGAAATTCTTCTTTGGGTTCGTCACTAAGAGAGACCCTTTCACATGACAGTCATTTGATTAATTGCTAATGTGAAAATATTGATAACTGTGACATTAATTATCTGCAATTCTCTCTCTGCATGCCATGGAAGTGAGGAACTCTAAAAACTTAGGACAAACATGTGGAGAGCTGTCAGTAGAGTGTACACAGTCTGTCTTCAATGGATTGTACAGTAGCATACTGAATCACTGCCATAATCTTTTTACAGTCAACAAATAAATGTCCAGTCTAATTTTGTGTCAGCTGTTAGCGTGGATCATCTGTTAATTGCGAGGTTGGTTGTTCGATATCTGGCTCTACCAGCCACATGCCGAAGTGGGCTTGAGGAAGACTCTAAACCCCAAATTGCTTCCACTGTGGCTAAAAAAATGTAAGTCACTTTGGACAAAAGCATCTGCCAAAAGAATGTAATGTAATGATGTCAGTTCTGATCTGGACTCCTAAACCTGCTACTGTTTCATGCCTCATTGCAAAGAAACTATGGCTTACATTTACTTTAAAAATGTATTTGAAAGTGACATTATTGCAGATTTTACACTGATGAGGAATGTTGTACGACAGGTAATTTGCCTTTCCTTTGCAGTTTCACATCATTACTGTGTGGGCTGATGGAGCCATTTCACCATTTCCATGTTCTTTTCAACAAATCTGCAACTTGTCATGTGTAGAACAAGCCGAGTTTGGAGTCTCGGTGATGTAAATTGTCCGCTTGAGTTAGCGTCGTTGTTGTTGTCTCCTGTCCCTGCGTCTAAACTCTGATTATCTGTTGTCGATGCTGCTCTGAGATTTCAGCCTCGGCGAGTCTTGTGCCACTTCACACTGCGTGAACCAGATAAAATCAGACATGTTTGAAAACATCTTGTCAGTGCCACACAGTGCAGTCCTGAGCCTGTTCACACTACAGGATGATCTGCCCGGGATGCTGGGATGGTCAAGTCAGGTGTAGAATTACTGTTAAAATCGTCTGGAGTGACCTTGACTCTGAGTACAAATGGGGGTTCTGCTGTGTAATAATCATGCTGAGATTGTGGAGGCTGCAGTCTCTTTCTCCATTTTTTCCCCAGCTCTTTTCTCTCTGTTATCTTCATCCAGCACTATACCCACAAAAGCCCACATGATTTTACTTTTACATTTCAAATTCAGATTTTTCTAATTGAGGTGAGAGCTGTGGGCACTCGCAGGGTATAGATGCTTGAGGGGGAAGCTTGCCTTTAGGACCAATTTGCTTTAACAAAATAACCTCTTTGAATTTATCTTATGGGCAAAAACAGAATTTAAATGAATTTCCTCATAATTCATGTTCAATGTGTCCATAATGGAGCAATTAGCACAGACTACTTAATTGCTGCAAGCAATTAAAGCTGTGAAATAGCATGTTCAAATAGAGTTGGGCAGTGGGATCAGACTGGGAACATGATTTAATTTAACTGCTCGTTATTGAGGAAGCTATCTGCAGTGTCTCGGGGGTTATCAAGCAGTAAAGATGTGTAGGTGAACAAGAATCATATTCAATATCATCTCTAAAGAGCAAACTAACTTTTTTGCTTTTTAAATTCATGTTACTTTCCCTTATTTTCCCCCTAATATTATTTCATTCTAATTGCTTGCCTTGCTGTAAAAAGTTCACAGTGGGAGACTGATGCTTGCAAAGGGATGTGAACACACTAATGAAAACACAAATCTCACACACTCCCGCAGCTCCAAAATCACACTGATGGGCGTGATATTAATGGAAAGCTGTTGCTACAGAAAGAGAAGCCAGAGTGTAGTCGTAAAATGGACAGCCAACAAACAAATGATGCTTACATGTTGTAAAGAATTGTTGTGGTATGGGGAAAGCTTTTTGTTTCTTCAGCTTCGAAACTGGACAAAGGATCATCACCCTGCATGAAATATTGGGTATTTCCAGTGGAGAACATAAAATACACTCCCGGACACACACATAAGTGAAGGAGAAAAAGCTGAAGGGAGGGGAGGTGAGGCACAACACGCTACCAAGCAAAATGACTGCAGCTCCACAGACGGCGGCGAGGAGACAATCTGTTAAAGATACAGTCTGTGCAGCTACAGTAAACTGACAGCATCCCATCCTTCGATCACTGCTCCTTGTCGATATCACAGTTGGCCCCAGAAATATTTATTAAAGGGGGGGAAGAGCCGGGGGTTTTTTTGCGCACTGGAAAAAAGAGAGGATTGGTGAAAGAAATTGGCACTCTCTCAAACCTGGATGGATTCTGCACAGTTAATTAAGATAAAACGATTCAATTCTAGAGAGATCGAGGCAGCGATTCAGTGTGCGCGGCACGTGGGGGCCATTCCGATTAGCAGCCAGCCAGCGCATTCCTCGACATTTTGATGCGAGACAATCTTCCGCATTTTCAATTACACACTCCAACAGCCCTCTAACTACCAAAACCAAGCTCATTTGCATGATTGAAATATAATTATTGCGGGCCAAAAAACACAGTTCTGTTTTGGTTCCTGTTACAATCCTTTTCACCCCCCCTCCTGTTTTTCTTGCTGAAATCAATCTCTGGTGACGAGGCCCATAAGCAAATGCATCAAGATAGAAGTTTGACTGTAAGGAAAATAATAAAGCTGTTGGGAACCTTTTTGCATTAGCTTGAGTGTAGAGCATAAACAGGATGTGTAACTAACTGACTCTTCTGAGGTGACTCCCGACATTTTCCGCTTTTTCCCTCCTCAACCACAACTTTTAACTCAATAGGTTTATTGATGGATAGAGCTGATAGCTCTTTTAACACAAGCAGTCTCCTTTTCAAAATCTATCTTGACAATTTAGTTTTTGTTTGCACAAGAAGAACTTTGCTAAAGTTTCATTGTGTCTCAAATAACACAACAGTGCTGTGTCATTTTTAAGATTTTGAGGGAAAGTTTGACTTCTTTGCAGTTAAAGAAGACCCCAAAATCAAAGTGGTGCGACAAAAGAGTATGAAATATTCAGAAAAACACATGAGGAGCACAGAAGACACTTTATTTTTGGGGAGCCACCCTCAGCTTGGGTCCCTGAGTCATCTGTGTCTCTGTGGACAACTGCATCGCTGTGACAGTTGGTGGAAGAGAAAGTATATACAGTGTGTGTGTGTGTGTGTGTGTGTGTGTGTGTGTGTGTGTGTGTGAGAGAGAGTGTGAGAGACAATGAGGAAGACAGAGGGAGAAAAAGTAAGAAAGAGAAGCTCTTGACATGTAACTATTCTGCATGCCTCGCTTGCCTCCTCCTCTGCTTAGTCAGGAGATTTATTAATAGAACCAATAGAGGCAGACCAGATGGCTGGTATGACACTGTCATATCTTTTCACGGGTCACCGCGCCGCTCCTGGGCATTATTCTGTTGTCTGTTAGCAGCATGCCGGTCTTTTCCCTGCAACACACACTCCTGGAAAGGTGAAGTTTTCTCACCTGATGCGCAGATGGTATTTACCCATCCTCTCACTTATCAGCAGCTGGGACCTCCGCTTCCACAATCAGCAAGTGGATGCTTGATTATGTGTTTTAGTGTGTGCGCGCACACACATGCATATTTGAACATGCAGGGTCAGCTCGTTTTTTGTTGTCTTACACTATACATTGTGTGTTCATTTTCTTACTGAATGAACAAAATGAGCAACCAAATGCTGCTCATTTACTCCGCAGCTGGTGACGGCAGTGACCTGTGATAAAAGTGATTAGCAGGCAGCAGCATTAGCTGCTACTGTAGAAGTGACCGCACAAATAGTAGTGCATGGAATAAATAGGCTCTGCTCCATTCTCCCAGACACCCTGGAGTGAGCTTTGAGAGCAGAATCAATTGTTTGCTGCTGTTTTTGTCTGGCAAGCCAGAAACTAGGGTGATCTCTGGCTACTGAACTTGTAGCCTCAGATTTTGTCCATGCATCAATACTGGTGCATATCCTGTCCACAACCTGTCATAAAACCATCACTTTAAAGTTCACAATTTCTAATGGCTTGAAAAAACAATCACTCCATCTTTTAGTCCCCTTAAAGGGTTCATAACATGTGGTCAAATTTGTCCCAAGCCACTGCCTGTTTTTTCCCTGACAGTGTTGAACTGGATCCCTGGAGAAGTATACACACAAAACTGTGCTCTTTAATTAGGGTTGCCACCTTCAGTGTGTTAAAATAGGGGACACCTTGCCAGCGGCTCCAAGCCCGGGGGACACAAATCAAGCAGGGGGGTCTGGGGGTCCTCCCCCATGAGATTATTAGTGTCAGACACTTCATTTCCCGCTTTCTGGTTTTTTCATTTTTATGCATTAATTTCAAAGTCCTCTGCTACTCTTAACATGAATGTAAAGGAAAGTCGATAAGAGTAAAGCACAGTTGCATTAATTACATTAAACATCAGATCATAGACATGGGCAAATGTCACCGCCATTTAAAAACAATGTTTAGCTGAGTCTCTGTTTCTCCACTATATCTCGTGAAACTCTTTTGGTTTTATTTATTTCTCATTCCAGTGAAGCCATAGTGTATGCATTAGAGCAGGCTGTGCACAAAAATACGGGACAAATTGCGTCCCATATTTGATTCAGTGAGGGACAGTGCATTTTATTTTTCAATACAGAACGATCCTGTATTAAACGAAGTGCTATACACTGACCACGTGCTATATCTTGACTCAAGTAACCCCTCAGGAAGCCTGTTTCCCACCAAGTGTACTGTATAAGAAGCAGTGAGTTACAAGCAAATTCTTGAAAACGCAGTTAATATCCACTTTCACCCTAAAATACCGTATAGAGCAACTGTTACAGTATTCCAAGTGACAGCAGTTGTAATGTGCTGAGTCGCAGTTTGATTGTGTCGCCGTCTGTGCAGACTCAACAAAACGACAAGAGGTGCTCTAACAAGAAGTGGTGGACAATCCCTTCATTAACGCAAGAACATCCTCCATATTCCGACTGGATGCCCTCTGGCGATCCAGACTGACCTGACTCAGCAACAACAGAGCACTGTGATGCCACATCACTCTCGCTTCAGCTATTCTACTGTAAAAGTCACTTTTTAGATAGAGGCGGTTAATCCTTAAAATAGCGATTGAAGTTATTGTTTCTTCAGATAATGAAACAGCTGAGGAGTAAATTTCTCTTCGTACTGTGGAATTAAATGTGCTCTATGTAGCACTTAGATGGATTCTTTGTGGCTTTTTTACTCTTGGTGATATAGCCGGTGAAGACAGACCCAGGGGATGTCAGCAAACTGTTGACTTTGTCTCAGGAGTTCTCAATCAGATTTTATGCCAAGGACACCCGAAATGCCTCCAAGGGTGAAACAAAACAATACTGTAGAAGTCACAATGCAATCTGATTTGGACAATATACTGGCATTAAATGACAATGTAGCTTCATTTCCTATCAAAATGATTCAGTTTATTACTCTTCGAAGCATCAAATTCAGTGTCCTCAACATACTTTTCAGTAAAATCCGACCTTAAGCAGTATTCATACTTCTTTTTAGACCTTTTCAGATTTTCTTTCCAGTTTTTTTTCCCAATTAAGATGTCTTCAACAAACAACAATCAGCTGCAATAACGATATTCAACATTTCCATACAGTCCGTGTGTGCTGCAGTTACTCTATTCAAATTATGTATGTAACTCCATGATCAAACAATCTGTGTTTGAGATAAAAGAAGGCAGAGAGAGCGGTGTGTGTGTGTGTGGTGTCTGTACAAGGATGGGAGAGCTGAATTAAACTAGATGCAATGTGGACCGGCTCGTCCCTGTTTTATGAGTTGAACAACACATCCTAGTCCAGGTCACATATGAGCAGCTGAGTGGTCCTGTAACGTCAAGTTCCCACCAGTTTCCCCTCACAGAGTATTCCTGGAGCAACATGTGTTTGGCGGCACAAACAGTGTGGTTACTTTGTGCAGGCACCGTGAGCCTAAAGCGACTTCAAGGCTCACTAAGGAACAGTCGCTTGAATGCATTTGGCTGTAAAGCTGGTTTCTAGCTCTCTGTTGCTACAGAGAAGCGACACATGATACTGGCAGGTTGTGTGTTGGTGGCCTTGCATGTGTTTTGTTCCAGGATCCTGTTTTCATCAGGTATTTATCCATCCTCGTTATGATCCAATCATTTCACTTTGCCTTACTTTGCTTGTTAGCTTCCAGCTGGTTGGCACAAGGAGGCAACACTGCATAATTATGAGTGGCTGAAGGACTGTCTTGACATGACAATAAACACGATGATGTCAAGACAAAAGAAAGCCATGGTGTGATGAGATATAGTTTTAAATAAGTAACTTTGATTTGTTCCAATGTCTGCTATTGCACAAAACCTAACCGGCCTCTTCAGTGTACTTCACTCACATTTTAAAATGCAAAGCGAATAGCTGCTGAGATCTAATGGTCTCATTTGTTTGCATTAATTACGCTAATTTCTCAAATGAATGTGCCAATGCTTTACTGATGTGAAATTGCTAGATGCAGCAGTTTTAAAAGTTTTCAGTTCTATTTAAAGTTTCAATTTATGGTCACTGACGTTGATGGACACGCATGAGCAGTTTCTACCGTCTTTTTCCATTAGGCCGCCTTGTTGTCTCGATGGTGAGCAGAAATAAGTTCAATTTAAATGTTTAGAAAGAAAATACGGAAAATATTTAACATACAAATTCGAGACATAAGAGCAATTTGTGCACAGCGCCCCAGTACACCCTCTTGGTTCCTATTATTATGGCTGGCCTTTATCTCTTTGTGTGAGTGTGTGCGCATGAATGTGGGCGAGGTGCCCTGAATGCTTGAATAACTATATAAGACTGAGCATATGTTCATACGTCCATATGAGTGTATTTGTATGCATATATCCTGATGTTTGTGTGCTTGTATGCACATGCTGCACATGCTCAATCAGCAAACGTGTGCAAACACATCCAAACTCACATAAATCATTACTTGTTCTGAGCGAGCTTCGCCCATGATGGACTTATTTCCCATTCTCAAGCGAGTAGAACCTGCCAGGGGGCATTTCAATGTTCCACCTCCTCGACATTCCTCAACATTCTTCTTTATTACAATGCCACAAACACCACAAACATGACCTGCACCAATAAAATGTTCCATTAATTTCACCACAGCCCAGAATAGATTTCCTGCAATCCGCGTGCTGAGGCAGGGATTCGGCACAATGTACTGTAGCTGGTCTGAATTATCATACAGAAGAAATAAAGACTAAAGAGTTCTTTATTTCATTCAGCCCCCCATCAGACACTTGTGCACACAACACAGCTGCATCAAAGCAAGAAATCAATTTATTTTTCTGCTCTGCTTTATTCAGTCACCGCATGCAGTCCCCAAGTTTATGAAGACACACATTATAATTAGTCTACAAAGACTCACTGAATATTCAGTGGTCCAGATCCACTGTCTCATTGTACCACAATGTGGAGTGAAAATAGATGAGCACATAACACAAGTTTGGGGGCTGATTTTTGATTAGCTGAGCCGAACACTGTGGAGCCCCAAAAATAGATTAGTATAATGAAAATAGATGCGCTGCTTTGAAGGATGTGCCATCCAAATGTGTTACATCACTAATAATATATAATGAGCTTGTTTGAAGATAATGTTATATTTAGTGGGATAATAGTTTCGGCCACATTGAACTCATTTCTCAGTACAGTAGAATGAGTCTTAAGCCTTTTCTCCTCTAATGACATTATCAGCCCATCATTCGTGATTTTTTTTTCTCTCTTTTGAGTGTGTTATTTAACACTGAAAGGAAGAAAGGAATGGCCTTTTCGTTGGATTGGAAAAGATTTCTCCCTGGCAGTGCTGAGCTGCAGCAGCATCACAGCCAGACAAAGCATGACAACCACTCCTGCCCCCCCCACCCCCCCCAGTGGCCGCTTGTCAGTGTCATGCTGCCAACAGACTGTGTGCCCTTCACTTTGTCCCAGCTCCCAGTTATGGGAAAGTGCACTGGGATTATGTACAGAATGCTCTGCGCAGTGCAGGAGCTTATACTTCACACCACAAGTCTGATTCCCATTGAGAGGCCTGTAATACCACACCTGCAGAGCCAGATAAGCCCTCAATCCTCCCTTTTATTCTACCACTATTATTCTCCTGTGTAATATCGCATCAGCAAAAAAGAAATTGAAAAAAAAAATCATTATGAAAGAAAAGCTGTGAGCAAATGGAAATACGACCAGAATTTATGATGTTAATATTCATACACATACCTTATCCTGCATGTTTTGCATGCCGTACGCACTGTAGGGTGTGCAGAGACTTAGTCATCTCTAAATGTTGAACAGTGAAACTTAATCGGCATGCCGCAACGCTAACGTCATAATCAACTAGCCGATCATTCCTCTGACAGCTGGAAAGATAAAGTGTTCGTTTTCTATGAAATTGCAGTCGGGGGTGGTGTGATGGTGCAGAGGTAATTTGACAGCAGGAAAAACGGGGGTTTATGATTGATGGCTACCTCTCTAATTTTTTTTTTTTTCTTCTCACGATTAGATCCACTGCTTTCTTTAAACAAGCTAACCTAAAACAGTCAGTCATCCTGCAGATTTATCCATACACCCTTAAGAAAAACAACTTAAACAAATCTAAAATGTGGTGCAATTACTTTAGTTCAGTGTGAAAAAGTAAGAGTTAATGTTGAAATTTTAGAATAAAAGTTAAATCATTGGTTATTCATCACTAAAATATCAAAGCCTGACAGCAGACAGGATGAGTGAAGTGTCCCATCCCTTACTGACCGACACAAATTTGGTGTCTGGACACTACACGGCCGGTATGGTCCAAAATACTGACTTTATCAACCAGAGGCCTTTGATCTGCTTTCTCACCCACTTAATTAACCAGATAGACCCATTACAAAACCATGAGAGTGTTTAATATAGCAAAGTGAACCGTGAATCTAAAAGCAGCATGGTGCCATTTCCTAGCTTTGATGAGCAGACACGACTTTGTGAGCGAGCAGTGCTGCGGCGGTGGAAAACTGGCCAGGAAATGTCAGGTCATCAGAATCCTGTGATTGCAGTACTCGTGTTGAGAGGGTTCAGGGGCGGAGGGAGGGAGGGAGGGAGGGGGAGGGCGGAGCACAAAAACATCTCTAAATGTAAATCTAATCTAATGAGCTCACCATAGCATAATTTAATCAAATCTACATATGAAAGAACCTCTGCCCTGTACAACATCGGGAGGGAAGTGGTAGTAATTAGCTTTACAGATTGGAGGTATATTCCAGCTTGTGAGGAAATCCAACCTAAGAATGCCAAGGCAAATATTAGCAAACATCGAACTGAGCAAGCATGTTTTGAAGATAAGTAGACAAAATATACTACAGAGGAGGAAAGTGTTTGAAGCAAGAGCTTCAAGGTACCAGGCTGCCATTTCTGAATAGCAGGTTTCCTCAGTATGATGAAAGTCCAGTTCCCCCCCAGTCATTTTCTCAATCTAGATTTCATCTTTTAAGGATTTGCAAATGTTTGCTTCCTCTCTGTACTCCAGGATGTTTAAACACTCTTTACCAGTGATTCATAATGCACCTACACACACAGTGCTTTTTAAAATACCATATATATTAGTTTGTTAAATATTCATCAAGCACTATCAGCGGAAAATGGAATAAGTCAATAAATGTAAACTACGAGTCTATCACCACGCTGGCGGCTCTGTGAGGCGCTTTGAGCTAAATGCCAATGTCATCATTCAGGGGATCACTAAAGTCATTACACACACACATCTTCTGGGAACCATGAATAACTGCGCAAAATGTTGTGCCAATCCATTTTGTAGATCTTAACATATTTAGCTGGATAACATTTTGACCTTCTGGTGGCGCTGTAAGCTTCATCCTCTGGGGACCATGAATGGAATCCATCCATTAGTTGTTGAAGTATTTCACTCACACAGACATTGCATTGAGTCATGCTGCTTATCAGAAAGAAAAGTAATTTATCAAGGAAAAATGCCAAACATTTGATGATTTCAGATTTTACATTTTAGGTTTTGTTGCTTTTCTGTTTCATATCATTGTAAAAAAGTTAAATACTTTTGGGTTTGGGTCTGTTGGTTGAAGAAAACAAGCAATTTGAAGCGTCACCTTGGGCTCTGTGAGCTTGTGATGAGCAATTTCTGACAATTTAAGGGCTAAATGAATTGAATAATCAAAAAATGATGAAAATAATCACAGCTGCCCTACTTGATATGCTTTGAACAACCTCTACAATGTGCCCTATGTATCTGACATTGAGTCAGCGATAACTGTCTTTGCTAACAGACTCTGGTGGTTTAAACAAAAGCAGTTATCTGCAGCAGCAGATAACTGTGTAGGACAGGCAGTCACTGCATAGAGGAAAGCTATCTGATCCCGCACCCTGCATGCAAGATGTAGCACAAAGATTGTAATGCAATACAAGGACAAACATGAAGCATACTGTACTGTCGGTTCTTGTTGGCAGCGCGTCAATATATTTTCATACATTTCTCAACATTTTCTGCCTCCTTTTTTTGGTATAAAAAAACAAATGACCTGAGCAATTAGGGAAATGGCAAGTTGTGAATTTGAGCTTGTCATATGTTTGTATTCTCCTCTATAAAACGTGGGGGGAGCTCCATCGAAATGATATAGAGATGATGATATATCTGTAACATATTCTTATATTCAATTATCTAAAGCAAAAATCAACAGCAGTCCTTGGACCTCCTGGGAATCCATCAATCGAACCCACACAGGGCCCAAACCAGAAGGATGAGAAGCTAAAGAAAATGAAAAGTGCTGATAGAAATCACACCTCAGGCTGTGAGTGTTAAGACATGAGTGGACCACATCAGTCCAGCTGTCTACCTCATCAGTTACCTTAAATAATAGTGGCATGTGTCCTTCCACGCCTACTTTGGAAAGTGAGGGACCTGCATCCTCACTGTATTCATGGAGATTACACACACACTGGCTCAGAGAGGCCAAATTACCCGCTGGAAAGTGCTGGCACCCACGAGGCCCCAGACCGGTACCAAGAGCCCACACAAGGCTCACTCACTCAGCTTCACTGCCCACAGCAAAACAAAGGGGATTTCATGTCTCTGTTTAAATCCTTCGGCTTTGGATACATTTCGGTTCCCCCCTATATGGACCTTTTAAGAACTGATTTATCCCCTATTACTGAGGCACCGGGCCCAGATCTGGCCCTGGGCATGCCCAGAGCAGCACAGTATATTGCTCATTCGGGAAACGGGGACAGGATGACTAAATAAGAGGCGCTGTTATTGCCTTGGATTGGGTGCAGGCACGTGATGAGCATAGATTAAAGTGCTGAAAAGACACATTATGGCATATAAGTGATCGGATATTTAGGGTAATCTGATCAACCCTTTTTGCCAAAGCCTTCAAATCTCCTGCGTGTTGACAAATGTTGGAACAGCATGCAGATGAGTCAAAAGCCTCAAAAATTGAGGCGGAGCTCTTGTTCTCTTTACATATATCTCGGTAGCCCTTCACTGGAGGCACATGGGGAAGGAAATTGGAAAATCAGAGCCCAGCGCGACAAGCCCTGCCCTCTTCACTTTGTCTGTTGAGTCGGTGCAACCAGGCCGAGCAGGCAATGGATTGGCCATTCCTCTTCTATTTAGATTGATTGTGGTGAGAATGTGTGTTGGTTGGTCTAGTTACCTATGGTAATTAAATTCTAAAGAGAAGTAAAGGCCACGGACGGCGGGAGAGTAAAACTAATGAGTGCATGGAGACACAACGGTAGATGCAATGGAGAGTGTAGATGTGGTTAAAAGATCTCACCACGGATTACAGAAATAAAGCATGACGTACGGGTCGGTACATTCTGCCAGAAGAGGCCACGTGAACTGCTCTGTAGGGTGACTATTGACAGCATAGCTGAGGCAGATCAGCGATGGGCAAAGAGTGTAAAACACTAAGTCACTGGTGGCACAGGCAGCTTAAAGGTAGATTAAAACAGTTACAAGGGGATGGATTAATTTCTGTGTTGCACTTTACATATGATATTATGTTTATTATTAAATTCATATACATCCATATAATACAGAACAAACACAAGATACACCAGCAGTGGTTAACCAGAGCAGCATTACGTGTATGTAAATAACAAGAGCATTACTTAACACTTTGGTTAAACAAATGAGGAATACATTGTTCATGAATGAGCTTTAGAGGGGCTGGTAGTCCTACTTTGTTGCCGTTGGGCAGAGCCAGGCTAGCTGTTTCCAGTCTTGATGCTCAACTAAGCTAACCGGCTGGTGGTGGTAGCTATATGTTTGCCGTACAGACATGACAGTGGTATTGATCTTCTCACCTAACTCCCTTCTTTGTACCATCTTACATAAAACACTTTGGAAGGAGATGATTATATAAAAATATAGATATAATATTTACATACAATAGTTTTGAGGAAAAACTTTTGCTGTTAAACTTTCCCTTAAATCCATGATATTTTTGTATTTGTATATTCAGCTTTGCTCTTTGATGGAAGAAACTGGAACATGTGAGGAAAAAGAGATAAAAAACAGTAAATGAAGAGGGAAGGAGAAAGGCTGGTGGAGATAAGAGCAGTGATTGAAGATGATGAAGATGTGAAGGTGAGGGGGAAGACGGTAAGTGGGGGGAGAAGAAGAAGCAGGGGAAAGATGAGGAGGATGAGAGGGGAAGAATGCAAAGAGGACGATAATGAAGAAAGACCATAATATGTGAGGATCCACATTTCTGATTATTGTGAATCTGATTACAGATAAAAAAAATTTGGCAGGCCACTCCAAAAAGATGACATTTTGTATGTCACCACTGCTAAAACACACACATCCCCAAATCCCTCCCCACACACACACACACACACACACACACGATTTTTTTTCTCATTCCGTCATGACATCTGTTCCACTGCTGCACAGATTACAATTTTCTGACCTAATAGGGCCTACCAACTGGCCATCAGCACATTTAATGTTAACTAGAAATTGACCAATAACAGTTTATTAAGGCTGCTCACAATTTTTGGGCTCAGGTCTGGCCTGAAGCCAACAGATCGATCAATATCTGTGTCTCATTCTCCCGGCCAATGTATCACCCGGCCAAGCACACCATACATACATACAGCCTGCTGAAAAGCAATCCACGAACCCTCGGTACTGTGTGAAACTGCACAGAGTCATACGCTGTTAAAATGTCCTGAAGCGACTGTGTGCTGAGCATAGTTATCACATTAACATATAGAATACAAACTGTCAGCGTTTAAGTTGGCATCGGCTATTAGAAGTTACATGCACAACTGCACATTTCTGATAATCTGAGGCAAATACTACACAATTATTACATTTGAAAAGTGCTGAGGCTATTCTAATCTATTTATCACTATGGTTGAAGTGTTCTGAGCCTCACTTGGCTTACTGCATGAAAGTATTAACACCTATACAGATATAGCTTTTGGAAGATGGAAGTCCTATTGCTAATACATTTTTTTTATTGGCTGGGGCTCTCAGCAATGTTTACCTCTCTTGAGGCAGTGTTGCTGAAAATTGGTAAGGGAATTGAGTCTTGGTTTGGGAACCGCCTTCCTAAAGGTGTGGAATAGTTTCCCTTCAGGTTTCAATTCCAAAGTGCCTATCAAGTTTGAAATTAAAATTCACCTGTCTGCATTTTTTCTGTTGTTGTGCTAGGCTGAACTTTTTCGAGTGGTTATTTTCTGATCTCTTAACATCTGATGAGCCGGGTGGTGAATCAATCAATGAGCAACAGCTCTTCACAGCGGAGTCAGACAGGCAATAACAACACAGATAGATAGAGAGAGACAGACAGACAGAAAAGTTTGATATTGTGCCTGTGGAGGCCTACAGGAAAAAGACTTGACGACTTGCCGCCCATCTGGACCGTTTCCGCCGTTATCAATCATGTTTGGACAAAAAAAAAAAAAAGAACGCTAAGGCAATATCTTACTGCTCTGACCTGGGCAGATAAGGGCAATACCAGAAAACTATCATCATCTCTACCATGGTACCTGCAGCATTCACTAACAGAAACGGACACAAAATGGCACAGCTCTCATCAGAAATACAAGAAAAGAGAAATGTTATTGGCTTCCTCGAGAAAACTTGTTGCACAACTTTTGCGCTACTCTTCCATAACGTGAGGCCATGTCAGCAGGGGGTTGAAGCCCATGCGGCAGAGGAGAACACGTACTGTACCTCCACCGTCTTGTGGGACCAGAGCTGGTGAGGCGAGATAAATATGTGGTCTCTCTCTGTCAATCTTCCGCACAGGAAGTAACAAAAGAAAAAAGCTGTTCACATTCCTTCTCTGCTCTGATTGCATAGCTTCATTTTCATTTCCTTCTGATTTTCTGGGTGTGCGCTGAGTGTTCTGTTAGTTATGCTAATTGTCTCCAGACCTCCCGCAGAGTGCGATCCTCTCCCAGTTGGATGGCTGTGAAGTTGTTTGCCCAAGCAGATGAGTCCTTGTGTGTGCCTCTGTGTGTGTGTGTGTGTGTGTGTGTGTGTGTTTACAGTGCGCAGTTACAATGTGTCACAAAAGCTTTAGAGATGCTGCACACGTGCGTTTGTGTGTGATTATGTGTGTCGGGGTGCATCAGCACGGATCTTCGTGTGCCAGCCACGGTTAGGCGCGCTGTATTCCCAATCCTCCAAACACTGAGTGAAGAAGGAAAGCAGGGCAATGTTTCATCTTAATGCTGTATATTGATTATTCTCCTTTTCATCCTTTCTGTTTTTGATCCTATTAGTAAAGCAAAACCTGTGGGAAAAGAAAGACACTTTTTGCATTTATTTTTCCCCAGTGGATTACATCCTATGGATTTCAGGGAAAGCAAATGACCATGTCCTATGACTGAAGAAATAGTTAAAGGAGTAAAATCCCCTCATTTGTCATGCTGTCTAAAGCCTACGCCTTTCTGAATTCTCAGGTTTAACTCAATGTACACCTCAGTATTTTCATTTGAGTTGAGCAGCACCAGACCTGCCTGGCTATTTTCAGTCGTCACCAACAATTGCTATAATATTAGTTGTTAGAAAACACAACTCACACTGGACACCATTTCCTCTATAGTTTGAATTTCCTGCACAGAATGCTGGACCGTCCTTGTACAGTGCAATCACTGTGCAACATCAAAGTCAGTTCCTGTCAATCACTTAATGTGCACAGGTAATGACATTAGCTAATGCCATTAGCTAACTAAAAGGGGGGGGGAAACTCCACACCATTCATTTTAGTTACATCTCTCCAAGCCTGATGCTGATGACATTCTCTGCTGATGAAACAGCCACCTTTTTCCAAAATGTTCTGTCAGACATAACGCAACAAAGGCTCACTTCTTTTTGTATCAAATTAGATGGAAATGAAAAAGCCTTGGAGATATAAGGTGTGTTTCTGCTTGTATTTGAACTCTGGATGCTCAGAGCATTTCTCCAGAAAACATAAGGGTGCCAGGTGGATGAAAAGGGTGTATCAGCAGGGGGCAAGGATTGCCTCAACTCTATTGAATTAAAAAAATTTAAAATTGCTCATTGCCATCGAGGCATTAACTGTCAACACCCTAATAAGAGCTGCTTATCTGGATCATCCAGGCACAACTGATATACATCTGTGTTAATGATTTTAATGACAGACGATGCTGGCATGTGTGCCATTCTTGTACTACTTGATCTGAGTGCTGCTTTTGACACCATCGATAATAGAATTAGTCAGACTGAGGAAATGGGTTGGCATATCAGGTACTGTACTGAGTTGGATCAAATCCTATTCTACGTGTCCATTAACAACCATATGTCCTCATTTACCACTGTCAAGTATGGGGCACCTCAAGGGTCAAGTTTGGGACCAATTTTATCCTCTTTTTATATGTTCCCATTAGGTAATACTATTCGTAGACATGATGTTTCCTTTCACTGTTATGCTGACGACCTACAGTTGTATGTCCCCGTTAAGCCCACTGACCTCAGTATGCTGAGCTCTGTACAGGTGCCTAGTAGATGTAAGAAACTCGATGTCTAAGAATTTTCTTCAACTGAACTCAACCAAAACAGAAATTCTTGTTATTGGCTCCAGCAACACAAACAAATAGATTCTAAGGTTCTTTTAATTACTTACAAGGCACTAAATGGTCTGACTCCCCAGTATATCTCAGATCTTTTATTCCCATACAACCCTGCTCACACTTAGAGGTCCTCTAGTGGGGGCCTTTTATCTGTTCCAGACTCTCGGCTGAAGGCTAAGGGGGGCAGAGCTTTTGAAACAAGAGCCCCGAGGCTTTGCAACACCCTGCCTGAGGAAATACGGCAGGCTGAGTCAGTGGCTTCTTTTAAATCTAAGCTTAAAGCGGACTTTTATCAAACCGCATTCCCCTGATTTCGTCTGATTCTTGTTTTTATTCTGTTTATGGGTTTTGCCATTTTTAATTTTTTGTGTTTCCTTTTATTCCTGTGTTTTTATGTTTCTGTGTTATGTTTTATGTGTTCTCTGCTTACTATGTGAAGCACTTTGTAACTTTGCTTTATCAGTGCTATATAAATAAAGATATCATTATTATCACAAGTTCATAAAAAGCCAATTCTGTTTTTACAGCTTGTTCATGTGCCCCCAAGTAGCCCCCCAAAAAATCAGTAACTGCAGCTTTAAACAGTTTCACAAGTTCGTAAACTGAAAATATGAGCTGAAATGTGAGTGGAGTTCTTCAAGAAAGACAACAGATGAATTTGTGCAATTCATGTTTTTTTTCTTTGTAATTCTTAATGCATAAAAACAATCTTGAATTAAGGAAAGTATTAATGACCACAGGGATTTGTTTTTACAGTGGCCTAAACACTGTTACTTTGTCAAACTCTCAATTAGACTGAAAGAAATAAAATATAGGATACTACAACTCTATTATTAAACCAGCCGGCAAAAGCTTCCTTCATAC
This sequence comes from Enoplosus armatus, assembly GCF_043641665.1. Taxonomy (NCBI): domain Eukaryota; kingdom Metazoa; phylum Chordata; class Actinopteri; order Centrarchiformes; family Enoplosidae; genus Enoplosus; species Enoplosus armatus. The sequence goes on from NC_092197.1 coordinate 13,110,777, forward strand.
TGACAAGACTGTATAAGAACTACATGACAGTATATATATACATATATATAGACATACATATACATTGCTGCTGTATATGTTTTTAACTTTATTTTTCATTTAAATATTGTAAATGTGCATATTTTTTATTTTTTATATTTCTTATTTTTATATTTTGTACATACTTTTATTTCTAAATTTACGCTGCTTTCTAATCTTGAATGGGAGCACCAGTACTGTAAAATTTCCCCCCAGGGATCAATAAAGTATTTAATGATTCTGATTCTGAACTACAAGTGGCTCAGTTCAATTTTAATTAAATCTAATTCAAGTTACTTTAACCCAGACCATAGTACATAGTAGCTTTTTGTACTACAAATTTTACTCAGCACAGTTTTACATGACCTTTCACTTTATGACTTGCGTCTCTGTCTTATGACCCATATAATGTGACATATGGCTCCCTGGTGTCATCCATGGCAAGCCAGGCTTCATCTATCACTGTATAATACAGCATTTCATTCAGTGAGAGCACATTCTCGCACAGGATTTGGCAAATTATTATTAGATGTGTGTTTGTCTAGAGGGCTATTGCTTTACAGACAAAATGTTGTGTTCTTTTCAGTTTGATAAACTTTGACTTTGCCTCTGGAAAGTCAAACACTTTGTTCTGCAATGTCTAAGGGACTGACTCAATTTCAGCTTCCTGGTCGAGGCCTCCAGTAACAAGTATCCTAGTGCTTGTTTTATGGTAATGAACATTACAGCTCATAGGAATGCCTTTTGAAGCATTTAAGGAGAAAACAAGAGTGAAAAAAAAGGAAAGAAGGGGAGAAATTTTTCACATGAGAGTTTTCTACAAAGTCAGCTTATTCTAAAGGCTTCTTCTTTTTCTTGCAGCAGAATCGCTACCCAGAAGCACACAGCTCTGCCAAACTCCTCCCAGCATTAAACAGGAAGATGCTCAGAGCCTACAAGTAATATCCCATGAGACTTTGCTCTCCAGGAGGTAGACGCCAATTTAGATTTCACAGCCTTAATGTGTGTGCAGGGTCATTCTGGGCTCTTCCCCTGTCCTAACATTGGCATCTGTTTAAGGTCTCAAGTATTTCGCCTGTTTCGTCAGTAGACTGTTAAACACTCACTGTGAAAACTGAGGTAAAACAAATCCCCTGCCGTCTCTAGAAGGCCACAGATGCCTGGTTATTGAAAAAAATATTTTTGTTAATCTGTTCTTTTGAAAAACAGGTCTGACCTGTTCCCGCGTTCAGTTTGCTTCAATATGAGTTTATTGACTGTGACTTTTCAAAAAGATGAAAAGGTTATAAGGAAGACATTCTAGCTGTGTAAGAAGTACAACCTCTGTGAAAGAAAATGTATCAGTTTAACAAACAGTGCAACTGAAAAGGTAATATCCCTGAACCTTGACCAGCTAACTACCACTGGTGCACGGACACTCCACAACCTCAAGCCAATAATAGCGCTGAATTGACTAAAAGTCCTAGAATATTGTGGAAATAGCATCAAAGCTTAATGAGCTACAGTATGCAGGGCTGATCTTGGCCCTCTGGGGGCTCATGTGGAACTTGTTAATGGTGCTCATTAACTCTTTTTAATTCAAGAATCACCCACCAAATATAAACTTTCCACTGTTTATAACACTGGTGTACAGCATTCAGGGTTTGCTTGAGGACCCTTTCTGGACAGGTGATCTTTACCACCCAACAAGTAAACGGCACATAACGTTTGCTATGCACATTAGCAAAACACTGCATTCTTTGAAATCTCAGCCTTTCTCCATATTTTATGTATAATAACTGAAGTAGGGTGTAATGCTGCTCCACTTTCTCTGCCTGTTTCTTGTTCATTGAATATTATGAAATTAAATAACCCAGCCCGGTATCCAAGGAATTAAATCAAATCAGACCTCACAGTTTGCCAACATTCAGTTCTAATGCAGGAAGTAGCGTGCCCTTTATGTAGAGAGGCGGAGAGTAAAGGGTAGTGGAGGTCATGGTAGTGGATAGGCGAGTAGGCTGTTTGACTTTCATGCAGGAGACCAGAGCTAAACGTTCACTTTTTTAATTAATGCTCACCACAATCTTTCCCTAAGCTTCGCTAAACAGGTAGACATCTGAAACTACCAGTTGTTCTAAAATCCACCCTCAGATAGCCTGAACGCCTCTGGCTACTGTGCTTTTGGTTAGGACTGTGTGTGTGTGTGTGTGTGTGAGAGAGAGAGAGAGAGAGAGAGAGAGAGAGAGAGAGAGAGAGATATTATTAAATTAAGGATATATGCGTTTTGGTTTTGTAACTTTTCAACTTTCCTTCCTAATCCACTCTGGCCGGGCCCACACACATACAAAAGAGCAGCCAAACACTGAGTGGGAATCCTCCCACTCTTGTTTAGCACAGTGCCCTTTATACCGGGAACTCAAGTACTTTTTGGAACAAGTTATGAAAACTATACAGTATGCATATAAGACAATTATATATTCATATATACATATATAGAGATATATGTCGTATTTGGTATTTGACCTGCCATTCAACATGACTTTATTAATACTAAGTAAATAATCTATAAGTACTCTTCAGGTCAGATGTGCTTTATAAGAGACTTTTAATAGTAATTGTTGCAATAAATAAATATTATTTTGGGTCGTCACATGCTGAGCCCAAATGTAAGCGAAGGATCCCTTTGGTTTTTGACTTAATAAACTCATAAATTCTGCAACTTTTATAGTTTTTCCTTCCTGTGAAGACCCCTGAAACTTTTTCTATCCTGACTAAGAGATGACAATCCCCCAATCTGTCTTGTTTAAAAAGCTGCCTGTATCACATCCTATAGCATGCCAGGCTATATGGAGTATTTCCAAATGTCCTGATGGCCAGTCTGGCAGTATGTGAGTGTGTGTGTGTGTGTGTGTGTGTGTGTGGGTATCCTCCACAGGATGTGCCTGTCAGTGCGTGCGTCTCGTCTAGAGACAACCTAGAACCTCTTGGTGAAAGCAATCAGATGGCTGGAGAGTTATAATATCCTCTGAGACACTGCACACCAGGGGGTTGACTGACAGGATGGAATGTGTCTTTTTTCCCCCTCCTCTCCACTTTCACCTGCAAAGATTAAGAGTCTGGCCAGATTCAGTGAGATATGGATCAATCTTTGGCCTACCTGTATATATGTGGAGTGGCTTCCATCTGGTGAAAAGAGCCACTCGCCTTATTTTATTTATTTTAATTCTTAATACAAATTCGTTTTCCCTACCACTTTTCCATTTGCTTATAATAGCATTTACTCATCAATTTAATGCCTGCAATTTGCTAGAAATAATCCACTTGACCAAGTAAGATCAGCTGTCAGACGATTAGACAGGTTGGTTACAATAAATTCACTGTTCACATCACAGCAGGAAGTAGCTCTGCTGAGTCTGAGCGACGTTTACAGCGATGAGTTTGTGTGCTACTTTTAATGTTCACCTCTGTTTTCACTTCCACATAAGCAGAAGTGACTAATACTATCCACTCCATTACATGCACGTAAAGAAATAGTCAGACATTTTGGGAAATAACTATATTTGCTTTCTTGCCAAGAGTTAGACTCTCACATCTGTCCGTCAAATATGAAGCTACAGATGGAAGAGCTTAGCGTAGCATAGCTTAGCTTAAAGACTGGAAACAGGAGGAAACACTTCACCTGGCTCTGTCCAAAAGTAAAAAAAAATCTGCTCACTAATTAAGTTGTATCTTGTTTGTCTAATCCGTACAACAACAAAAAAAACGACAGTGCGCCGTTTTGCGGGGGTTACGTGCAGGGCTATTTCTTGGCTGGGTGCAGTTAAGTTCTGGTGTCATGTCGTCACAGTGAGTTTGTCGGGCTAACAGCCAACGAGAATCCTGTACGGTGTTGGTTGCCTGGTTATGATAAAGTAACCGCACTTTTACTTGAGCACAGTTTTTGGCTACTCTACCCATCTGCAAGACAGTAAAACAATCGGACTGCCCTTGTTGCTAATGGACCCAGGTTTAGCGAGGCTGACGCATTCCCAGAACTCAGGAAGGACATTTTTTTAATGAAATGTTACCACATGGAAGGACGGACACAACTACAAAAATAAAATACGTTGTTTCCGAGTGAGAAAGGGTGTTTTACATACTACTTTGATTGCGAGGATGAAAACACATGATTTCATTTTTACCTACATGTCACAGGTCTACAAAAGCCCACACATCCTGCAAAACACACATAACACAGACAATTATATCGACTTGATCACCCCAAAACACAACCACACACTCAGAAAACACACATTCACCCACACACAAGTTTCGAGGTTTCCAAGGTGCAGAACTGCTCAAAGTTGGTGAAAAGGTGCACTTGCTCTTTTTTTCTGGGTTGTGTCTGCAGCCTGTTGTTATTCCTGGTGCTCTGCAGTGCCATGCTCACACACTGCATCCCATTTAAGCACTGCTACAACACCCAAACCCACACACTCTCTAGGCAACTGTCACAGTTCATTCATGTTAATATTAACAAGTCATTTTGTATTCTGCCACAGCAGCTTACAGCTAATTACATGGCTCATAAATCATATGTGTCCTCTTGGCTGAAAAGGAAAGAATTAGCATTTCATTAACTGTTCCACACGGAATAAAACCCACTCTGTAAAGGTTGATGCATCTACAGTGTCTCTTATTATGTGACCACTGCCTTTCATTTCCGTAATTCTTGTTCTGGCTGTATGAACACAAGTGCTCGTTGACATTAGCTGGGGCTCCTCTGGGGGTCTTACCTGTGCACAGGAGAAGCGCGGTGAGTCCCACGCGCCGGAGCGGCCCCATGTCTCTCCGCGGACTCATGTTTATGGGTGGGGGGTGGGTGGGGGCGCCGGACGACTCCCTCAGCAGAAAGCCGCACAACTTTGCACGCAATTTATCCTCTGTGGGCAGTTCTCCATTTAAAGCAAAACAGTTGTATTCCGTGCGACACCACCTGCCATCACAGACACGAATGCACGGATCAGTATCATCCACCACAAACACAGTTACAGGCTATGATCCTAATCAAGGCAAACAGGGGGGGGGGGGGGGGAGAAGTCCACATTTGTCGCTTTCACTCCCAAAATGGTGATTTTATGAAGCACATGTAATGAATCAACTTCTCACACGCCTCTTTGTTGATCGAGCTGTTAATTTCTGAGAATAAAACAGGTGCCTCGGGGTGTGCGAGAACAAACCGTCTGTCACCAATCACACCCCACAGCAGCCAGGATGTTTCTGATTTGACAAATGTGCGCTGAACGTGTCAAGGATTTACCATTTCTCTCTCTCTCTCTCTCTCTCTCTCTCTCTCTCTCCCTCTCTCTCTCTCTCTCTGTCTCTCTGGGCTTTGGAAAAATAAACATTTGTAAAACAACAAAAGGCGACCAAAAAAAGAAACACCAACGTCTTTAAATGGAAATGAGGAGTTAAGTCTGTGAAATCGGCGCATTTGTTTCTTTGCTTCTTACCATGTCTCTTATTGCTCTGGATTCGGCGCCGCGGTCTCATCCAACAGCCCACTGACATGTGACATTAAAATACACCCGTCTCTTCTTGTCAGGCTGCAATCTTTTCTTCCACGATAAGAGCAAAAAAAAGTCCTCAACAATCTCATGCTTCCCAAAGAGATCTCATGGCACGCGCAGCTATTGTATTTTCCTCTTCTGGATCCACAGCGGTCCGAACCACCTGGATGCGCTCAGTGACATGGAAGTGCATGCGGTGTCTAACAAATAGTCCAACTTTCCACACGATGAAGGAGCGTGCACAGATTCGGTGGTGGGGGGGGGGGGGGGTGGATCCCAAGCTGTTGCCGCTCTGCACCCTGTGGGCTGTGGACCGGAGAGTGCTGGTGCAGAAGCTGGAGGGGGGGGACGCGCACTCCGGGCTGGATTGGCAAATTAGAGGGTTTGCGGGCGTCACGTCAGCAAGTATTGTGCCACCCAATTCCCGGCGCATATCACATGAGGATTGCGCTTTTTGTTTTTAGTCCCGAAACCGTTGGAAGAAAAACAGAAAGTTGACTCCAAACCTCGCGATGGAAAATGTTTAATTAGGCTTCATGTTCGGGTGGATCGTGAAAATTAGCATAAAAAGGCTGCGACGCTACAGGAGGGAAATAATCACAAGTTAAACAGTAGATAATGAACACTGCAGATTTGCATCTTTATCGGGTGTAGTCGTACAGCATGGCTTTTGGCAGCATTATTTTAAGAAGCTTGACATATATAATTGAAGTACAATCCACAATATAGGAAACAGAAATATGAGATTTGTGATATGTAATAAAAATCAAAAGGCATGACTCATGCTCTGAACTCAGGTTCAAGTGGTTAACAATGACACAAAACAGCACACGATAGATTTTTATTTTACCACTCCCATAACCTGGACGGATCATTAGAGTCCTGTCAGTGAGGAGAGGAGTGGAGCAGTGCAACCTGTTGTGCCGTGAGTCGTTCAAGAGAGCCAACAGTGCCCCCTACGGGGCACCTTTGACTGCACACTGCTGCCCTCAGTGAGCTTCTGACTCATGACTCAGACATGAGGAGGAGCTGCATGAATATCTTCTTCAGCGCAACCGCAGGCTGAACATCCTCACACAAAATAAAGATGCAAGAAACCTCAAGAAGAGTAACACATGGCAGTATTTACATTGCCTCCTGAATGCCCACTGCCGTCAAATCCTACACCTCCAGTTTGTAATTGATTCTATCCATCCGTCCATCCCTGCCTTTAAAGAATAATGTCGCTCGGCTGTTGGTTTTGCTTCCTCTGCACCGTGCTGGGTGAAAAGACCAAGCTGCCAGCATACACGCTCACTATTCCTCAGGAAAAGAGCGAACAAGCCATAACACACAAACCAGTGACATGTTGAAAGGCAGCCAGAGGAGCCACCCTGCAGCTGGGGCCTCTCCACAACAGTGCTAAACACCAATTACAGGCCATCAGCAGAGAAGTGGAGGGACCCTGTGGGTTTGGAAGAGAAGAGCTCCTTCCTCCATCGTCTCCTCTACTTCCTGATTTCTGCTCCGCCAGCATCATCTACGTAGAACAAGATATTGAAGGAGGAATATAAATCAGAATTTCCCTCTCTAATGGCGGCACTCGAGGAAGGCTTCCCGTAACACATACCCGATTTGTGGAGTTGACATAAAATATGGATTTTATCGTTGCTGTTGTATAGACACTTCTGGCTTCCATGATGACATCTAACCTCAGCTGCTTTGTGGATTTCGGCCTGTCACCTTTCCCTCAAGCTGAAAATCCAAACATGTAATTATTGTTTCCTGTGTGTTATTTATGGACCCCAGCATGTGTCCTGCAACATGTTATTACTTTAGAGTTGACATCTGAATAATGTTAAATGACTGCTTTGCAGAGCTTTAAGTGGCAGAGGGTGGTAAATAATATTCATGTTAAAACAGTAGCCATCACAACAGCGTCAGCAGCTGAAAAAAACATTTATTTAAATGGCTTCTTACATCAGCCTCCTGTCAGGATATCACCTCTACTTCTGCCCACTTTAATTTGCTCCCCCCCCCCCTTTTACATTTCTTTTCTGTCTTGTTCATTTTACAGTCAGAAATGTTCTGAGGACACTGCGGCTCTGACCTTTACAATCCTCTCTGGCTGCTTGTAATGTTGGCGATCTAAGAATGTAACTTTATTGCAGTCAGCATAAGTTCCACTGATGAGAACATTAGCTGCGTGCCTAAGATACAAAATGTTAAATGTCTGTCTTGAGCAATAGTGAAAGAGCATATCATCAAATTTTTTCTCCTTCTCCTTTGAAATCAGGACGACATATATATCTACTTTATACTTTGCAAATATCCTTTTTACCCATTTCATTCGATCATTTTTGATTCCCTGTCTGGAACTGTTTGTCCAATCCAGATATAACTTACAGTACTGCAGTAAAAGACATGAATATACTGTACACGCCTTCCTCGAAGCTGCAGTGGATTTCACAGGACTGAAGTCATTCTGTTGCCCATTTCACCTAATGGTTCCCACAGTGAGTGTTTAATAAGCTGCTGATGAAAGAGGCAAAAAATAGACTTAAAACAGATTATCTGATGGCAGTGTTAGAGGAGGGTGAAAGACTCCGCGTGACCCGGCACAGACACACACATCCTGGCTGGGAAATCTTCGCCTACTCCCTGTTGAGCAGAGACCCGTGGGATGTCACTTGTTGGCTCTGAGCGTCTCCTGCCTTCGTTCTGGGACAGGTTGCTTCTTGGCAGCCGCTCAGCTCGCAAAGTAGTGAGAAGTTCATAGAATGAGCTGACTTTGTAGAATTCTCTCACATTAAAGAAATCTCTCATTCTTCCTTTCCCTTAATTACGTAAAGGAGTAGCCCGTTAGACTGTGATGTTGAGTGTCACGCAAGAGGCACGACATCATGAGTGACTTTCCAACAGCAGAGTCACGCGTGGAAACTTGGGTCAAGTCAAGAGTTATGTACGTGGTTCTAAGTGTGGCAGTGACACATAACTCCTATATGCTGTATCTGTGGTTCATGGCAGCTAATTCACACACACACACACACACACACACACACACACACAGTCACAGTGTGAGAGATTCATGTGTTAGCATGTTAAAGCTAGTTTGATGTCTGTCTCTCTCAGATACTACAGTTCTGCATTTGTAATGTGTATGCAGGAAGCCTAACTAACATGGTACGTTATATTTACAAAATATCCTTTTACTTAGCCACTATCTTTCCATTTTCGTCTTTAATGATATACTTCTAGGTCCATATTCAACATTTAAAGCTTCACGATATCTGAGTTATTGAAAGTGTCATCATCCGTCCTACAAATGGATCTTAGATTTAAAGCGGCTGCAGTCAGTATTCTTATAAAAAACAATGGATAGACTGCGTGTGATGCGAAAGCGGTCGTCGTCACAAACCCACAGAGAATTATCATCCGACTCTGCTGTTCTGCTCAGCTCAGCTCCATCGAACGTTTCAGCGCCTTTTAGGTCACCGCTTTGGTTCACTTTCACCGCTCTCATTGCGCTGTTTTTTAGCTGCAGCTGGCAGCTGTTTTCAGTGGATAAGCTCTAAAAAGCCACTATATGCTACCTGCTCAGCATCAAATGACAGGCAGTCTCTGGTGTTTCCCCTTTACTCCCTCGTTACTGAAGACCAGGAACTGCAAATACAATCAAATTTGGCATGTTCTCACAGGTTTGTGACCAAAAGAAAGTGGGCTTTGATCAGCAGTGTGCACAGACTGGCCAGTCAAACTTGTTAAAATTGTCACGTGGTAGACTGCAGTTTTAATAAAAGTCCATCCTTGTTTCTGGTTTACATTTTTTTGCAAGTCAAGCCTGGTAAGTGTGACTCTTCGGTGTGCTCCCATTGCCACTTTACAAGCTCCTCCATCTGGCGTGGAAGCCGGTAAAACGAACAAACCTCGAGTCACACTGAGAATATGACCGCTTGCTCGCAGCTGTATTTGACAGCAATCCAGCAGCCTTGGATAACACACCATGTTCGATCTGTCTGCCGTATACTGCTGGCATTACAACTGTGCTCTGAGATCCATTGGTAAACAGCCGATGTGGTATTTCCTTGGGTGAAGTTCACAGAGTAGTGTTGTCAGTTAAGCTTGTCTGGTCACCGATGCAGCTGTGGGATGAACAGAAGCATCTCCTCCACCAGTGACCCATAAATCATAACACAGCAGCACAAGTGGTAACGTGGTGGGAATCTTAAAGGGCCTGGAGTGAATATTAATCACATTGGTCTTTCTCTATAAATATTACATTGAGCAGGTTTGCAGGAAGCAGCAAACCCAGAAGCACTATCAAGTTTTCACAACAAGTTAAACTGTTTTCTTCATAATGCAGTAGATATTGAACTCACCTATGTAAAGAGCAAAAGAGAGAGCAGAGGAATGAGTCAGTACATTATTAAATCCCCTTTCCATGCGTCCCTCATAACACACACATACACACACACACACGTTAATGAGTCATTACCAGAGGCCGACCAGAGTAGAGATTTAAAAAGAAAATTGTTTGATGCCCTTCTCACTGCAGGAGCAACACAAACAAAACACCATCATAATGTGCTGATGAATGAGAGTAGAAAGGCAGACGCACAATGACAGCGATATGTTATGAATAAAAGATCAGATGCCGCTGTGAAACATGTCTTCCTTCACAATGTGATGCACTCCTTAGATATTCCTCAACGCGCATGAAGGGCCGAAGAGGTCAGAGACAAGTGTCACTGAAATTCATGGAGAAACGGGGAGAGTTGGAGAGGACCATTACTGAAGTAAACATGTTGTCAAGCTCACTGATTTATCTCATCACAAAGTTTTCTATCAGTACATCATGACCATGGAAAATGCTCATTTCTGACCAACTGGCAGGTTATAACATTATAATGTGGCACATCTCAAACATAGTTCTGGTCAACATTTTAACCACCTTTCTACATTAGTACACAAGAGTTGCAAAGAGGGAGACATTCAGGTTTCAGAAGTATTTTTTAATAATATCCTTGAAGTTATAACCCTTGAGATGTCAGTCTTGGTTGATTTGGCGACTCCTGTGGGCACAGGGGTTAACAGTAAGTGTGCTTTAATACAGGTCCCAGAACTCTGGGGCCAGCAAACACTCTGCTAACTAGTGTATCTATTTACAGTGCAGCCAAACAAACCTATGTGGTTTGAAAAAGAATTGGCCCTTTTCCATCATGCCATGAGCAATTGCTACCTGATTTCTTGTTGAGCCTCTTGGCATGAGTAGCTTTCCACACAATAGCAGGAACAGTAAAAGGAGTTGGTTACCTTGCTGAGAAGTTGGAGGTGTGCAACCCATTGCCTGCAGCTTTTCATCCAGCTCACAGCTCACTGTGGCTGCTTCTTGTTCCGTTACTTGGTGCAATATTTAAAACAGATCAAAACATGCAGAAAATTACCCTTATCTTGTTTTGTAGACACACTTTTGATGAAGAATCACAGTAATGCTAACATCTGTGATGAAGCCACCCAGTGTTTCGTCAGTTAAATGCTTTTAATGTGAAGCAACAGCAGAAGGAAATATTGGGTCTACATCAGCAGTAACTTAATACAGCTGTGAAAAAGCATTTGGAGAGTGAACAGCGAATCTGATATCAATGCGAAAAAATGTAGTCACGCTGGACTGTATGCATGCACCAGTTCCTGTGAATCACTTGAGTGTGTAAAGGCAATTTGAATCCAGCATGGGAAAGGCGGACTCCGCCACTAACAATGAAAACTACTACTGTATATAGAGAGGTAAATGCATTGAATGGAGCATAAAAAGTATCAAATACATTGTTTGATTTCATGAAAGGATTGTGTTTCTCAATTTAGAAACACAGGAGTTTCCTGGACAATTTAACTATACTACAGGTTTATGTTAAAGTTATCAGTTTTAGCTATTTCCTATCTGTTTTTGAGAAATCATGTTTATTCAGTCAGTTTGGTAGGGCAGATGTCTCTGAATACCACAAAAATAACCATCCCTCAGCTGCCATCAGAGGTGGAACCAGAGCTGTAATAAATTCACAATGCTTCTTTGTTGGAATCGCTAACAAAACACCACAGATGCCAAATGTATGCAGAATTGACCCAAAAGTAAACTGATTTCAACTGCTGAATGTATTATCAGGTGTCTACAAAGTGTGATTCTTAGCTTCCTCTTGTCATTAGTGCTGCCCCAAAACAGAATTTAAAGCTCAATGATTGGATGTTTTCCGACTCAAATGCTGCTTGGGAGTCATAGCTGGTATCTCTCTTTATGTTTTTACATACACACACATACACACATACAAAGAAAACGCTCTTTACATCAAAGAACCAGATATGTGTTAATCTTTTGTACACTGATAATTCACCCCCATTCAAGCCTATAAATTGCTCCAACTGCCAGTCACCTTGCATTGTCTATGCAGAAAATAAATGGGACCTTTTACTTCAGAACACTGTACTGCATTAACTCATCCAACCTCCCAACTCCAGGTTAAACTACAGGTAGCCATAGAAACAGTACTTCTGCTTTGTGTCATGTTATGAGTTATCTCTGACTGACCTAAGCATGGGTTAAGCTGCTTCTTTTTGTATGTGGTAAGTGGCCATGGTAAGCTTGAAAATACAGGTTGTGTCCTGATATGAAAAATAACTGACTCAATGGAGAAAACTCTTCGCTTTGTGTCGTTGTGTTTTTCACCTTAGCCTCTTCCATTATTTCCATTTATCGACAATTTGTTGTATATTATAGCTTACATAGTTTATTGAAGTAATCGTGAAGAAATTACAGTGCTGATGACAACCTGACTCACTTTACCAAAATGAATCTCAATATCACTAACATCAATTCAGCCCTGAGGGTAATTCTTTATAAACAATCGTAAATGTCTTAATGTCTCATCTTTTTGTCTCACTGTGTTTATACTACTCTAATTGTCTCTCTTTCTTTCTCACACACACACACACACACACACACACACACACACACACACACACTCACACATAGTCACTCAGTCTGGCTGCATGAGATTGTGAGATAATTTCAAGAAAAGATTTCTCCTCTTGTGAGTCTAGCTTATCTCTTATTAGTATTTCTTGAGGATACATCAGCTGGTTCACACACAGAGCATGTGTTCTCTTCCAGGCAAAATCACTGAAGTATTGATTAGCTGTATTACACCCTTGCCGCTGCCATTCGGCAGACTTGGAGCGAGACTGTTAGCTGATTTATATTGATTAATGAGGACAAATGTATGGGGGATATGCTGCTACACCAAATAAATACTTCTTTTGTTGTCTCGTTCACATTTTCTTCATTCATTTTTAAAGCCTTTGAGTTTTGTGGGTTTGCAGTATACATCCCTTGACGCAGACACTCCTGCTGCACTTGTTTTATTATCAGTCCTTAAATGGGACACATTAAGGATGACAAAGCACAACTTGGAGATAAAATACTGGGGGACAAATTGACAAAAGGAAAACCATGATTGTAAAAGAATAGAGGCGTCAGCACTTAAACAGACTGATGACCAGATAGTGAGATACAAGAAAATACTTTGCTCCCCTGGTCCAGCAGTTTTGATATTCCTTTAGACACAGAATTATCAAATGATCAAAACAAGAAATGTAATCACAAACACATACATTAATATACAAACTAATATAAGTGTGAAAACAAGCAGATACCAGTAATTTGCTGTTCTCCATCACAAGGCCCTCTTGTTGCCGCTCCGGCTGCGTTCTCCGGCTGATGTCAGGGTAGAGTAATTAACATTTATCAGTCTCCGAGAGAGACCTTTCCCTCACAAGGAATGATGTGCAGCCTGCCATGGTCTTTACTTGCCCACTGCACTGCTCCCTCAGCCATTACCAACAACAGGCAGTCAGGGAAAGAGCTCGGATCAAGGCCGAACTGTCATCAGTTGCCATTACACGCCATAGAGCAGGTAATACTGAGTGACCGGCCAATTTGATGTGGCGTGCTCCACTTGCAAAGTTCATGACCAGCGATACAGCCATTAGATCTAATGTGCACCGACAGCAGTAATGATATTGAAAAAAATATTGGCTGATCATTACCATTCCTGAATAAAAGTACCTTACTTAATGTTCTTACTTACTAATGCTCATGCTGCCATCAGTGTAGTTAGTGGGTCTACCACATTTGGTGCACTGCAGACAGCAATAAGGTTTTGACTTGGATAACATTTCAGGATCATAATCAACTATGTACTCTCATGCTAATTATGTGTAGCATCGCTGTGTTTTGTTTTAAATAGAAGAACCATGCAGTCTATGAGAAGAACTTAGACACTGCATCTGAATTTGATGCAGTTAATGAATCGATATCCAATAACCAAACACAGCCTTCCAGCTGCTGTATGCCAAGCAATCTTTGGCTACTCCAAAGGTCATACAGTGGTTTTAAAGTCCCTGAAAACATGGTTTCAGATTTAAAGTACTTCTCTATAACATAAATATTTATGACTAAATAAGCAACAGAGTTCAGAAAAAAACATCCCTAGTTATTATTTATTGATAGTTTAACAGGTATGTGACATCATCTTTCCAACTAAGCCCTGCCCACTTCAAACAAGAGCACAGACCAGAACAAAAATACAGAAATCTCTCATGTGAAATAACCAACACTTTGCCAGAACATTGTGTGTTCCTGTAGGACCCCATCACTCATAGTAAGAAACTCATTCAGAAAATAGGCTTTTAAGGTTGTTAAAATCATCTTATACCACACTGTCTGACAGCATCATGTATGGTGTAATTCCAACTCTTAATTGAAGCTAATGTTTGTATGTCATAACATTTACACTGCATGAAATGCACTGCATGAAGTCAGCCTGACATCGTGGATAACTCCAGAAACTTTGGGATATCCACTAGAATTTTAGATAAAGCACTGCGGGTTAAAACAACGTTTTGGCAGCATAGTATGAGTTTGTAATGAGTGGCCCACTGGCACGCCACGGCTTGTTAAGCAATCAGATGCAACAAAGAATTACACGCAGGGCTCCCTCCGCTGATTCAAGAGCACTTATGTTGCAACTTTGCAGGTAGAATCCCAGTGTCTCTGACGTGACCATGCAACATGGTACAATCTTCATGTTGCACTTCATGTGTACATGTGACACTATTTGAATGCAGGATACATAACAAACCTTTTTTCCTGAGGCTGAATGCTTATTTACAAAATTCTAGAGAGGGTGCAGAAATCAGATTTTTGTTGTTGGTTAATGAGCATCAAAAGGTCAGTTCAACACTCTCTTTGTCACATTGATTAGCACAACAAAAAAGAAGTAGGTGAGCTGTTGAGCCTGAACGAATAATTAAACATACCATTTAGATGCTCCTCTCACTATATAAAATACTTCATATCTGCATGGAAACACTTTTAAAACTGCCTTCAGATGGAAGTCCTATCTATTATTTTAGTGATTGCTCTGGAAATACAGGGAGGGAGATCAGATACTGGTGTGATAATTATTACCAGTGGTTTTATTGTTTTCCCAGAGGCTTCCACACATTCATGCAGAACTCTAATATACACCTAAGTGATAACAAAGAACAACATAATAGACTTTTTCTGACGTCCACAATGAAATGTCCACATTTGAGTTTAATTAATGTATATTCACCAGAGGTGCACCTAGCTTTGTCTAAAGGAATTAAAAGAAAAACTGCATTAATTAACCAGACTAGCAAGGGCATCGTTTTTAGGCACAAAGTACCCATCACCTTTTGAATTAATGTATAATCTTGCAGCCATTAAATTACATCTCCAGACTGATTCCGTACACCGCAAGACGGAGACTAACAGTCGGCTTCAATTAAAAAGTGCTTGATGAATCATTGTCATGAAGTCTTTCGCAGAGTCATAAAAGGAAACTTAACATTTTATAACATCAGACAGGTGGAGATAATCATCTGTATTTGATTTGTATGCAAGGCAAGTCAGACACACTGTTACACACATGTTACTGCAACTGCAAGGATTGGACAGCTACCTGGAATGTATGTTAATAACGTTTCAACAACCTGCCGGTACTATGGAAGTGCTCGTCCCTGCACAGGAAGGAATAATGATTTTTGATGTTTTCTGATCACACAGCATGTGAAAATGGGGGGAAAAAATACAGACTGGCATATCTGGTAATATATCAACAAGAGCTTTGGTGAGAGACTTTTCCCAGAGCCAAGAGAATTCCTTTTTTCAGCATTGAGACACGGTTAATAGCACTGTTTTCACCTAGGTGGCTAAAGCCCCTTTAGTGTCTCTGTAATCCACACCCTTTGCAGCACCGCCAAACCTCAACTCCCCATTGCAGTCCCTGGCTAAGTGGGAGAGACAGCAACAGATTGCCCCACAGCCCATTTACCTGCAGTACTAAAGGCCTCTGTGATCCACTCAGAGCTATTTACAAAGCTAACCGCAGCACGCTTCCAGTACAAATCACAGATGCACTCCCAAAAATTGAATCAGTTACCTTTTCAATTACTTTTCAGCTCCAGTGGTAATTGGTAAGCATTATCTCTGATATTACAAGAGACACTTTGATTCCTGAGCCAGCCATGATTAAAATACATGCATGCAGATTGTGTGCTAAAGAATGTAATTTGTGGACAATTAGAAGCATTATATTATATTATATTTAATTATATTATATTATATTATACTTCTAATGTTACAATATTTCACTTTTTCTTTAACAAACAAGATCATGGGGATAGTCATTTAAGAACCCCTTAAAGTCCCTTTAATTTAAAGTGGCTTCAAATATTCAGCTTTTCTCTATTAAATATTCACGACTAAATAAGCAACAGCCAAAAAAAACATCTTTAGGTAGTACTAGTAGTAGGTAGTATTTATTAGAAGTTTAACACTAAAGAACTGGCCTAATGTTCTTCATCCGGACTGTGTGGATGTGCTTTGGTTGAATTTGATTGACATTAACCAAACAACTGACTGAGTTTTCATCAGATTTTGAATCAAATGTTGTTAAATCCAGGGGTCAGTTGCCCCAAATTTGCGCATTATATTGGTTCCTCTTCTGATAATTTTGACTCGTTTCACTAATCAAAACACTTGCCATACTTGCAACCCTGTGACCATGCCATGGTTCTTCTGCAATTTGTGACTGACAATCATTTGTGCAACATGACGGTGCTTTTATGAAACAAGCCCTAATTCGTGCATGGACGTATTTTCTAAAGGAGCCCCGCCCACTTGAAACCAGTGAGAAGAACATAGAGAAAAAAAAAGGAAATATAGAAAGTGTTCTCACTTTGGCATAAAATAGTGCGTTCATGTAGGACCCCATCGCTCTGAGTTAGAAGCTGATTGAGAAAATATGGTTTACACCTGGCATCATTATGCATCTCTATTGTTTGCACTGATCCAATCATGATCCAGTCCCAAATGAAATCCACGTCCAACACCAGTGTCTTCACATTCTCTTCTAATTTGTGTGCAAGTCCTTTGAAAGATAATGGTAATGATCCAATCCATAAAGCTGTGCTGAAGATCCACAAAGCACGTCCACTAATGGAGACATGCAATGGTGGAAAGTAACTAAGTACATTTACTCAAGTACTGTACTTAAGTACAATTTTCTGGTACTTTTATTTTACTTGAGTATTTCCATTTTATACAACTTTATCTAACAGCTTTAGTTAGCTGTTACTTTGCCAATTCAAATTATTAATACAAAATACAATTAACTAATAAATTATGATGTATTATTATAGATTAAGCAACCCAGCAGTATATATAGTAGTTACAAATAGCCACAACATTAAAGTGATGCTCACACATTAATGCATCCATCATTATAATCCAATTATATAATATAAAGGATTCTGAAAAAGGCCATTCTGCATAATGAGTACTTTTACTTTTGGTATATTTTGATGCTAATACTTTTGTACTTTTTGTATTTCTTTACTGCGGTATTGCTGCTTTTACTTAAGTCAAAGATCAGAATACCTCATGTACTGCCGGTTTAGAGACAGTTATATTTTTGGTGGACGCGTCCTTGAGTGGGCATTCCGTTTTTTTTCTTACTTACGCAAATCAGGCCCTCATAGACAAATGAAAGGCTGAAAACAACAACAGAGAAGGTCAGTTAAGTGTTTATGTTCCTGCTGCATGAGAACTGACAGCACATTTGCACGTACACTTATGATCAATGTTGTCTCAGCGTGTTCCTGACCATCTGGCAGTCAGATCAAAATCTGTGTCTTGGGTGGTCCTACAGTTTCTTTTTTTTTTTTATAATTTGGTCTCACGCTGATTTCAATCCAGCGACCTGAGATGCATGTTAATGGTCTCTAAAATAATTTCTACTCTCACAACAGATGCTTGGGAATGTGGGAACATCCAGGTCTGAAAATGCATCACAGCTCTGTACACAGCTGCAGCAACAGGGCAGTCGCATCCACCTTGGAGACATGAAATCTGTCCCGAACCACAAATACTCTCAAAAGGAGGTGTTACTGGGGAAAAATTGTGTTGCCATGTTTCTGTCAGTTTGTCTAGACGCCCGGGCTGATTCGAGGCACGCTGTCCACCACACTAATCATGACATCAAACGGTATCAGATGAAATGTCTAACTGTGGAAGCAATGGCCTGCCAAAGTGTTTACCCTCCGGTCCGTGTATATGCCAGAGTGACATATGAAAGTGCTTAAACTCAAGGAGGCGGTGGGGCCATTGAAGAGGAGGTTAGAGAGGTGTTCAACTGCAGGACCATCATGTTTGTAATGAGAGGAGAACAGGGCGCACTGTGGCAGCATAAAGAAAGAAGAGCTCATTGCACATTAAAGTCTGGAATGTTTTACAGAGTGTAATAAAGCCCCCGGCTAATCACATTCGCCAGGAGTGCGCTATCCTTCAACCAATGACCATGTACAATCATCGAGGTTTACCTTCATAAATAGTGTATGTCTTTCTTTCCATTTCCTGCCGGGAAGAAAAAGATTTGGTATTGCAGTAATAGATTTGAAGTGTGTCTCTCATCTCGCCAGATCCAAATGTAAATTACTTTGATACAGTCATGCTTGATCTGCAAAAAAATATGAATTGGCTGTTGCTTTTGGGGGCTAGTTTTGTCACAGCTTAGAATAAGAGGAAACATCATCAAGAAGTACTGCAGGTTTTGAGTGTCAGAGATAAAAGCTCAAATACTATATGTAAGCTAATTTATTATCAGGTTAATTAGCTAAGAAGTAATGTCTCTGCTTTATGCTTTCATGGATCAAAGCCTGTGTAACCTAAATATCACCTGATGCTCAGCTTAAGCGTCCTGTTTCCACTTCAAGCATCATAAACACCCAACAGAGACAGTCCACGTCCAGCGTCTACATACTGAGAAGGCTCTGTCAGCTCATTAGCTAGCAAGTTACTATGCAACCACTCACCATGTCACCCTGACATAAAAGCAGCCAAGCCAGCCTATTGTTTAGTCAGCACAGTGGTGACACAATCGCATATGGATGTGTTTTATGATTCATTTGGCTCTGGAAGACTCTGGCAATTAAAGAGGTCTCATTCATTATAAGGGGCATCCTGCTGAATAGTAAATAGAGGCTCCTGCGGGAGGAAGATGAAACAGGTTTCCTGTTTTGGACTGACACAAACACAAGAGCAAGATTTAATCAGACAGTTTATTCAG
This sequence comes from Enoplosus armatus, assembly GCF_043641665.1. NCBI lineage: Eukaryota > Metazoa > Chordata > Actinopteri > Centrarchiformes > Enoplosidae > Enoplosus > Enoplosus armatus. The sequence goes on from NC_092197.1 coordinate 13,130,005, forward strand.
CATCCCGTGCAATTATCTACACTGCTAACGCTTTGCTTTTCACTGCCTCGTTTCAGTTATTTCAGCTTATGGATTTATGCAATAATACATTATTGATAAAACATTCAATTACAGTGGTACAAAGCATATTAAATGTAGTTAATGTTTGTCTTGTATTTGACATTAATTCAAGTCTTCAAGGCCAAAGCTTGAATAGAATCTGACTGATGAAGGTTTACATCCTGTAAATAGGTTATAGGGATGTTAATGTCTGTCAGTTCACCACTTTGGTCCAGACTGAAATATCTCAGTAACTACTGGATGGATTGCCATAAAATTTGGTACAGACCTTCGTGATATCCAGAGAACAAATCCTACTTATCTTATCTTACAAATCCCACTGACTTTGGTGATCCCCTGACTTCCACTCTAGCCCACCAGCAGCATGACATTTTTGGCTTTTAGTGAAATATCCTGTTAACTGTTGAATGGATTGCTGTGAATTTTGGGACACACACATTCATGTTCCCCTCAAGATTAATTTTGATAACTTTGGTGATCCTCTGACAATTTGTCCAATAGTGGGCTTATGACCAAATACCTGCAAAACTAATGGCAGTCCTCTCAGCCTCAGCTGTACTTTGTGGTGTGTGTGCTGAATAGCAAATGTTGCCATGCTAACATGCTAAATTAAGGTGGAAAGCAGGGTAAACATTATACCTCCTGGCTCAAAGCATCACTGTGTACAGCCTCACAGAGCCACTAGCTCTAAAATTCTCTTCTGTTGAACTGTAGATTCGATTAAACCTTAGTGTGCCTTCATGTGTCTTCATATAACATGTGAACTCTGAGGTTGGGTACCGGATTCATCATAAAGTTTCAAATCTGTGGTTTGGCTCTTCCTTTCATATCTAGGATTCTCCATCTCCATCTCTATTCACCTTGTCATTGCTCCTCTGATGGCTGTTTGCTCTCCGTTCCCCCATGCAGCCTCCCCTCTATGGGGGACAAGGCTTTCAGTGTCCTAGGCATTTCATCGCCTCTGGGTCTTGCGTCAGTACACATCTTTTCAGCATAACTGAAAACTCATCTTTTTAAATAAGCCGCCCCCCCCCCCCCCCCCCCCACAGCTTTTTAATCTGCATAAATAAAATGCATCTGGCCATCCTTGACAGATCCTCTTGTCTTGTTTTCTGTGTCTTTCATTTCTCTTTTGCATTGTTTTCTGCTGCTTGTATATCTTTGTTGACCTTTAATTGTGATTTGTACATTGTCCTTGTGTGACGGACTTGAAATTGGCTTTTGAATAAAAAGCATCATTATTGTTCTAAAGTGCAATGTGGAAATGTTTGCATGCTCTTGTTCTGGGACGCCACAGGACCACAACATAATGCTTTTTCATAAGGATTTTTGAATTGCAGTAATCTGTGACCTGTTGCGAGGCAAAAATGATACCATGCATATTCTTGTCCAAAGTTTGGCTCAGGAATATCAAGATATGCAGTAGATAAAGAAATGCTTAGTGACAGAATTCAGAACTGTTCCTGCGTAATTCAAAGATAAAGATGAACACAACTAAGCAGACTGCAGCTGTAGAATAAAGTATTAATGACCTCATTGTCAGACTTGTACTGTCAAATGTCAGCCAGTGTTGTTGACTGGAGGCCTGCTTTTTCTTACCTACAGTAGCAAACTTGTGCTTTATATACATATGCATTTGTGAAAAGCAAAATCCCCCCATGAAATTACACAAAAACTCAATTGTGAATATTTTCTGTGCAAAAGGATGCCTCTCCTTCCAATGGAAGGTCACCAAATACATGATACCCACCCAAGTGGAGAAAAGGTGAAAAATGTGTTAAGCCCCCGAACTAATGGAGTCCTGTGCCAGTTATGTAAAGCAGAAAAAAATGAATTGAGAATTTTATGGAAGCTCATGAGGTTATCATAAAGGCAATGGTTTATTCAGTTTAGTTTAGTTTGTGGTGAAGAGCAGGCAGCACTTTGCCCTCTTGACGATATTATGAGATGGCGTGTTGTGACGCAGAGGCACTCCAGTATAGAATTTGGTTCATAAAACTGTGCAAACAATGAAATAGGATTATTTTCCAGCATTTTGTATCGACACATATAGCACACCAACATGGTTTGGCATCAAACTCAGTCGGCCATAGTGGAGGAAAGAGATCTCCATGTCGTACACTTGTGGAATTTGCCAATGCCTTTGGCTGAGTATCACAGAAGTTCTTGTGGGAGGTTTGGACTTTTCAGTAAAAGAAAGAGTAAAGGCTGAGCATATCTTAGAAATATTCAAATGTGCATCACAATAGCAGAGTTCAGTACAGAAGGGCAGCATCTGCGGATAGGCATCATGACAGAGTGAACAATTTCCCCTCCAGCAATCATTAGGGCATCGTAGTGGGTTTAAGGCAGGGAAGAGGCCACAGCGAGGGTTGCACCTTCCACCCAGCAGGGCGTGTATGATTAAATCATATCATATGCAGAGTCTTGTACAAAAGGTTACTGAACAAACTGGATGAACGCTGGATGTAAATTGGACTTGGATCACAGCCTAAGCCTTTCCCAAACGCTAAGTCAAGTATAATGAAGAGAATCTTTATTTCACTACCTCTTGTTAACACAAAGCGGCCATGTAAAAGCTCCACATCGAAGAGAAAATAATTTCAACAGTCTTAGAAAAGACGATGTAAAGCTTAAATGACAAGGAGTGGCTTCGGGAGATTGGGCTGGAGACAGTTAGAGGTACAAAGGGATAATTGAGGGCATGGGGGTGTCAAAGCCACCTGGCAAGTTAAAGGAAAATACTTTACTTTACTACTACTTTTTTTTTTTTTTTTTACAACCTAGGTCATATTATCAGTAATTGTGTACATCATTGCTATCAAGGATTGGCATGTAACATTTTGCCAACTGACTGATCTGGGGATGCAGCGACATTGCTAAATTAAAGTCCAACAGGGCAGGGAACACAAGTGGTTATTTAAACTGTGGTGCTTACCATTGAAAAACAGCAAAGAGCGAGAGACATAAGAGGTTGGAACAGAAGACTGTATGTTCTCTTTACTTATGCTCTCTCTCTCTCTTCTCACCCTCTCTCAGCCCAACTGGTCAAGGCAGATGACCGCCCACCCTGAGCCTGGTTCTGCTGGATGTTTCTGCCTCTTATAAGGCTGTTTTTTTTCCCTTCCCACTGTTGCCAAGTGCTTGCTCTTGCTGGGAATTGGTGGGTCTCTGTAAATAATATTATGAAGAGTATGGTCTAGACCTGCTCTAAATGAAAAATGCCCTGAGATAACTTCTGGTGTGATTTGGCGCTATATAAATAACATTGAATTGAATTGAAGAAAAGAAAAGAACATAAAGAAAGGTTGGTTTACAGGGTAGGAAATGATTTGCAGTCCCATCTCCACAGCGTGTGGGCAAATGACTTATATCTACAGTAACCTGAGAGAAGACAGCTGTAAGATTGAACATGAAACAGAGACAATATCAAGACCTAACTGTCACGACTGTAGTCCAGCAGGTAAACAAGGCCAGATTCAGCTGCTTTGATTGATGGGTGCAGTCAGAACTATTGGACGGGGGGTCAGCAGAGAAAGAGAAAACAGTGTCTAACCCTTCCATGGTCCTGATTTCTCTTTCTCTTTTTTACTTCTGCCGTGTATGGCAACAAAATACATTTCACAGCGATCACATCAAAAGTGGTCCAGATGTGTTTGGTCTTGAGCCAGCAGGACAGATGGGGTTGGCTCTGGTATGCCTCGAGTCAGTGGTGAGCTTTGCAGAGTTGGCGTCGGCCCAGTGTCGGCTCCAGAGCAACTCTGCCCTCTAGCTGGTGAAGCTGTGAGCCAGATAAGGCATGAGCTTCTCCCTTTGGAAGTGACTAATATTGCTGGGGAAATAGCTATAATGAAATAAAGATGAAGTCCAATAAAACTCTTTTACTATGAAATGGGACTGATGGAATAACATGGGTTGAGTTTTAACAATGTATGTTTGTTTCCCTATTCATTGATTCATTTATGTATTTATTTTGTATTCATTCGCATTATTTCCTAATGTCTAATTTATTTATTAATTATTGGCCATTTCGGAGTTTCATACCTGCAGGGCCATAAAGTTGAGCTATAAAAAAGGAGTCTAAAGTTATTTATTATGGCGCTTTTGGATTTAAACCCTTAACATACAGTAATTTTCCCTTTAACTAGCTTTTACGGTTGGAAAAATCATCTCATTTCTCTTAGTTTGACAGTATTGATGTGAAATATTCAAACCCAATACTCCATCTTTGTATGGCTGCATCGTTTCATCAAATTCAAAGTATTCTCAATGTCTTGTGCATCATTTCACATATTTCCCCCAAAATTTCAGCCTGACATATTCGGTACCTTTGGAAACTTTTGGATCTCCACTAGAATTTAAGATAAAGTTTTGTGGGTTTGAACAATTTTCGACTGCACAGCATGAGTTTGCACCAACTGTTAAATACGAAAAGAAAATTAGGAAAGTGTTAAACCGAGCAGCTCTTCATGGTGACAGTCTGGGTCGGTTTGACAAAGCAAGCGATCCTCATTCTCTCCACCATCAAAAAAGAGAAAAAGTGTCAAGTGTTACCAGTTTATATCAATTAAGATTCGGATATTAAAATTTGTTTTCAGACTTGGATGCTGACATCATGAATATAGTTTTCTTCAGAACTTCAGGGTTTGACTGAAGATCAATCATAAATGAGTGTCTGAGAGAGAGACCAGATAGACTAACGAACAGTCAGACGCTGACAGAGTGTCAAAGACAAAACGCTATCATGAGCATGTGTAACCTCATTAAGAGCAGTGAAATAGTTTCATTTGGGTCATTTTACTGACAGTGTTTTATACATGAATTACATTTTGTCAGTTGTAATCATTCTGATGAGATCCTCCTGTGAAGAAGGTTTACAGCTGCCACTGATTGACCCAGCATTGACATTAGATCTCGTCCAGGTAGAAAGTAGTATTATTCTGTGGAAAATATCAATCCTAGAAAAATAGATCAGATTTTCAGAACATACTCAAAGGAATTTGAGATAAAAATCTCAGAGATAACAAGTCTCCATGAATCTGTAAGTTTATTAAATTTGAGTTGATAACTGAATCTGCGGCACTGAAATCATGTTTTCAGTTCACTGAGTGGATATGATGGACATTTGCAACTACATTATTCATTCAAGCGCCGATGCTGTCAGCAGAAAATTGCGTTATTCATACTGAATTGACGATATCACACAGCTATGGGACAATGTGTAGTCCTTCACCATAAAATTGTGCACTCAAAAGAACAGCCCTTTTCATACCAACCCCGCAACAACTGTCAGTGACATGCTTTTAAACCTCACTCCAAAATCAAGTTCCTTTACAACAAATCATTCACCACTGAAGGTGAAAAGCAGGTATTTCAGGATAAATACTAGTCTTTAATTACATTCTTACTCTATTATCTTCATATTTCTATCAGATTTGTTCTGTTCTCATTTTAAGTTCTTGTTGTTGGATGACAATGCCTGTCGGTGGATCGTCTACCACTTTGCTCCAGACTGAAATATCTCATATATCTCATATGCAGGAATCCTAATAACTTTATTGATCTCCTGACTTTTCCTCTGTATCTATATTTCAACATCTACTGGATGGATTTGCACAAAATGTTTGCACATACATTCATGGTCCCCAGAGGATGAATCCTAATGACTTTTCCTCTAGTGCCACCGTGTGAGGTTCACATCAGTGGTTTTTAGTGAAATGTCATATACTGCATGGATTGCATTCATGCACCCATGGATGACTTGTAACTTTGATGATCCCTTAACTTGTCACTTAGCGCCATCATAAGGTTAAAATGTTAATTTGTCCAGTACTTTGTTTTATTACTAAATACCTGCAAAACGAATGACGTACCCATCAGCCTCAGCTGTACTATGTGTTTAGCGCTAATTAGCAAATGTTAGCATGGTAAAACACTAAACTAAAATGTACAGATGAACATTATCCCTGCTAAACATGTTACCGTTGTAATTGTGAGCATGTCATTGTGCTGGCATTTATTTCAAAGCACCACTGTGCCTCACAGAGCCCCAAGCATGGCTGCACACTCTTAGTCTTGTTTTCTTATCTGTTCACTTTCTTACCATTTTGGAAGCCCCTTATCATGAGTGGGTGAGGATTATTGACATGAAATTATAGATCACCCAATGAAAGACAATCATCCCAACTGGGGCCCAATTATTTTTCTTTTCTGGACTTCAGGAAGCTGAAATGGTGAGATGCACTGAGGATGCCAGAAATAGACTGAGCAAGTTCATTCAGTTGAGTTCATGACCAACAATAACAGAGGGAAAGATAGGTCAGGAAAAAAAAAACTATTGATCAAAATAGGCTAAGAGAGAGAAATGGAAAGATACGGATCAGTCTTGCTTTTATCCAGATCCTCATACAGTAAAAGTTTTCTGTACTCCAACTTAAAACACAAACTCTGGAACATGTCACTGCCTGAGATGGATGACTTCTGTCAAACACAGCCAACCCATCTCTGAACTATGGCCAAGACCCCACCTGATTTACATGAAAGTACAGAACAACAAGCCCTAGTCCTCATCCTTTCTCTTTTTTCCACATGGACACATCGAGCCCCTCCCTGACTCGCTTCTGACAGCCTTCACGTCTTAGCTGGGCTAGAGCCACCGAATCCATCATCCTTCTCCAACTCTGCTGCTGCGGCTGTCTGATCAATGATACCACTAATAATAACTGCCACGCTGTCACCTCTGTCTCATCATCCCAACTGGCACAGCCAGGGGCAGCTCTCTGCAGATTGCCTCCACAGATTAGGACTCCATTAGAGAAGCTATTTACCCACCTTTCCTCCCCTCAGGCTCCCCTTCACTTTGTTTGCCCACCAAAAGACCCCATGGAGGACACTGTAACCTTTTTCAAAGTGAGAAATAACTGCTTCATGTATATTGCTCCAGAGGCATCTGATAAAACTGGACTCGGGAGTTCTGTGTCAAAGTACCGCTGCAGTGAGGATCGTCTTAAAGTTTCAACTGTGGGGCTTATGGTAAGAAAATGCATTCAGCCTTTCTCTCTGTGAGCGCCATTCATCATTTTGCCAGTACACACCTCCATAGCATCACCCACACTCGCAGTTAAAGGTTAGCTTGGAACAAGGCCACTCTTCTCCATTTCTCTCTGTGATAAATACGCAGAACCACACTTCGCTTTGCAGGAATGAAAAAGAGTAATAGACACATATATATCTTGTGTGAATGTGTATTTTTTTCAGATATCATTGCAAAAGAATGGCTGAACTCTCTGGTTCACCCCTCCAGGCTGCCTCAATGGCACGACGACAGGAGGAAGTCCCGTAAATCACCGGCCCTGGAACCCCAGCCCATTACAGCACTCACTTAAACCAATCATTAGAGAAAGAAGACCCATTGCATCCCTGCCCTCCTCTGCCATTACCACTTCCATATTAATCACCCGCTTCTCTGCAGAAGGAGCAAAGAAGAACAAAGGTCCCTATTTACCCCCAAAACAATAGTACAGGGTTCTTTTGGCCTTATGAGTAAATTAGTTGGAGCAGTGGAGTTGGAAAGCCCTGCTGCTCAGAATAAAAACTGATGACATATGCTACTGTGAAACCTTAATAAAAGAACATATATAACGTTTTGGAATGATGACCGCTCCCACTGGCTGCTTTAATTAAGCGCAATGAGCCTTGTAAATCCAATATTCACCCAATAGGGAATGATTTGCGGAAAAGAATGGCTTCTATTACACGGTAGAAAAATAGGTATTTAAGCAGATACAAATGATCTATTATGATAATGTAACTCCCCTGTCTCTCAAATTTCCCAAAAGGCAGCAAAAGTGTTTTGAATTTTCAATGCCAATCTGCCCTTACTAGCAGAGAGAAATTACTAGAGTGAATCTCGTCTCTGGCAGTCCATTATCGGACCAGCTTCTCTCCAGGTAATTTCACTGGCAAGCGAGTAGTCCCGATAGACAGAATGGAAAGGAAAAATGTCATATTTCCTCCACCACTCTTTAATTCATGAGTCCTCTGCCTTATCAGACCACTGGAGTCCTGACCTGTTTTACTTTCTGCAAGCATCCATTGTGTGTGTGGGTGTTCTTCCCCCTGAGGACTTCCGTCTTTACCTTCCGTAACACTGTGCAGGCCAAGGTTCCCTTGCTTCCCCCAAGGGACTGATAACACTTCACACATACTGAGTCAAGGGGATGGGGTGGGATAAGGCTTTCAGAATTCAGAATTGGTTTTCCCTAAATTTGATTAGCATTTCATGGTGCTCCATTTTCTCGCCCTGCACCAAGGGCAAGCGGTGGGATTCTGCAGGCTACTTCATATGTGCCATTTGTGCATAAAAATAGCATTAGCAAAAATACTTAACATTTATTTTAAAACTGCTTGGGGCACCAGTAAGGTGGTGTTATCCACTCTGGACCATACAAGGAGTACCAGACGGCTTGACTTAAAAGGAAGTTCCAGTTTATTACAACTTGGGACTCAATTTTGCACATTTGGCCATCACTTCTATTGGCAATAAAAACATTGTAGTCACCAGGTTAATTGCTCAGATCTTGGAACGCTGCAGCGCTGCTAAAAAGAAGTCCAGAGGGGCAAGAAACACAAGCAGTCAGATCATCATGCAGGTTTTAAACCCTCAGATAAGCCAAAATTATTTGGAAAAGACTCAAATGCTAATGGTAAAATTACAACCCAAACTGTCCTTTGTAAACATTCATCCACATCGACAGTTAACAAACAGACCTTCTGGTTCTACTTTGACTTACTGTACTTGCAGTAGTTGAGTGAACACACAGTTTACTTGTGCAAGAGGGATTAATACCAACATTTTGGTAGTGCTCACTCCAAATAAAGTGGTAGATATAATGGCTATACTGTTTGTCTGAGTGTCTGACTTCTCATGTTCTCCCCATCAGATTGTACGGATCGATTAGACCGATAGAAATTATGGACAAAACTACAGAACATAAGACATAAGTTGTAATAAGCCGAAAGCATCCTTTAAATCTCATACATGCATGTTTCCTCTGTCCTAAATAATGTCTCTGATGCTTTCCAATCAGCCCAACGACACAAAGCAGGTTTAATGAATCTGTGCATATAGATAATATCCTCATCTCTGATTGGGTTCATTGCACTGTGATTGAATCTAATCAAATAAAAGCAGAGCAGTTAAAACATAATTAAGAAGAGGATTAGATAGTGGATGGGCTTTTAGTTAAACCCATAAGTCACGAAATTGATCAGAGAGGATGAGCAAAGACGCCGGCTGTCAGGGAAGAGTGCCAGTGAATGACAGATCACAGGTCTGACTGATCACTCGCTGTCGAATGCACTTCTGTGATCAAAACTTGTTGACTGGAAATTTTGTCATAACTTTTGACCCGCTGGTAAATGGATCTTAGCGTCAATACGAATCAGTAGATGAGGGCGAACCATCGGTTTACATCAGTTTTAATATAGAGGCAGCAATATTTACAATACAATTTATGTTATTCATATTGGCAGAAACTCGCAGTAGAATTATGCCAGCCAGGCAGTCTAGATATCTTACCCTTACGGATAGCTGCTTGTGTGGAATGTGGCAAGAGTGAGGTATTACCTGAATACAGCTTTCCATCAATCATAGTAGGCAGACTAATGTTTAAAACTAGGGAGGCACAGCTGAATATACAGCATCCATTTGTCTTGTCCTTCATTATGGTCTTTCTCTATTTGCATTGATTGGCTACAGGAAATGGATGTGAGCAGTGAGAGGAAAGATTTAGAAAAAAAAATGGTGAGTGTGTGTGAGGGAGCGAAGGGGAGATGGAGGGAAGAGACAAAGACAGACAAGATTAGGGGGTTAGAAAAACTAGAGCTAACAGTAACAGAGGAGCAGGTGGAAAACGGACAGCAAAGGCATGTCAGGATTAAGAAAAAATGAAAGAGTGAGACAACGTCAGAGTTAAAGATAATCAAACACACACACGTGCAGCCAGATAATGATCCAGGTTAAGCACAGGTTTGGCCGTCGTCCAGCTGCTCCTGGTCACAGGGAGGTCAAGCAGGCCACATCCATCAGCAAAGAAACGCAGGATAGACTCTTAAATGGCCCGGTTCCTCCCCTTCCAGCCACTACAGAGTGATGACGGCCTTGTCTGAGATAAAGGCCGATCCATTGGTCTGATTTGTGGCCGGTGGGGCAATTTCAATACCCGTCTTTGGCTTGATAGATGAGGCCCCCGTTTGATAAAGGGCCAATTTGCCACGGGGCCAATAGGGATGAAATTGCGGCAGTTGCCTTTATTTTGTCCTCTCCTCAATCCACAGCGAAACAAGGCTGGAGGAAAGGAACCACATCATGCTAAGTAGGCACAGTAAAAACAGAGCTGGGTGGAATATTGCTCTTTTGACTTGTGGCAGAGACTGAGGCTTTCTTTGATCATGAGCATGCATCCTGTTTCTTTAAAAAGTCAGATTTTAGCATATGAATGCAGAAAATAAAATTAAAATGGCTTTGGGTAAGGACTAGGCTGCTCAACAGTACACATGGAATATTATCTATCCCAATCGATAGGCCCAATTCAGCTGCAGTAAAATAAAGACACAAAAAAGAACCACCTCACCCGCCTGTCGATCCTCCCTCTAGACTGAAGCTCACCCTGGATAACTGTCGATGACAAGAGGGGAGAAGTGTCAAACTCAGGCTACCAATCAGAAATCTACAGATTTGATGCCTAGTCCATCGTAATTGTGTGCAGCAGGATGGCGAGTATGCCCGTCGTCACTGCTGAAGTACCTGGATCAAGCTCCTTGATTCCAAATTATATTGAAAGCACCAGCATACTGGCGGAAATCTCTGGAGAAATGTATAGTCTAGAGGCTGCATATGTATCTTTTCAATTTCAAGAAGTCAAGCGCCCAGAATTGCCAAAAGCCTTCGGGAGCACTATGTTCTTCTTTGTTCAGTCCCAGAACGTCTCCATAGTAATTAGGACCATATGTGCTTTAATTGGCACAACTGAGGACAAGGAAGTCTGGTAGGACACTTTAATGTCATGCTTCAAACAGATTAGTTTATTAACTGTTGCTGTTCATCAGTACGGTGACCAGACGTCCCGCTTTGTCCGGCATTGTCCTGACAAATATCTGTAAGACACTAAAAGGTCCACAATTAAAATAATAACTATGATATTATACTTGTTTTTATCATGTTCTGTGAGTATGCTAACGGTTAGCTGTCATGCCGAAGAGAAAGTCTGTGTTTTCTAAAGAGCTACAGGAGGCTTACTTCTTCCTTCGTAAAGTGCCCTTCAATGAAAAAGCTGTTCATGGTGTCCGCGCTGTTGAAAGGTGTGCTTGGTAGGTGTGCTAAGTGCTAAATTAATCGTCCCCCATCCTGGTGAAAACGCCTGTGGTGCATGCATAAGTGCATACATGTGCATGTGCATGGACGTGCGGTACACTTAAGGGGCCCAGTTTGGGGGTTTGAAAATGTGGTCACCCTACTTTTAGCTAACTATAGCTGTTTTTTTGTAATTTTATCAAATTAGTTTGGCTACTGTACAACATTTCCATGTATCCCTTGCAGTGGCGTGTGGTCCATTATGGGTGTTGGGGCACCACCCCTCCTGTAATTCCAATTGTGAAATACATAATTTAATGAAAAATCATTAATGTTATTGTTGTGTTGTGTGTGTATACATTTAAGTTGTTACTCTCACATAAATCATACATTATAACAAACATGCGATGATTTTTTAAAAATAAAAAAGCGCTGTCTACAGAAGGGCGCACTTATATCCGCCTGACGGCGGTATGTGTGTAATATGTTCGGCTCTCCCTGGTGGCCCCTGATTGGTTGACACGGCACCAGAAAATAACTGGATCTGGAAATGTTGCCAAATTGGGAGATTTTCCGCCTATTTAGGTGGCTGTAGGATGGTTTCATGTCGGTAAAAAATTAGCTGGGGTGGGTTGACAAAACTTTAGCCTGATTTGTCACGGTGCAGACATTTTTCTTATTTTTTCAATACCGATATTATTTTCTGGCTAATAAATAAGTAGCAAGAAGAAGTACTGAAACGGAGCAGAGGAGATCGACAGACAGACAGACACGTCACGTAGTTTGGATTCTCTACGGCGGCCTGCTCACGCGAGCATAAACAATGCTTTAGCTAGCCTGCTTGCTTTTCTTGTTTGCCTGTGTGTGTGTGTGTGTGTGTGTGACTAACTCTGACACAGACAACAGAGGACAGAAGCCACGCGCCCGTAAATGACACCAAAACACGGTCGAGACTCTCAGCATAGTTTTTTATTGCGTGACAGTATGGCGGATAGCATGCCAAGATTTAGTAGCCCCACCTAGTGGAAAAGTCACGCCACGCCACTGATCCCTTGGCAACTGCAGACGTACCCTCTGGTGCAAGTACCCCCCCAGTTGTGAAAAAGGCAAATGTCCACACAAAGTGTGTGCAAAAATCAAACATTTTCAAATAAAGTGATGAATGAGAGGCTATAGAGACATATTAGGCATCTGTTAGAAGTGTCAAAAACAGCAGAGATGTTAAATGAAAATAGAAATTTGGAGTATACTTTTCTAAAATATGATATGAACATACAAAACTGTACAAACTTTGAGAATATATATATAATAGACATATTGATGCAAGAGGCATAATGTGATTACACCAACCATTGTTCTGATTGCACCACCTGTGTTCATTACAGTCATGTTGCAGAGCAATAAATCAAAATTCAACTTCTCAGACAGAGATTATCAGTAACCTTGTTTCTGCCTCCCGAGTCTCATTGTACTTGAGAATTTCCCCTGTGTGCACTCTAAAACATCAATGGTAAATTAATTTTAGGAATTGGTCATTTAGCCTATGTTGGAGCAAATAACTCTTTAGGACACACAGAGAATGGCTTTTCACAGAAGAAAAAGAAATACATTGAAATGCTAGGCCAACAATCATTACCCACTGAAACAAATGTCTGCTGAAAACTGCAGCAAGTGTAAGAATATCTTATATCATCTTCTCCACTAACAGGGATTTGATCTAAAACACTTGAAGCAGGAAAAAAAAAATGTAAAAGAGAAGTCTTCCTTTTAAAATCAATGGTACTTGTGCGCCCTGGATCAAGAGCTTTTCTCCTCAAAATCACATGTGATTCCACATAATCATACTTTTCCCCAAAAGTGGATTAATATTTCAAAGTTTAATACTCTTTCAGGGGAATATACTAATTTCACACACTCAGCGTCTCTTTCAACACGTTTGCGTGCATGAATGGATCTCAGTTAGATGTTATCCAGGCCAATCTTGTTTTCATCCTGTAATCTTGTTGATCAATTCTGTTTTCCTCCATGTCATAGCTTGTTGTGTGTCCGCATAAGTGAAAAAATAGGAACATTGATGAACACTGAACACATGAAGCCTCTCATTCACGGCCACCAACTGAGAGGACAATCAGGACAGCTATTCCTGGTCATAAGCCTGAGGGGGCCCTCTGCCTATTACTTTACTAGACAATGTTCAGTGACAGGGCAATTGGTTTTTATAAGCACAAAGCAGCAAGTGTTGTCCCGGTTTTCGACAGTATGTATTTACAGTGGTGGCTTTAAAGGTCCTGAACTGAAATGTCAACCGGCAATAAAAAACAGTCAAAATCAGTAAAAAGAGGTCTACTTTGCATACAAGTATATTCATTTGTGTTCTAGGGGTATTATGTGTCATATTAGTCTATAATCTATAACTGAAAAATTGAAAAGTCAAGCATCAGATATATAGAGATACAGATATTTGTTAGCTCGACTCAGTAGTAATTGTGTTCATCAGTGGTTCCCGACCTTTTTGGCTTGTAATCCTGAAGCACAGTTATAGCTTTACTGTGGACATGAGTTGTGAGCACTGTAACAGAAGAGTGATTATTTTCTACTCTGATTGGTTAAATTGAATAAATAAAGTTTTAGAGACCTGAAGTTGGCAAAAATTAGAGAAAGAAATTATAACTTTAAGTAACAGAAGTCCTTTTTTCTTTCTTATCTCTTTGAAATTCACAGCTGACTAATAGAAGGCAGGTTGAGAAAAATAAAACATTAGTGGTCTTGCCTCTGAATGATTCTTTTCTTTGAAGATTTCTGTGAATACTGGGAAACCATTGTACACAGCTTTTATGATTCTGCCCTAACAGGGACAGACAGGGGGATATTGGAACCCCACTGTGATGTGTTGGCTGTACAGTGCCAAAATTAGATTTATTTACCAGCCATTTATTAACCATTTTGACTGGCCCTCTAATTTCCGGGTAGAACCGGGGGGACTCCAGTGATGTGTATGAGGAACGATTGCATTTAAATCAAAGCAGGATGTAATCAGCCATGCAGGGTGTTGAGTTGACCCTGGGGGATTTAATACTCCATTATTTAAAGCAGGGCGTATCAATGTGAAAATATAACACACACTGGCAAGAGTTACACAAAGCTGTCAAATAATCAAACTAAAAATCGCCAGATTTGTGGTTTCACCAGGCATCAGATCAGTTTTTTGCTTCTCATTGTTTTGTTGTCCACTTCATTTTGGAATAAATACAATGGAAATTTAAACAAAAATTCTCTTTTCTCTCCATATGCACTAAAACTCTGCTGATTGTGTCTAATAAAATGTTGTTGTTCCCATTAGAGTTGTCATTCATATGATAAATAATTATTATTGAGAAGATAATGAGCCTGTAAGCCCAAACCTATGATAAATCATTCTCATGTATAGTCTACATTTTCAGGCTAACAGGAGAGTCTGGAAAGTGGGAAAAGCCGTTGTGCAACTGCAAGATTGCAGGCACAGTTCCCCAGATGATCAGGAAGGATGTTGGACAGGGAAAGTGATGTTCTTATCTCACACATTTACTTTACAGGAATCACTAGAGGTTGCTGCTCCCTGGCGTGTTTGTCTAGCAAGATTGTACGGAAAGCTGCATGCTCAGCAACCTTCTGTAGATAGAAAAAATTGATAAATAGGTAAACTGTCAAACAATTCAAATCACAGAAGTCGCAGGCTGTAATCTTAAAGTCATCAATGTTTGAAGACATAGAAGCTTTCCACATAAAGTGTGGGTCACACTGCCATCTATTGAAAGGTAACATCAACCTACAATGCGTATGCTGCACTGAAAACAGGACTTTTTAAATGAAAGGGAAAGTCTTTCGACTCCTCATCCTCTTGCTCTTCTTATTCATCTATATATTATGAGAATTCTGGCTGCTTCCATTTCACATCATAACAGACTTCTAAATATTATTCACATTTATTTCTTTCTTTATTCTTTTTCTTTTGACTGTTGATCATTTAAAAAAACTGATTTGGATGATTTGACAGTTTGCCTGAGGGGTGAAGTTGGGTACATGCAACCTCCTATAATAAACTCAATAATGAATTTCACATTTACAGTATGTGTAATTTCCCATACAAAGGAAATGAAATTCAATAAACCACTTAGGAAACTAAAAACAGAAAATGAGCCAATTTGATGTTGTTGGAGACGTGTGTATTTTATAAAGATAATGGCGTTTACTTGAGCCAGTACAAAGTGGCTCTGGTTAACTAATGGCTGCTAGGTCTGTGATGAAGGTCTAATACATTTATGTATATATATATAATCAGTCTTATGTGAAAGAAGCCCTCTTGGGAATGCAAGGATGACAATGAAATTAGTGTAGAAATAAAAGAAATACAAATACTAACTTTTTGTCAATAGCATGTACATTATTTTGTCTAAAAATCACACCATAATGATTTGCCTTGGATAGATGTGAAAATTAATGTTATACAATACTACACCTGCCAGTTATGGTGCAAAATGATGCTGATTCATGAGCATATTGTACTGATTGTATATCATGTAGACAAAAGTGAAAGAGGGGGTTGTTCAGTTAAAGCTAGTCTCCCTCCATGTCTCCGTCCATGGTGCTGAAACATTCAAACAGGAGGCCCTCAGTTCTGCAGTATGTGGTCTTTCCCTGATGTCTCCCCTTCAGTGAGCCCTGTAGTGATGACATTTGTTACATACAAAGTGAGCCCTTTGGACCGCAGCAAAGAAAACAAAAGTAAAACGGAAGTTAAAATCAAATAGTCTTTTCAGCCAATCAAAGGAAGTGTTTTCATAACAAAGTTCTCCTGATTGAAATACAAATATTTTAGGCCATAATCTCTTCTGACTGCAATTCAATGTCCAGCATGTTGTAAATAAGCATTTTTTGCACCACCCCCCAAAAAAATCTAGTCACTGTTAAAACCCACACAGTGATTAAAACACACACAATGAAAAGATTTAAAGATTTAAAGCAAAGATTCAATCAGGAGTCTGTACAGGTGGATACACTCTGAGGGATTCATCAAAAGTTCATCAAAACCAAAATTACTTAATGACATTTGTTTTACAAGCTCGCTACTTAATGTAATTAACTACTTTAATGCCATTAATTACTTTAAGTTTGGATCGAAAACATAATACACAGATGCCATTGGTTCAATAAATTCTGATAAATGTAACTACATGTCATGAATAGTGGTAAAGGAATCAGTCTAGATTGATCACCAGCCTAGACATGTAGTGTTATGGATGTCTACTAAAACACCCTTTAATTTTGTTCTTTATGGGCTGGCCAGAAACAAGTCAAGCCAGTGATTGGAAGTCCCGTCCCTGAGCCTAGAAACTGCAGCACTTGTAGATGTGGTTAACAAACTCTGCTGGAGGAAAGGTCAGAGGGTCACTCAAATCAATAGTTCTCTTCCTGCTGCCTGAATGTGCTCTGCAAATTTCATGGCAATAGTTTTGACACGTGTGTGTCAAAGATTGAGAAAACAAACAGATGGAGATGAGCACACCATTGCTGCACCTCTGAGGTTTGAATCTGTTAATTACTTCACTTGGTTTCCCAAATAATAAGGTGTTTAAAGTTCCAAATCCCCAAAGGTCTGGAGAAAAAAAAACACTGTTGGTTCCAGGCAGCAAATCGTTGTGGCCCTTTTTTACAACTATCATAGTCCCGAGAGAGGGAATAATCCCACTTGTGCAATATTAGTAACAACCTTTCCGCTAATTGCTTTAGCGCCATGACAGTGACTTTCTCTCACCACACTATTTTACAGTTTCATGAGCATTAGCAAAGTATATTTCTTCCAAGCCCTTATCCACCAATATGTGCTGAATCATCAATGAATTAAGAAAATGTACACTTACTCGCAAATGCAAATTTACAAAGATGCAGACCGTTTAAGGAATTATAATTATGTCTACAAACATTAAAGAATTCAAGTATCGGCTGTGAAACAATAGCA
The DNA here is from genome assembly GCF_043641665.1 of Enoplosus armatus. Classification (NCBI taxonomy): domain Eukaryota; kingdom Metazoa; phylum Chordata; class Actinopteri; order Centrarchiformes; family Enoplosidae; genus Enoplosus; species Enoplosus armatus. The sequence continues at coordinate 13,147,413 of NC_092197.1, forward strand.
TCTTTATACAACCAGATTCCACTGTACATCAACACAACTACATCAGCTACAGACGGCATTAAACAAGACAGTTAAATAGTAAAAGCTATTAGAGTAAGTATGATTGGATACAGGGACATTGTCGGCACATATGGGCAGACATTTTCCAAGCAATACCTCTTTTGATTACAGCAGGCATGAACAAAGCCCTCAGGTACATGTGGACAGGGTTTATGCATTAAATCATCTAGGTTTCTGCAGTTCAGTTTAAAACACATTAAAAACAACACTACACTGACTCTGGAGCTATTCAGACCATCGATTGTGCATAACCTTGGTAATCTAGTTTAGCTTTGATCATGTTTTCATGAATGATAGAACCATCTATGTCGAGTAGCACTTGAATCAGCAAGTGCTGGTCCACCTGGACTATTTTTGTAAACAGCGGGGCCTAAGGCTCAAACTTGTGTTTGCCTTAAATCCCTTTCAACATTCAAAGATAACACTGTTACCCATTGAGTTCAGGGAGCCAAACACTCCATGAGCGTCTGACAATCTCTTTAAAGATTGTGTTTAGAGCTCTTTTTGACTATGTAGGTGAAAAGAATACACAGACAGTAAAGGCCTGGGACCATAAAGATATCAAGTTGTGTGTGTGTGATGTGTCCAATCCTAAAGCATAAAAGAGTGTGTAAAATTCAGCTTCATGGTATTCAGGTTACACATGCCTGACAGCATTGTTTGAAAATCGGTTGAGTTTCTAAGCTAGCAGTAAATGGCCTTCATTAGTAAGTCGTCACTGGCTCTGATAAGCTCTATCTTCAACCAGGCTGAAACAAACATAAATAATTCAATTCATTTCTCAGAACCAGTCACAATCTGCCACTTGATCTTTTTTCTCATCAGACCTTTATGACATTTTAGTGGAAGCACAATGGTTATATATCTGGTTTCCAGGTTTTACAGGCACAATTCAATCACAGGTAGTGGGCACTTTTCAAGGCACTTTTAAAAAGACCTAATCTTCCATTTCATAGTAAATTCTATAAAGAAGTGTTGGTCGGCAACTCATTCCCTTTCTCAGTTTAAAAAGTGTCAATAGCAAACTCAAATGTGGTTTCGACCTCAGAACAGCAACGAGACAGTTCTAATCAATGCAACAAATTACCTGCTATTAGCTACTGACCAGAGCCCTGTATCTTTCCCCACTCTGGTTTCAGGGCAGTGTTTGATAACATGCACAGAGACAAATGCATGCAGCATTTTTAGCATCAATGTACTATATCACTGCCTAATGATGCAGTATTTAATAGCATCATTACTTTATACAAACGAGACCAGCATATGTACAGTAAGTACAGCTTCTGTCTTATCCCAGTGGTATTGTTAGCGCTCAAAGTTCCATCCATCCATTTTCAGGGCCAGGTCGTGGTGGCTGCAGGCAAGGTAGTCCAGATGTCCCTCTCAGCAGCAAAGTTTACCAACTCCTCCTGGTGTTCCCAAGCCAGCAACCTCTCCAACGTGTTCTGGGTCTACCTTGGTGTCTCTCACCTGTTGGATGTTCCTGGAAAACCTCCAAAGGAAGGCGTCCAAGAGTTATCCTGGTCAGATGTCCCAACCACCTCAACAGGCTCCTTTCAACAAGAAGGAGCAGTGGCTCTGACCTCCCTGTGGATGTCTGAGCTCCTTCCCCCATCACTTAGGCTGAGCCCAGCCACCCTGCCGAGGGAACTCATTTCTGCAATCTCATTCTTTCGGTCACTACCCAAAGCTCATGACCATAGGTGAAGGCTGGAACGTAGATCGAGTGGTAAATCAAAAGGAAGCAATCCACCTTTTTCCAGCAGAGAGCCATGGCCTCAGACAACCACTTCACATTTGAATGCGTAATGAAGGCCACGGTTTGATGAAGCCAACAAAACACATCGTCTGCAAAGACCGGAGAGGCAATTCTGAGCTCCCCTAACTGGACACCCCGTCCGGCTGCCCCTTGAGATCCTATCGATGAAAATCACAAACGGACTTGTGACCAGGGACAATCCTAGCAGAGCCCAACACCCACTAAAAACATGTTTGACTTCCTGTCGAATATATGGACACAGCTCTCACGGCAGTACCTCCCAGAAGACTCCCCAGGGGACATGGCTGTAAGCCTTTTACAAGTCCACAAAACACTGGCTGTGCAAACTCCCATAACTCTGCCCTAGAGCTAGTCCACTGTTCCATGACCAAACTTTCCCAAAGTGCCATTACATCCTGTTATGACATATATGTTGCTACACGGCCCACCTGTACTCATCCCCAGTGTGTTTGTCATTCTTTATTGCTTCTTTGGAAAACTGATAGCCAACCAGCTGGAGAATGAGCCAATAATTATGAAGTATGAATCAACAGCTGACGCCAATCAGCTACTGCAAGCGTCACTTCAGTATTCTGTCTGACTTAATGCTATTCTTCATGACTTCTCAAGTAGAAGAATGTATACACCTACCATTGCCCTCTTTCAAATGTTGGAGATTTCTGTAGTCTGCAGGGATGCGAGATGATGTGGGAGAAAGGATCACATGCAAAAAGCTTTTTTTAAAGAAGTGAGGGTGACAGAGGGATCTGTGAGTGTGCAGCAAAATACCACCCTCTAGACCAACTCAAGTAGAAACTCCTCCTGATGCATGTTTGATAAAAAATTGTCTTTTATCTGTGTTTGTGATGGGTGCCTGTGAGCAAAAAAAAAAAAAAAAGTCAGTAAAAGACCTGAGGTGACTGGTTGAACAAGCAGAGAAGTTCCTGGAGGAGTCAGAGGTTGTCTGGGGAGATCTAAAGACATAAGTGAGGATGTCAGTCAAGGATGAGTTGCAGACAATAACATAGTCGGGGTATGTTATATATTTAGCTGCTAATGGGCTCGAAATTAAAAGATTTGTTCATACTTTTGAGGATAAACTGGTTATTTTACTGTGTGTTGCACCACGCTGTGGAGGAATGAAACTTGTGATCATGCAGATGGTGAAAAGAATAAAGCCTGTGAGAAAATATCAAGAAGAATGAGTAATGGTAGAGTAGAAGAGGTTAAGAGCAGTGGCCTGAAAACTATAATTAAATATGCTAAATCAGAGTGTTGGAGGGTGTGAAACATCAGTGGTGAAAGCATGGTTGGTCAAAGAATGGTATTAGAAAACAAGTCTTAGAAGATGGGAACACTATTGCAACATGTATGTCAATGCAAATCAGTGTTGACTAATGATTAGGAAGGTGTGGAGGAGGAATAAAATTTTATGTGAATCCAATGTGTGATAAATAAGGAAAACTCTAATCCAAACATATTTTTTTGCTGGACAAACTGCATGGGTCGATTCACAGCTGGCAGAAAATCATTTACGTAACGAATGACCTTAGCAATGGGATGTTTTAGAGACTAGATGAAGAAGTGTTAAATGTCAAGGGAAAACGTGCAGTTTTTACATTTTAAAACGTGGAAAGCATGTTACATACCCAGGTTCATACAAGCCAATTGAATTTACAGCTGTAATGTTTAAGATCACGGAGAGGGTAGTAAATGCTTACAAGCTGGAGAAGCAAGGTTATATATTTGAAATACAATTAAAGCATACAAGGTAGTCTTACAACAGTAGTCTTATGTTCACCCAGAAAAAAACAAGAACAAGTGGGGAAGTGGAGGAGCCGGGTTTGAGTAGGGTGGAGAAAGGTCACACAACCTGCTGGACCTGTATTACAACATGACTGTTTCCAAAAACCTGTATAGATCTATCAGTACTGGATAAGATAAGGAAAGAGGATTGTGGAAAGCTGATGATGTTATAAAAAACTGAATTGGGTCACAGATAGATTATATGATTATTTGGGAAAGGCTGCTGCCAGAGGGATTGTCAGTTTTCAACATGAGCAAGACAAGTAACTTTCTTCAGCCGATGCTCTGACAGCACTCCTAGAGGGATGATCTTTGGTCAAGCCTGAAATCACTTTAGAGCTTTTAGTGGCACTGTATTGAGTGGATATGGTTTATATGTTTAGAAAATCAGTCACAAGTAGGCTTGGAAAGCTATGAGATTGTGGATGTCGCCAGTAAAGAAGTCAGTGAGTTGAGATGAATTTGAAAGCTGCCTTAGAGGGATCTGATGGCGGTTTAGGGGGAAAAGCAACAAGGAGATGGCAGAGGGAGTGGGAGAAGGAGAATATGGTATGCCATTATTTCAGCTGGGGACATGTTTTGTAGGTAAGTGATAAATAAAGACTAGTGCGGTCAAGCACTGATATTGGGTAATAAGGCCTTTTTATTTATAATAATGGCCATTTTGCCGATGCTCCAACTCTGTTCGATGGAGTTGAGTTCAGAGTTCTGTGCAGACATGGCCATAGCTACAGTTTTCTTACAAATTGGATTTTTCCATTTGATTTCTTCACTTTACTGTTCAATATATTTTCTGTTAATTTAATTTCCCAACATGATGGTCTAAATGCTGAGCTGATTTACAATGGTTTCATTGTAGTTTTAATTTAATTGACCTTAAAGTAATCAAATTTAAACAAATAGATAGAGTTTAATATTTCCCTATAGCCCAAACTATGAAAATAGTCCACAAAGGTATGTGGATACCACTGTCCACATACTGGTCTGCACCTCTTGATGAAGCCCAGCACGCAAGTAGAGAACGTGTAGTATTCATTACAAACTGTTTGAGGCAGTAATGCCCCAGTGGGGCTATAGCCTGCTGCAAAGCCACACGAAGAAGAAGAGTTAGGTTTTAGATATTTTATGCCCTGGGCTAAGCCTCACGGGCAGCACTTCCTTGGCTGTGTGAGCAATAAATCCCAGCTCTCTTTGTTCTTTTGCCTAAACAAACAGCCCTTTATCCCAACCATGGCCCTTACTCTGGCCTTAACCTTCATTTAATTGCTGGACCAGAACACAGTCTGGAAGCAGGGTTTACCTGAAAGGTTTCACTGAGGGCAAAAACCTCCGGACTATTCTTTCTTTTTTGACTCATGTTATTGGTGTTGTCAGCCAGACAGACTGACGAGAAAACGTGGACGGTGTGCTTTACGTTCTCTGCCCGATGTTTAATTTAACTGTGTTGACAGTTTGACAGTCATTTGGCGTTAATTAATAGAAATAACAGAGTTAAAAAAAAAAGATATAGCTATAAAATGACGGAACAGTCCTCGTTGCTACTACGTAAACAATTAGCAGGTACGTTGGCTAACTGTTGCTAGTATAGAGCTTATTTTACTGTATATTAAACACAGACACACGAGAGCAACGGCACCGTTTCATTTGGCTGTTTTATTTTGTTACCGTACGTTTTTACGTACAGACACAGCTAGCTAGTGACAACAACGTTGAAATGCACGTGTATAGACAGCGTGGTAGACAGCTGTTCCGAGAGCAGGTATATGACTAAGGCTAACGTTAGCTGTTGTTCAATAACTACTGAAGGCATTTCAAAATCCCCCCACACACTAACTCATTTCATGTACTTACTCCACGTGTTCATGTACTTTTCGTTTGACAAAAGCCTGATTTAAAACAGTTTTTTAAAGCTTTATCAGACTAATTGCAAATTAATTTTCAGAGCTCAACAAGAACCCAGTGGAAGGCTTTTCTGCGGGTCTTGTGGATGATGATGACATCTATCAGTGGGAGGTGGTCGTCATTGGACCTCAGGACACGTTGTTGTGAGTGAAGTGATTTACCAGGGATCTTTACATTCACTTGTGGCTGATCTCTATATTCACATGTAATGTCGTGCACGTCTTCAACGCCATCCTCTTTGTCATCTGTAGTGAGGGAGGTTTCTTCAAAGCCACCTTATCCTTCCCACGTGACTATCCTTTGAGGCCTCCCAAGATGAAGTTCATCACAGAAATCTGGCATCCAAATGGTAAGAACTAACTTGAATTAGTCTGTATCAAAGAAAGTATCCAACATCAATGTTTTTTTTAGTCTGCTGTTGGCATGAAAACAAATATTAAGGTAGCCTGTGTAAATACAGCTGCGAAATGCTGAAAATGGCTTTCAATCACAAAAAGTTAACATTATTCTGAAATTTTGTTAACCAGTATCTTCAATCATCATTATATGCAAATATGTTTTGGAGGGAATGGCTTATGAACTTGGGGAGTAATCTCAAATTTCTGTATTGACATTTTAATAAACTGAAACAGCGATCACTAGTTTCTGTGAGTATCTTAGTTTGCAGTTACAGTTCTAAGGTAAAAGTCCCTTGACAAGATTTTCAGGGTCTCTTAACTGGTTTAAATGTATTAGCTTTGTGTGCAGAGCTGCAATATAGCTTCTAATCTTCTGCTTCAGTATGGACATGTCAGGAATCTGTGTATTCTTGTTTTCTGCCAGTGGCAAAAAATGGCGACGTCTGCATCTCCATTCTGCATGAACCTGGCGAGGACAAGTATGGCTATGAGAAGCCTGAGGAGCGCTGGCTGCCAATCCATACTGTAGAGACCATCATGATCAGTGTTATCTCCATGTTGGCAGACCCCAATGGAGACTCTCCAGCCAATGTGGATGCTGCTGTAAGTACCCACTGTCTCGCATAAGGACGCTCATAAGCTGGGGTTAGGTTGCAGACTTTTTTTATTCTCCAGAGATATAAATGTTCCAGACTTAATTTGAGTATTTGGATTTGTAATTGGACAAGTTAAATCCGAGAAGCTACAGGGAACCAATGGAAATGTTTATTCCTAATCTCTGTGTATATATGTATACATGTGGAGAAGAGTAAGTAAGTAAATAACTTTTTGTGCAACACGTATGGTCAAGAAGTAGTTAGAAACGAAGCACAAGAGGAAGTACAGTTACAGCACTATTTCATGTTGTTGATAGACTTCTTATGTATCTAACATCCTGCAGAAAGAGTGGCGGGATGATCCTGCAGGCGTTTTTAAGAAAAAGGTGGCACGCTGTGTGCGGAGGAGTCAAGAGATGGCTTTTGACTAAGGCATCAACACAGTAAGTACAACCAGTTGCCAGGATTCATCATAGTGTAATTGCACACAGTGAAGTTACTGTTGTTGCCCATCTCGGTGATGTCTTTCCTTGTAAAACCATGTAAGTGTAGTGCTGTAGGTTTACACAGCATTAACCAATGATGATAACCAAACTGAGATGTTCGTTTTGTTTCAGGTTGGCACTGCACAGGGGGATTTGACAACTGGTTACACTTAAGTTGGCTAGATGACCATGGGGCACAACATCAACTAGCCACCCAAAGAAGAAAAACACTCACAAAAGACACAACAAAATGATAAACCCAGATTTCTCTACTAATTTGTGTGTGCAGTTTGAGAGTTGTTGATATTTATGAATATTGCTGAATGGCAGTGGCATTCATGCTGCCAGAAGTTCCATGTTACTTTTCAGTTTTCCACCATTAGTTGCACAGGACACCATTTCTGGTCGAGCATCAGCACTTCACTTGCAGAAAGATGAATTATACAGCCAGTTATGTACATATTCGTCAGATTAGGAGAAATGATCCCCTCTGACAAATGCCCCATTTTCTAAAGTTAGTTAACATTATATTTACCTATTTATTTAGAGTGAGATTATTTTAAGATGCATATCGTCTGTTATGGAGTTTTTTTCTTTTTCTTTTCAACCTGCCACACTGAGCCATCCAGTCTAAAGTTATTTCATCAATTATGCAATTTTTGAGTATTTGCAGTCATTAAAGAGATGGAAATACAGACACTGGCTTTCCTTTCCCTGCACACCTCAAGTGTTCTGCAGAGAAAGTGTTCCTTCTTTCCCTGAGGGGGGAACTTATCACCCAGCGCTGCCTTAACTTTGACTACCAGCTAAGGAAACCTATCCTCAATAAGGGCTGCGTCTGAAGGCTTGTTTTGAATCCAGACTATTGTGGACAAACCAAAGAGAACACACCGTTAAATCTATTTTAGTGCTAAATTTTTTACCTGTGTAAATATAAACTATTTGTCCTTTCTTGGAAAAACTGTCAAACTTTTTGAACATTGCACGTGTACAGAGAAAATGCATTCACCTTGCCTATGGGAGAGGTGGTGTGTTGATATTGTACAGTAGCGCTTCAAATAGATCTTTTTCTCAGAAGACATTTTGATATATCACAATAGGAAAAGCACAGGTGTATAATATTCATGATGGCTGAATTCAATTTTGCTGGCTCACTGTCATGCTTACTGGGAGGCTTCAACGAATGAAGCCATTGTTAATGTTATTAGTAAAACCTGTGTTTCAAAAAAGTCAAAATATTTGCTGAGAAAAGGCTATACCACCCACAAAATGATCTGCTGATCATGTGACTTAATAGAGCTCAATAATTATAGCAATTTTTATGCTTAGTAAGGAATAATTGGTGTGCAATTGCACCCACTTTTTAAATGAATGATACATTGTGAAAACAAGTAATAAACCTCATTGTGGACATTGTTGACTGACTGGTGAAGTGTTTCTACCGCTCCGTTATACAACTTAGCCTTCATCATAAATCAGGACGTGTCTACAGCTCACTGACATCTAACTTTTCATATTGAACTTCATTCAGACCTACTGTTAATCAAGACCCAATAAGAAACAAAACACAGTACCACATTTTCCAATCTCCATGATTGCTTTATTGAATTAAGCACCAGCTCAATATGATCAACATCCACACAAAAGAAGACATATCCTTAAACTGAAAGAGTATAAAATCATCTTAGCAACACAAAAGCAGAGCTCTCCCACCCCACCCAAAGAGAAATCCATCCATCCATCCATCCATCTTGCAGGTGTAGAATAGAAACCGTGGGTCCTGAGTCGTTCACTGTCCAGGAGCTGACAGACTCTTGTTCATGAACTGCCTCTTGACAAAGCACACCCACCACTGAAAGAAACACAGCTCTGTTAAGAAAAGTGTCTGAAGCTTCTGCACTCAAACAACCTCAACATAACAACTGGGCACAACACAAGACAACAGGATACGGATTGTTTTAGAGCTGAAATGAATTCACAACTCCAACATGGAACTCAATATGTTGAGTGACAATCTATTGATACAGTGAATGTGCTATGTTAATGTTCCTGATGGAGCAAATCTGGATATAGACCCTTGTGAAACAACTATAGCTCAATTCTCTATGATGTCCTCTTCTCGAGTAACAAAGCCTTGTTTCATATTACAATCTAAACTGCCTTGGATGCAGTTAACTCTGTGATTATAATCTCAGTAAAAGTTGCTTGAGCCCTGATCGTTTCATTTAAACACAGGAAATGTGGGTCAGAGCCGGCATGACCGATGCACCTTACTTGTCATGTTTTGTAACCAGATCAGAATTGCCAATTACCTTGTGCAAGTGCTACGTGCACATAAGGCTGTAGTGGTGTTATTTTGGAAATGTTGGACTCACCTTGCTGGGTTTGTCAGTCTGGGGGTCAAACACGCGGTCACATAGTCTCAAGCCAGTCTCCTGGCGGATCTGCTGGAGGTACGCCCTCATAGTCTCTGGAAAAGGTTGCAGAACCAGTATTACCATCACAGACACACCATAGCATAACATTTCATTCATTACTGCTACATCAATACTGGGAGAGGGAACCTTAAGCTTTGTTTATGCTCGTACAAGACAACAAGGTGGGGGCCTCCGCAGATGGCATGTGAGCTACTAGCACACACAGAGGCTTTTATGCTCTGTGTTCTCCGTTGCAGTATTCTGTGAAACGCCACGGGGCGCACAAAAAATATTTTGTGAAGAAGCAAACATGGCTGCACGCTCTGCTATACAGCTCCTCAATGCTGAGGAAGAATTGTTCCGTGCATGGTTAATAAACAGAAAAAAGCAACAAAGGAGGAGATGGTCTGTCCGTGAGGCCATTAAGGCGATTTGACGGTCCCTCTGGTCTCTGTCCCTGTTCGCCTTGTCTACCTTCAAACTCATTCATCTTGAAATGAAAAGCCCTGCACGCTGCATAAATACAGCTTGAGGCACTACTTAAATTGTTGACCTCCCAACTTAAATATTTTAGCTTTACAGAAAAAGCCAGTGTTAATAGTCAGAAGTGAAAGGGAAAACACAATTGTGACAATTATAATAGGATTCACTGCAAAGCCAACATGGATGTAGAGTTATTTTAGCTAAATTAACATCTCAGCCACTCCATATCTCTAGGGATGATTAAATATCCAGGCCCACTTCCACTGAGTTTCATCAACAGGGAAACCACACAAGCATGAAACAGCATTTCCAACCTCCGATCCTTAAGGCTCTGGTCAGCATTACTATTTTTGGCTTGATATTACTTCATGCTGGGAATTAAATGAAATATGAGAAGGGTACAAGGAAACTGGCGCTAATGCAGAGTACAGACTTATGAAACACCATTAATGGGCCTCAAAGATTTACTGCTAACAATCAGTAGAAATAAAGTGAAATGTCCATCTGAACAAGACTCTTTTGTTTTCTTTTTATTCTTGGTAAACTGAGGCAGCCCAACAGGTATCAACCTAGTTTATGGTGCTGGTTCTTACCTTCCTCCTGCTTGTTTGTAGGTTTAACATACATAGCGTTGAGAGGGAATCCAGGTTCTCCAGGAATGGGAAAGTTAGTGATGCCAAGAGTGTACATCTCCTTCTCTCCCTGGCTCCTGGAGCTGCACTGTAAAGAGCAACACATACACCAACGCAAAGGGTTAGCTCACCTGTTTTACTTGCACCCATTTGAATAGGCATTCAAGCAGCTAATTTCTCCTCCCTGTGAGTGAGGAAAAACCATTCACATTCTACTTATCATTTAATGACTCCCTAAAACCCACCTAGTAAGCCCCCGTGGGTCTTGGTTGAGAAACCCTACTTTGGTACAAGCCTTTTAATTGTTGCTTAGCGTATTAAAATTAGCATGGAGCCAGTGCAAATTGCAGACGTCCACCTCTGTAACATTAAGAAATACACAGTTTACCTTCTGTAGCCTCTTTAGGCATTCGGAAATGTACAGTGTGACATAGATCAGCGTCCTGTCCGCCTCATTCTGAAAGAAACACACACACACACACACAACTGGTTAAAATACCTGGAATTAGACTGAAAAAATGAGACTGTATTTCCACTGTATTTCATCAAGTATAAATGTTATTGTAATTAGTACAGTTGCAGCCAGGTCTGAACATTTAAAAGGTTGCATGATTTAAATCATGAGCAACTATGCATAGCTGAGGGGAAGAAGCAAGCTGGGGCATGTGGACGAATGAAATGCACAGCTGCTTCAAGACAGAGAGAGAGAGAGATGGGGTAGAGAAAATGCATACAGGAACAGGCACACTAGTGAGGGACTCACTTGTACCTCACCCAAATATCTTAACTGTCAAAACAACCTCTACACTTCTTCTGTTTCTTATTTTTGTGAGATTTGTCTCGGTTGAATGTCTGCATGTAGCAAAGTTCTTATTTTAAGTGTTATGCACATAAATGTTCATTTTCTTTAAACACTTCCTTAAATGATGTATAAATGCAAGCTGCCAATACAAGTGACGGTACATTTCTTACCTTGATTTCATAGTTCTTAAAGAAAACATTGGCCTTGAAGTAGTAGATAGCCTCATCAATGATGTCTGACTCTATGCCTGAAATGAAACAAAGGCATCAAAAATAAAAGACTAAATTCAATACATATGATGTATTTAAGAATTTACATTTATAAGAGTTGTCAAACTGTCATTTCCTGTTTTGATCACCTCATATCTTTTTTTTGGGTTTGTGATATAAAGGCTGCTGAGAAACCATTTCAAGTAGCCAAACCCCTATTGCTTGTGTCAGATATTACACAATTATAATCTATTCTAATCTAGTCATATTCTGGCAATTGTTATTTTGCAATGGAGAAAAACACATCAATCATGACCCCACTATGTAGCACTGAATCAAATCTTATGTTGTGTGGATCATTACATCTTTAGGTGATATGTACTGATGTAATACTCCAACACTTCTACTAAATCTGAGGGCACTCACTTCTTTACAGACACTGAAAGGCTAGAAATGTCAAGATACATTCATGAAGAAGTTGAATTTAAGGATGCACTCTTCAGGCCATATATGGAAGTGAAGCTGAAGCAAGTATCAGGAACTGAGCAACGTGTCATAATAAGGTAACGTTATGGACACGGCATAAAGCTGATTAAAGCAGGAGAATAAACCATTAAAACGTTAACATAACGTGTGTGTTTCTGTGATCAAGAGGGGTTGGCTGCACTTTGTGTTCATTAAAACGACCATACAGCCTTACCGTCTCCTCTGGCTGGTCCCTTGAACTGGGTTTTGAGGGGAAGCAAAGCCATATTCCCCACCAGCCTGGTTTCAGGGACCATCAGGCTCGAGTGATACGCCTTACAAACGAGAGAAAAAGTTGCTGTCACATATATTTGCTGGGTTACATTTCTGTCAGATAGCATCGGTGACATCTCTTTTACCGCCACCTCCGTTGTTACAGCCACGCTATCACAATAGCAAACAACACATTTTAAACACACTAAACTTGCTAAACTAAAGAATTTGCAGAAACAAAAGACTTTGTGCTTTTTGACATGTCAACATCTCTCCATCGCGACGAAATGCTAGCTAGCATACTATGCTAACGAGACTCGTCGTCACAGCTAACGTTAACTCGGCAGGCCCAGCGCAGTTTTTATGCAGGTTTTATGCTCTAAACCTCATAGAAGACGCTTCTGTTGGTTAATAGTCATGGAGGATTTACTCACCGGCATGTTGAGATATATATATCAGTCCAACTGCTCAGCGAGAGAAAAATAGTAGCACCGTAAAACCCTGCTTCCGCCTGTACCACCCTTCAGCTATACAGGAAGTGGTTACATGCTATGTAGCGTAGCGGCCACATGGAGGCGCTAACACACCGCTTTTCTTCACAACAGACAGTCAAGTTGTACATTTTGTGTAATATTTTATTCAAAAAATATAGCATTAATAAATGTATTTAATAACAACTCTTTAAACTTAAACATTGTCCTGAAATAATTAAACATGGTTGATATCACACATTTCTTGAGTCATCAAAACGGCACACAAAAACACATGACACAAGATATCCATGATCTTCAGGGTACGCCTTTCTCCCCTTTCTCAGTGTCCTTGCAGTCACAAGCCATTCTCCACCTGAACGTGGATTGTGCATCTTGGTTCTTCATCAGTCTCAAATGTGTTTTAACTCTGACAAGTCTCTTTTTTTTTTTTTTTTGCAGAATTCATGAAGTCACATTACTCTTCAGCTGTCCACGTTGTCTTGAAAAGTCTCATCATAATTTAGGTTAGCAGGCTCTTCATCTACCTCCTGTGGGAAAAGAAAGGAGGGGAATAACAAATACATTAATACGTTGTTTTACTAATACACTGTAATTACGTTACAACATATTGTTAAATTATATTTTATTGTGTTTGTTTCTTCACCTTAGGCTCCTTGAACTCCAGGTCCTCTCCATACTGTATAGAGAAGTCAATGTGTTGCAGTACTATGTTAATACCTTCCTCGTCTGTGCGGTCAAAAGGCAGGAATCTCACCATACTGTAGTCATCAATCTGGACACACGGACAGAGAGACTGTCTCATTAAAGCAATTCTAAATTCTGATCCAAAATTAAATGCAGTAACAAATGAAGGGCTTCACCTACCAGACCACAGATGGCTTTTGTCAGCTTCTTGAACTTTGTGCTTCTGATGTTATCGGAGTTATCTTCCATCATTGAGTACATGTCTGGGTCCAGGTACCTGGCGAAAAAGGAAAGCAAAACATAATGGAGTGCTGCTTCCATATGAAAAACCTGTTTTATTTGCAAACTTTTCCATTTAAAATTGAAAAGATAATTCAGTAATACTAACCTTTTATTCACTATAACCCTTCCTTTACTTGGGTCTTAGTACCAACATTAAGTTGTTTCATGTGAGCTAAACACACATAACACTGTTGTACTGTACTCATATGAAACTTACTTTTCAATCTCCTTCTTGGCTTTGGGACTAAGCAGGTCCATTTTTGTCATGATGTTTACTTGAGGGATTTCTAATGACACCATGGCACTCAGGGCAGCCATGACTCCTGAGATGAACTGCAGTTAGAGAAGAGGGAAGATGTGAGACTCCATGCTTGCTTTCATTACTAAATGAAGCGTGTTTAGACACAAAGGGAACTCAAACAAACAGATGAAGATAATGGGGAGATCGTCTGTTACCTTAAAAGACTCCACCATGAACTGAGAGTCTACCAGAAAGACCCCACACACCCGAAACTCCCACTGCTGGAGCTGTTCCACCAGCTGCCTCATTACAGGGAGGTGTGTGTAAAGTTCAATCTGACCTGCAAAAACAAGCCACATGTCAAAACTGTATTAGAGCTGTGAGAACATAGCTCCAAAACTGGGACAAACTGTATCTGTAGTGCTGATGTAAATACAACTGACACAGTAATTCATGACCACAAAGCTGTAATAAAACTATGGCAAATCTCGTCTTAGTGTGTCACATGTTTTCTTTCTTAATGAATTCGTGTTCTCCTTCAGTTCTAAAGCGTGTTACTAAAGCTGTCTTGCTCGTCGAACACAAGGGTCCGAAAAGTGTTTATTTTTATATGATTTTGCCTATAGTAATGACAATGTGTACTTTCAACTCTTAACATACTGGGCCATACACAAACAGGGCCATCTTGCACTAGCTTCAGCATGTCTCTGCCATGATGTTTACCTGGGCAGTCGAACAGTATGTAGTCATCCTCTACATGACCCAGGGTTTCCTCCAGCCAGTCAAAGTTGTTGGCGAAGTACTCCATGCAGAAGACCAGGCCTCCGTTGGGGCCAAATCTGAGAGAATGGTCTTCCATCACGTCATCCACCTGGATGAGCTCACGGATGTCTGAGGACACAGAAACAATGAGGTTATCTTGTAGAACAAAAGAACCCTTGCTATAAGTATACTAAAGGTAATAGCAAATAAAATATTACAGTAAAAACCATTAAATCTCAATTGTAATTAGATTTTGTGGGTTTCTCTGATATATATATTTTATGGTATATTATTTTGCACTGTTTTTGTATTGTTGAGATTACCAGTTTAGTGAGTTGTTATATTGTATGTGAACCAACTCATCCATCTATCCTTCTATCTATTATGAGCAAACCATATTTTAGTGCTTCTGTGTTTTTAAATTAGACCTAAAACACCATTTAAACTCAATATAAGCATGTAATAACACATACTATTTGAATCTTACCTAAACCTATTTGTGTTTTTATTTTATTTTAGCCTTCACTTCTGAGTTATGTACACCTAAGACATGTACTCTTTGTAATGGACACATGCTGTACTCACCTGCCATGACAGGGTAATCAAAGTGCTCAGCTGCTGGGTCCAGATTGACCACCTGAACAGAGCGGTTTATGGACTCTGAATGCTGGACCATGGTGGAGCAGTAGGTACTCTGAAACAGAAAATAAAACTCCAACAATAAACAAATGAAAGGCAGATAAAGTTATAGCTTGAACTTGGTCTATGTGGAAGACAACCTCATGCCTTAGCATAGCGCTTTAGCCGAATAGCATAACAAGGCATTTCAGCGCGTATAATTGAATGATTGTTAACTTACCTTCCCGCTACCGGCCGGGCCCATCACTAGCTGCGCATAACGAGGCATTTTGCCTCAGTGAAAAGGTGTTGTGGTAAAATTAAGCTGGCTGATATAGCTAGCTATATTCTGTGTACTGATGCCTTGGCACTTCTTCTTGTTTTCAGGGACATTCACGCCCGTTGTAAGGCTCACTGCTGCCACCTACTGACCAGAGTGTGACATAAAGGAGTCATGCCATCATGGATAGATGGCGTCTTGACATCTGTAGCAACTGTTAAACTGAAAATGTCAAATTAAGGAGTACTCTTTATTGATCAACACATCAGACTGTAACGTTACTTCAACCAAGATCTAATTTAGGCAGAAATTGCGTTGTGTTTTTCCTCTTAGAAATAGCTTTCAGATCGGTCCTTGTCATTAAAGGAGAAGACTAATAAATCAACCCCTTATCACGAGAAAACGAGCTTTGCTATCTCGAGATAACGACATTAAAAACATATTGCAAGCAAGCCTGCTCGGCTTCCGAAGGCTTGAGATTGTCATATTTAGATTTTTTTCTGCCCTGTGGAGGGCGACAGCGCGCCCAGACGCGTTTAAATTGACAATCCCAGAAGAAGAAAAAGAAGAAGAGGAAGCAACAAATTGAAACTGAAATATTAGCATGCAAAACTGATGCAAAGGCAGTTCATGATTATCAAGCAACCATGCTCCTGCTACCCGCCCAGAAGTGGTGACCTGACTCTAATATCTGTCATTGCTGGAAAGAAAAATGTCTCGAGACTCACGACAGTGAATGGAGTTTAGAGAAAGCTGGACTTCTTATTGGTAGGTGAGATCATTCGTCATGTCCCGTCTTGTAACGTTACTGCAATTCAGTGCAATGTAGTTGGTCGGTTACGTGGACTTTATTACCTCGACTGTGCTCGTGTGTCATACTGTGAGTGCTTAGCTGCCAAACACAGCAGCCAGACCCAAGACATTCTTGTTTAACCAGGCTAAAGGGTAGCTATGTTTATGATTCAACTAGCTGCGAGCGGTAATGGCCCGGTTGAGCTCGGATTTTGAAGACCAGCCGTTTGTCGTTTAACTCAAGCTATAATGTCCAACTGCAGAGGAGCTTCCAAAAGTGAAACCACACAACGTTGTCTATCGACGTCAGCAGTATTCAGAATGACAACAAATTACTAGCGAGGCAAGGCAACTCTACGCTAACACTGAACTTAGCTAGCAGTGTGGGCAGCAGCAACTTAATTGTAAGCTTATGGTAGAATGCTAGCTGACAATGTCAGGAAAGTAAACAACAACGGCTTCCTAGATATGTTGGGATTTTGTTATCAGATTGGATGACAGGTATTGGAAATTTGAATAATGGTAATTGTCCAGTAATGTTAGCTAGCTTGTTTGTTTGATATGCTAACGATAAGAAGGCTTTGATACTCTACTAATGTTACAGGTTTGTAGCTTAATACTGACAATGCTACTTGTTTTCATAAATTAAATTTGCTGAAACATTTTTACTAGTAAGACATGACAGAACTTCTTTTTCTTGGCTCATATTGAGGAGATGGGCAGTTATAACTTCAGTCAGACCAGCTTTTGTTTTTCTATGCAGTTAAGTTATTATGCTAATGAATTTTAATTTGTTCATTTTGAGTAGAGTCATTGTGAACCCTAACCCAAATATTTCAGTATTTGACAAATGTACAAAGCTCTCTTTTCTTTTACTATTTCTATAGAGAGCTTATGGAACTTCCAGTGTCCAGAGAAATGCTAACCTTTTTCTTTGTTTTCTAGTGCTGTAGGCTATGAGTGTGGGTGATGGAGGACAGTCAATGTGGGGACTTGGACTACCTGATCCAAGATGAGGACACCCTCATTGAGGGTGTCAGCAACCAGGTCTTATTTGTTGTGGTGCTCAGTATCACCTTCCTTGCAGGTATCCTCACTCTGCTCTGCAGGTAAGCAGCAAATCCAGGATATTTATATTATATTGTATCACAAACTTTTGATTATTCAGATAGCTTATAATGATAGATAGATTGCTCTAACGTTTTTGAGAAACTCATTTTGAAAAGAGGTAAATATATAACTATATAAACACCAAAGCTTGACTGCTGTTTCAGCCTCACAAAGGAGAACTTGTCTCCACTGCAAAACATTAGTTTAGCTACTGTGTTATCAAAACTTTACTTGGTGTTTTGCATTAGCTTTCCAAATCATTTGCTAAGTGAAAAATTTGGACATTAAAATTGTCTCGTCAGTTTGCATAGCTTTATGTTTTAGCTCAGGAATATTATCATGCCAAATGTCTGCCTTTTGACCTTGTAGACAAGAGGAGCAGAACATTCATCCAGAGAATCAGGAGCACGTTCGAGCCGTCCGACAGCAGCTCCAAACAGAGCAGGTACGCAAGCAAATATAACTGATGACTGTTTTTTATCTTTCATATGTTTGTATTTTTTTTTCAGTGAGGAGATCAATTTCAAAATCATCTGCTCTATGATTACTTGTATATATTAAACTTTCTTATGTGTTTTTGATTTGTATGTATTTGATTTCTTTCTGTCAGGATGAAAATACTCAGGCGGAGGCCAGGCAGCAGTATTACACAGACATGTCTTGTCCTGTGTGTTTACAGCAGGCTGTTCTGCCTGTGGAAACCAATTGTGGACACCTTTTCTGTGGTAAGACTGTCATGCAGGTTCTAGAACAAAACACAATATTAAACAGTCATTGTCACTTCTTGAGTATGTTTTCTCAGCTATATTTTGTTAGTATTCGATGCTGACATGGTTTAAAATTAACCAAATCATAATTGAGTTTGTCTATATATTTCTTGTTTTTTAGAGTTGCCTAAGAGTTGTTAGGTCTTTTTTATTTGTACTTGTGCCATGTTCATTTTGTAAAGTGCTGTCTTTTTCCTGCATAGGCTCCTGCATTATAGCCTACTGGAGGTATGGCACCTGGCTGGGTGCTATCAACTGCCCCATCTGCAGACAAATGGTGAGACTTTTAATAAATGTTGGATGTAGAATAGTTAACATGAGCTTTTAATTTTACCATATTTTTTCCATGCCAGACAACAGGTAGCTGTTAGTATCACTTGCCTTCAAATTTACCCATAGAGATAAATGCTGAATTCACATCTATTAAGACTTGCTAATGTTTGTATTTAATTTTATAATTTTCAGTCTAATTGTTTTCTGTTTGTTATTGTCAAATTCAAAGTCAAAAAGGATGAATGATATTTGTGTCAATGAGGGGTGAGGTAGTAGTCCTCATCCCCCCTCTTCTCTCACCTCTTTAGTCCAAGCTTGATGTCATCCCTGGGTACACAGTGTCACTGTCTCCTCAATCAAATGTTTTTATTTATGTAGGTGTGCACCATATAATTCCTTTTTGGCATCCGTATTGTCATGTATTGAGTTTTTCCTTTTCCTTGCCCAGGTAACGCTGCTTTTCCCACTATTTCATGAACACACCGCTCCTCAGAGGGTCCAGGATGGCGAAGCAGAACCTCTGCTGATATTAAGAGACATTAACGATTACAATTGCAGGTTCTCAGGCCAGCCAAGATCTGTGAGTACACTACAGGATAGCTTGACTTACTTTATACAATATTCATATTTAAATAACGTGTATGGATTGAAGATGCTACTAGAGACATTTTCATTGTCCTGTTATAAATGTTATTGAAATAAGTTAAAAGCAGTATTCGTTACTATGCTTTTGAGTACTAAAAAGAGAAATATTTTTTAAATTTCCCTCCACAGTGTGTATAATCTGTAGCACTGCTGGTAAAATATGCAAGTATGCAAATGAGATACTGACTGCAGTGCATTATTATTCAGGGGAGTATATTTAGAACAGACTCCCATAATATTTTCTCTCCTCTGTCTTCTCAGTATATGGACAGGCTGCGAGATGTGCCCACCCTGCTTCGTCACGCCTTTAGGGAGATGTTTTCTGTGGGTGGCCTCTTCTGGATGTTCAGGATTCGTATTCTCCTCTGCCTGGTTGGTGCTCTAACCTACCTGGCCTCGCCACTCGACATCCTCCCCGAGGCGCTTTTTGGTCTCCTGGGATTCATGGACGACTTCTTTGTAATCCTGCTTCTCTTTGTGTACATCTCTATCATGTACAGAGAGGTGGTCACACAGAGACTGAATGGCTAGGGTGCTCACTCATAAAAGAGGCCTCGGCTGGTTAATGTCAGGGTCAGGGGAAGAGGTGAATGCAGCATCTGAGGTGGACATGTAAAAGACTGAATAAATACTCAAAGGACAGCTGATCAATAATTCTGGTTCGCTCAGAGAGGTTTACTTTGAAGCCTGGGGTGTTACTTCATCACTGGAGAGGAGTTAGCGAAAAAATCAAGCTCTGGATGTTGACTCTGTATATAGAATCCACCATTAACGGCTCAGAGATTGAATGTGGTCAAGGTGAACAGCAATACAGCACAAGGATGGCTGTGTAGGGATGTGATGTTGTGAATAAATACATTGAACCAGTCTGTGTAAGCCAGGGAAATCTTTTCGGTCCATTTCAGCTACTTGAGAGAGATCCCTAACTGAATGACTAGCATCACTACCAGCCAACTCTTTGACAGCATTGCCAAAAGTAGTAATTTGGTTAATGTGCATATCATCATAATTGAGACTATTGTGTAATATAATGTGATCTTCATTTTCTGTATTGATGGCAGTGTCTTGATTTATATGCATTTAAAGTTTGCTGTCTGCATCCAGATTGTTGACTGTCAGACAAATTTATGTCACTGGAACCATCTTTCTGTGGCTGTTAGAGCCTGTTTGGTCAATTAAACTGATGATGCACTTATATAAGTAACCTGTGACTATGCATATTCATAATGTTGACTTAAACACAGCTTTTCATGCTGGTGTGGGGGGGGGGAAACCCCTGAATCATTTCACCTCCAACAGTTTACATTTATTGATCCCATCTGATGAAATCTGAACCACTCTGCATGCGTCCACATGAACTGACGATGTGCAGGACAACCTGATCGTTGCATCATAACTTCTGAATTGGCAGAAATACACACATGTAATACCTTGATGATAAAAAGAAGACAAACCAAATGTATCAAAGAGTAATTATAGATCATGCTGAATGTAAACACGTTATGAATGTTAACTCTCAAAGTTTACTGTGCCACTCTAAAACATAATTATGAGTCTGGGTGTTTGTCTCCTGTATAGATCGTACAGTCCTAATCAGTGAACACAATGCCACAAAGCTTTTCAGATTCTTCAATTAATGTTTGGAACATCAGTATTCTACTTATTTTTAAATCTGTAAGTAAATTAAATAATCAATATTTAAAAATGACAATGATGTTAACATGTTGTACAGTGTCTGATTCAGTTGATTTTTGTAAGTATTTTGCAATGGGTATATGCTTATTTGGAGAAGTAACATTATCTTGGGGACTAAATGGATGTCAAATGAATGAGTGGGATATCAGACTATTGAAGAGCTCTGTTAAGAATTTATGGTGGTGCACAGTAAAGATGCAGTTCCTGTTTGTAACCTTTTGACTCATGACTCCTTAAATGAAAGAGATATTCAATTTTCTGGTTTATGTGTTTATCAGAGGCAAGGCCAAAAGTTATTAATAGATGAATACATATAAAACAATCAGCAAGAGTAGATCTTAAATTTGTAGAGCTATAATTATTTTCTGTTCCTGTTCCTTTTCTTGGCACCCTAAAGTTACTGTGGGCCTATGAGGGGTCCCGACCCTCAGTCTGAAAATGGCTGCTTCAGAGTTGCAACTGAAACTGTATCCAGGCCATTTGCTTTCTTGGGGCTCTATTTGCTGAGCTAGCACTGGCCTTCATGTTCATGAATAGTAGAAGGAGGGGGTTGAGGCTCGTGTGGCGGATTAACAGTCAACTGTAAAATTCATTCAGTTTGTTTGACAGTTTCAGATCACTAAAAAGAGACCATCAGTTCCCTCTTGGAATGTCTTACTTTAAGGCGTGGCACATGCCAAGCTGTGTCATACCTTTTCACTGTCTTTACTGATTAGTGTCTCCTCTACTTCCACATCTCTGGGGTGTTTGAGCAACCTCCACCCTTTTGTTTTTTAAGCCAACCTGGAGCCAACGAAAGCAACATGTGGTGTAAATGCCACTGCTGTTCTACAGCTGAGAACCGGTTAGGTGAGAGTCTTACCCTGGTGGGAAAATACTGCAGCTGCTTGAGGAGTCAGTGCTGTGGTGCAATCTGCATCAGGATTTCCAAAATGTCAAAATGAGACAGCTGTTCATATTATAACCTACTTCCATTTTGGCTGCAAGTCAGTGAGACTGTCAATTTATTTATTTATTAACTTTTTGAATTTACCCCTACATATTTTGGGCATGACCATCATCTAAGTTGAAGATTTTCAAAAAAGAATTGTGCCATTACGTTTGTCATGTTTTGGGAGCAAATTGCCTTTTCCAAATGGTAAATCAACATACCAGTGTTTATCATCTAGCTAAAGGAGGAAGGTGCTAGGTCAGTTGTTCCCAACCTTTTTGTTTGTAACTCCAGTTCAACCGAAGTGATTTTTTACTTTTGTTTCAATTGAGTACAATTTAGAGGCCCGAAGAGCTAAAATGATCCAGTAATTAAGAATAAAGCGATTAGAGGAATGTAATTTTGTGTAACATAAATTTTGTGTAACATAAATATGTTTTCTGCTTTCCTATGCTGGTAATCCTCTCATGACCCCTCCAACTTAACCTTGCTGCCCCAGGTTGGGAGCCACTGCTCTAAATACTGTAATGTCAGAAATATGTAATAGATGACGCTTAACATATTTATTCTATTTGTGCGCATATAGTCCATTCTAATGCCTTTTGTTTCTCTGCTCCTGTGACAAGCAGGCGAGGCTGGATCACCTACAGGGCAAAGAGGTCAGCTGCCATTGCCCCTGAGGGTCTGGGGCCACGAAGGTCCCAAGTTGTCTGCGTGGCAATTATTTTGTGGTTATTTGATAGATTGCACATTTATTTGATAATATGTACCAGTCAAGCACAATAAAACTGATATGGGCCATAAGGTCAGCAATTTTACCCAAACTTTGGGCTTTGTTTTCCAGAGGGTCAAGAGGGTGGCCAACAGCACTAGCAGCCCTGCAGGCAAATGCCCTTTTTTCTGCCCTTGAAAGTGGCTTTATTTGCCAATTCAACACGCACCTTCATATTTGTCTTACCGACATCCAAAATGTACTCTACACATTTTAAGTGACATTCATGTTCCACGGGAATATTTCTCATGTTTTTTTTTCTGTAACCGTGGGAGTTAGACTCCGCCCACCCAGCCCTCCTCTGGCAGACGCCGGACTGGCGAAGCAGCGAACCCGACTATTGGCGGACGGATTGTGAGACACCCAGAGAGCGAGAGACCTCGGGAGTACATGAAGCCGACTCTTAACTTCAGGCTCTGTTCACCATACAAAGTCGGTCTACGTTAGGTAACGATGAGTACATCGGAGTGCTTGGATCGAATGGAACTCTGTGAAAGCCTCTTGACATGGGTAGGTGATCAAATATGAAGTTTTTGGGGGGTTCTTTTCACTGACAGACAGTTCTCCGGCGCCGGCGATGCTAGCTAGCATACAAAGCTAATTCTAGCTAGATGAGCTAGCGGGGGTAACGTTAGCAGGCTAGGGGAAAATGACACGGGCTCACGCTGGTTACGTATGCAGGCCAGCTGTTTGCTGCTTTAGCTGCTGATGTGTTTCTTGCTAGCTGCCAGCAAGCCATCATACCACCAAGTGAAGACTATAATTTTGGTTCTAGCCCTGTGCAATCGGTTATTTAGCTAGCTCACCTTTCTTAATGCGCTGTCGTATGTTGTAAGGGGATCAAACGACAGAGACGTTGGCCTTGTTATGGTTCAACGTTTTTTTAAGCCAACGCTTTTTCCTCTGGATTGAGTATATACCGTTACAGCTCGGTGTCTGCTTTGAGTCTGAATTCCTGTCATTGTTGTCCAATGTATCATTATATCCGCTTTCCCTTCCCCATTCCTCCCTCTGATCAAAACTGTCACATACAGGGCAGCTTCCCGGGCTTGGATGTATATAGTTAACGTCACCCTAAATCTTTTCTCTTCAGAGCCTGAAAACAGATAAGAAGCGACCAAGTGGAATACGGCATCAGATTGTAGGATCACATGCTACCGATTGGTACATGTTTACATTGTTGAAATGCAGCTCTGTGGCTAGAGCTGGGTTGATATATTCATAGCTTAGTACCTGGACATCTCAAATGTTCTAATGTTTTGGGTATGGCTGTTGGTGCATTGAAATAACATTTAATCTAAAGCAGAGATGGGTGATGTCTGAGGGGAAAAAATTGCTGATGTGAATATTACATCCAAGTATATGGACACTCACTGTTCATGTCATAAATCGAAAAAAAAATCCAGACTCTCTTAACTGTGATTTAGATTTTAGACGAGGAAAGGCAGCAATTAAGATTACAATTTGCATCACAAAGCTGAGCTGTGTAAAAACAAGAGAATTGTGAGTGGATTGGCTGAAATAGCATGTGATGGAAACTGTGCATAGGTACTTACATGTTTTCATAATACACTACCAGCATACATGTCAGTAGTGTATAGTGAAAACATGCATGTGGTGCTGCTATTAGAGCTTAATATAAACAAGCTACCTTGCTTCTGCATAGTCATGTGCTTTCTTGCATGTCACGTAAACATGCTTGAAATCAATTTGTGGATTCCCTTTTGTGAAATTGAAAAGTATGCTTTCAGAACATGAGTGTTTAATGTGAAAGTTTACAGCATAATTTAATTATGAAAACAAAAAACGTCTTTTTGCATAGTGACTTTTGTTGGATGTGAAAGCCTTTGAAAGAAAAGAACAAGTTCAAATTGATTGATTGGTACAAAATGTTCATGCACAGTCACAGCCAATCTGCATCCTGTATCTGTCCGTGCATCGCTGTCGCCTCCTCCTCTTGCTGTCATAGCTTGGCTTATGTGCAACAACTCAGAATGGCCTTTCTTCTTGTTTCTAATAATGATGCGGCAGGCAGACATTCCTCACATACCTGCTAACTGTGAAGTCACTGAGTGTGACATAGAGTGTGAGACTGTACATCTTACGAAATAGCAGTGGAGATATCTAGGCAGCTGTTTCTGCTTCAGGTCAGTACAATAGGAAGGCCAAATAGTTTGGATTTAGGGGATACTGAGGAACATGAAACTCCTACTAAGTAGTGGGTGATTAATTATATTGTTTTGAATAGTAAATACAGTAGTAGAAGAATTATAAGAAGCCACAGTATTGCGTAAATGTGTGTGTTTGTTGTCTGTTGGGTCAGTAATGGCTGTTTATCATGAACAGTGTTGCCACATCCATGTACATGATGTGATACTCTCTCACGCTTTACAAGGAAATGATGCACTGCGTTGCACATCACCAAAACAGCCAAGTACATTGGCTGCATTGTGCCTTGGTTATTTTTATTTTTGTTCTACCTGAAACCACATCACCAGGCACCACATAAACACCCGTCAACGCTGTACAAGGTTGGCATGCTCTTCACACTGATCACTTTCGTGGTTCCCAACAGTCCACAAACTCTTAGGTGTGGATTTCCTTTTTTGACCTCAGTGTCTGAGTAGTGTGTGTCCATTCTTACTTGGTGTACTTGAGCCAGTATTTTTCAAGAATATGATTGTTGGTTGTTATTTGTTTTATATTGCTTGAGGGCTGTGGTTTTTCCAAAAAATGAACATACTCATCTCTGATAGATTAGTAATTCAGTTTATGTCACAGATTTCTAGTGTTGCCCTTTGTGTGCAGCCATGGAAATGTTGTCATTAGTTATTGTGCATGTGACTCAGAGTGCTGAGGGGTCATTGGAAAAACACCTTTTGGTGAAGTGTTTTTTTGGCTCCAGGGTCCATTGAACAAACCTTTTGGTTTCATAGACTGTCAGAACCTAACCCTCATTTTTCAATGCAGGTGTTAGTTAAGGTAGACAATTCCATTGTCCACAGATTGCTACTGATGATGTGATCAAAGTAGGCTGATTGTAATCTGGCAAGACAGTTAACATGCTGATGTGAATGATGCTTTGTTTCTTTGTTCATTGGTTTTCAATCATCACATTGCAGCTTAAACACGTAAATTGGGCACTAACAGGACCTAAGATGCTAAAAGATGTTCTGTGGTGGACAGCCAGTGCTCTTACGAGAAGCATGTATACTTAACCAAGTATTGTGCAGTTACAGTGATACAGTAAAAAGTTAAACACGTAATCTCCTGAAAAATGATATGAAAGCAATTCACTAAAAACAAAAAGTTCCAAGCTGTTTTGTGCAATAATGCATATTGACTACAAAAATTATTATTCCAACAGATGCAGAAGTGGTTGTTGACCTCTTTTTACTCAGCAGTCAGTGCTTCAAGGTTCAGTGATTTAATATAATCATAATAAGCTGATTTGGAGGTGACCCTGATGACGGAGGGGGGACATGGCTTAGCCCAGAGCTATCTGTGAAGAGGTCTGATGTTGCAACTGTAATCAACTAAGTGTGGTCCTTTTACACTGTGGCCATTGACCTTTAGCCCAAATTGTGAAGTCTTTCAGTAACTATCTATGAAGTTTTAATAGACAAAACATTTATCATGATGTTGATTTCAGCAAAACCTTCCAGCCCTAGTTGGGCGCTAGGACAATCAGCAGTTTAATCTATGGCGAATTAGAGCAGATTATTGTCATCGCCAATTTAACAACCAAAATAAGTGTCTTTTATCTGATGCCTAATCAGCATTAAGGCATCAAGTGTGACACAAATAATTAACCCCTAAAAGCACAATTAATGTGCCATCAGTAACTAAAATAGAGCTGGGTAAATGGCACATTGTCCAACACAGCATAAAGCAACTCGCCTGCACTGCTCCCCGGTAGACAGACATCACATGGGCATATGTTCTGTTTAAAGGCTTTGTAATCCAGTGGTATGTATTTTGCTTTGTAGACCTAACATGCAGTTAAGCATGTGGAGCTCATGTGGCCACGAGGACCTATTGCTGCTTGGGAACAATAGTTTAGGATGTAAAAAAAAAAGCTACAGAACCCTGTGCAAAACGGGGATAAAATGCAACAGATTTGGATGTGTTGGACTTCAAGTAGCTGGTAGATTTAAGGTGGCTGATCTAATACCTCAACACATCAGCATCGGCCAAAATAAGTGTTGGCAGTGTCTGAAAATAACTTTTGGCTCACCAGACAAGGGGACTAGTAGATGAAGCCTTCCAAGATTTACTCGCCAATCAGAAAATCCACATGCATTTGGCACTTGATGGTGTTAATTTCGGACCCTGGGTGCTGATCGATATTCCAACCTGACATCAAACTCCAGGCATATTACATATTACATAGTACTGATTACATGCCAATAACTTGTTTATAATCGTGGTTTTTGAAATGTCTGAAATTCTAATTTAATGGGGTGTAATCTTGATTGTGCTGTAGTATAAAGTTGACAATACTGTTTAGCTGAACTGGTAGATAATGGTGTGAACACTGTGTGGGCAATTGAAGCGGGTGAGGTTTTCTCTCACTGGTAGATGGTGTTATGTAATCAGGGGTATTGTTTTGGTTCTGTGTTGGCTCTGGGCCAGTGGTTGGCTTTAGCTACTAGCTGCCTGACTGATACACAGAGAAGCGGTCTTATTGGTGCTTGTCTACCCGAAAACCCTGAAAGCTACTTAGTAGGGATAGGAATGATAATACAGACATTTTGAGATCAGATGTAGGGGGACGTCATCTAGTTGACAAGTCAGTCATTTGAAAGCTGTCATACATACAGTCATTCATTCATCAACAATGTGGGAAGTTTTGAGTGAAACATCCTGGCTAGAAGTTGATCATGATGAATATTTTGTGGTTGGATCAGTTATTAAATAAGGTATAAAGGTGTGCTTAAGGAAAGTCATGACAGCATTTCAGGGATAGACCGTAATTGGCCTCATGAAGGTCATTTGGCAGTCATTACACTTTATGTCCAACTGTGAAGCAGTCAAATTTATCAGGTGATGGTGTGGATGTTATTTTGAGTGTCATGTTGCCCTCATGTGTCCTTTCCTGTGTACAGTGTTGAATGTCTTCTTGTTTACTGATCTCTGTTTCTGCTAATAAATGATGATACAGGGTTGATTTTTGTGGCTCAATAAAATGCTGATCCATGTCACCGACCCATGGAGTTGGTTCTAAAGTAAATTAGTCAAGCACAGTGAATTTTCTTCTCCTTTTTAAATTTGTTCAAAACAGATACTCATATTATGGCAACTCAGTAGTCGAAGATGATGTTGTTCTTGCATCATGTTTATTTTAAGAAAATTGTGTAAACAGTTGTACAGCCAACAGTTTCATAGCAGTAAGACCATTCCAGTCATAAGAACTTTGAATTGGTTTTATGTTGGAAACAATGACAAGTTGAAAATATATGTGAATATATTAAAGTCCAGCTGGAGTCTGACTTGAAGCACTCTCAAAGTCTCTCGAATAATTTGGCCAATCTTCTGAGAACATAAGCACATAGCTTGTGTTTGTTGCCTTCTCCTCTTGGTAGATCTGCGACTAAGGGCTTGAGAGCTGCATGTTGAGCCACGTAATGAAAAGTGAGACCGGCGGAACGATGTGCAGGCAGAATTTCAACCTCGTCATTTTCTTCCTGTCAGAATTCCAACATTCGTGCTCTCAATTTCCCCTCTTCCTTTGGCACGTGGACTGTTGGCATGTAGACTGAAAAATATTCACTTCTGTCTGGGCAACAGACTTTCAGTCTGGAGGAAAAGCAAGGGATAGAAAGGGAACAACGACATGCCAAATGAGGAAGGAAGATCTGAAATAAATGATAGAGGTAATGTAAGAGAAACTGAGCAATGATGACAAGCAAAGTGGATAGAAAGTTTGCAGGAGCAGTAAGTGTGAGCGGCAGACTGTGTTTACTCTGGCCTTCAGAGAGATACTGTAGAATGATACCATAAAAATGCCAATTTAGACTTGTATCTAAACAATATAATTTAAATATACAAAAAATCTAAAATGGTAGTGGGAAAGCAAGAATACATTAGTGTGACAAAAAAACCCAGGCTATTCTAATTACCGATGTAATCATCCTGATGCTGATTAAAATGTAGTTTACCTTCACTGTCTCCTGATCATCTGACATCATGTTAAGCTGAAAAGCAAGCATCAGTACAATTTCAATATATCGCCGTATTTCACAGTTAACATGGTGTCCAGCTGATCACGCAAGACCCATACTGAATTACATACAGAAACACACATTTGTACTGCTGAAACCTCGGGGAAGAGGGTGTCGTAGCTTGGCATGTAAAATGTTTGTTGAATGTTGTAAACAGATTAGATTGTAGCTGCACTAACCCGGTGTAATAGTGCATAGTGCATAGTTTTATCCTGCACCCAGCACTCAACGTGTGTGTGTGTGTGTGTGTGTGTGTGTGTGTGTGTGTGTGTGTGTGTGTGTGTGTGTGTGTGTGTGTGTGTGTATGTGTGTTTGTTTGGTGTTTAGGTCCAGACCTTTGGAGTGGAGGCTCCATGCAAGACAGTAGAAGACTTGACGAGTGGTATCGTCATGGCCCAAGCTCTACAGAAAATGTAAGTTTTCATCCTTAAGTTTGGTGTATTAGAAAATGCAGTATTTGCAATATTTGTTATCTGTCGAATTTTCTTTGTTATTTTACAATGTTGGTGGCATGTTTTGCCATTCATGTGCAAAACTGAATTATACGTCAAAGGAATATACCAGAGTGTACTGTAAACATAATTCATAAATATTAAAACATTCAGTAAGACTGTCACTCCATCACTGTATGCCCAACCTTTTTCTCATTCAATTTCCTCAACCTGCAGATCTGGAAGATTCCCCTTCTTGTCCGCCCAAAAACTGGCCACTTTATTCGTGCCTTTTGTCATTCAGAAAAACTTGACACTTTTAATCCCTGTTCTCTTGTTTCTTCTAGAGATATAGTGTATTTCAATGATGCTTGGATCAGTAGAATCAAGCCAGAGGTTGGGGACAACTGGAGGTTAAAGGTAAGAATCGGTTCTTCTTTGTTTTGTTAGTACGTTTGCATGGTTTTGGTTTTGTGAGGCCAGTTTCTGTATTCCCCATTAGCTGCATGACAAAACAGATCTTTCCAAGTGTAAATTATCTTTATCCAGACATGGTAATTATATGTTTGTTCTGTATGTTCCTAATGACTTATGTTATTCTACTACTACTTTGTTACATTTTGAAAAATAGATTTATTTGATATTGGTTAAGCATCTCTCTTGTTTCAGGTCAGCAATCTAAAGAAAATTCTGAAAGGCATCCTGGACTATAACCAGGAGGTAAGAAGAATCTACTGTATTCATTATGAAATAAGCCTTGATCAGGACCCAGCATCCAGATTACATAAGCAACTGTGTTGAGAAATTGTGACTGCCTACTCCACCTTTTAATCCCTTTAGCACCCAAGGCCATGATAATCCAGTTGTCATATAATGAAATATTTGGAATATTTTTTTAGAAACATTAAAACGCCTTTGTCCCTGTATAGATCCTAGGCCAGCACATCAATGACTTCACTCTACCAGATGTTAACCTTATTGGAGAACACTCTGACGCAGCAGAACTTGGCAGGATGCTGCAACTTATACTGGGCTGTGCTGTCAACTGTGAACAGAAACAAGGTGCTTATCCCATACTCTGTGTGTTTGTCAAAGTGTGTGTGTGTGTTCGATATGTAATTTGTTATTGGAAAACAATGCTCTGTGAAATCACATTGCATTAACAACTGACTCAGAAGCTTGAATTTACCCCCTAATTTTGTCTGTTTTTCTGTGTTCTCTAGAGTACATCCAGACCATAATGATGATGGAGGAGTCAGTGCAGCATGTTGTCATGACAGCCATCCAAGAGGTGAACTAGCATGCTAATTAGCCCTCTAGCCAATTAATTGCAGATGATAATTGCCTAATAATGAGAATTTCTTCCAACCATTAACCCATTTCTGTGTGTTTCTGTAGCTGATGAGTAAAGAGACTCCAGTGGCCGGAGGAAATGACTCCTATGTGGATCTAGACAGACAGGTATGGAGACTTTATAGAACCTCACTGTGGTGCCTTCAAATGCATTTCTGTTGTCTAACTCTGCCATCAATGGGGTCTCAAATTTCAGAAGGAGCACCATATGTAATGTGAATTTTGCTAATTTGTACAATTTCACTGCGCAAAACGACTCTACGCTACTGCGCCATCATTACTGTGTACAAACTGCCTTGATCCAGCATGTCCTCAAGGTGTAAATGAGTGTCCTCATCCAAGTGGACAGTAATTCGTGTGGATGTGAAATAAAATCTGCAGGGTTTTTATTTGTTGTTTCTTTCTGTTCTCAGCTGAAGAAGACAGCAGAGGAGCTGAATGATGCTTTGGCTACCAAGGAAGAGATCTCCCAGAGGTGTCGTGAGCTTGACATGCAGGTTGGTTCCATGCAGTTGTAATCCCCTATGTGTTAGGCTGTTTGACTGCTGGTTTTGTACATGGTAGTACACTGTGCAGGTGCTCTTATCACATGTAGGAATGACCTAATCTGAAAGACAACACCACCAGTGGGTCTGGCGAGGTTGTAGAGGTCAGTTAGTTATTACAGTGGCACATTATTAAAAAGTGAGTATGTGAGTATGTGAATTGACATTAAAGTGGATAACATTATTATGTGTGACTATTATTATTATTATTATTATTATTATTATTATTATTATTTCAGTGGTTCTTTATATTATAGTATATAGCATAGTATTCCTACATCCACCCAATTAAAAGTTTCATTCTTACGTTTTCTGCTATATTTTGTAACTCTTTTACTATCTAACTGAGTTCGTCGTACTTCATACTTTTACAGCCACAGCTTTTGGTTACACTTTAAAAGCAGCTCCTTTTTTGCATACTTACACTAATTACACTGTTGCTACTGATGGACTTTTCCTATACTTACTTACTTCATTATTTCTTGGTCAGATTTAATTTCAACAGTGATAGACTGCTGCAAAAAGAGAGTAACACACTTTCTATATCTTTATAGCAATTGAACATAATGGACATATTTATTTTCTGCTAATGACATAGTTATTACAGAAAAATGGAGCTGTAGTTTAAAGGGTTTCCTGCTCTCCTGTTGTGTGTCCTCTTATTTCCTGACTATTTCAATACTGTGTGCCTTGCTTTAAAGGCCCTCCATGTCCAAGAGGAGCGTGATAGACTGAGGTTAGACTTTAATGAGCTAGAAGAGAGGGTAAATCCAAACTTTCTTTTCTTTCTGTCTCTTTTTTTTTTTTTTTTTTTTACATCTATGGTGTGTGGTGTGTCTAAAAGTGCTGGTTTTATTTCAGTCTGCTTGCACCAGCATCCCCTTTTGGAATCCAGATTCCCCTTCTCCTAATTATGTGTGCATGTGTGTGTACACGTTTGTGCACAAGTGTTTGTGCACACGTATACACGTGGTCCTCTTGGGTCACGCCAGCCACGACTGCAGTTTTGTGTGGGTGTGTCAGTTGTCACCCCTTCACTTATAACCCTCTGCCTTTTTACCTTGGTGCGTTTCATGCTTTCCCACAGCAACAGTATACAGTGAGGGGAAAAGCTTGGCTTTTGGACCCAGGAAGGAACTGTTGAATAAATGACAAATATTTACACATACTGTATATTATTCATATGTGATGTTACTGATAGCTGCCCTGATCCCATCTTTGATTTGATGTAGGAATGTTGCAGTGAGGAGAATTTTCACACTAGTCGTGTTTCCATAAAGATGTATTTATGCTCCTTTTTAAGTATCTCTCTATGGAAACAGCAAAATTCGATAAAATTTCCTCAATAGCACAAAAAAGGTTTTTACAATTTTTTTTTTCTTGCTCTGAGAGTCAGAAGACATTAGATACGATACCTCCCTCTAGTTCTGTGGATGTCACTTGTGCCAGTGTAGGCTCATAGAAAGGTCACTTTCCCAATATTTTAAGGAGGGGTTATTGACTGGATCCTGGCAAATTCATTAACAGTCTGGGTTAAAGATTGGTAGTATGTTGTATCGTCGTTCGATTCCAGGTAATTGTTATAAAGAACCCTGCTTATTAATCTTACAAGCATGTTAATATTTTCTCATTAGAAAAATATAGTTACACTTTTTGAGTTGCATCAGACTTTATTATTATACTACTACTACTTATATACTACTTTATTATGTATTTATTATCATGGCACATTTAGAAAAAATAACAGCTTCTGCTTTGCTTTGTGTGGAGTTTGATACCCTGTCTATCACATTGAGAAGGCAACATCAAACCATACGTAGCCTTCTTTGCTATGTTGGAGCTTGTTGGTTTGCCTTGTTGGTGTGAGTTTGGTGTGTGCTGGCTTTATTAGATTGATAACCTGTTGTAAAGAAAATGTTACATTTAAACTGCTTGAGTGATATAATTTGAAATGTTTTTGTTATTCCCCTCTAACTTGTTTCCTTTCTCTACCTCTCTTCTCTCTATCTTAACATCTACCCCTCTCTACACCTCTCCCTCGGTTATCCAAATCCCTGTCTCCTCCCATCCATCTTATTCCACGTATCTCTCTACCGAACCATTTCTTTCTGCCCTTTCTGCTCCTTTTTTGGTTTTCTATTTGTATTTCCATTCTTTGCCTCCCTTTTGGCTATCTTTCCTCCCACAGGTGGCAGCTCTGCAAGAGGAGAAGAGCAGTTTGCTAGCAGAAAACCAGGTCCTGATGGAGAGACTTAACCAGTCTGACTCCATAGAGGATATAAACAGCCCTGCTGGACGCAGACACCTCCAGCTGCAGACACAACTGGAGCAACTACAGGAGGAAACTTTCAGGTGTGGAGCTACTAGAAGGACGGAGATATTGTCATATAAAAAGTGAGAGTTGAATTGAGTGATGCTGATGTCAGAGATGATTATGTTGCTAATTCTCTCCAGGTTGGAGGCAGCAAAAGATGACTACCGGATCCGTTGTGAAGAGCTTGAAAAAGAACTCTTGGATGTTAAGTCACAGAACGAAGAGCTTGCATCACTGGCTGATGAAGCCCAGTCTCTCAAGGATGAGATGGATGTCCTCCGGTAAGACAGGGATTCAAAATCTTGGTTCTAACAAAGCAAACTAAACACTGAACAATATAAGATATTCCAATCATAGTTCTTAGCAATCTGGTTAAGGCACAGAAAATTATAAGTGCGAGAAAACATGTTTTTGTTCTGGGTTTTTATAACCCATGAAAGGCTATACCATAAGTATTGGTGGCAGTTTGCTAAAAACAGGAACATGGCAGCATAATTAAAGATATAAAATATTTGAAAAATAATACGTCTTGTACCAACGGCCTGATGGGAGTGAAAATGAGTTAGAAAAACTGGAGATGACAGAGGACAAATAATCTATTGTTGAACCACTATCCTGTTATTTCAGACATCTGTTGTTACAGGTGTGTCGCTACACAAAGAGAGTCTTTCCTCTCTATATGCAGCATCACAAAATGAAAGTGCATATTGTTTCCCTCCCAGGCATTCATCAGACAAAGTGTCAAAGCTGGAGGGCACAGTGGAACACTACAAGAAGAAACTGGAGGACATGGGACTTCTCAGGAGACAGGTACACAGTCACACAACAACAGATGACAGCAACAACTTCATATATGTTGTGACAAGTTCCACTAAATTCTTTTTACAACACATAACAAATGCCTATATTTGTATGTCCAAGTTAGACGGCACAAATTCATCTTTTCTGTCGCTATTTTACAGAACAAGCTTATGGAGGAGAAGAACACAGTGTTAATGCAGACCAACGTCAGTTTGGAGGAAGAGCTCCGGAAGGCAAATGCTACCAAAGGCCAGCTGGAGACATACAAGAGACAGGTGCCCAACCAGCAGCCATGTTGACTTGCACATGCAATCCTCATTATTATAACTCTAATACAATACTCACACGTATATGTATATTTTGAGAGATAATGTCTTCTGTCCTTTCTTTGCACAGGTGGTGGAACTTCAGAACAGACTGTCAGAAGAGTCTAAGAAGGCCGACAAGATGGAGTTTGAGTACAAACGCGTCAAAGAGAAAGTGGACTCTCTACAAAAAGAAAAAGATGTATGTACAGTTCATTTTATTAATAGTGCACTATGAATACTTTGTAAAGTAGCATTTTGTTCAGCGAGTAAGAAGAATGTAAGACCAAAGGCTGTAAATAGTTAGTCCTTACTTGATTGACAGATGAATTCTGTTTTATTCTTCATCAGATCTTCATTCCAGACCTGCGCTATTTCTCTCTGTCATACTTTTTCTGTGTAACGTATTTTCCTCTCCCTCTGTAGCGTATGCGGACAGAGAGAGACTCTCTGAAGGAGACTATCGAGGAGCTACATTGTGTCCAAGCCCAGGAGGGACAGCTTACATCAGGTAAAGTTAATAACTGTTGAGAGTGGCTAAATATGAGGAGCTGAAGCTTGGCCTTTTTTAAACTAAGTATAGTCTACTTGGTCAAGTCTAAATAGTTGGGTTCACCCTGTTTTAATGGTGAGATTTGCTTGTTTCAGGTTTGTTCCCGTTGGCCAGCAACGACGGCTCTGATTCGCTGGCTGCTGAGATCACCACCCCAGAGATTCGGTATGACTTTTGAACCCCACGGTTATGTATCATCTCACGTATGTATATTCAGTTGGTTAGTTAGCTGAACACACACCAGTCAAGGTAAAGGATAATATTTGAGAGGTGCTTTACAATGGCAGACATCTGGATCCTCTGCTGATGGTGCTGATTGTGTGTGTGCACAGTTTGTGTAGTGCTAGTGTTCACTTAGTAGCCAGATGGTGTTTTTATCCTGTTCCTCTTGCTCTAGGTGCTTTTTTTTAAGGTAGATGCGTTTAGCCTAAAAACAGCCGTCTCTGTAGTGAGTTATGTAATAGTTGTGTGTGAGTTACATCAGCCTGACTGCTGCTTTCCAAGAGGGCTGGGTTTTCTGCAGTCAGCATACGGTGCCTGGATTTTCTTTTCCTACTCTTGTGAACCAAGAAAAATGTGGATTTACCTTGAAATCCTAATCCCCTAAAAGCTACTGGTGGGGAAAAAGCATTACTTGAGTTAACCCAGTTCAGGCTATTCATTAAACCTACAGAGTAACCAAAAGCTGTTGTGCCCTGAGGTGATGTCATATTCTGCAAACTTTTGAAGAAGCAAGATGTTGCAATAGCGACGTTTCATGAGAGATATCTAAAGAGAAGAACTGTGTGTGTAGTACAAAACTGGTAACTGGGTGATTCATGCTCATTCGTGTCTGTTGGTTGTAAGTTCAGCATCCAACAGTGAGTGTGAAAAACTGAAGTGCCTTTTTGCCAGATTCAACCTTTTTATAACCAACATCTGGGATAGATTTTCTGTAAAACAACCAGAACAACAGCTGGAAATGTGGTTATTCTCTGAACCTGCGGCAGAATCCAAACTTCACCAGAAGAAACCCGGTCATGTTGATGTAACATTTCACTCAATAAGCTATATTGGAACCTCTTCTCAAGTCTCCCTTTGCCTTCCCTGGCCTAACCTTTGCTGGCCAGCAGCTGTGAGTTTGTCTGGAAACATTTGCTCAGTTCTCCAGTTGGAAAAGAGTCAGCAGCCACACCCTAAAAAAAAAACAGGACCCAAGAGACAGACTGTGCTCAACACTATCAAACAACAGATCCAAGCTTATCTATTAAGTAAATGGATCGAAGGGGGACAGTGTCACATATAGACAAGCTGTTCATAAAAATGAATAAAACTGTCTGAAACAGACGGATCCCCAGGACAAACAAAGATTTATTCACTTCCAGGCTGCCTGAGTATCAGATGGTAAATCTTAAAACATGACATTTTTGTGTTTACCTGAGAACAAGGACGCTCAGTCCTCCTTATTAACCTCCGTCTGTACTGTGCACAGTGCTCTGTTTTGTTTTCAGGTTTTTTTTGTCATTCTTATTTTATGATGCAGAGAAGATAAATAGATAGGCAAGTGAAAGTGGGTGTTTCCACAGTAATTCAACTAAATTAGTTTAGAGAAGAGAACAACACTTCTCAGTGAAAGCTGGGAGTTCATAGAGAACAACACATGCAATAATGTATTCTCACTGGTGGTGTATTTTATCTTGTGTGTTGGTGAGTACAGGTGTATCACAACCAGTACTGGTTTCAGCTATATGTGATCAGTTATCAGTGGAGTTTCAAATGAACACTTGCCTCTGTCCAATGCGTTTTTTCAGAGAACATTTGATTCGTCTTCAACATGAGAACAAGATGTTGAAGCTGGCCCAGGAGGGATCAGACAATGAGAAGATTGCACTGTTGCAGAGTCTACTGGAGGACGCCAACAGAAGGAAGAATGAATTGGAGACAGAGAACAGGTCAGCAAAGAGCACAGAAACATGCAGCACGAGCAACAAAGGCTGAATTGTTTATGGCTTTTGCTGCGGTAAAACAGTACTACATTTTTCTCATTTGTGCTGACTGTCTTATTGAAATTTAATGAAAATAGCAATAGCAAAGAGAATGTTTTACTACCTAGAATCTTTTGGTCTGTTCATGTAGTTTTGAGCCACATTTCATCGTGGACAGCTTGTGTTTCTCTGTGTTGGAATGAGGATCAATCTCCCATTTATTTCCCCACAAAGATTTTCTTTGTCTAAACTGGAATTTGAGTCAATGGCCTTTTAGCCAAAAGCCTGCCCCTTTTGATGTTTTATCTACCACTATATAGCTGACAGTTTGCTCATTGCTGTGTGAAAATCTTGTTAAACTGGTCCTCTGTGCTTTTTTTTTTCTCTAGGCTTATCAATCAGCGCCTGATGGAGGAACAGAGTCAGGTAGAGGAGCTGCAGAAGTCTCTTCAAGAACAGGGTTCCAAAGCAGACGATGTAAGTAATGTGTGTGTGTGTGTGTGTGTAACTCTGATACCAGTTGAAATGTTGGCAACAACCACAGAAATTCAAATTCCCAACACACCACACTCTGTGAATAAAGGTGGTTCACAAGTACAGGCTCTAGGATTTGATATTTTCTTATGAAAAGTAACTTGCGAAAGTGTAAAGGCAAAATTAGCTGAAATCACTTTTAATTTATTTTTGTTGTAACTAACTCTTCCTAAGAATAACAATTTCTAACACTCCATTGTATCCATGATCTTGTCTTTCTGTGTATGTGTGTGCTACATTATTTCTATGCTGTAGTCAAAGATAGCATATAAGTAAATGGGAGATCAGACCTTCATAAAATCAGCATCATAGATTTGTTCTAGTTCATATTAACATATTTAAGACTTAAGGGGGACATTTTCATCACGTTCTTCTTTGTTCCTTGTCTCCTTCAAACTTGTTCCTAGTAGTGGACAAATGGTATTTAGGAAGAGGAAGTTTGGAGAATCTCCTGAGAAGGTTTATGTGTGAGAGAGAGCTTGCATGCACATTTTACGTCATCTTTCATGAGCTGCTACGTTTCTTTTGTACATAATAACACTAATTTAAAATACAAAACTTTTCTATCGAGGGTTTCCGGTCCCATTCCTGCCAGCCTGTGTAGATTTTACATCCCATCACCAGCGTTATCAGTCTTGCTTTAACAATCTGTCTTTTCACTCAGGATGAACAGAACACTTACGTTCAGTATTTTATAGACGCTGTATAGTTTATAAAAACAAGTACACAATAAGCAGAGAATGGAAAAACTGATTTCCATAATGCATTATTTAAGTAGAATGATCAGTACAGTTTCCGTCATGGAGCTGGTGCATCAAACGTCAGGAGAAAAACACCTCGACAGATAATCACATGGATGTAAAACCATCCACATTTGACACGACTGTGATTCTTGCCAATCAGTAAAATACCTGTGCATTTCTTTTCAAATAATGCTCCCACTGTCAGACTATAGTAAGTATAACTTCCTGACCTCTTTTAGACTTTGTACTTTCAAGGTGATAGCTTACTTTTTTGACTTCCTGAAACTGTGTAACAACTCGGAATATATATATATATATATATTAAATATATATATTTTAAACTGTGTTTATATAATATAAACATAAGTAAACATAGTTTCTTTGCAAATAGAATTACAACTTGGCCAGAATTACCTCAACATTCATTGGATTTTAACCTTGTATTGAGCTTTTATGCATTTGTTACCCTGAGTTGCTACACACAAGTAAGAGTTACTTTTTTGCTAGCTAGGTGTCGGGACTCTGCAGGTCTCCTTTCCCTGTTTAGAAATAGAGTAGTACCTTAAATCAGCCCTCAGGCATCCTCTACATGTAGATTTTTCCTCCCTGTAGAAATCCAACTTTCCTCGTTCCTTGATGCTGTTTCTAGTTTAGAGAGATACTCTGCAGATTTCTGCTTTCACATGATTTCGCTGCTCACCAAATAAGACGCCACATGGATAGTGGGACTGCCTTTGGATGCAGGATCAAAAAACACAAAGACTCTCTTCTATTGTAAATATTCTTTGCGATTATCCAAACTGGAAAATCCTGTTATCACCTGCACAAAGTTTTGGTTTGAGGTCTGCATTACTTCTGTATTGGTTCCCTCATTTATAGTCACAGATCTTTAAATGTAGTATAATAGTATTATTATGGTGTCCTTTTCCAAACATTATCTGCTCTACACTTCCCCCTGTTGGATCAGAAGGGAACTGTGCAGGAATTTGTTACATTGTGGCACTGTGCTGAAAACCTTTTGGTATATTCTTGTAATGAGTGAACGAGCATGACACACACACACACACACACACACACACACACACACGTGGCTGCAGGTATAAAGACTGGAGGGAGGTTCGCTGCATTTATCCAACAGAGTGTCTCTTTAAATGTTTCTTAAATGTTTTGAAGTTGTATCTGAAGGTTGTAATATAATGTTATAAAATGTTATAAAACATATCCGTTGTCTTTTTTCAGTCTTCCATTCTGAAGAAGAAATATGAGGAGCACATGTAAGTTATCATCATACAGACCCAGAAATATGTCTTGCTGGTTCAAGATAACGTAGAATTTGATTTGAAAAGATTTAAAATGTCCTCTTCATTCAATCCTGGAATGCATAACTTGAAATATTAGACAAAAGTAGGCCTAAACATTTTTGACATTGTTGCTTTGTACTCTTCATCAGGGAGAAACTACGAGAGTTGAACAATGAGTTATTGAAGAAAAATTCCTTCATCGACGAAATGGAGCCTAAATACAACGCCAGCTGTGAGTTGACCTCCATCCTGTCTTATCTGTTCTTGTCATTTTTACAATTTGAAATGATTTAATGTGTGACTTTGTGGACATACCACATTGTAACACTTGGACACAAAAACTATTACTCAATGCATAGCAAAGGACAACTAAACTAAAATGTTTTTCCCTCTCAGCCCAACGAGTGGACGAGCTGGAAGAGGCCTTGAAGAAGAAAGATGAAGACATGAAACAGATGGAGGAGAGATATAAGAAATACCTGGAAAAAGCCAAGAGTGTGAGTATATTTTTAGGACTAACAATGGGTGAACTATCTTCTGCACGGTGTGTTGTGTTACAAGTGATACTTGCTGTAGGTCAACAAGAACATTTTGTAATGTGATTGAATGTGTCCTCTCCAGGTGATCCGGACCCTGGACCCCAAGCAGAACCAGGGTTCAGGTCCAGAGGTCCAGGCTCTAAAGAACCAGCTGCAGGAGAAGGAGAGGATGTTGCACTCATTGGAGGTAATCAAGCGTGAGAAGAGTTAGATGGTCTGACAAGGAAAGGAGTGGATTCTGCAGCTTGTAGATCAATGAGGTTTACCAGTGACCTTTATAGATAACTACTGACTGGAGAAGGAAGCCTGTTAAAATGTGTTAAAACACAACGACACTATACAACAGTGGATTGTAGCTTAAAAAGTACTTGCATTGTTTAACGTTTTTGTGGCTTTATGTTTCCTCCATACAGAAAGAGATGGACAAGACAAAAGGCCAGAGAGATTACGAGGAGAAACTGATCGTGTCAGCCTGGTACAATATGGTGAGAAGGATCGACACAGCCTGAAACTTTCGCACCAGTCACAGTTGTCACCAGTCCTTTTTTAACTGTGGGACACACTAATATACAGCTGGCCAAGAGGAGTAATAATACAAAAGTCACAAGTAATGTTGAACTGCGACGATTAATCGATCAAAAGAACATTAATTGGCAACTCATTTGATTATCAATTAATTGTTCTCAAAAATGCCAAAGAATTGATGGTTCCAGCTTCTCAAATGTGAGAATTTCCCACTTTTCTTGGTCTTATCCATAATAAGATTATAGAGAATTTAGTATTTTGTTGTTTTTGGACTCTTGGTTGGACAAAACAAGACATTTAATGATGTCACATTGTGTGCTAGAAGACGTTTTCTACTATTTTATTGACCAAACGATGAATCAATTAATTAATAATGAAAACAATCGTTGGTTGCAAAGTTATACATAACTAACCCAAAAGACAACATTAAAACAATGATAATCTAAAGCACTGAAAAACAGACTGACCTAGACATTAACTTAAAAAAAAAGTCACTTCCTCCCTTGATAGATTGAACATTATATTTATTTTTTGAATAAATGTATTAATCTTTATACTTTTGATGTTTTTGTAACCCCTTTCCAGTGAAGGCCCATCATCAGTCACAAGTCATGCATGAAGGCATTTTAACCACTAGAGGGCAGCATGTGCTTTTCTATAAGCTTAAATAATGTTTGCTCTGTTACACCTTTGATCAATAGCTGGTGTTAATGTTCATGAGCTGTTAAATCGGCAATGATGTTGTGTTTGAGCTCATTTGCGTTCTCATGCATCAACATTAGTGGGCTGATTCTGTGGTGACTCTCTTACTCTGTGAGTTAGAGCAGTTTAGCTTAAACACGCATATTGTGCTACTGAGTCTCCATCTACTTACTGTCTTGTTAGACTGATAGTGACCATTAAGAACATTAGTAAGACCTCCTCTGTATCTTTTCTCAGGGTATGTCTCTGCAGAAGAAGGCGGCTGAAGACAGACTCGCCAACACCGGCTCCGGTCAGTCCTTCCTGGCCCGGCAGAGACAAGCCACCAGCACACGCCGCTCCTATCCAGGCCACGTCCAGCCAGCTACCGCAAGGTAGATGGCAGCAGGGCAGAAAAATACTGCGACAAACTACCTTACAGATCCCCTGAACTTGCATACAGTAGATGTGCCTTTTTTGAGGCAGACCATTTCCATTCATTTCTAATGGACGTTCTTGTTTCCCTGCATTCTGCCTATTGATTTTCCTTTTTTTCTTCTTGATCAGATCCATGAGGTAGAGATGCCAGGCAAGGCTGCCCAAATCTTGCACCACTTTATTTTTCCTGACTAAGCATATTTTCCCCTGACTCCTGTGATGCCAGGCCTCTACCCTTTTCACACCCCAGCATATTTGATAGGGTCTGACTAACCACTCCAAACACCCTCTCTTCCTCCCCCTCAACCACTGACTCTCCTCAGCCTGTCCTCTGTGGCAAACTTTTGCCTGGCAGGTAATCTGGACCCCAAGGCAGAGAAGAATCACATCTTCTTGACAAGTTACTGTCATTTTTGTTTAGAGGACCTGCTCTGCCTGTTCATGCAGTATTTATGCACATCTCCACCTGTGATAGCTTTTGATGTTCATCTTGTTTTGACTGGAGTTGTCAGATTTTCTGTCCTGCGTTATCTGTTTTAACTCTTATGATGTAGCTTTAAGCAGGTAACAGCCGTTTGCATTTACATGTGTCAATGTTTGAGTTGTATTTTTCAAATGGAGATGAGTTGCTCTTCTGCCGCGTCATTACGTTTTGATCTGTAATTTCAATCAGTATTGAGCATCAAATGCAGAGGCATAGGAAGATGTATAGTCATCACATGTAAATGTTCCATTTGTTTACCAATGGTCTGAATGATCTCTACATGATGATGTAAAAAAACAAAACAACAACTGTTGGCTGGTAACAGTGCAGCAATAATTGAATGGTGATTTCCCCCGAGAAAAAACACTTCAGCTGGTGAAGTTGTTTCAGACGTTGCAACCCACAGCTGGATAGATAGTGGCAGAGATCAATGTGCTGCATAATTGTGTAGGCTGGTTTTCATTATCTTTCCGAAGGAGCCGCCGTCGAGCAAACTGGGAAAGGCACCAGTTCACGTGGCGTTAGCCTCACCAGCATTTACCAGGTTGTTTCAGACAACACTTGATGTGCCATAGTGTTAAATTTGAAATGTATGTACCACAGTATTTGGTCAATATTACCCTCCCACTACACAGAAAGAAATATGTTGAAGGCAAATCTCGTGCTGAGTTTTCGATCCTGGGACTGTTTGCTTGTGGATCGACCCTTGTTTATTCAAAGTAGCTCATTGAAGTGGACTCACTCTCCATATCATTTTCAAATCAACTGATTGTTGTCATAGTGAAAAGGTTTTTCAGGGTGTGTTAAAAGGTGTTTTGAAAAGCACTACACAGTATTGCCCATGTCACTTTAAATAGGAATATTGAATAGGTGTGCTTGTTAGAGCTGTTCCTATCCTGTCTTTAACCCGTCTTTCTTCCATTCTGTTTACATTGTCATTGTTTTTAAGGCACATCATGATTGATCTCTTGTTAACATGATGGACATTTTAGAAGCCTTGAAATGAACCCTGTTCATTTCCTGTGTATGCATTTAGATCAAGGCCAGAATTTCCAGCTAACAGGCCCCGCCGTCTGACCGTTATCTCTCTTTCTGCTCCTTCAACAGCAATGTCACTGCATGACT
The DNA here is from genome assembly GCF_043641665.1 of Enoplosus armatus. Lineage (NCBI taxonomy): Eukaryota > Metazoa > Chordata > Actinopteri > Centrarchiformes > Enoplosidae > Enoplosus > Enoplosus armatus. The sequence continues at coordinate 13,190,906 of NC_092197.1, forward strand.
GGCACACCAGTGAACTGGCCTGGCCTGCCTTTGGCCTGCGCTGGCCCATGGGCTGGGCTAGGCTGGGGCACACGATGCATGAACTACCTGCCTGCCTACTGTTTGCATGACTTTGCATTGACTCAAGCCTGCGAATAACCAGCACAGCAGCAGCAGCAGCACGAGCACTAACAACCCTCTGCAGTGTCATGCATTGACATAACCTACAGGCCTGAGAAGGGACGGGGTCGGAAAAGAAAACCCTCACCCTCCCTCCCCTAATTAAACTCCTTCCCACCCCTCCAGCTCCTCACTCCTCATGTTCTCCTACTCTTTGTTCTCCTCTCCATTCTCCTTCCCCCCCCTCACTCTTCATGGACATACCCGCTTGTGCTTCCACACCGCATCAAGTCTGTTACAATTCCACCTATGTTACAAACCGCTAGGACAGGGGCAGAATATCGCAGCATAGTCTGTCAATCAAGCAGTTGATCTATTAATAGGCCTTTTCTCTAGTACTTGTGTGTAATGTAACATTGGCTGGCTGCTTCAGGATACCTCAATGACATATTTTCACATATCTGTTTTTATTGACATGATTGCAGGAGAGTTGGCCATCAGTGTGTGAGAGAAATATTTGAGAGGTGTAGCCTGCAAAAAAAGAGTCAGCTCCCCTTTAAACTTGTATGTGTGTATCTCCTGCAGTGGTTCTGCCCAGCCTCTCCTCAACATGTTGCTAGATTGCATCTGAGAAGTGGTTTTACCTCAAGTATTAGTGAGTACAACAAGTTTTGGACTACAGGAGAGCTTATGGGGCATTACTGTGTTGCCCTGTAGGCTTTTGGACAGTTTGCAGTAGGAACTGTTTTTAAATGAATAACATGTTACTGATATGCTTTTATACAGGATAAAAGCCCCCATTAAGCCTACTTGCATTTATTTTGTAGATTTAATGTCAGCGTAGCGTCTATTTCTCTATAAAATGCACATTTATATACTGTTTCTGATGTTGGCTATATTGTAATTGACTACTATGTTATTTCATTAAGTAGCAAATAACCTGTGGTGTAATTTAGCCAAAAGCAAGAGACTCTGCTAAAATTCCTTTTTGTCACATTTAATACATTTTATCATCACACGTAAAGGCTAATTTGATTCATTGCCTGAAAAAGTATTAAAAAATAAGGATATGAAACTGTACATTAGCTTACGTAGGCTAATGTACAGTACATTCATTTGGTTGGATTGAAAGGGCTAACTATTTTAAAAATGTAGAAAGGGAAACCACTGAAACGATCTCAGATCAAACCCTCAATTCAATCCATTTCAAAAGAGTTCACACCAGGAAACCCATAGTAATCATGCAATCGTTTTACAGCATTTCAGTGTTTTGTTTGTTTGGTTATGTGAAAAGTTTTTTGGCAACATTTGTTCATGGAAGAAGTTGACTGCTTAAACAAGCAGTTTTAACCACAATACAAAAGACTTGAGTTATAAGACACGGATTATAGTATTAGTCATAGGAAAACTTAACCTATTGTTGCTGTAAGTCATATTGTACATTTTGTGTAGCTTTTAAAATCCTTTAAATTTTATTTCCAGAGGTTATGAAAAATAAGTTGAGAAAAAGGGTGAGAGACACCTGGACCTAAGGATTTATGCATATTATAGGCATAAGTGCATACATTTTTCAAATGAGAGAGATGGTTGAATCCTCCAATTTAGTGCCTTTGTTTAAAATATGATATAAAAAAAAAAAGACTGGCTGGTCTTTTTAGGATGAAAGGCATCAAGGCATGCCGCCTTTCAAGAACAGCTCTATTGTATTATTTGAAAAGAGGAAAAAAGAGTCTGAGATGAGCTTTAATCTCATCCACGTGATAAATTTCCTGACAAAAAACGTGCATTGTTTAGTTAAAGTTGGCTTAATGAGGGCTTTTCTTCTGTTTTTTTTTTAACCCATTTTACTCATCATTGTTATATTGTGTAACCTTGGTTTAATTCATGCAGTGCATTTTTATCTTAATGGCTTATTTATTCTTTTGCCGCTTGTACAGCAGTGTTGTTACATTTTTTTTATTATATTAATAGTATTATTATATCACCACTTAAACTGTTACAATGGATGTGAAGTTTCCATACAACATCAAAATACTGTTAAATACTCGTCTTATGCAACAAAAGGAGGAGATGGTTTGAAATGGTGCAGTGTTTGTCTCCATCTAATGAAAATGACACAAAGTTATATTGTTATATTAACTGTGTCGACTCAGATCAGCATAAAATGGAGAAAACGGTGCAAGGCTACATTTACCTCCGGTCTTTTCAGGAAGAGGAGTTTCTTAGAAAGTGACTGCGCTAAGAAACTTGTCATGTTTGAAAATGAATGTTTTCTCATTAACAAAAAAAGCACATTTTTCACTTTTAATTCACTGGGTTGTTGGTGAATTTACTGTGACCCTGCAAATGATCATATTTTCCAGTGTTTTAGTGACGGCAACAGAGACTGGGGCCTTGTTTGTGGGAAAAGGCTCATTAGCTGTTGGGTATGCATGTGTAATTGCATCAACGTATCTTGACTAAACAAGTACAAACCTGATTCTACATTTAGGCATCAAATACATTTGTTTTCCAGAAGTGAGTGGTGAAATAACATTTGCCGTATAAATTCAGTTGCAAAGTAAATTGGTTTTGTCCAGTTCTGTATGTGTTTCTGTCCAAAGCCGTGTTTTGTAAACCACATGCCATTAACATTCACAGTTTGAGCTGTAAGTTATATTACACAGAACTCTTTTAACCGTCCATCCCCATTAGTCATTGGTTTGGTAAGAAATCTGTATATAATGGAACACATCCACATTGTGGTTGTTTACATTTATATCAGGGATGTTAGGGGAATCATTTCTTTTGTTATTTAATCTCCCTAAGAGAAAGCATATTGTGTTGTCCCCTTTTATCCCCCATCAAGTCAGCCACTGTATTTTGTTGCTTATATGTGTCTGTGTATATACTTCATATTACTGGCAAATTATGAGTACTGGGGGATCATCACAAGGGCGTTAGAGTAATATAACCAGAGAAAGTGATTTCAGAAGCCAGCTAGTTTGGGCCTTTTTCAGACTTTATTAATGCTAATTTCTTCTCAATAAAGGCAGAAAGGTGACATCTTGATGTACTGTTCAAGCTATAACCCAAAACATTTCCTTAATATTCATGTTTGAGAACAATATACTGGATGAGGATTGTAGTAATCTTTACAAAACTCATGTCAAAACGTGATGTGTTACTTACATGCCTAAGCTAAAATGAGTCCCCAGTGTTCCCTGGTGTTACTTGACTGCTAACTGCACTGTGGGCCAGTCATAAGTGTATTAGAGAGATGGAACAAACAACACGAGGCTGTTAACAGGTCAGAATCTATCCCTAAGCATGCAGTGTTTGCTGTATTTTTTTACTCATTGGCAAACTTTTATTTACCTATTGAAGTAGCAAATAACCTTCCATTTGCCAAGTTTTATATTGCTTGTATACAAACACACTATTTACATACTTTATGTGACAGTGGTAGCGGAGGTGTCTGGCCATTTGAGAATGAGAAAATAAAACTCATGTCTAGTTAGATGGATTTCATATAGCATCTGTCCAATAAGGACCTATTGATGAAAAATGTGCTTCCTACACTGCAAAACTTGGAAATAACATTGTAAATAAAGCTTGTATAAAACAGGCTGCTTCTCTGTTTTCTAATTTTGACATAAAATTTTCTCATGTTATCAGATACTGCACACATCCTGAGTTGCTTCTTGTGTCTGGTTTCATAGGTTAACTTTGTTTAAGGTGGACACACAAACTAAAATCAAACTCTGGGCTTAAATTAATCTATGCATTATTTGCACACAATTAATAGGTTTAATTAAAGCAATATTTTTATAATAAATATTGCTCATAGTGATGAACCTACAGAGAATTATCAACTCAATCTGCAGCTCCCCTTGGCTTTACGGACCTTTATAGTGAACTTCAGCTCATTAGTTAGCTGATCAGCCTGTAACCCCAGTTTGTGCCACGTGTGTTAGCGCACATTCGGGTCACCGAGGTAACCATTAGTTTCTGTAAAGAATAATTAACCGGCGATGTTTGGAAAAAAAAAAAAATGCATACTGTTATGAATGTATTTTCAGAATCCTCAAAGACTCATCTAAGCTTTCGGATGATATTTTTAACCCATTTTCCTGGTTGCGCCTGTTTTCGAAGCAAAACAAAGATGGCAGCCTGCTGGTTACCCAGTTGAGAAACATGGTTGACTGTTTGTTCACTCTCCTTGCTCTCATAGTGTCATTTTTTGCCGCAGCAGGCAGCCGTTTTCAGAGAAAAAGCTATAAAAACCCACTGTTCACTTGGCCTACATGCTCAGCACCAAACAGCAGGCAGACACAGTTAGTGCTGCTGGTGAAAACAGTGGAGCATTTAGCAGCTGAAGAGCCAGATGTTTCCCTCAGGAGTTGGTAGAGACCAACAACAGAGCTAAAAGAGAGTGAATATTGGATTGCCATATCAACTTAATATGTGATAATATGTCAATGTTGTGTTCACAACTTGTTTTTGCTGCCCCCAAGTGGACCCAAAAAATCGTTTTTGTGGTTAAAGCGTCACCGACTCTAATCCAGTAGCAATGGCCTAGCTGCACAGATCCATCCACATCCAGGAAGATTGGTTTCACTCACAGGAAGAGATTCCCCAGCTGACTTGAAACAAACTATAAGAGGTAAGAGCACAGATTTATAAAATAAAACACATCACACTTCAGAAGGAGAGGACAAAGACCTTGGGGGGCAGGTAAGAGTCATCCCCAGAAGTGTGGCACACAAGCAATCTTTACGTAGCAAATAACACAAAAACTAAACAATTCAAGTTTAGGCCTGTAGTGAATTTGAACCCTTTCATCAGCTGCTTCATTAAACCCCTTCCAGTGCAGTGCTTCTTTGCTTTCATTAGACCATCAGACAGATGAAACAGTATCTGAGTCAGGCATGGAAGGGAGATGGGATGGGAGAAGTGATTCAGATTTGATGTGTCCTGAAAATACCCTACAAACCAAGATATACATGATTCTCTTATCTATAATGCAGAATTAGGCTTGACTTTTAAGTTGCAGTTAATGGTAAATTATGCTTATCAATGAAACTAATAATAGCTAATCCACCATCCTATCTTTGGTCTTAGAGTACTATTCTGTCATAGCTCTGTATTAGCTATGGATCATGATTCTGATTTTCAGGTCCTGCTTCTCTTATGAACTGAACGTTCGCGTGCACACACTAACACAGCCCTGCCTGGGAAATGAAGCCTGGATGCCCCTCGAGGCTGCGGACACAGGAACTTCCCTGTATCAGTGTCCCATCCTTCATTCCTGAGCGCTTCTTTTTTTCTCTCTCTAACCTCAGCCTCTGGGTGCTTCCTCCTGACATTTCACGGCAGACGTCCAGAGTCAATAAAAATACACCTCTCTGGTTTCTCACTGGGCCTGACGCAAAGGAGGGGAGATGATGGTTACAGTCCACACCTGGGTCAAGTCATATGTGCTGATGGTTTACTTTATCCCATTATCCCCATCATTACTTTGTCCATTGTTGACTTTGACTGTTTGTTTTGTTGTTTGCAAGTTTGAACATTAGTAGGCTGGGGTATCTTAAACAGGACCATTCTCCGGATTGCAATTATTAATTGCAAATTTGTTTGTGGCATGAAGGGATGTGACTGAGTACAGTCTTACAAAGCTGCTAGCAAATCATTCACACTTTAAATAGATAGAAACATGAAGTTCAGTGCTGGTACTGAGTCTCCAAAATGTTTAGTTTCAGGTGATAAAATAGTTAATTGGCATAATAGGAAAGTGACACTTTTACCTGACTTCTCTTTTTTAAAAGTGACCAGACATGATCACTTCTCCTTTGCATGTTCAGTCTGGTCATGATAAAATGTCTGTCAGTATGTATTATAGTTTTAAAGTCAAGTGTCCATATAACCTTCAAAATTACAAGCTCAACCTCACACCTCACATTTTGACTGCCATTAACTTCATAGTTGGCTCCATTTTGTCATCAGGATTTCAACTACAAAGAAAAAAAATGAGGTCAGGGAAAGTCGATGAGAAAGTAAAACAACATCACAGGCAGACAGTGAGTCAGGAACATTATGAATGGGGTGGACAACCAGCAGCACTGACACGATTCCACTCGTGTGGTCCAGACAAAAGCCCCTAACTCTTCTACTGTTATTGACCACACCATACATGACCACAGGGTGTCTGATTCATTAGACATGCTCTCAAATATTACTGATGTAAAGATTGATTCATCTTAAGCAACCAACCTATCCAACTGTCTAAGACTTGTACAGCATCAGAATATATTGAGAATTTCACTTTACGTGGCTTGGATATAGATCGAGTTTTCTGTCATTTGAATCTCTCTCTTTGTTCTAAATCACAGAATCCTCCTTAATAAAAATAAGAAAAGTTTGACACCTTTAATGCACGGAGACTGTGTCAGCTAAATGGCAAGATTGTACAGTTTTACAGAACATTGTTGCTCGTACCAGCAAAATGCTGTCAGAGTAAGAACATTGTTTTTGATATCCAAAGAAAATATTGTCATTGATCCCAGATGTTTTTTTTCTTCGTTTTTTTCCCCTCAACTCTCTGTTTCTCAATATTGAAGTAATTACGGAATCATTCCACCGGGAGGAAAATCAGAGCAAACGAGAGCTGTCATTTCCCTAATGAAAGAGCCTGTTATTATTTCTTCATAACTTAGCATTTGGCTGACAATATGGGCTTTATGACACTTTCAATTTACATTTCAATCAGACTGGTGGGGGGTGGGGTGGTGGCAGAGGCCTGATAACACAAGGCTCTCATTGATGCACACACTCCAATGCACACTCACAATCAGACACACACAGATCAGGTGGTGTTTGAGCTCTTTGGATTGGAGCCTGACCTGAGATTTGAACACACACACACACACACACACACACACACACACACACACACACACACAGAGCACTTTCAGTGTCAGCCAACATGCAGGCAAACCTCTTCACTTTTACATGATCATTTTTGGCATGACTTCAATGAGACACAGGTGAGAAGTGCACCGGGGAAAGTGAAACCTCATGCTCAGCCCGTTGACACAGTCAGAGAGTGAAAGGAAGGCAGAGTGGCTCTTTGGATTGTATTGACCCCTGCGAGCGAGGAGAAGCAAGCAGTTTGACTGGCAGCCGCTGTGTACAAGAGGGCCGCGGTTTATAAAAGGCTAGCATGCAGGCCAAGCAGGGATGTGATGTTTTTTCTCTTGAGACACAAATCTCTTTCATTTGACACGAAGATTTATTTATCCCTGCCGGTTTCTGGCCTCCTCTCAGGCTTGTTAAAACGCCTCTCATTGAGCTATAGGTCACAGAGGTCGCTGGGAGAACAGATCTGATTTTCTTTCCTACATGAAGCCTGACATTTTCAGCCAGATTCTCAGGCATGCCGCCACGTCAAATTCCCTCTGATATACTGATACGCTCAACATCAGAATCATTGACCTAAAAACATTAATCAGGAGAGTATTTTCTTTGCAAACCATATTTTTTTTCCCTTTTGACCCTACTGTCCTTTAGACAAACAGAGACCATACTTTTTTTTTTATTTTGACTTTGATTTTAACTTGATGTCACAATCAAATGTCATGCCTGTCAGCAGACAGAAGAAGATTGAAACCCTGCCGAACAGGTAAAGTAACAGCATGGAGGATTTGCAGAACCTTTTTTCCTGTTGTGATAGTTTTAACCACCTAGATCGCTTTTCCATAACTTGGGACAGTGGTACATTTTGGATGCCCAAATGTGCACAATTTGCTGATCAGCCATGTAGCATTGAGACAATAAACAAAAATGCCTAAAACTGAGGGAAATTTCAATAGAAACATATTCCTTTTCAGGCATAGTCATGAAAATGTGCAATTCTCATCATGTGAAACATTCTGGGGACTGAAAGAAACTATCTTTGGTTAAAAATGTATAACATGTATAACTCACACGAATGCACAGCTGTGTAGATACAGTACAAAACAGTAACAATCATATAAAAATAACAAGCCAAATTGTCAAAATGTACAGTGTGTACTGCTTGCTCATGAGCAGACTCAACAATAAAATATAGCAATAAGATTTATGCACACCCCGTGATAAACAGTCCTACAACAGCTACTGTACTTGACACCATCAAACTGAAGCTAAAACAACAACTGACTGCAATGGACTACTGTAAAGGACTTAACACAGTGGACTCTCAAATAAATCAAGATAACATCACTTCACACTAATAACTAGTTTAAAGAGTTTCTGACCACTTGTAATGCTATGGAGCTATGTTTTTTATGAGTGGACCCCTGTTTCGTTTATTCTCATGCACAAGCACACAGGTGACGCGATAAATTCTGCCAATGGTTTCACACGACTCCACTGATGTACAGGTGGTGATAATGCTGCAGCAAAGACAGGGAAGACGACCGCTACTAGCAGGTGAACGTGGATGTATACAGTGCAGGTTTCAAAATGATCAGCTTTGCAAATGTTTTATGAGAAAGTAAATGCATTCAAAATGTTTGTCAGGCCTCAAGGATACACACAAATACTGAATGTAAACAGAGACTTTGTTTACAAGAGGAGTCCACAGGGCACATTAATCCGCAGTTACAGTTATAGAAGAGTTGTTCCAAAGGTATGGGGCCTTGACTGCAAGTGTTTTATCATTGACTGGAAAAAAACAATAAACTACTACATGGTTTTCACCACTTTTTTTTTTACATTTTGTAACACATTCCATTTAGTTTGACTTGTTCTCAGGGTTGTGGGGTATTTCTGCATGCGTGGGACATCGTCATTTTGTTTCTCATGATACATGCATGATAAACCTGCAGGAAAAACGTGCGTGATATGAAATTAACTTAGAAATACCAATTAAAACTATTTCTAGATGTTTATAAGGGGGATTAGTACATTACCTCTGTTGTTGACTTTTGTGGGCATTTAACTTACCACATGTACACGTCATCAAGTTCAGGTGCATCAGATACTGTTTAAATTCTCTCTCTCTTTCAAACACACACACATACACACATATGCAGGCACACAGAGGCCGTCAGAGAGCATAAAACCACCAGACCAGAGGGATGAACGTCTGAGTGATCTCCACGCTGTTTGAGCCAGAGTGAGTCACACTGGGCGCCGTGACCACTAAATCAAAGAGCTGTTTGAACAGCTGCATTCCTTCACACCCCTTCATGCTCGCTCTCTCTCTCTTGCTGTGCAGTAATACCAATTCTGGTTTTGCAACCCCCCCCCCCCCCCCCAAGTAATGTTCTGGTGTGACGAAGTTCAAGCCTAATGGAAAAAGAGTGCAGAAGTGAGGTAAGTCATCCTTTGAGCGTGGACAGGTGTCTATTAGAGGTTGGGTGTAGAGATGAGACAGAGAAACTCTGTGAGGCTTCACAGTAGCAACTGCAGCTGATTTATGGACCCATGACAGCCAGAGAGAGTCATTATATAGCTTCCATTTCTCTGCCCCTACTCCAGAGTCACATACTGTTGGGCCATTAGTTTTCAGTGACAGCCACGATAATTGCAATTGTATGGACAAACACAGCACTGAAACATTTCTTTTCATTTAATCCCAAAGTTTGGTCGGTTCTCTGGACTTGAATAGACAGAGTCAGCAGACAGTAGGAAGTGTGATGGCTGCTGACTGAACTGATAGCAACTGTGCATCTTAGCATAGTGATGTTATGGTCAACAACTTAAAGGAATTCTCATTTTGGGAAATATGGTTATTTGCTTTCTTACCAGGAGTTAGAGGAGAGGACATTCATTTCATCTCTGTGCATGCAACACAGAGCTGGCTCCAAGAAACGTAGCCTAGCTTAGCACAAACACTGGAAGCAGGGGGAAAAAACTAGCTTAGCTATAGCAACAATTTTTGCCTCTCATGCATTATCTCTGTTTTGAAGGTATTTCCAGAATCCTCCAAGACTCTTCTAACCATCTGGATAAAAACAATATTTCAATATTCTTTATAAAAATGATTTCAGCCTGTTTCCTACAGTTGTGACTCAATTTCGTAATCCAAACAAATATGACAGCAAGAAGGTTCATTGTGCCTCATTGCTCATCTTTACAGTAGCACAAAATTTGGAATTTGGTCCAGCTCTATTTTTACCTGTTACCTACTAGACCTTTTCTGTGATCTTCCCCAAGCTTTCTTCCATTTTTAAACCCTGCTGAAATGCTTATTTACATGCTTTAGGAGAGTGTCCTTAATGTAATTTGACTCTCTTTTTTTGAAGTGCTAGAACCCTGACATTTGTCCTGATGATGATTTGGTAATCTACACTGATTTATGCATAGAGGCTGGAATTCGAGACCCTTCATACGACTTCTACTACTTCATAATTCTTTCTATGAGAATGACTGTCTTACAGCTGGAGTTGCAAAGCAGGTAAAAATAACTTAATATCCATTCATTCTGACCGGATCATTAATGAATATAAACTGCTATAATCCCAAGGGGAATTTATTGAACATTTCAAATGTAGCTCTGTATCTGGCCATTTTTAACAATCTTTAGTGTCTGCTGCAGTACTAATGCAGAACATGATGAGGTCCTTTAACTAACTAGCATCCTTGATTTGGTTCACTTCTGTAACCTGTATATTAGTACAGTGGAAATAACAGAAACACAGTTGAATTCTACTTCTATTTCTACTTTTTCTTTCTTTGGAAAGTGGAAAGAAATGTTTGATGCAAGGTTTTGAGCCCTTTGAAGCCTCTGGCAGTGACAGATAACTGACACGTCAATTTAAGCATGTCACCATGAAAACTAATGATCTGAATACACATTCACACTGCACATCAGAAAGAGAGAGAGAGTCTCCTTGGAATGGGCTGGAAGCTGAGGGTGGAGTTGGAATGATAATAGTCGGAAACATAATTATTATTTTTCTTTACCTAACACTGGCTGGGAGCAATAAACAACTCGCAATCAACTTTTGACCTCAACTGGAAACGGGATGTATTTCACATCTTAACTGGTTTTTGTTTTCAGAAAATCAAACGAACAAAACTGAACATGTTTGGTTTGTTTGGGTCTGTTTGTGATTTGATGCCAAATATACCAATAAACCAAGAAATCTACTGTCAAACTGCACAGGTAACTTTGCACACTTGAATGTATCATGGCTTGTGAAGTCTTATACTCATGTTCATGCTGTGTGATGCAAAGTAGCTGAGAACAACGTCCTTTAACCTCCTGAGACCCAGCACAATTAAGATTTGGGTATTTCAATTATTATTAGATAAAATAAGTCTATTTGATGAAAGACAGTGCATTTGTTTTCAAAAACATTGTTCATTTTCTATGGTATGTCCTTTGTTGTGGACATCAGGACATTGTTCATCTTTCCTCTCTGCAATTTTGCGCCAGGACAGAAAAACAACCACAGAAAAACTGAATAGGATACAATATAATTTAAAACTTAAAATTGGATATTGAAAATTGTTTGTTTAGCATTTAGCTTTCAATTATTGTTTTGTCAACAGTCATTATGATCAAAAATATCGTTCCAAATATACATTTTCACATTTTGTTCAAAAAATGAAGTACTGAGCAGGACAACATGAACATGTCAGTGCTCTCTGGTCTATAAACTATGTAATGGAAACACTGTGTCTAAATTACCTCAAACATATCTGTGACATTTCTCCACTGACAATTCTTGATACTTATCGGCCGACGTATACGCTGATACTGATTTATCTGCATTAAGCTAAGGCTGACCGATACACTGGCCCATGGATTTATTGGGTTATAATCATCATGAGCTGGGTGCCAGTTGTTACAGCTTTTGGCATTGTCCTCTAATTGAGTCCATCTGCTCCACAGTAGGGATGACTCTTACATGAAAAGAATAAAAGAGAAGAAAATACTTATTTTATTGTTATGGCTTCATGTTGAAAACATGAGGCTGAATGAATGCAGCTTTTCCTTGAAATAAGGCCAATTAATAAACCTCAGATCTATATCTTACATGCCTGGGCAGACTCATTTCAGTCACCCAGGCGGTAGTTACAATAGTACACACTTGCAAAAATGACTGTGGATGCGAAAGGAATTATGGACAAACAAAAAGACTAAAAGTTCATACAGCTACACTGCAGCACATTGACTTAAACTGCCAAGCCTTTGATCCCCACAGAAACACAAACACATCTATCATCCAAATTCTATTTTGTCATTGTAATTTTAAAAAAATGTTATATGACCTATTCACTGAGAGCAACCAAATGACCTGCTGCTTTTATCATTATATGTGCTGAAATTACATTCTGACAAATAGAATCTCACAACATACTCCTTGACAAATTACACCTAATATATGAAAAAAAATAGCATTTTCTGGAATGTCTGAAATCTGAAAACTATGTTTGGTAATAAAGGTAGTGGTGATGATGGTGTGTGTGTGTGTGTGTGTGTGTGGGGGGGGGGTAATTAAGGACAGGAGCTGGGAGCAGACCTTTGGATCGTGTATACGTGGTATGTGTGTCTGCCCGCAGAGCCGCCAGGACACCCTGGATTCCAGTAAATGCTTTTTACCATGAACACCATTTTTTGGCTTTGATGCCATGACTAATGGCTCAGTCACACAACCACTTCCATCACAGCTAACCGTGCAGTCATGCCTTTTCTGCTCTGTGTGTCATTCGGTGTTAATGTCATGTTTGTTTTTGAAATCTGAAACTGTACATGTTTACACGAACCAGATAATTTAATGTGTTGTGAATATCAAAAACAGCAATCATGTGGTTTGTGTCACTGCTAAAACTAGAAGGTCAGTGTGTTAAAACTTGCGGACGTTGAGTTATCTGGATGGTTTGTTTGCTTGTGTTGGGAAGTCACAGATTAGAATAGATAGGATTACTGTAAACGGCACAAAAACACCATTTATATCATTAGTGTAGTCAGGTCAGATTATCATTTCACACACAGAAAATCAATGCGGTTTACATAATTATATACTGTTTATATATTTTTTTTCTAAAACCAGAAAAGACATGATTACAAAGGTCCCATCTCCTGTCTTTTTTTAAATGGCTCCAGTAGTGATGCTAAATGCTAAATAACTTTGGGAAACTCGGAGACAGGAAATGTGAGGTCACTGTTTACTGAGATTACACAGAATAAGATTTGTCTGTAAAACACATTCCATACAAGGTAGCTTGTGACAATAAAATGTCTGAGTCACTGTTTTGGTTGTGAGAGATTACCAGATTACTTCCTTCAGCAGGAAGCTACCTGATAGCAGCTCAGTCAACGTAAGTGGAATAAAAGGTGGTCATTGTATGTCCTCTGGGTTATGGCAGCCACTACTGTGTATGCCTCTGTTTTAAAAAACCCTTACACTGACAAATAACATGAACCAACCTGAAGTGTCTCTAAGTGACTATTTGGTAGCAATAGATATTTTTCTTTTTAGTTTGCCTGTTCAGGAAGTCTTTCTTAATTTTTCCTTGAGAATGTATAGTGTTGAAACACGGCACATTCATGTTAGCAGACATGCCTTGTAATGAAGACAGTTGCTTTTGCAGTCATGATGCAGTCTGCTTGAATACACAACAAAAAACAAAGTTGTGAGTGTATTCCAGGTGGAGATGCATTCTGCTTAAACCACTGGGGGGGAGACATCGTCTGAACTCTGCATCCATGGGCATTACGGTAGGCAGAAGATGTCTGAAGACATTCTCAGTCTGCTTTGAACCTATAGACACCATCCAACAGTGTGTTTATTGAGGTTATTCAAGTGCGGCTTGTACCAGGAAACCATTAAGACATGAATGTATCAAGAAACACAAGTACTGAAATGTTGTTCTATAGCTCTTGAACTGCTAGATATACTGTATCAATAATAGATGAAAATAAAACATGTTGAAATTCCCAAATGACACTTTTCTTTAAATGAAAGCCACTATGTGTAGAATGTAAAAAAAAAATCAGACATTATATATGGCTGAATGCAAAACGCAGTCTACACCTTCTTGCAGAGAGGACATCAATACCACTCTCATATCTATACGTTCAATATGAAGCTACTGCAGACGGTTAGCTTAGTTCGCATAAAGACCAGGAGCAGAGGGAAAACAATCATGGAAACAGCTAGCCTGTTTTAAGAACAAGCAGCCTTCCAGCACCTTAAGCTCACTAATTGACACGTTTTATGTTGTTGGTTTAGTCTGTACAAAAACCAGATAGAGCCATGCTAGTCATTTCGTCCATCTTTAAGCTAAGCTGTAGCGACTGTATATTTAAGGTAGCTACTGCTAAGACTAATAATAGGCTACTAAACAAACAATAAGTTTAGCAATAACATAAACATGCAAATGAGGATAATTGTAGACATGCGATAGATGAACATTTTTGTGCAACTTTTGACTATCTCTTCATTTGGCCTCATGTGGAGGGGATCTCTCATATCTTCACCTGACCTCAGACACACACACATACAGATACTAGTGCCAGGTCTTTTCAATTAGAGTTTAATGTGCTGTGAAGGAAGCAGACCGTGGTGGATATGACTGACCATCAGTAAATGGACTGAGTCATGTGGAGTCAAACTGTTACTGGAAGGCTGAACACAGTTGTGCTTCTCTTCTCTTCTCTGACCATGTGTAAAATGAACGGATACATCTGTCCAGCACACGGCTTGCTGAAAGTCCTGTCTTCTGCGGTCTGTTTTCAGGATTGTAAAAACATCAGGACTGTGTAAACCGAGTGTGCATGCAGACATACAAATACTGTAAACTATAGATAGAAATCTGGAAGCACTTGCATGCTTGCATACACACGTAGGCTCTTTTTGTTTATTGTTAGTTATGTTTTTCCAGCTTTGCTTGAGGCTTGATCAACCAGAAATCAGGACTGTGTTAAAACTTAATTTAAAAGCATTAAAAAATAATCTGGATGTGCCGGTTTAACCAAGAAATATGTGTCACTATTATTTTTTATTTTACTTTACTATTCCAAAGAGACAGAGAGCGTTACATGGGTCACCTGGCAGGATCAAATACATCCACCTCCCAGTCTTTATAAAATGAAACATATGTGGTCATTTCCATATTGTGAAATCCTTTTGAAGATCTGTCTAAAGAGGCAGAATCAGATGTTTGCTCGGAAACCCTCAGAAGACCCCAGTTCTATTTGATCTTCACAAACAGAGCCACTTTAAAGTGGAAATGTACAGATGTGCTGTAGTATCAGTATTGACAGGGGTCACTGGAGCCCATAACCGGCTTCAAACAGATTTCCTTTCATAAAATAAGACCTGCATTAAAATGTTGGAGGGGGAATGGATTTACGGATTGCTCTTAATTTCAGTTGCTTTAAAGATGATTTTATATCATTTGAATGAGTTTTACAGGCATGTGAAGGGTTGCAGAGTTCAGTCAAAATAAAACGCAGACAAATAAGGAAATGGATACTAAAACATCAAAAGCAAGAAGTGGACTTTTCATCTATTTGAAAAAGAGTTACCATCCAAAACCCTGGACTGCTGGTTTAAGCAAACCTTAAGTTAACCTCCACTTTAAAACTAAATAACTATCAATCAAAATAATCTTGACCTTCAGTCAGACTGAAAGACAAAAACATCTGTAGTGTATGTATCACCTGACAGAATTTAAAGGTTAAAACTATCATCATCAACCCTTCATGCTGGTGTGCCATATGGTTTTAAGTGAAACTCTGCCAAAGGTGAAGCGCTGGTTAGTAGATTCCTGACTATCCGAGGAGTCGTGACCCTGAGACTTTGTCCTGATCTCCCGTTTAGTTTGAGTGAAGGGCTAAAATATTTGGTTTCAGTTTGCTGCCATGAATCACAATAAAAGATGAAGAAAAAAAGCAGCAGTGAACGTGTTTACCTCTGACATATGTGATGCTACACAGAGCAGGAGAGGATGATGTATGCTGGATGAGTATTTATTTAGAATAGCCTCTGTGGGCGAGATAATGGAAATAAAGAACAGGTGTGCCTCGACACAAATAACACACTTCTCAACCTTTTTAGACATTAAAGAGGAAGCAGCTGCAGGTGTTTTTTACCTTTATACAGATGCAGAACACACACCACCGAGTCCTCCTTCACCCTTTCATTGTGATCTAGCAACAGCTTGGATAAATTAGCTTTAGACATGTACCATTTAAGTTTATATCTACAAGCCAACTTGTAATAGTTTTTAAGATTTGAGAGTTTGAAGAGGTGGCTAGAAACACCTCACCTCTCACTGAGTGTGAACAGAGAAGAAGATCAAGAAGTTGAAACTGAATGAGACTAATATTCTAGCAAAGATTCTTTTGAGACCAATGTGTTGGCGAGACATCACTCAGTCATCACACAGTCTGTATCTGTAACTCTGAGTCTCTCTTCTTGTCTGTGTTTTGTTCTTCCATCCCTCCCTTTCATATTTCTGCCCCCTCTTCCTCCTTCATTGTTAGAAAACTGAAAAAAAAAATGGCACGACTGAACCTAGTACGATGTTGTCGAAGCACAGACCAGCCACAGCTTTGAAGTTGGACATAACAGAGAAGACTGAGTGGACAATAGCACAGTTGGTACAAACAAATGTCTCCACTAGGGGGAGCTTTAACAGAGTCACATTACAATCATGGGTCCCAATTGTGGGACCAAACATAGTGGGTTTTCACAGCTGTGACTGTTGAAGGGGCCGGGGTTACAGAGCAGCTGTATTTCCATTCCACAGTTTAAGTTTATCAAAATATCATATATTATCAGAAATCTCTCTGATAAAGAAAAGATCACCAGTCTCATATATTTTGGTTTCACAAGATCTACGTTTTGTACTTTTTTTTTTTAATTGATTCATTCTTGTGTCATGCACCAGTGCCCAGATATGGGCTTATAACACAGCTCCTAATGGGAATAATATACAGAACAAAAATACAGTGATCAATCATCATACATCATGGACAGAATGCGTTTCCCTCTCCTATGTACAACACCCATATTCAAAAAAATGAAGTTGTTTTCAACACAGTATTTCACTTAATTAATATGCAAACAAATACATTTGCCACTGAAACATCAGTTTTTAAAGGCTACAAACACATGTTCCACGTGGACGAGCAATGCTTGGTATTTGTATGGCAGTCTGTCCTTAGAAGTCTGTGGGGACGAAATTACAACATGATCAGGTTATGGAATAGGCTACGTTTGGTTAACACATGGTGAATGAGCTTGTCTCGGCTGCTCCACGGAGTCTGCTGATCTGAGTAAAGGCGCTGTTATTGCGGGGTTTTCTCATGTTAATGCCTCCAGTTTGTAAGGCATTAACTAGCAGGGCATGATAATCTATCCACGGGATCTGCCCTTGATTGCCTGCAGGCCTCCTGTAGGGGGGCAACAAGAGACCCCATCAGTCTGACACTGAAAATAAAAAGAAGGGAAAGATACTGTGAACTGAAATCAGGGCCACAAACTATTACTAATCGGGCGAAATATTGATAACACATCGGCATTAGTGATGGCTCCTATTCCTCCATTCTTGCACTCAGTGTAAATCTTAATGGCCCTAATGGTCTGCAGGCTTCCACACCTTGTTTATTGACATGGATGATGTGAATGGAGACTTTACGTGTCGCGGGCGGGGTGACGTTTAATCAGATTACTGCTGTGTGTGAGAGAGAGGGGGAGGCAGAGATGGAGGGGGGGTATGCAGGCAACCTAGGGGGTAGGTAGAGTGGAGATGCTCACACACACACACACACGTCTGAGAGAGAGAGAGAGAGAGAGCTGCAGACACACAGTGCAGACTTGGCAGACAGAGCAGAGCAGTGTGCGGAGACGTTTTGGTTTCAAGACTTTGCTCTGGAAAGTGCAACTCGTCGGCGCAGTTTGCTCATTCACACCACCAGGGTCACACACACTCACCAACAGAACAGCCAGGAAAATAATCCCGATTTTCACTCCTCTTTTTGGCTCCAGGTGCGTTGACGCGACGCGGACCTGTTGGCTCATTTTTGGCTCGAAAACCCCCTCAAACTTTTGGATGAACTCGCGCAAACTTTGCAAAAAAAAACCAAAAAAACAACACCGCGGAGAGGGCGATGCAGGGAGGGAGGTGTGGAGCAAGCAGCCCGGCGTAAACTCGGGGATGTGACCCTGCGTAAACTCAAATGACCACCACCACCACCACCACCACCTCCTCCTCCTCCTCTCTCCTCTAACACACGTGAAACACGCAGCAGCGCGTCCATGTCCAGGCTCCAGCCAGCATGACTCTGTCCGGCGGTTTGTCGGATACTTGTCAGCTCATCTTACGAGACCGCATGGAGCCGGAGCTGTGGAAATAAGGCTGCATCCCTGCTTTCTGTGGGAATAGTTGTTGCAAACACGTTGTGAAGCAAACACACACGCTGCCGTGCACACTTTGGAGGGAGCTACGATGCGGGGCACTGTGGGCGCATTCATTCAGTCCTGTCTGATACTCCTGGTCCGGGCAGACCAGTGGAGGCTGAAGGACTCCGGCAACTGCGAGCTCAACAAGAAAGTAAGTCATTATGGAGGAATTACACTGTCAAGTGTTGAAAAAGTCGTTATAATGGTTTTTATACACTATGATTTTGTATCTGGACGTCTCAGAAGTACCACATTATCTTTTATTTTGTGGTACAAAGTGTTAGTAAAGGAGTAAAGTGCCATTTTCCTTCTTTTTGAAGTTTCACATACTTCTGACCTTTTCCGCATATTATTTGGTCCAACTTTTCAATGTTCACTTGCACCTCTTTATGAGCTCTAATCGTTTAAACTGGTTCTTTGTACTGATGAAGTGTATTGTATTGGTCAAATCAAAGCCTTGTCTGTGGAACCATTTAATTACTACTGACTGTTTTCATTATTGATTCATCTGTTTGTTATGTCTTTCAATGAATCCATTAACTCTGTAGCTCATAAAATGTGGAGAAGCAGATTCAAATGGCCATCACAAGTTCCCACAGCCCAAAGCCTGTCTGCAAATTGCTCTTTTTTTCCTGACCAATAATCACGTTATAATGATAATTAATAATGTTTTTTTTTGCTTGATAAATGATGTAGAATAAATCAATTATCAAAATGACTGATGATTCATTTTCTATCAATTGTTTCAGCACTACTTTTGTGTATTGGCTTTGAGTCACAGGCAGGTCTTTGCACACTGTCCATACATGTGTGTGTATTTGACAAAATGCCATCAATTCAAGGCTTATTCTGTCCTGTTGTGTTGTATTTTTTTTTTTTACAAATGAATGAGATTTCTTAACCTCCCTTTTATCACTTTGTTTTTAACTTGTAACTCATGTTCTCTAAACTCACGCGGACCATTTCAGGTCCGATCCAGCAGAAACAGGACGACATTCAGCTCCCAGTCTGACAATCACTGACATGTGTATTGTTTGTTTGGCACTTGGGCCCTAAGTGGCCTGTTAATAAGTCATTATCAGTCTGTTAGCAGTCTGTCTAATAAACAGCCTCTTGCAGACAGAGTGCTGGTTTTGCTGGTTGGCGTGAGACAGGCCCAGTGTTGGTTCATGTGAGGTAAACGGCATGAAGTGAC
Source organism: Enoplosus armatus (assembly GCF_043641665.1). Classification (NCBI taxonomy): domain Eukaryota; kingdom Metazoa; phylum Chordata; class Actinopteri; order Centrarchiformes; family Enoplosidae; genus Enoplosus; species Enoplosus armatus. The sequence continues at coordinate 13,210,589 of NC_092197.1, forward strand.
TTTTAAGTGAAAAAGACAGTTTTTGTGAATTCACCGCTCTTCTTTCTGTCTGTTTCTTGCTTTCTCTTTCCCCTCTGTACCTATCATTTGGTCCTGACATGCTAATATCTACTGCTGAAATATTTAGTCAATTGACAGAAAATGAAGCAACAACAATTTTGATAATCACATAAAGCAAACGTTCACAGTTTCCAGCTTCTCAAATCTGAGGATTTTCTGCATTTCAGTGTTTTTGTATCAATCAAATGACTTTGGGCCTAGAACAGTTGGTCACAAAAAACAAGCAACTTGAAGACAACACACTATTTTCTGACATCTATGAAGCCATAATAAATAATCAACAGATGAATCAATACTGAAAATCATTAGTTGCAGCCCTTCTAATCCTCTTGTCTTTCCCCCCAGCAAACTGACCTAAACTCCTTCCTGTGGACGATCAAACGAGACCCTCCCTCATATTTCTATGGTACAATCCACGTTCCCTACACACGTGTTTGGGACTTCATCCCTGAAAACTCCAAGCAGGCCTTCCAGGAGAGCAACATCGTCTACTTTGAGCTGGACCTGACGGACCCTTACACCATCTCAGCCCTGACCAGCTGCCAGCTGCTTCCTCAGGGCGAGAACCTGCAGGACGTCCTGCCCAGAGACATCTATCGGAGACTTAAGAGACACCTTGAGTATGTAAAACTCATGATGCCTTCGTGGATGACTCCGGACCAGAGAGGGAAGGGACTCTACGCGGACTACCTCTTCAATGCCATTGCTGGGAACTGGGAGAGGAAGCGGCCCGTTTGGGTGATGCTGATGGTGAATTCGTTAACTGAGGCAGATATTAAGACACGGGGGGTGCCAGTGCTGGACTTGTACCTGGCCCAGGAGGCGGAGAGGATGAGGAAGAGGACGGGGGCTGTCGAGAAGGTGGAGGAACAGTGCCATCCGCTCAACGGGCTCAACTTCTCCCAGGTGAGTTTGAAACTGTACTGTTTGGTGGTCAGTCCTCAGGTTTGCCTGTTTTTCCATTGCACCCTCTCAGCAGTGTTTGGTCTGTATTTCTGTGTGACCTTAAATCAAGATATCAGTGACCAGATATGCCTACGCCACTTCCTGCATGTGTTTCACAATAAATGCATTTTAACGCCAGCACAGTGGTAGGCCTTTGTTGTCAAAGTATTGACAGTGCCGTTTGAACATTAGCTAATATTTACCCCAAATATTCCTTAAACTAGATTTAGACACTCTTTGCACTTTTTACAAAAGGTTATTTTGAAACTTTGCATGGACGAAATACATTTTATTACATATTTGAATAAAGCTAGATGAGAAGAACGGCTCAGTGAAGGAGGACTGATGTTACAAATTAACAACAAAGTTTTAACAACTGGAGTTAAAAACACTTAGGAGTGACGTTGACGTAGCAGGTCGGTTTTGGTTTGTGAGGGAAAGAAGTGAGACACAGAAGCATTTAATTACGTCCAGGTGAGGCCTTTGCTTTATGGACACACGGAGGACAGTGAGTGGGTCTTCAGCAAGGTCTGTATCTGTACACAGCACCAGTAATCCTACAGCAGTAATGTTGTGTTACATGTATTAGACAAGCTGAACATGACGGAGTGTTTGTCATTATGAGGTTGAAGCAGTGTAACGATGCGGTCTTCTAAACCTTAGGCTATAATCCACACTTACACAAGCCTGACAAGGATCTTGGTGTATGAATGTCTCCATAGTTAAGATTAGTAGCTATAGCTTTACCTTAGCTTACTCATATCTGACTCACTTCTACACGGAGAGGTTAACAGAGCGCTGGTATCGGATTGGTATTGGCTGAGTTTGGTAGGTGGAATCGGTAACGGGGGTGAAAAAGACCCTCAAGACTTTTTATGGTTGTTTCAATAAACTCATTGTCAAATCTGCTCTGCTGAAGATGCCTCACACCTCCTAAAAAACACCAGCTTTAGAGACTAAAATGTCTAATACAAATGGCAAAGACCACATGTATACATTCAGATTCATTATTTTTGTTTATTTTTGGCCTGTAGTTCTCTATTTCCCCCTTTTTCCCACAGCTTAGTGGAGTGCAGAAAGGTGTGGTGTTAATAATCAGCTGTACAAACATTCAGCCGTGCTCCACCACCGTCTTTGTTATTAAAGAAAAATGGATCCTAATGACTCAAGTCTGAAATCACCAGAAAAAAAGGAACCTTGTTCCTCACACCAGCATACTTAAGTCTCCTTGTCTTCCCGTCTGTCTGTCTGTCTGTGGCCCTTGGTGACCCTTTGAGCATTACAAACATCTCTCAAAGGCAGCAGTCACTATGAAATCATGTTGCATATTATTGAGGAATTTCTGCTAATGCTGGTCAGGAGCTAAGGGGATTACACTTGAACATTTACCCTAACATCCAGAAGCTTAAAGTGTTGTTATTTTAAAGCAGGCCCCGTCAGACTATAAGTCTCTGCCCAAACCACCCAGCAGCACTTTTATTAGCTTTCTCTTGAGTCGTAAAGGAAGAATGGGGGATGTCAACAATCATACAGCATATGTAATCAGTCACATGTAAAATTATGGATGTTTTTTGTCACTTGCGTGCATAGGCAGTTAAATAGAAATCAATTTCCCATGGCAATGTTTATGTCTTGGTAAACACATGGAGTATGAGTGAGAGTCACTAGGAAGTAATATATTTTTCTACTCTAAGATGAGATGATTCAATTTAGCTTTTGTTAACACCTCTGCATTTTCACACAATGAACAGTGAAGTCATTATTCCTCAGACCCTCCTACACTCATTTTTGGCAGATCAGATGTAACAATTACTTGTGTTATTTTAAATCAGTACAAGTGTTTTGGATGAGACTGTCGTCACCAGAAATACTACAGCACCAGCCGCTGGGTGACCCTTTTGTGACAATCGTCCTCTTGTGGTTGTAGTGGCTGTTAACTGAGCAACTGAGCAAAGGCAGGTGATGTTGTTATAATGCTCCAAAACCTCTTTTGGGGGATGTCGGGGTGGATGATTGGATGTACAAGGGGAGTGACTTTTGACATTTGAGACCAAGGTTTGCATCATGTTTCCTTCGTTGGTTTCTCCTGACTTCCTAAGGGCTTAAGCCCTGAAGAGCGGATCGTGTTAAGCAGACGATTTGCAGTGGAGACTTTGCTCGGTGTCTGTTCCTGAAAAGGATAAAACTGCCGAGCCTTTCCTCCACTTCCTCAATGTTGTCTTCACTATCAACAATCTCCACTTGCATCAGAAACTTGTATCAGAAAACACAAGCAGCCAGTCACAGATCTTGTGGTCTCCATGTGGTATCTCCGTAGCCCCGACATGTAGGTACATTGAGGAGGTGTACGTCAGCTATGGATTAACTTAAAGGAGTCGGCAGATCATTTTCGCAACATTGGTCTCTTTTGGAAGGCATTGACAAGCGACTTATTTTGTTTAGACATGGGCACTTGTTGTTATGGATATCAGAGAAAGACAGTGGGTGGCAGAAATTGGATTTGTCAACGGGGCCATAAAGAGAGAAAACCTCCCATCATCACAGCTTTCATTGAATTAGATCCACAAAGCCTCCAGAAGGCTCAACAATGAATTCTAGTGTCCCAGTAAAAACCGCTACCCTGACGCTGCACCAACACAGCACACAGCTGGCGCTCCATAATTTCCACACTCAGTTTCAATCTAATCAACAGCAGCTTGATGGACGCCTTAACCCTGCTGGCTTGAAGCAGCCCGCTTAATATTTCAGTAAACATTTTTTTTCTTCACAGTTTTGCAGCGTAGTTGAAAAGGGCAACTCCATTTAAAGCCTTTTAGCTCAACTCAACTGTAAGATGTCCAGATAGAGTGTGATGAGTGAGATACACGGCGGTGAAACAATACTGCCGCCTCAGCTGCCATTCTTGACTGAAAGTACTGTTTAATCAGGCTACAGTTAGAGAACCATATTTACTGTAATAGTCTCTGTAATGTTTTCACTGGCCGTATACATCTGGCATGAAACAGACCGTACAGGAAAGGCAAAGGCCAATGGAAAATAAAATATTTCATGTATTGAAAATTTCTCTCCTCATGCCTGCTTGCTCACTTTCAATATTAAATTCACTGGGAAATCATGGTGGCTGCTTTCGAATCATACGGAAATCTAGTTCTGGTGAGAAACTGCCCTGCAATCATGCTTCATTTTACCTATACAGCACAGTTTAAATGGTTGTTGGTGAGGTTTGGGAGTTTTCAACAGGTGGTAAATCACACCATCATCTGCTGTCTTGGCCGGGTCATTTTTGATCTCGGTGAGTCATCGTAGAAATTGGTTAGCAGAGTTGATAAGCACGTAAGCAGCCACTGAGTCCTTCATGTCAATACAAACTTTAAACTAACTTCAACTCGACTCAGACTCTTGGGAAAACAGTGTGTCCAACTTGTGATAGTCAAGCTAACTTCAGCTCGGTGTCTGACCTGCAGTGCAGCAGTGAGTTTTTTCCCTCCACATGAGCACCTGCTTGTGACTGATTGGGCTGTTTGTCTCTACTGCTGAGTTCAATCAGACAGATCTTGATGCATCACATCTTATCAATGTGGCAGTTTGGGGGTTAAAACTATCGCCCTGCTCATTCAACACGTGGCCTTTGCTGTGGGATGTAGCCTGTATTTTCTCTGAAAATGTTTCATGTTTCATATTTTCCTCTGATGTCAGCGGAGGCACTCTTCATTTCAGGCAAGGCAGGGCACCTCCACTATCAAATATTGCAAGTCTGTCAGACTGTCATTATGTTGACTGTCACTCTCTCCTGACAAGTCTCTAGTAATGGGAAAATTACACAAGTACTTAAGTTGTGGCTTTGTGCAGCTGTGTTAAAGTTCTTAACATGTGATAGACTCAGGCTGTAGGATAACTTAATGCATTTGAAAAACAGGGTGCTTTTTTATCTCATCTTACAAGTGATGTGTCCATTTCTGAGTTTGCCTGCCACTATAAATTAAGCCCATTGAGCTCATTATTTTCAAAGCACAATGAATTATACTTTCTTTACTCAGATCTCTAATCTGGCTAAGCATGACTGCTCTTATTCTTGCACGGTGCCCCTCGTCTTTTGAAGAGCGGGCTCAGCCTTGCCCATTACACTAAGTGAGCTTGTTGAGGACAACAATAGCCGTATGAAGGCCGGCTTTCTCTGTCACTGTTGTTGGAGACCCGCGGGACATTCCACACCTCAGTGGAGCAGACCTGCTAATGAAAGTGTTGTTTCTTTCCTCCCATCACTGGGAGTAATGGTGCATGGAGAGGTGGTGAATGCAGGTCTCAGTGTACGTCTATGAGAACAGGGAAGGAATGTTTGAAGCCCATTTGGTTCATTCATGACGAGGAGGGACTGGAACAAGGAGAGTTGAGATGCAGACTGAGATCAGTGGAGGAGCTATTAAGGAAGGAAGGCGTGACTCCGTCTCCATTAAAGGTATCATGACGTTACCTCTGTTTGACAACCTTGTAACTTCAGTTGTGGTGTTTTCTTTTCACTTGAACCGACGGGCTACAGGGTCTCTGGATCTGCTGGGTTTCACGAGGAAAGGTCTGGTGAAATCCAAACAAAACCCACTTTTGTAACCTGAGAGAGGTTGCTGCAAGGTTTTCAGCCTGAAAATAAAATTGTTTTCTCATTTGATGGAGCAATTCAGTTCTAGTTACGTTATAAATTCTCATCTCTCTTCCCTCTTTCTTTGCTTGAGGAGAAACATAAAATGTGCGAATGGTATTTCACTAACCAAAACCAAACATAACCTCTGTAACTGAACATGAACCAGACTAAATAACACTGCAGAGTTTAACCCAATTATCATATCTTCCTGCCTGTCTGTAATTTAGACATGTACATACTCAATTTCAGAATCCTGAAATGTGTCTGTAACAAGCATATCAGGGCCTAATCAAATGTTGTTCGATCTGATATCACCATTGTCCTACTTCAATTTACACCTCCTTACATAACACCTTTCAAGATTTGGGATTAAAAGGTTTAGTCACAGTTTTTTGTAACGGATCATCTTGACCCGTTGGTCAAGAAATATTCTCTGCACACGGACTGAAGTCTGTTCTCAATTACAGCTAAAAGGCAAAGCTCTCTTGGTTCATGGATTTAAACTTTAACATTGAATAAATCAAAGTACAGTTTGTTCTTGAATCATCAGATTTGTGGGAAAATGTCTAGTACCATATATCAGATCTGAGAGGTCACATATGAACAGACAGCTCACTCTGTTCCAAAACTCATTGGACGGGACGTACGCTGTCACAAAGTATGAGCATCTCAAAACTCCCACACCCTCCCACATCACACGATCGTAATGACTGCTAAGTGTTGGTTATGTAGATTCTATGAAAAGTGAAGCTCGGCATCCTGGACAGTACAATGGCTGTACTTATTTTCCAGCCCAGCATGGGCAGCGCTTTGCCCAGGCTGCTTCTGATTTCCAGAGTTTGCCCACAGAGGAAAATCTGTCTCAATCCCCTCGGTAATAAGATTAGATGGCTAAATGAGAATGATGATGATAATGATGATGAGTAAGTTGTGGGAACCTTTGGGAATCCTACGATTTGATTCCGATTGTTGGCACTCTGCTGTGTTGCTATTAACGTTATAGTTGGAGGAGTTTTGTGCTGCAGCGTGAGTTGCTCAGTGGTCTCCATTCCACTAATGTTATCTAGTTTCTGGGCGATGGGGTACCAAGTATCCACAAAATATTTCACTTTTGTGCAAAGCTAATTATCAAGTTAGCAAATCCAACAGTTTCCCAAAAGCTTGCCTTTTGGGAAGATAAAACGTTCCCATAGTCACTGAACCCGGCCAAGAAATATTCCCACACTTAACCCCCTGTAAAACCAGGGGGGTTGGTTTTTGTACAGATACTACACATACTGGGTGTATGTATACGTATATATGTGTGTGTAAGGGAGAGAGAGAACACATGCCGGCATGATGACAGTATTACACAGCAATACACAGGCAGCAAATCTGATTAATACTCATTTGCCCTCCTGGGAAGAATCACAACTATCCGGTCAATTGATTCAGTGATCATCAGAGCAGAATGGCCTGCAGTGATGAAATGTATACACACACGGGTAGACACAGCCAAAAAATATTACAAGAACAGCAATAAATCTCAACCTGCACTTGAATTTATTAAGCTCATTAAGGCATTTCAAGTGGGACTTTAATGCTCTGCCAGATGATTGTCGTGGCTTGAAGAGTATTCATTTGTTATTTGGACAAATGATGAATCATGTGGACATTTTTAAATAACTGACGAAACAGTTATTTCAAGTAAATGTCATCATATGAGATATTAACAGGAAACAGGCAATGTAATTTCTTAAAACCAGAAAAAGTAGATGTTTGTGTAGTAAGATTATAGAGAAATATGTTAGCACACATTTAATTTCTTCCTATAAGATAAATACACCTGCTGAGGTGCTCACTTTTTGCAGTAAAGCTGCAAATGTATTCTCACTCATATTGTAGGAAGTGATTTGTATTATTTATGTACAGAATTAGAATCAGGTTTAGTTTGTTTACACATACAAAGGATCAGTGTCAGTGGAGGTCCTGGGCCTTGTTGATCAGGCTAGCTGGTGTTCTTGTAGCGTGAGGTTTTGGTCCGCAGATGGAGAGGGAGTGTCTGAAATAGTTTGTGTCTGGGGTGGGAGTGGTTCGCCAAAATCTTTCCTGCTTACCTCAGAGTCCTGGAGGGATGGCAGATTGCAGCCAATCACGTTCTCTGCTGAGCAATGATATGCTGCAGTCTGTCCTTGTCCTTGGCAGTGGCAGCAGAGTACCAGATGGTGATGGAGGAGGTGAGAATGGACTCAATGATGACGGAGTAGAAGTGCACCGTCATTATCTCTGGCAGGTTGAACTTCCTCAGCTGCCGCAGTTCAACCTCTGCTGAGCTTCCTTGGTGATGGAGCTGATGTTCAGCTCCCACTTGAGGTCCTGGGTGATGATGATGGTACCCAGGAAGCGGAAAAACTCCACAGTGTTGACTGGGGAGTCACGGAGGGTGATGGGGGTTGGTGGGGCTGGGTTCTGCTTGAAATTCACAACTCCAATCCGCAACACTCTCCACTGTCTTTAGAGCGTTGAGCTCCAAGTTGTTCTGTCACCAGGTCCCCAGATGGTCAATGTGTGGTGTGTATTTGTCCATATAATTGCTTGTATCTATCTATTATTGTTTGTGTCTGTGCGTGCATGAATGTTTGTGTACGTGTGTGCATTTCTGTGCATGCTCGTGTATGAATGAGCGTTTGTATGTGTGTATGTGTGTACACAGTTCTATGCTTAAGTTTCCAACATGTCCTCACGGCTTCCTAGGAGTCCCTGGTTTCATGTGGCACTGAGGTGCTTGATTTCCTTCCCACTGTTGACCAAACAGTTCCATATTAGATGTCTGACATTCCCTCACATGACATTATCTGTCTGGATACATGACACCGGAGACAAAGCTGCGCAGCTCCTCTCACCTTCAAAACCCCTTTTTTCAAAAGCTTCATACACAGAAATTGAAGCATAAAGTCTGTCAGCAAGTCATCATGTAGAAAAGCTACTGAACAAAAAAGCTCCAGAGGTCATCAGTGTGGACTGTTTGCCGAATGAACTATTGATAAAGATGAATGCCAGTGAGTTTGTCTTGATTATAAGATGATCTGAACCAGCCTGCTCTAAAATCGAGCAAACAAATCAAAAGGAGAGGGTATGTTTGTTTAGCACTTTGTGTATATTAATTTTTTTGTTTCCAGTTTGTGCTAAACTTCACTTACAAAGTTCCTTTGAACGTTTCTGTTTAGAACTAAACACTTCTCGTGTGATCATGATCTGCCTCTTTGCTGCTGTCATATCAAGGTAGAATAATTTTCCATTCCTGTGTAAGTCCACTTTTTTGCAATGTTTTGTTTTTCAATTACATTTGATTGAAAGCGGATCGGATGCAGCTGAATGGTGCCAGCTGTGTGCCAAGAAAAAAGACCTTAGATCCCTGAAAGTATATACAGTAATACACGCAGGAGAGTCTGACTTCTGGAGACTGCTGCAGGCTTTTCCTGGTTGTGTAACGCAGGGCTCAAACGCTCAAATAGGGATTTCATAGCTTGTCTCTCTGACTTAACACCAGGTCATGAAAACATATGCAGGTGGAGGAGCCTTGTAAGCACGACCATTGCTCTGCACCCCTGCTAATGTTTGGTACCTCCAAATAATCTGTAGTGCCTGTCACTTAATGCTTACTACCCTGATTTATCTGCACATTTGAGAGGACATAAAAACCTGCATATCGAGGCCTTTACGGCCACTTGGCAGTAAATGATATACCTTGCTGGCTTTGGTGTCTTCACAGTTCAGTAAGGCATCCATACAATTTATGCAGCATGTATAACTTGACACAGGACTTATGCTTTCATATACACTTTTGATCCCACTTGACACAGGACTCTATCTTTCTGCATTCTTGATCATTGCAGATTTTCATTAAATACACCTCCGTCATGACATGTCCAGTCAATATATGTATGTATATTACTGTAAATGCTCAGTGTGTTAAAATAGATTCTGATTACACAATTACAACTCACAGTAATGAGTTAGTTGGCCATGGTAACACTTATTCACTGACTTGATCTACTCTGAAAGATTAATGTATAATAACTCAAATGAAACAGGTAAAGATAACTCTGAGTGTAATTACAGATGGAGTAACAGATATCTCTGCCACTGCTCTGTTTTAGCAGGCAGTTTTCCATTCGCTGTTCCAACATGTGATTGTGAAACCTTGCAAACAGAAAAAGGGCAAACAGAAACACTGAAACACATTTGATGGTTCTGCTATCTCGCTGTGTGCCTCCTCCTTCATTAAAGTAAGAAAAGCTCAGCATCTACAAATGTACTTAACACTCACTAACAGCGGCCTTCCCATATTTAAAGCTAATGTAAGTTATACTTAAGTGCCATTAGAGTCATTACGATGCTAATTTCAATTTGCTTGCTGCCCATCATTCCCTCTGTTGTTATGTAAGTTGAGATTTTTGCAGGCTGAATGTGGCCGAGACCCCAGGGTCATCTAAGCTATGACCAATCAGTGCTGAATTAGCATGTGGCTGATAGAAATTAAGGAATGCCGTACATGCTCTTTTTGGTGGAAAAAAAGTGGTCGAATGAATTCCTGTGTATTGAATTTGCAGAAATAATTGTAAGATACAGTATCAAAAAACAGTAGTTCAGTTTCAACCCACTGTTGAGTTGTTGTGTTTCAGGTTAGCAGATGTCTCCTGTTACATCAAAACACTGCAGATTTCTGTTAAACCTTCATTCAAAACACTCATAAACACCTCGTTTGAGGCTTCCAGTGTTTTAACACGTCTAAACCCAGAGGGCACAACTTACAATGTTTTTATGTGACATTCAGCTCAAATCCTATAATTCCTTTTTGTCATAAATGATACAGAATCTATATATTATTTTGCAGGCTGCAGTACTTTCTTGTGGTTTTCATCATCACTTGTTAAATAACATTAGCATTCACATGACTAATAGCTGTCAGAAGTTGCTTTCACACATGCAGCTTTTACTATTTTCTGTTGCCATTAAGGAGACGTGACCTGATGGGATGATTGGGATACTGCATCAGTTGCAGTAATGTGACTGCTCAACACGAAGTAGCCTTACCACTACATATCTACACTGCCATATTGTGTGAATTAAGGGTTAAGGACACTTTGACATAACACCTTTTTCCTGTAACAGTGGATTTGTATGTTTGTGCTTTGGGATTGATTACAGTGTTAAGGTGTTGCCTATGTGAGAAAAGAAACTCGTGGCTACATGCTAACAGAAAAAGGTGGTCGTGGACATGATAGCTATCAGATAAGATGTGAATAATGATCTGCTTTACATGCAGATACACATCAGTTGTGAAAGGCTTAATGCTTCTGTTCACAGTCTGATGTTAAATGAATCAGTACACTGATTTTATCATCTCAGCTGGGGTACAGTGACGTCTGAGCAGGCACGCAGTAGACCAGCTGAACTTACTGTTTTTAGATTCACTTTCATATTCTTAATAGTATCAAACTGAAGTAAAAAATAGAAAAAGGAAACCTACTGTATATCTACACTATTTTGATTTGAATTAAAATTAAAAAATGAAAGATAAAGATGCTTTTTAAGATGGAGGTTTCATTTCAAATGAGCATTAACCTGTCACAGTTTGACATTAAGTATTATAAATTGCTCCTGGTAAGCGTATGCTCTCCCTGTGCTGGCCAGGTCTGTGGCTGGTCTGAATTAAATCAAGCTTCTCCACCGCCGGTAGAAATGAGCCAAACCTGGCTGGACTTCAGCCGAGCAATACCAAGGCCAAAGTTGTCCACAAGCTCCAAAACATGAGGATTAATAGTTTCTGCTTCCTCACAGACTGTTACCTGGAACTTGTGGAAAGGTTTTGTGCAGCATCGACTTTGTGATTGGGGATTACATTGATTTCTTATTTGTGATTGCAAAAAAAAAAAGGATTCATTTCTGTTTGCTTTGAGGCTTACTTTTGCATAGAGATTTAAAGTTTGCATGCACTCCCCTTTTCAAAACCTGAGACTCTTTGACTGGTTAGTTAATCAATAGAAATATACATTAGAGTTTGGTCAATAATGCCATTGCTAACTAATCAATGAAGAAGCTAAAACCAAGTGATGTGAAAAATATCGAAATGATGTAAAGTTGTATAAAATTGACAAAAGTGGTGTGCTGATAAAACATATGTACGCCTATAAAGAGTTGATCTACGGTCAGAAGGACCACATGGTTTTTGAGCTAGCCTCACTATAAATCCCCTTGTGTCTTTTTGGCTCCAGTCCACATTTTTGGTGGCTTCCGTGGAATTTCACAGGTGAGCACCACACTGGAGGGTTTTGTGAGACTTTGCTGTTCTCCAACAGATGTTTTGACCAGACTTAGACTCAGACAAGCAAATGTCTTGATGCTGTTACACATCTTCACACGTACTGGGAGTGAAATGAGTTGCCTGAAACATCAACAGGACTTTCTTTCAGCTGGGTGAATTTTTCAACCAACGCTGCAAAGTTGCTCTCTTGACATTCATGTGATTGCTCATCTGTAACTTGTCAAGTTAGTGTTCACTGTCTTAATAATTACAATGGATCTTTTTCTGTACTTTGTGACTGAGAACAAAACAGCCGTTGATTTAATTGGGGATTTTTTTTTCTGGTTTCCCACCAGCATGTAAAAAATGGGGTGAAAACAGTGTTGCCAGCCTGTAGTTGTAGCTTCCAGATAAGATCATGTCAGCGGGACACATTTCATTTTGATTAATAGTTGTTGCTTCTTGGGTGACTGACAGATATTGGTCTGAACACAACTGGAAATGTGATGGTCCGCTGCTCTGACTTGTTTTGCATCCGTAAAGGAGAGAAAGGGAGAGATGTTATATAAACCTGTGGTGTGTGGTTGTGTTATTGTGTGTGGTGCATTTCTGTCTGTATGTCTGTCCATCTCTCTGGCACTATATGTGTGTTTGTATGTTTTTATATGTGAAGTTTCCATTGAAGCAAGTAGCAAATAATGTTCCTGACATGTATCAGATTGCTTCCACCACCCAGAGTCAGTTCCACACTGTGGATGAAGGTTGTCAGGGTTGTTTCTACCCAAAGACTGTTTGTGTTTTGGGGGTTTTGTCTGCCTGCGGTAGCTGGGATCATAAAACCTGTGAGAACTTAACAGCAGCGCCACTGTTTGGCCTCCCAGCTCATTTCACCACTCTGTTTCACGCTCTCTGTGTCTTCTCTATGTTTTGGTCCTTTTACAGAGGTTTTTACAGCCTTGGTGTTATTTTCACAGCTTTGGACGCCATTTTGGATATGATAACTATTTCTCTAGGGATGGCAATATCTGACTGAAATACCTGAACTTTTAGATGGATTGCCATGAAATTTGGTACTGACATTCATGGTCCCCATAAGATGAAACAACTTTGGTGATCCCTTGACTTTTCGTCGAGTGTGAACAGTAATTTTCGAAAAAATTCACTTATCAGGGGATGTTCACATGATGGATTGCCATGAAATTTGGTACAGACAATTTTGGTCCCCAGAGGATGAATCCTGATGACTTTGTTGATCCCCTGACTTTTCCTGTGGTGCCACCATGAGGTTGCCACTGGTGGTTCAGAGGAAAATGTCTTGACACCTTTAAGGGTTCAGACAATCTTGGGTAAATTTTCCTTTAACTTAACCTCTAGCACCATAATTTGGTCAAAGCCTCACAGAGCTGCTACTGTGACTGTGGACTCATACAAGGTCACACTTTACTTCACTCAGTTTTAGCATAGATTGCATGGAACATTGCAAACATGAGTGATCTTACAGGTTTTAAACAAGTCCACTCTCACTTGGGACGTACTAAAACTAAACATTTACTGCCACAAAAGTCGATCATGTCAGGTGTGATTCTAAGTAGTAAAACTAAGGAGTTTTCAGCTTTTAAAGAGCTCAGGACAGTCAGCACTTGTGAGTTCTCTCGTTCCAGCTTCTCAAACGTGAGATTTTGCTGCTTTTGTGTCATTGTAAGTTAAACTGTTGGTTGGACAAGACAAGCAATTTGGATAATATGGTCAAATATGTTGAATGAAGTGTTACTGAGCATGTGTCACTACAGAGACAATACAGATATGATGGTTTGGTTTTGATTCTTAAGAACACTTTGCAGCTGAATCCCTAAATCGTGATCTAAAATCAGATGCAAACCGCTCTGTCCCTGTAGCTCTCAGTGTGTGTCTTTCTCTTGCTGTGTCTCTTCCCACAGCACTTCTTCCCCTGATCTAAAATTAGTGGAAATCTTTTTTCTCGTATCGTTTGTGTCGTTTTTTTGTCATAACCATGTTTATGTGTGTACCGTCCTCAGTTAACGCAAAGGGACACTTCTCTGAAAACTGAACTCCCAACACTTTTGAGATGTTTGGATGCTTTTCATATTTTGTTGGCTGTTTATAAGTTTGTGGTTGTGAGGCTGTGGGCCGTGGCAGACGTCTGCACAACAACAACCATCTCTCTCTTCCCCCTGTCTCGCTCGCTCTCCGTCTTTCCATCTTTCCATGTATGTCTCTTTATCACTTTATCACTCATTTCTTTCGCTTCCCTACAGGCTCAGTTCTCTCTTTCCTCCCACTGTCAGTCTCTCAATATTGTTTTTTTGCCTCCTGTTTATCTCTCCGAATCTCTTTGTCTCCTGTATTGATCAATCTTTCACCACAATAAACAGATGCTTTTCTCTGATGGTTTGGATACAAGGTTCTTTATCCATGACATAGACTCATTCTGTGTGTGTGAGAGGTTTAGGGTTTGCTCTGGTGATGGCGTTAAAGGTCGAGGTTGAGCATATTGTGCTTTGAATCAGTGATTTTGTTTTGAACAATTGATGCAAGCTGATGGAAAGTCTTTACATGCTTATGCGTGGCCAGTGTTCATGTTGTTTTGCCAGAGGTGCTTTGGTTCTGAGTCTGGGCCAGTGGTTTAAGGGAATTGCAGATACTCTTAAATAGCGCTGTGTGGGTTTTTTGATTCCTGCTGTCTCTCTCTATCTGACTTCTGCACAGTCAAAAGTTGGAGATTTATTTCTGGCGCTGCTGTCTGCTGTTTTTTAATTTAATTTAAATTATTCTTCAGTTTATCTGAAAATGTGTCATTGGACAGCAACGAAATGTGTATCTTTTTTTATGTGATTTCTATTTCTCTAGATCAAAAGAGCTAGATCAAGAGCCTTTATATTCGAGACAATCTTAAATACAATGAAAGCTCAGTAAAGGTAAAAAAAAATCTTCCACTGAATATTCGGGCCACTGTTAAGAAAATAAATAATCAGAGATTTAGGATAATAAAGTCATAAGAATTTGAGAAAAAAAATCTCTTTTATATATATTGAATATATCTATTCTGTGGTTGTAAACATGTGAGAGCAGTCTGGTTGCTTTCAGGTATCAAAAGTTGTCCAAAGCCTAAGAGTTAGCCCAACGGTGCTGGCTGCTAATTGATACATCAACACAAGTCCTCCACGTTCACAGGCATGAAAGAATAAATAAAGTATGAATAAAATATTTTCCTCCATTTATAGACATTTTAGCAATGTTATTTATGTGACGTTAGTAATGGAGCGGTCAGTGTAGGAAGTCCATTAGTGACCTTTAGAGTCTTGAAGAGGTGGAGAGGTCAAACTGTCTGACCTCACCAGAAGCTGTGTGTGTGTGTGTGTGTGTGTGTGTGTGTGTGTGTGTGTGTATTTGTGCTTCGTCCTGTCCTGAAATAGAGCCTCAAACTGTATATTTGTGTGTGTCTTTGGAAGTGTGCGTGATCCAAAGTAAAAAAACAACAATAGAAGCTAATGTGTCAACAAACTGAGACAATGTGTTAACATACAGTAAGATGATATTTTATATGCCGCTCTAAAGACACATGCAGTGAACACAACAAATCTAGTGACTGTTTGCAGGTGATGATGATGAATCTGTGGTTGGAACTTGGCTCCTTTTTTCCTGCATGAATGCGTAAAATCTTGATCTTATTTACTCTTCTTTCCCTGTTTGCATGATAACACATGCATCCATACTAAGTGCTCGCAGCTGTATCGGTTTGAATCTCGGCATGAAGCGGCTCGGCGGTGTTGCTTTTGACTCACGCTGTCCTGAAGATTAACAGCTCTCCTTCAGTCAGTCAAGTTGCAGAGATTGATGGCTGTTTTCCTTGTGGCGCGCTGTGTTTTCAAGACCCTCGTGTTGTTTCTTAGTGGACTGATGGACTGAGTGGCTGGCCGTCTGCTCTGTGGGGTTTGGCGTGTGTGTGTGTGTGTGTGTGTAAGAGAGAAAGGAAGAATGACAGACAGAAAGACAGACGAAGGGAAAGTCTGTGAACAGTGGATGTATTCGCGTGCCAACTATGACTCTCCTGTTTGGAGTGTGTGTGATGACAGGTTTCACCGTAGTGTGTGTGTGTTTACAATTATTTGCATATTATCAAATATTGTCATGTTTACACTTTTTTTTCATTGATAATCAGATGATTCTTTCAATTGAGAGTCATGTAAGAAATAGGAAGAAACTTGAATATAGGATTTACAGCCAACCATCTGTTTGATTACAGATTAATCTGTCAGCAATTTCTCTTTGATCAATCGTTAGTCTGTAAAATGTCCGAGGAGACATCTTAAAACTGATGTAAAACAGCGAATCCTCATTTTTGAGAAGAACCATCAAATATTTGGCCCTTTTGCTTGACAATTAATCAGAATCGTTGGCAATTAATTTTCTGTCAGTCAATGTCGATTGGCTAATCACTGACTATGACTGACCCCTCATTTGTTTCAAGTTTCATTCATTTGTCATCCAGTGTTTTATCATGACAGATGCGTTCAGATGTAGTGTTGGCATACATCTGAGGATGTGTCGGTTGGGACTCATGTACAGCTTGTTCAGGGTGTAGTGAAGCAGGATAGAGTGGGGGGTTTGAGAGGTTGACATTTCAATCACCACAATCCCCAAATACACACACACACACACACACACGAACACACACACACACACACACACGAACACAGACCTCCAGCCATTTGGTTTGAGGCTGATTCCCTGTGACAGCCTAAATATTTGGCTGCGTCCGGGCACCAAGGTAAATGCACCCCACAAGAATGTTTTTACAGGGCGAGAGAGAGAGAGAGAGAGAGAGAGAGAGAGAGAGAGAGAGAGAGAGTACTGTCCAAATATTTGGACAAATTGTATTTTGATGCTTTGGCAACATTGCTTTTGAAAACTTCCATGCCAATAAAGCCCTTTGAATTGAATTGAATTTAGAGAGAGAAGAGCGAGAGAAGGGTGGGGGAGAGGTTTTGGACAGAGATAAAGAGAGAGAGACAGAGAAACACACAGAAAGTAAGAGAAGAATTGTATCCACAGCTTGACCACATGAATGTGGTTTGTCTGTTGGCCATCAGTGAGATCTACGTGGATCAAATATTCATTGTAATAGACTTAGTAGCATCTATAAGCAGTGTACGCCATAATAGTTGTAAGCACTTACTTAAGCATTTATTCATATGTTTTGCCAATATTTAGGCTCATGTATACACAGATAATGAGTGACGACATAGTGAAATACAGCTGTGATTATATAAAATATGTTTTTGTAGGAGAAGTTCTAATTACTTACCATAGAATGTCTATTTATCTGCTGATACTGCATTATATATTATTACATATAATGAATAATAACTATTTATTCAATGTTATAAAGTGATTATAAAGCTGAATAGAGGGGTTAGAGTAAGGTTGAATCAACTATACATCTGATTATCAATTAATCTTTTAACTTAAACTGTGCTGTCTCCTAAGGGACATTTGTCACGTTGAAACCTCATGAGCATTAACGATTTGATGGCGTTGGGGTTAAATTAACATGTCACCCTGTTAGACCTGCCCTTTTGTAAAGTCATTTTTCAAGTAAAACATGACGAGCATGCAGTGGTTCAAGCTTCTCAAATGACAAGAGTTGTTACTTTTTTTATCATCGCAAACTGATTCTCTTTGTGGGTTTTGGACTGTTGATCTGCAGAAACATGCAATATGGAGGCGTCACCGTGGGCTCCGAGATATGTTGACACATTTTATAGATGAACTGAATTATGGGAACATAGTTGACTGAGTAATCAATGAAAATAATCATTAGTTGCAGCTCTGTGTCAGTCCTACTGTAGAGCTGAAAACACTTTGTCCGTTTGAGAATGAACCCTGCTTAAATATGTCCTGTCCAGTGAAAACCTATTTCTTTTTTTCATGCACATTTTTGAAGAGAAACGCTCTGTGTGCACACAGGCCTCAGCTGTCTGGCTCCGTGAGAGAGTTGTTCATGTCAACATTCATTGATTGAACTGTTCAAGATCAAAAGGAACAGGATATATCAATTATACCGGAGAATGGATTTTCCTTTCAGAAAGAGGGGGAAAAACAATTTTTGGTCATCATTATTGTTGAAGATACAGGCCTGAGGATTTTTCTCTGTGTGGCTTGGCGAAGAAATCTTCGTCCTTTTCCTCTCTTTCTCTTCTGTGTAGGAATTCTAGGCCCCATATTTCCTTTCTGTTGTCTCGTATTGGAAAATTAATACTGCTATTTTCAAAGGTCTGCTTTGAGCTCTGCAGAGGCTGCAGTAATCCATGATGATGAAGCAGTTAAACACACACACACACACACACACAGACACACACATGCTCATGTATACATGGGCAGACGCATGCATGTACATACAAACACACACACAGAGAAAGACCTAATCTTGTACAGGTGTATACACACTTACATGCACCAAAACGCACACACGCAGAGAGGAGTGACCCGAGGAATGCAGGGGTCAAATCTTTAAAGACCTGGCTGATAGAGGGGATGTATAGGATCAAAGGGGAGAGAGAGAAAGGGAGGGAGAGATGGATGGAAGGAGGAGAGGGAGGGAGGGAGGGAGGGAATGTACAGGATCAAAGGGGAGAGGAAGGGAGGGATGAAATGATGGGAGGATGAATGGAGGAGTGAGAGCGGAGGTGTAGGCCAAGGGGGGGAGAAAAGTAAGAGAAAATGTGCTCAGGGGGAGTTGGAAGGAGGGAGCGGAGGAGAGAAAAGGGGGAGACGGGGGAGAAAAAAGAGGAGGTGGAGGTAGGATAGAGGGACAAAGTGTAAAAACAATAAAGATAACTCAAACTGACAGGTGTGTGTGTATCTCTGGTGAAATGGTGGGTTTTCATCCAGAAAGTGAAAGCTCACTTGTGCAGTGGTGAAAGATTTATGCATGTTCAAATGTGTGTGTGTGTGTGTGTGTGAATGGGTAGTGTCAGTGAATACCTGTTGAATGAAGCTGTGGCCATTTTTTGCAGCTGTAGTACCCATTAGCAAGTCTTGACAGTCTTTTTTTTTTTTATAAATGTGAGTACATTTTAGAATACATCTTTTTTCCCCTCCATTTTTGGCCGCCAGTCCACAATAAGCCGCATTTTACTCCAACAAAAATAAGTCTTTTGAAAAAATTTTAAAATGCCAAGATATGTGAAAACACTGACCTTGCATTGGAGTAGGAAACATTGGTTGGATTGTTGACGAAACAAAAAAACTTTTAAAAACAAAAAAAGTCCAATGTTCCTCTGCTTCAGTTATTGTAAAGGAATACTCCACTAGAAATGTCTTTTCAAATTTCAAATAGTCACCACTTGCAGGCTTCAAATGTGACTGATAAGTTACAGTGCTACAGCAGGTACAATGGTTTCCAATGCTAACCCAGAAAAACTTCAAAATGTCAGTGGAAATGTCTCCAACCACTTCAGCATGATTGACTCCACTCTTTATCTGCATGTTCAGTATGGCTCAAGCTAAACACACTGCTTCCTGCTGTAAATCCAAGCCGACAGCAGTTGCTGTCATCCAATTTTCAGTTACATATTAATTTAAGAAATAGTAGGACAGGGTCTCAATGCAGCAAACTAGGAACTGCCATTAGATTTGACTTAGCAGTGTCCTATTTAATATGGTTTTATACTTGTGCAGTTTTCTGACGTGAAGTTAACAGCCACAAAATCTTATTTGTCAGAAGCGGTTGTCCTTCCCAGAACACTCCAAACCAGAGAGTGATAGGAATGCCTCATTTCATTGTTTGCTAGTTGCCATAAAACTAAACAAGTAGGAGGAAGAAGAGATTAGGACTGGGTATTCAACCTCAGTACTTTTTTTGGAACAGACCAAAATGTGTCTGTAACACAGAGTAATGAAACAGTCAAATGCCGAAAGTTGCCATCGAATGCCGGATTGGTGATCGTATTCTTATTCTTTGATTTAAATCTGAATTCTGCCAATTTTACCATATTAGACGTGAAAACTTGTCTGGAAGATAAAATGAAGGACAGGTGACTTCCTGCAGTTGAAAGTAAACACTATAGTCAAGTAACCAGGTGTTGGTGTGTAAATGTAGGATTATACTTCAGAGTCTCAGAGTCACTGCTCTGTAAAACCCTGGCAGGGCTGCTGTGCTCCTGATAGGTCTTGTTTTAGGGCTGACTGCCCCGACTAATGTTTCACTGATAACATCACTCATAAGTAACTCAGAATCCCTATCTCTGTCTATTCCTGTCTGCCTTCATCTCTGTCTGTGCTCTCCTCCTCTGAGATTTCACTGATAACATCAGTACCAAGAGTCCATTTCTCTCTTTCCCTCTCTCTTACTGGTTCGGCTGTTATGTTTCTTTCTCAGCTGATTTCTGGTAGGAATCATAGACTGCTCTCCTCTCTCTCTTCCCTCTCTATGTGTGTGTATGACGGGGGGGGGGGGGGGGGGGGGGGGTTGTGTTACTCTGATAACATCAGGGAGTCGGGAGGAAACAGAGGAGCTGTTGGAAGTCTTCATTTGTACTTGGGAGATGGCCAAGGCTCATTGAATTGGCTGCAAGTGCTGTGTGTGTGTGTGTGTGTGTGTGTGTATGTGGCTGTGGCTGTTTGAGCACATGGTTTGTCAACAGTGTTAGACAGGCTACTTTTGAAAAAGCTTGTTTCTACCCAGAGACATCCTTTTTTCCACTCTCTCTCTCACACACACACACATGCACACAATCAGCCAGAAAAAGACACACACACCAAGAGAAAGATAGTTGCCTGCAGACACACACATGCTCCTCCTTAGTTTCTTATCAAAATTCAATTGGAAATGAAGTTACTGAAACGCTCCCCAGCTCCAGTGCCAGCACTTACAATCAGAATAACATCAATTAGCCAGAGGCTTCACCATACAAGGACTGTGTCTTGGTGTTGACAAGCTGCTCGCATTGCAGCAGATTCATACTGTGACAGGACCTCACGCACAGTTTACACACACTATACATTTATAAACAGACAAAATGTGTTGCTGACACATTGTGGCCGAGAATAAATGCCTCAAGTTATCTTATCTTTACTTGTTATGTCTATGGGCCAATAAGACGGCAGCGCTGAGGCTGAAATATACTGGAGAGGAAACTGAAGTAGCGTGAAAGCAGTCCGACGTTGAACTGCGTTTGCACATTGCAGGGCTGTCAGTTTTAAAGGCAACTAGTGTGAAAGCATTAGAACGAAAACATGCAGTAAATAGTTCAAATTTCATCCCATAGATTTTTCAACTACGTTGCCAAATTGATGTTGTTCTACTCGTTTATGGCGCCCCCCTCTGCCTCACGTGTATGACAAGCTACTTGTCTTGGCAATGGAAATGTTACTCCGGGATCAGACTACATGAGCTCCATAATGGCCCGATGGCTTCTGATCGCGTGTGTTTGAAAGACACCTGATGCAGCGTGACGTTCCGACAAAAACACTGGCGTGTCAGATTTTGTTTTGCCCTCTCTCATTGACGTTGACGTTCACGCGTAAGAGCATCAGAAAGTTTTACATTTCACATTGTTTCTCAGATCCTTTGGGGTAGTGATTCAGAACAGTTCACTAGTTTCCCCCTTTTTACGTTTTTGAAGAGAACTATAGCCCGGTTTCCTGATAGAGCATTAGAGTGTGCAGTAGGTCTGGGTGAGGCTAAAATACAGATTAATACGTCTGTTGCACTTTATAGACTTATGAATTTAGACTTTCAATACATCATTACAGAGTGAATATTCACTTCTTTTTGCCTTGTTCAAATGATCAAATAAAAATTGACAGCCCTGCAACTCACTATGCTGCATCACTGCTTTAGTTGTGTGGTGTGTTCAGTATGTCGTCTGCTTTTGAGGAACTTCTAATGATCAACTGATATTTGGCTCTTATGTGTACAGTTTTTCTACTCACTTTAAAACAAAATTGCTGCCGTCTTTCCCTTTTTTAATACAGTTCTCAACAGACCAATGGTTCTTATGACTGTTTGAAAGTGATCCAGCATTTAATAAATGCAATTAATGTAACCTCTCCTCAAAGATACTCCACTAAGCATGCTTCCCACTTTTCTTGCCAACCCTTAAACTAAGCCAACACACTCCAGAGTGAGAGCCGCCGAAACACTCCAGATCTCCACATGTGGGAATCCGACTGTGATGATGTTTGCTCTGGATGCACACACCCACCCCACTCCATCTCAACAAGAGGGGACATTTCCATGACAAAGGACAATTATTGACTTTCATTGGCTCCGCTTGCTTTGATATCAGCAAGGGGTGTGTCTGTGTGTCTGTGTGTGCGTGCTGGAGGGGGGCGGGTTGGGGGGCAGCGGTGGAGGAGAAGAAGAAGCAGGGGGACCTGATGAAAGGAGCCGAGTGGGAAAATGCACCCACTGACCCACAATGCTCTAACAGAAGAGGAGGATCACAGCGGAAAGAAAGAAATCATTCATTAAGGTTTTCTTTCTTTCCCTCCTCTTTCTGCTCCTGTTTTCTGTGCCCTGCCTCACTTTCTTGCTCGTTTTTTTCTTCCTATCTCTTTCTCTTACCTCCCCCTTTTTTTAAACTCTCTCTTTCCTTTTTTACCCCCCCTCCTCCCTCTCCTCCTCCTCCCCCTCCTCCTCCTCCCTTCACAGCCATAATTTAAGGGGCTGAAAGGCACGGCAAGCGGAGAAAGAGGAGAAGAGAGAGCTGAGAAAAATGGGAGACCCTGCAGATGAGGGCCTTCCTTCACGGACGTGGCACAGATGTGAGGGTGTTTTTGTGAAATGAGTCGGGGAGGGGCGGCGATAGGCTAATTTGCGTGGCATAAAGACGGGGCCCTTTTCATATGCAGAGCGCCACTTTGATGCGCGGCCGATGAAAGCTGGAGGGAACGCAGAGGAGAGGAGAAGAGAGGGTGATGGAGGGGTTCTTTGTCCCCTGACAAGAAGGCATCTGCTCCACGCTGCCCTCCTCTCTTCCTCTCCTCTGCTGCACCGAGGCCCCCACAATGGGCCAGCCCAGAGAGAAAAGTGTCATCAGAGCACCTTAGAAAGCAGAACATGAAAAAAAACCAGCCGCTTGGGTTGGCCTGGTTGGCGTACGGGTATGCATATCAATACAGAACTCATTTGACAAAGATCTGAGAGTACACGCGTGCACACACACACACACACATGCACACACACACATGTGCATACACACACGGTTGCACACTGAATTGTAAAAACATGCAGACATACTGTAGACACATTTACATAGTTCCACAGCTGACAAAACACATCTTCACTTTGACTGATCATTTCCATTGAGAAACAAATAAACCATACAAACTTTCCTCCTTTATGGGAATCAACATCAATGGCTTGCAGGGTGAAAGGTGTGTGTGTGTGTGTGTGTGTGTGTGTGTGTGTGTGTGGTGAGATCAGAGTGAGACCATGTGCTGAGGTGAATGGCAGTAGTTGTGTGTTTGCCTCAGTCTTGCGATGTGTAGACAGTAGGACCTTCCGTGTGTGTGTGCTGGGGTGTGTTTATGTGTATTTGTGTGCATGTATGCATATGTGTGTCCATGCGGTGCTGATCATAGGCGGCAGGCTCACCAGGGCCCTCTCACTAAACACTGGCTGATTTCACGCTTGCACAATAGCTGAATCTCTGCAGCAGAGCAGAGAGTGTTTTTGGCAGGAAAAACTCAAACTGTCTGCTTTGCTATAATAGTCATAGTTACATTTCAGTACATATAAATCTAACTCAGTGAACTGTCTGTTTGGGTTTTAGATGACGTCTGTGTTTTTGTCACTCAAGAAGGTGTATGTTAAAGTCCAAGTGACCAAAGATGAATTTTCTTCTGAGTTTCTTGCCTAATCCCAATATATTCATTTGTTTGTTGTCCCAATAACATGACTGTTTCCCTTGTGGCTCATGTGATGTGTGTGAATCTTTAGCCATGCGAGTGTGGCTGTAGGGACGGCAGTGTCAGTCGGTCAGTTGGTCGGCCCACCACTGTGGTTCAGACTGAAATATCTCTATAACTACATGATGGATTGACATAACATTTTATACAGACATTCATGGTCCACAGAGGATGTATCCTAATAACTTTGGTGATCTCCTGACCTTTCCTATATTGCCACCATGAGGTTCACATTTGTGGTTTTGAGTGAAATGTCTTGAAAACTATGGGATGGATTGTCATTTAATTTTGGACTTAATTTATTTCAAGGATTTGTTGAATCAATACTAACAAGTCAAATTCTTCTACATTCACTTGCTCTTGCTGAATCAGTAAAACTATGTTTGGGAGACCAGAGAGCCTTGGAGTCTTCAATCAGGGTGAAAAAAAAAAAAGATCAATAACTAGTTGTCTTTGTCTCATTCTAGGTGATTTTTGCCCTGAACCAGACATTATTACAGCAGGAGTCTTTAAGGGCAGGAAGCCTACAGGTCCCATACACCACTGAAGACCTCATCAGGCACTACAACTGTGGAGATCTCAACTCCATAATCTTCAATCATGACACCTCGCAGGTCAGTCTTCTCTCATCTCATCTTATGTAGCAGCAAACTTTTTTCACTAGTTAATAAGCAAGGAGTCATTTTGACCCCTTGACCTTTTGGAGTGTCCCAGTGACATGACCCTTGACCTTTTACCTTCACCCCTAACCTTCTGACCAACCTTTCATCCCCCACACCTACTCATACACCCTCCCTTTTACCAGCTCCTCTATGCTCTTGCCAATTTAGTTCTTCGCTCTGCTCTCCTCTTCTTTGTTTTTCTCTCTGTTCTTTTCCATCCTTCCTCCTGGCAATCCCTTTGCACCTTGGTCAGTTCAAATACTTGCCTTACATTCATTCTTTTGACTTGTTTTGTCAGCTTCATTTTCAGTATTGTAATTTGGCAAGAAAGTGGAGCACAATTTGTCTAATATGTTTTTAGAATTTCTGCTTTTTCTTTTGTGAGATCTGAATGAAACCTCTGGAAAAACAAAAGAAATCTCCTCTCCCTCTTCTCCTTTTCACCTTCATGGCTTGACTAAACCGTCACTCCTGTAACCCTAGGTCCCTAACTTCAATAACGTGACACTGCCACCCAGCGAGCAGGTGACCGCCCAGGAAATAGACAGTTACTTTCGACAGGAACTCATCTACAAGCGGAACGAGAGGATGGGGAAGAGGGTCAAGGCACTGCTGGAGGAACACCCCGACAAGAGCTTCTTCTTTGCCTTTGGAGCAGGTTGGTGTTAAATACATACTATGAGGGAATAAAATGGGATAAAGAAACAAAGTACAATGTTTCTGGCATATTAAAGCATCAGTTCCACTGTGTTTCAGGCTAAAATGTCAGACAGAAAGATGACATTTAGGTCTTTATTAGTCTCTGCTCATGTGTCTATTCATCAAAGCACTTGATAAAATTACTTTTATCCCCACAACAAAATGACCTAAATTCCTCTTTTTGTTAGGAGAGCACTTCTGAGATGAGATAGAAGGCGTCTTAGTGTGAGCAGCTTAACAAACTCATGCAGAGAAAGAGAAAACAAAGACCACTTAAGGAAGTGGGGACAGAAATCCCAGCTGATCAGAGAGGTGGAACTCGCTTTCTCTTTCTAATCTGACTACACTAAACTAGACTAGACTTTGTAAGCATAGGGTCCAAATAGCAGAGTTGTGTCGGGTTTTTCCCTAAAGCAGAGGCTCAATAAAACATCCTTTCATCAGTCAGTCCAGGATTGATCAGAAACAGACATGTGGCCTGTTTGACACACACTCACATAGTTTTAGACATGTCATCTCAATTCTTTGAATTCCTTTATATCTATGATGCAACCTCATAAGTAGCAGCCGCCTGATAAGAGACTTCACTTTAAACAGGGAGGATAGAGAGACCAGATAACAGCAAAGAAGATTCCACATAGTTGTCTGCTTAACCGTGGACAACTCTGTGTGTGTGTGTGTTCATGTTTCTTGGTTGGACGATGTGTATCTAAGGCAGACAGTCTTTGTCCTGTTGGAGTCGTATTGGTATTGGTTATCTGGCCCCTGGTTGTTTAATCAAAGCATTGTTCACACCTAATAAAGAAGACAGGGCTATTTTGTAATCATTTCCTCAATATATTTATTTTTTAGTCTAGATAGTTAGTACATTTTTGTTTCATGCCAAACAGTTAACCCTTCCCACAGAAGACAGTGCTAGATGTCCAACATCAAAAGTAGAACAAGGCATCTTTTGAACACACATACAAAACCAGAAGGAAAACATCAGCCATAACACATACTAAAGTAAGGTGTTTATGTGCAACATTTCAAATAAATTATGCACCGAATAGCAGGAGAAAGAATAAAAATGTTACAAGCCTAAAGATACATTAAAAGGCACGTAAAAGACATCTGCAGGTAAATGTTGTCGTTATTGTAGTTATAAAAGTAGTTATTGTGGCCAGATGTCTCCAAACTTTATTTTGTTTAGTTTCTAGAAAGGCACCAGTACTAGGAAATAGCCATTCAGTAAGACATTTTTTTCCCCAGAGGGACACAGACAGGAAACATTTTATCATTTTTAGGGCTGCAACATGACAAACATACCCTTCATCATTTCCCACAGCCCAGTGTAATGTATTCAAATTGCTTGTTTCATTCAACAGTCCAAAACCCAAAGATATTTAGTTTTCTGTCAAACAGGACACACACACACAAATGCATCAAATACTCACATTTCAGAAGCAAACGTTTGGTGTTTTTGCTTGAAAAATAACTAAAATGATTCATCGATTATCAAAATAGATGCTAATTAATTTACTGTGGACTGAATAATCAACTAATTGTTGCAGCTCTAATTATTTTTTACTTATTCATGTTTTTGTATTTATGCCTGTGTTGTAAATTACTTCTTAAAATAACTTCCAAAAATCAAGAATTGATAAATCAATTTCAATCTTTAAATCAAAAACTTTAGATGGAAAATTTAAATACTAATTTCTTCACATTCTACAGTGAACTTAACTGAGGAAGAACAAAGAAACCAAAATAAAACAAATCAAGAACAAATTTCACCATTAGTCATAAATTTATCATCAAATGTGAAAAAATAATGGTGTCAACATTATCTTTTAATGAAAATGTATAACAACTAAATGCTTGAATTAAAGCGTCCATTTTGCATGTCATGAATTTGCAGTTCATCTCACTCATAAATAGCACAATATGAACTTTTAAGTTAACTAAGTCGATTTATCATCATTGAAACCACTAAAGCTTTAACGAAATTAAGATAGTTGATATTTTTATAGTGAAGGGCACATGCACTTTGGAAAGAATCCGTTCTCCCCAAAATTTGATTTAGTTCATTATGGGATATGTCTGGAGGAGAGAGGCTCAAATGTTAGTGCCATCAATTTCGCAGTCAGATTTTCCTCGCGATGACATTGTCAGAAACGTCCTCATGCAAAGTTTTTTTGGTCGTTTCGAAGCAGAAAAGCAGCGAACACTGAGCAGAGAGAGAGGCCTTCACAGTCTGTTGGTCTCCGAGCTGGCAGGAAACAGCTGAGGAAAAGCAGACACACACACACACACACACACACACACACACACACTCAAGCCCTAACAAGGAGTACATTTCACGGCGTGTCCCTAAGGAGGTGCCTTTACAAGGGCTTGGTCTAAAAAGGTGTGTGCCTCTGTGTGTATTTATATGTGTGTGTGTGTGTGTGTTTGTGTGTGTGTGTGTGTGTGTGAGCTGGTGAGTGAAAGTGATACGGGCAATCAGCCCAGAAGCACTAGTCTTAGACATACGGAGGGCAGGTAGGGTCGCCGTGTACAAGGAACGGGATGGGGCACATTAAGGTGCATGCACATGTGCATATGCGCGAACACACACACACACACACACACACACACACACACACACACACACACACACACAGACACTCCCCAGCCCCCAAGCAATACCCAAGACAGACCTGGGTAAAATGTGTCCTTAATTATCCCTGGAGGGGTCAGAGGACACACACACACAGACTCGCACACACACACAAACACACACACTACAATGGAGCCCATTATGTCGGCGTACTCAACTTCCCTGTTACAATCAGGTGTGAGACCAGTCTTATCAGTGACCATCTCATGTCCCTCTGAATCTCTACAAAGGGACAGTCTCGACAGATCCAGGATGTGATTATTATAATTTCTGCATTTTGTGTTTGAGCATTTTTTTTGGCAAATAATTTGCTGGACTGACAGTTTGACGTGTCACAGCGGCCAGAGACTAGGAAAGAACTGGACCTTTAAATTGTAATGCTGCAAGCTTTAGGTAAATTGTGATTACTTGAAATTCATCCAGACTTGAGTTCAAACTAAATCGGATTCAGAGGAATTAGTTTTGTGTTTTTTTTGAAAGAGGGACCACATATTTAGCATATTTCTCTTCCCCAGTAATGATCCCATTAGCCTGCAGGGGTTTGGCCTGCAGATTCCTGACTGACCTATGTGGAAAATTGTTGAGGGTTTTCATTTTTCCCTATAATAAGCTTTATTGCCACAACAAGTTAACAACAGTTTATACATGATCTTTCATTCCCTGGTTGGATGCAGGTCATGCTTTGCCAAAGGAAACTTAAGAGTTAAGCAGAAAAGAGTTTGAGTATCCTGGTGAGTTAGTGTTCATGGAAACCTTGTTCATGTTTGTTTGTCAGGATTGATCTGAAGAAGAACATTGCAACAACTTAATATTAACTTCATCCGAACGCTGTAAGCGTCTTTGCAAGACCATCACATAAAGATGACGATGACCCTGCATCGTTAATCATTTTTTAAATGAAATATATTTTGCTCTTCGTTGCTGCTGCAGTAAAACAAAATGCTCCTAGAAGATCATCAATCTTGAGCTGTAGTTGAACAACCTCTTAATGTCACATGAAGCAGAAATGTTATGAAATCATAATTGAAAGAAGCTGAACTCCACACTGAGGCTGCAACAATAAGATCGTGTAGTATTAAAAGTGAAACAGTAGTGAAGTGGATAAATGGTCTGTTTTTCATTGTTATCTGTGTCTATGGGGAAGAAATATTTAGTGATTTTTTTGAGGCTTTGGAAATTGTTTATGGAGAAAGCATTAATGGTTGACAGTCACACACTGCCAAACCAGAGCTAACGTTTTCTTACCCTAAATGATTTCTCATGTGCTCATGAGCACACACACCCACACACACACACACACACACATAAAGCTATGCACTCATTCTTTCTCTTTCTTGTCTCGATTTCTGCACTTTGTGGACCAATTCTCGAGCCAATCATTAGATCGAGGGATCTAAAAACAAAGATAAGAGGCTTTGTTTTTACATCTATTCATTCATCTATTCAAGTTTCTTTTTGAATTAGTACGTCTAAATATCCCGTGACCTGGATGATCTTTACAGATGTCTATCTGGATTCTTAAGATATTTGTTACCAAGAACGTTAGGGCTGCCACTGCTTCGACAGAATGCTTTCTGTAAGATTGTTTTTGCCTGAAACCATGCGCCATTTGTCAAGAGTCATTTACACCCTGATGACAAATCAGTAAACGCGCTGGATGAGGATTAGCACATTACAAGATGCAGTTGCAGAAACATTTTGAGAGATTTTTCAATGAAGTATTCAATTAGTCAACAAAATCCTATAACTACTAGTCATAAGAGTCGCAGACCTCTTTTAGAAAACTGCTTCCACATCAATTCTAAGATGTTTGTTTGTGCCCAGACTCACCAGAATGAGGCCTGTGACCAATTCTGCCTCCACATTTTAGCTGCTGGAGAAACGTTGTTTTTCCAGCAGTGGTCTGGTCAGGAGCAGTGGTCAGGAAGGCAACAGTCAAACAAACAGAAGTGGTCACTGGTCAGCCCAGAGGAACACACACATCTTTCTCTCTCTCTCTCTGCACACTTTCTCTCTTTCTTCAACACTCACACTCACACAGTTTCATTTCGGTGTGTCTGTCTTCATCTCACCTAGTTGTCTTGTCCAGGCTGCATTTTTAGCTCCATTACACAGAACAGAGAGGATCCAGACACGAGTAAAGAGAAAAAAAGAGAGAGGCTGGGAGACGATAAGAGCTGCTTACAACAATGTCACATTTATGAAGCGCACACCCATGATGACCACCCAGTAGTTTGATATTATGGGGGACGTTGTGAGATGATTTATGAAATAAGAAAAAAACATATAACACAAAGTTTTCTGACTAGCTTTCAGCCTCTCTGTGCTAAATTAAACAAAAAAAAGGGGTCAGCAGGGTAACAGAACCATTGCCTCAACCTTTACTGACATCCACATCCAAAACGTGAATAAAAAGGCCCTGACGGCAGTTTCTGAATTTGGCAAGCTTTCAGTGATGTGCTTACTTTTGTTAAGCAACATTACTCCAAAATTTGCTTTCTGGCTGGAGTAGTTTTTTTGACAGATAAAATTTGCCAGTTTTTACACTCTGTCAAGAAGAATTTGAATCTCAGCAGGCCTGCAGTATTTTCAGGAGAGTAACTTAGATAGGACTCAACTTAAAGAGCTCTTGTCATATACATGAGGGTAGAAATATGAAGGTTTGTCCAGTTTTTCAATGTGTAACTAAAGCGCTACCCTGGCTCGCCCTGCTTTCAGTTTAGGGTATTGTCGTGCCTCGCTATACTTTACTGTAGTGTAAGTAAATACCTCCTAGAAATTTGTCTTTCCCCCCATCTGTTTGTCTG
The DNA here is from genome assembly GCF_043641665.1 of Enoplosus armatus. Lineage (NCBI taxonomy): Eukaryota > Metazoa > Chordata > Actinopteri > Centrarchiformes > Enoplosidae > Enoplosus > Enoplosus armatus. The sequence goes on from NC_092197.1 coordinate 13,241,262, forward strand.
AAATAGCACAGCCATCACTCAACGTAAATGACGATGTTGAAAAAGTGCCATATGTTCAGTCAGGCATATGGAAGCGGTTATTGCTCCGCTCCATAGGTACAGTAACCCAATCCATGTATACAATCTGAACCCGTGTTCCCTTTATAATCTCTGCCATACACCCTGGCACTCTTGACTTTAATAAAATGATGTGTTTACATATCGCCCAAGGCTGAGGGCTCCGTTTCTGCCGGCTCTTACTAATTCTTGTCTTGTTTTTTGTTTTTTTCCAGGCTGAACGTGAATGCATCCATGTTTCAGTCTCAGCCCCGAGCTGCTTAGCACATCATGATTCCCCTCAAACTCCGCTCCAAAACCACAAATTTAAATATTTGCGGTGGTGTAATTGCCAGTGTGGTTGACAGGCACTAACGGTTACTGTACTTTGAAATGTTTGACTCTCTTCACAGACAATTAAGGTTTGCCTTCGGATCTTTTGCTATTTAGGTTGGTAGGGCCACGCTGAAGTGAATACCCCTCGGTTAGTGAGCTGCTTAGTGTGGTGGGTAGGCTGTAATAAATGGATGGTTTGGCCCTTGTGCTGCGGCTCATGACAGAGGCTGACATGAACTCATAATTCACACAGAACACCTTGACTTGTCAGTATGTGGGTAGCTCTCGGTACTGGAGTGGGGAAATAGTCACTTAATACACTGTACTTACTGAGTCCACTGCCGTTTAAGAGTCGGAGCCAAATTTATAATAGTAAAGAAGGAATATGACTTAATGGTGGTATATTGCTATAAGTGCTTTCTGGTGCAGTGCCACTTTTAGCATTTGATCCTATATGTTATGTGCAAATGAAAATATATAAATCAGACAAAAGAACAAACAAAGAGACTAAAACAGCAGTTTTTCATGTTTTAATTTACTGCATCACACGGAGCCATGCTCAGGACTCAAAGGTAAAAATGACCTTTGATGTGCTAAAAGTAAAACAGCTGCAAAACTTAATCAAGTTAAGCTTGTTACCATAAAATACTGTATATCATGATTACAAACTCATGCTAGACATCTAGACATAGCACCGTTGGATTGAATGTTGCAGCCAATAAAAACATGGAGTATATCTCTCAGTGTAAACATCAAATAGCCTCAATAAAGTATATGATATATGAGTATATGATACTGTCAGACAGTGTGGTATAAGATCATTTAAACCTTATTTAGTAGGCAGACTTACAATATGAGAATTCAAGGAAAAACATTGAATAGATGTCTTTATATTGCCTTATGTATATAGACTGTCCTGTGGCTACCTCTGTGTGCGTAATATTTTAGACTCAGAGTTATAGCTGATTGACTGGACATTCCTATTCAGATTCTGTTTTAAATCCCCGGGCCAAACCTTACACATACCTGGCCCAAATCCCTCCAGTGTGTTTTCACACTGAGCACTACATCACTGCGGTCGCTACCCTCTTTCACTGTTTTTCTTCGCCAGATGGTGTGAAAGTCAAAAACGTGGTGCTTTTTCGCAGCACCTCACCCTCATAAACAGCCAGTTTACAACTGTTTGGGGCAGTTGCTGACATGAGTACACACATGTCATGTAGCACCATTAAAATCCAGACCTACCACACACTTGGTCGGGAATCGGGCAGGCAGGGGCGAATCGTCTGCCAAACCTGGATTAAGTCCCAGATTTAAGTTTGAATAACACCTTTATGCTACTTTTAAGCAGTGTCTTTGTAAGAAATACAACAGAGGAACAACTGGTGTAACAGTTTACAGTGCAGCCAAACAAATCTGTGTTGTTGTAATAAAGAAGTCGTTCAATAATTGATAAAATACTTGATCATGAATTTCAAATACACTGAGTTTCCTGTGACTGCTTCACAATAACAGCCCTGTGTTTCACCAGTGAAATGTTTGAACTAGCAGTTATACATTAATGTAAATAAATGTTTGGCTTGCTTTAGCAGTAACTGAACTTGATATGGCTGTAGGAGAGAGAAGGTAAACAGCGATATCAGTGAGATAAAATTACAGTCATGCTGGATTACATGCATGCATCATTTCCTATGAATCCCTCATGCATTTGAATCCAGCGCAGGAATGGCGGACTCCGCCACTAACAATGAAAACTGCTATGCAAAAAGGTAAACATTGAATAGCTATTACTGACAAAAGGCAGACCCTAAATTGTATAAATTGTATCATAAACAGGGTTTGACTTCATGAAATCGTAAGGGTTGTATCTTTAAAACTTTTCCATGGAATTTTAGCTTGATGATATAATCATTTATCTTGTGTAAAAGAACATGGTTCATCATTAGTGATTTCACCCAGATTTGCCACATGATGATATATATATATATATATTCCCATAAGTATCTTGCCCAGTTAATTAACCTTTATTGGTGTCTTATCAGTGACAGTACAATTCTCCATCTTTGCTACACCAGATGACAACAGATGTAAAGTCATGATGAGAGTGTTGGTCTTACTCTCTTTTATGGGATGTGACACACTGACTTACTGTCTGTCTGTGGGGACCTTCAACTTGATCTTCTTCCTCCTCAGAAGTGTAATGTTATCTTACATATTTACAATCCTAAATACAACCCAGATAAACATGAAAAACATTTAACCGGTGGGAAGTTAACATGTCAGGAGCGCCTGCAATGTATCCTCTGATACATCTCTGCCTCTTCTTAAATGTAAGGATAAACCTGTCAGCCACTCTGAATAACTAACTGGCTGTTAAACTGCTGAGTGAAAAGCACCTAAACATATACATTTTGTTGCACTCATCGGGTCAAAGGCCTCAGTCTCTGTACTTGAAAGACATATTTCATATAGCCCACACTTCTCTCCCAGTCATAGCAGTGAACGCTTGTCACAACAGCTTGCTGTGATTTATTGAAAGAGTTGAACTCCTCACCCCTGACCCCATTCAAACCCAGGAGTACTTCCTTATGCACCTGGAACGGGCTCATAACATGCCTGCCCAGGGGCTAAACTTTCTTAAGGACCAGAAATACCTCACTCCTATATGAAAGGGAAAGGGAAGGGAAAATTATATACGTAGCTAGCGAGCAGCAGTGCATCTATTGATGATTCTGAGTGGGAATTGTTATGAAGGAGCTGTCCCTTTTCATTTTGGGGCTAAACATAAAGGAGAGCAACACGCTGGCCCAGAGGGGATGAAGATATGAAGAGACAGAGGAAAACATGACTTGTGTGATTTGTGGCTTCTACTCTTTCTCCCTCTGTCTCTCTCTCATTGTGGAGTTCTTGAATACTTTTTTGTCTCACTGGAGTCGGGAGTTGTCTGGTTCACTGTATGAATGAGCCTGTGTTGTTGGCGTTACACAGCGTATGTACTTCATCACAGAAGCTGCGTGAGTACATCAAGGATTCTGGGACACCACAGAGCACCAGTTTGAGTTATTATACTCAAATTAACTTTATTATATTTATACTTCCAAATTTTGAATTTGGCATCTTGGTGAGAGTTAATATTCCTTAACATTTAGGTTTTCTGGGTCTATGTCTGCACAGACATGGATATTTTTTAAACTGCAACTTCCTTTCTCAGTTAAGAAAAAATTAACGTGCACACTTAAGCATTTTCTAAAAAATCTTCTTGTGTCTTGTGAATGTGAAAATGCACAAGCCTCAGCTATGAGCATTTGCAAATAGACCCAAAAATGAACCCAAAGTCACAGCTGTGATGACATTGTTTTTATGAAGAATATGAGGCCAAAACACAAAGAATAATGCTCTCTGCAATGACGCTCTTGTTTATAGTTATTGATATGATTCTCTCTCATAAGAAAGAAATTAATAATTTAAAGAATCTGTCACTCTGTCAATGTCTTTATCCATCTTTCACAGTGTGGTTTTTAAAGAGTTTCATTGGTCCTAAATATAGATATTAAGCAAATGAAAGAAAAAGAAAGCTGAAAATTGAAATTGAAATTGAATGATGCCATTTTCCTACTACTGATGCAGCAATAACAAAAATAAACTTCTGGATTCAACATAAACAGGCTTAATTTATATTAACTCATGAATTTACTGTGGTAGGTTTTGTAACTTCTGTTTCACGTCACGAAAGGTCTGGAGCAAATAAGAGATTGTAATCATAAAAACATGATTTTATGTTTTTGTTGAGATTGTTTCAGATGCTTTAGTGGGTGCAGATGTAAAAGTTGGCCATGTTTCGTCGAGACTTTCTGGAAAACTAAGCCCACGGTTCTATCCACAAAAACACTCCGGTTAACTAGTTAGTGAGGGACAGAGGAAAGCATGATTAGGGATGAAATGGGATGAACAGATGTTTGGTAGTTGACAGAGTGAGACAAACACGGTGTCATAGTAACCAAATCTGACAAAAAAGGGAGATAAAAAAGAAAAAGAAAGACTTTGACAGTGATTTAAGGGGAGATGTGAGATAAGACGGCCAAAAACAGAGCCTGTGTGAATTTATAGGCCTCTATCCTGTGGATCTGCTCTGAGTTACAAGCTAGACCTAAATCACAGATGATACACAGGCCTCATTTGACATCTACAAGATCTCGTGCAGATTACTCAAACTAAATAGGCACAAAATTGCTCTCTAAGCCACATGTTTTAGATGGAGGCTCTGTGAGAGAACATCTGAGAAAAACTACGACGTGGAATGCTTTTTAAAAAGTGAGCGGGCATCCGACTCCCCTCTGTATCCCTTTTTGTGGACGGAGACAGTTGAAAGGCTGAGCAGAGACGCGCAGCAGGATGCGAAGGCTGGCAGGGCTGAGAGTGTTTTCAGAGGAAGCAGTCTTGAGGCCGCAGTATGCAAACTGCAGGAATACATTTTGGCAGGTTCGGACAAGCAAAAGCACACGTTTGTAAAAAGACAAAAAAAATAAACCCAAAAAGAAACACTGTTCGAGCTTCAGAACTCCCGCTGGTTGAATGAGCTGAATGATTGTGATCGAAGCTCCAGCGCAGGGCAGACTGCGAGTGAAGTACAACATGGCTGGTCGTGTTGTTTGGTAGAGACCAATCTCAATTTCTTACTTCAGTTGACTTGATGAATTTGTCTTTGAAAACCTTTTGCTGCTATTTTAGAATAATGGCTTTTACTGCTGCCAATCTAGTCCCTTTGAAGCAACAATTCATCCTTCAGCTCTGCAGTACGTGTAGACTATATGGTCTCATTCAGTCCGTTTGGTCAATCCCCAAACCTTTTTAGCTTGTGACTCCTTAAAATGAAAGCTTTGTTTGTAGCCCCTTGTGGCCGTATATGGTGGCCATTTCAAATAAATACTCAGATTGTTTTCTTTGGGCCTAAAGATATGAAATTATCCAGTAATTCAGATTCATCAAAGGATAATAATGGTATAATATTGCAGGAATAAGAACGCTGGCTGTGTTTCTGCTGAAGTCACAATGATACACTTTTTATATTCCAATACTAGATTTCTGTCGTAATAACAAATCACAGGAGAAAAATTGTACTCTTTTGCTAATGTATATTTTGTCATATATTTCTCAACTTTTACATATCAAAAAAGTATCCCATGCTTGACTGGCACAAGCAGAAAACATAGACTGGAAATTGACTAGAAGTGTAAAGAAAGTGGGACAGTGATTAAGGCAGCATGGCTGTGGACATTCAGACACTTTGTAAAATGGCTTTAGTTGTGTAAAGTAACACATTTACTTTACTCAAGTACTGTACTTGACTACAATTTTGAGGAGCTCTAGTTTTATACTACTTTATACTTCTATTGCATTCAATTTCCTAGTATGATACTGTACTTTTTACTCCACTACATTTATTTGACAGCTACAGTCACTATGTAAATTAAGATTTTTTTTAATTGAGATTTACCATATGATACGTTTATGGTAAACATGAAAAACTCTTTTCATTCAACCTGAGGTCAGGTGGGCAGGTCAACCCTAAAATTATTATAAAATCTGTTTTGACTTGCTTTTATAGTATATTTTATACAACATAATAGAATATTCTCTGAGACAGTAAAACGAGACATTCAGTGGCAGGGACATTCAGAGCTGGCAGCGCTCCGGTTTACTTTGTCAAAACTGCTCACTTTTACAGAATTTTCTACCTTTGATCACTGTTTCATACGACCACAGTGAATGAGCTGGTGTGTGTGCTCAAGTGCTATAATTTCTTGGCAGAAAGAGCAAAACTGAGGACTGCACTGAGAGGGGAGTGTAGAGACTATTGCAGCCTGACAGATGTAATCCCTAACACGGCTCCAAAGTGCTGTGTGCCACCACAAATTTTGAGTGAGGGTTTATTTAAAAAACAACCTCACACCACAGGCCTCTTATGTGCTCTGTTTCCCATTTCGTCTCAGCATAAATTCAAAGCTGAAGTTGCTCAGCACGATCTCAAGAAAACTCGCGCAGACAATTTAGCCGTTCTCACTCTAATGATAAACATGGCGAAACAATAATTTATATAAAAGAAAAGGCCAAGAGCAAGACAAAGTAATTAAAATGTGGGCATGTTTAATGATCCATCTTTTTAATTTCACAAGTGAACATGATGCATTTTGCATGCAATTTTACTCATTTAGCTTTCTTAAACAAACCACATCTCCCATCATTCCTGTCACACTCCCCCCAAATACATTTCACTTAGATGCTTTTTAACAGAACATCAGTCTGACACACATTTGTCTGGGCCAGTGACAGTGTTCCCAGAAGCCTTTGATGTGTCTACTAAATCAGCTCAGATAAACAAAGAGCTGATATGTGAAAGTTACAGAGGAGGTGAAAGTGAAGAGAGCTGCAACTCACTTTTCCTCTGCTGCAGTAGGAACTACTGTATGTTTAAAGCTTTCTGATATGTATTTTAGAGATGAGGAGTTCACACCTCTTTTTGCTTACATCTCTTCAAATGATGAACATGTTCTACACCCAGTTTTCCCTGGTTTAGTTTTGGATAAAGAGATTCAGAAATGAAATGGTTGGCATGCCAAGCTGAGATACCGCTTCAAGCAGCCCCGGCTCCACTCCTGTTTTGTATAGCAGACTTTACATGGGCACCAAGTCAAGATACAGTCTATGTCGTCTCAAGTGTTTTAGTCCTAAACTGAAGGCCTTACAGGATGCTCTTATCCTCTGCTATCACAGTCTGGCATCTGATGACTTAACATTCCTGTGTTGTTTTGCATGCCTTTTCCCTTTGTCTCTATTCCTGTTTTTCTTTCCATGTTTAATTCAGCAATCGACATTAGCGTTCATTCTGCTCCTCCGCCTCTGTCTGTCTTGAGTTGTCTTGTTTTTCGTCTGTGTCCTGTCTGTTGTTTCTGCATCTGCTTGTCTTTGCTTCTCTCTTCTTCCCTCCATGTCTCCTTCAACATCCTGTTTATGAAAGAGGTGATCGGTATTGATTTTACGATAGGAAGACCTATTGAATTCAGCTTGTTTCTGAACTGTGCGTCTCACTGCGGCTGAGAGAAATAGAAAGAGAAATGTTTTGCTGGTGGTTGGTGTGTTAGCATTCTTTGGCTTGACTTAAGAAAGGCCCATTTCATGGAATAGAGGTGTGTTTGTGCCTTCGGCTTGCTGTTTCGTGTCTTTCAAATTCACACAGCCATATCACAGCTGTCTTTTATCACAGCTTTCTCATATCACCGGTATCTTACGTTCAAAACCATATCCTGGAGGAATTTGGATTGAAAAGCTGTACGATTCTTAGGATAAGTTGTCAAGAATATTGTCACTATTGATGGTGCGTTTTAAGAGGTGCGTTTTAAGATCATGTAGAGACAAGCTGAGAAAAAGACTGGATATATATTGCAGGTATCTGTAACTCAATTCTTCCTAGTCAGAAAGAAAATTTCAAATTTTCATTTTGGATATCTGAAATCAAAATTTGGACTAGCAACAACTGGATTGTAGATATCTGAAATATCTGAGTTTTTCCTAGTAAGAATTGTGTTGCAGAGATCCAGAATGTTCTTTCTAGATATCAAAAATGTTAGTGTGGATATCTGAAATTGAAAGCCCAATACACACGAATGGCAAAAGTGACGTCATTTGTCCTGGGAAGAAAGATGTTGTGGATATCTGAAATGCTCTTTCTGACTTGGAAGAATTGAATTCCAGATATCTGAAATACATAGAGATATCAAGATATCTACAATATATCTATACAAGATATCTTATATCTATATTATATATATGTAGTTTTGACAAGTACAATCAAAGTTGTAGATATCTTGAAATACAATTTCTACTCGTAAGAATGTAAGAATTGTAATGTTGGTGTCTAAGTCGGTTGTGGATTTTAAATTTACATCGACTTTGACAGTTTTGAAGAAAATTATGACATCATCTTCAGGAACAAGGCCCATACAGTAGGTCATTAATGACTGAGCAGCAGAAGCACTAAAACAACATGCGGATGTTTAGTTTGGCTCAGTCAGTGCTTTCACCCTTACACTGGACTTCTCTGGTTCTACTTAAGTCTACGTTTTTTTTATATCCTTAGACACATAAGTGGACTAAATCATGTGTAGTTTTGTTTTTAAAGTGTCCCATTTATTTTCATGAGATAGAGTACTAAAGAGGGAGAATTAAGAGATGCAACCGATCAGAGCTATAATTGAATTTGCTGTAGGTTTTGGACGGGTTTGAACCAAGGACAGATGACTGCAGGATTGTGTGGGCTTGTATGCAGACACATTTAACCAAACATATCTTAGGTTTGGCTACTGACTTTCTCTCCTATGCTATTATATTAAGAGTGTCCTTATCCTGCAGGGAGTTTGGATCAAAATGGCAACATATAGTTGCAAGTAACATCATACTAAATTGCTTCCAGGCGAAAACATTCATTTTTGAAACTATTTTTCCATGGCCCATCCAGTGGTAAAGAATCTCGGTGCCTGCTAGGATGAATATTATATTAACATTAAGAGACTCTCTTATAGGTCTCAACACCACAAGTTGGCTGGGTTACATAAATTATGAAAGTTTCACTTAAAAAAACAACATTAACGGCTGCTGTCGAGTAATCTAATTGTGGTTAAGATCTCTTTACATAAAACACTCAGTGCTTCTCGGCTGCATTCTTGTCTCGTTGCCTTCTAACATTTTTAGCCATGCTAGCAACGGGCTTTACGGATCCCAGCGTCGGTTGGACGGTAGGTCACTTTGGTCCAGACTGAAATATCTCAACATCGATTTGATGGATTGCCATAAAATGTTGTACAGACATTCATGGTCCAAGAGGATGAATCCTACTGGTCAACCCCTTAGCTTTTCCTCTAGAGCTGCCAAGGTTGACATTTTTGTTTTTAAATGAAATGTCTCCACAACAATTGGATGGATTGCAGCTAAATTTAGTACAGACATTGATAGTGCCCAAACAATGTTTTGTAATGACTATTTTGTACTCTAAATTGTCATCTAGCACCATCATCATGTCCAATACTTTGGTTTACAACCAAATACCTGCAAAACTAATGACATTCCCATCATCCTCAGCTCTACTTTGTGGTTTGTGCTAATTAGTAAATGTGAACATCAGCATGTTTGCAGTTTCATTGTGATTATGTTAGCATGTGGACGTTGAAAGCACCCCTGTACATAAACATAGCCTCACAGAGCTGCTGACGTGGCTGTAAACTACAGGTCAACTGCTTTTCTTAAAATGGATAAAAAAATCATAAACAAAATGTACAAAATTATAGTATGTCTAACTGAATGCTATGGAAATTTTAATTTATCTTACCACAAATACTTAAAGAATGATACAGGCTGACTCTATTAAAGCGCTACCTCATGTAATTATTCTCAACTAGCTTGACTGTATTTAACCATATTGTCTCTGTTGTGAGACTGTTGCCAACAGTGTCCTGTTCTTTTTAAACAAATTGCATTTGACTTGTAATAGATGAGGTTTAAGTTTAATACATGGAGGAATTCACTGTCCATCAAAGACATGAAACAGTGTGATTTAACCAGGGATAAGAAGAAGTGCTATGCAAGCAGAGCCTGTTTTTCCAGACACTCGATATGTGTGTTAATATAGAACTGGCATTGTTTGCAAAACACCAGGATGACTGTGTGATCTTTATGCCAGTGGATAACCAATAATTTTCCTGTTATTTGTCTTTGACACGACTGTCACTTTTATGGATGGCTGCGTCTCCTTGACTGTTGAAGACACTGAGGTTTGACTTGACTGTTAGCAGCTCGGTGAGCCAAAACAGTGATTTTCCAGTGAAGTCTTTGGCTGATTAGTACTTCCGCCGTCCTAGAAATGTCAAATCCTGAATACCAGTCTATTATTTAGTTTTGACAATAGTTTGAGTAGCTTAACACTCTTTTTAATAGCTTTCTTTCTGCCTGTGTGTACTGTATTTTACGCACGATTGATGTTCCTGAAACCATGGTAGTGTCAAATATCCACACAAGAATAGAAAGCCTAAAAAATTGGCCAGTTGCAGGGTATATTCAAGCCAAAAGTTTGAGGCTTTATGTCATTGGCAATAAAAGTTACTTCCAGGAAGTGACACACTGCATACTACAGACTTAAGAAAGTACCAGACACCTCATTGTCATCTTCTTCAATCAAAGGCTTCATTCAGTTCTTAGCAGTAGTGATTATGTGCTGCTGGGCCCAGCTGACTAGCAGGGAACATGTGTACATAAACAGCTAGCAAAGGCTATATGGGGCAGCATGGCCTCAGTGCTGCCTGTAGCGTTTGTTTATCCAACATGCTGTAATGTTATGAGAACTGCTGCTTGGGCCCTGGTTACAAGTTGTAATGTAAATATTAATGTGTATGGAAAAGGAACGCTATTTAAGGCTTACCATATGTTCTAATAATTTGAGCCGCTGATTGTGGAGGCTGGATGTCTTTTTAAGGACGGATGCCGCCGTGGTTCTCATCTGGTGTTCCTCTGACTGAGTACAGGTGTGCAGAAAGGTTTCATTCAAGTTAAATACAATACTGTACAAAATACAATACTCCATGTATTTCAAGGGGTCTTTTACATTTAGCACTTATGTTGTCAAATGGAAACAATAATGAAAAAATCAGTGTTCCTCATGCTGATTACAGGCAAGACTGTAATACATATTGAATGAGTGGCAGGAAGACTAGCGACCACTTTGTGGAAGCTAATGGGGATTCATATAAAGAATAAAGAATTCCACTATAAGCAAGCGTCATCAATTACAGAAGTAGTATCTTATAACAGCCACATTATTTGAATTTTCTACCTCTGCAAAAAATTCAACTAACAACTTTGCTTTAATAAATATGTTTTGTGGGAAACAGATTGCTGCTAGATAACGTTACATTTTAACAGCATAACAAGGAAACATTTGTATTAAATGTACAGCATCCGCAAAATGTTCGTGCCTTTGTAATGATTTTGTGGTTATGTCATGTCAACTTAAAGGACTTGGACAAGGTTAGGAAAAGACCACTGTCTTTCAAGATTTTGACTTTTTCAATTTTAACAAAAGCCACAATCTTCCCTAACTTTAACCAAATGTTTTAGGAGCCTTAACCAAACAGCATGTGGGACGCAGGACGTGAACCCCGGATTGTGCACCCAGCCGTACAGCCTTACCTCCTCCTCATCCTCCTTCTACTTCTCTGCAGTATGAGAACTTTCCACTTCCTGGATACAGGCAGCAATTGTGTTTCCTCCAAAATGTTCGTGGCCAAGCAAAGGAGTAGTATATAAACCTATTTCTTATAAACTTATTTGCTTATTTTGTGTATATAAACTTATTTTGTTTATATACTACTCCTACTACTACTACAGGGTTGGACTTAGTGGAGCTACAAGAAGGGTTGTGTCTTATTACACAATATATAGTTTCTTAGTCATTTAGGATAGTTAACCAAACTTTGACACCTGAACTTTAGACACCGTTACAGTCTGCCTTAAAAGCTGTCCCTTCATAGAAAAGTTCAGTAAAAATATACAAACTGTGTAAGTTTCTATAACCATGATATGAGCTAATCTTTGACCCTCTGACTCAGTGGTCCCATGTATGAGCGTAGCTGCATGTAGGGAGTTAGCTGTGAATGAGAGCTTTCAGGTCTGTCCCTGGTCTTTATCTCTACCATCTCCCCTCTCTCAGTACCGCTGGAAAGACATACAGTCAACATATTGTGCATTGATGTACGTATTTTTGGCCCATTTCTTAGATTTAAAATGTATGAAATTGGCCTAAATAAATAATCTGTGGAAATATATGTCAGATGTCACAGATGTCACTCCAGAGGTGTGCTTCTTAAACGGTGGGTTGGGCCCGAACATGGGCTGCAGGCCTGTTTCTAGTAGGAGCCAAAATGAATATGACTACTTTTTCTTATGTAGGGAACCTAAAGCAACACTGAGGTGACAAATTATGGGCCTTAATGTGGAAAACTGTAATAATCTCCAGATCAAAACAATTAGAATCAATTTGTCAAGTGACACAGTGGAGAGTAAAATTATACTCAAATTATCAAAGAACAAAAATTACAACTGTTTGGAGCTAGGGTACAAAGAAATGTTTTTATTTGGATTTGCCGTGAGACAACCAATAACCAGAAAAACTGTGATTCTGTGAGTCAACATGTTTAACAAAGCCATGCAATGAAAACATCTGTGCAAGCAGTGTGGCAGAACCAAACTTAATACAGCGCAGAAGAATGCTATCATGTTTATGTGTTAGCTCCACAACATCAGCATTTTTACAGATATCATGTGTGTTTTCTTGTGAAGCAAATATGGAAGTATTAAAGTACAAAAAGTAAATATGGAAGTAGTTTTGCTGTGTGCACTGAGTCACTGTGAGAATCGCAAAGCTCTAAAACTGTCCTCTCTGACCCGGGCGCTGATGCTTGCTGTGTCGCAGTAGAAATGGGTTTTTTTTTACTCACCACCAAGCCTTTTCAACGCTTTCTGTCATTGTATGTGACACTGGAATATAGAATACAAATCATTTGAAATGACGAAACTCTGCTTACATGGTGTATTAGCTTGAATTCCATTATTGATGATCAGGACACTTCCAGTTTCTTAGCTTTTTCACCCTTTCCATTATATTGTCTGTCCGACTGTCCTGTCTTTATTTTTTTCTTTTTGACAGAAACCACAGAATAATGTATTGCTTGGTGCCAATAATTAGCAGTATGAGAGAGAAAGAGGCAGTTGTCACAAATCACCTGGCATATTTAGACCTCAAAGTTCATGTCCGTTGCCAAAGGCTACATCATACATGAGGCCTAATTTTAGGAAAATGCAGACCTTCTAAAATATAATTTTCTGTACTTTCTGCCTCTTTCCGGGGCATCAATCATTTTTAATCAAAGATGTCTGAATTTCGTTTTTGTTTGTAATTCCATGACTTTGGCGTACTGGCAGGCTGCGGGTATGAAACATGTTCTTGTTAAGGTGGACTGCTTTTCATAAAAAATGGTCTTCATGGGATTTACTTGTAGCATGGAATTTGCTTTAAATTCATCCTTCATCTGTTTTTTTAAGCGTCAAATATAAAAAAAATTCCAAGAAAAGGCCCTTTCAAAAAACTATGTGAAATTGTACAGTTGGCTCCATCTTTGATTTGCTATGATATTGCTTAAGGACACTCAGGCTGCTCCAAAATAGAAAGCATAGTTGGAAAAAATCCACTATATAGAAGAATTGTACATTTATATGATCTCATGAAAAGCTTCTTCTCATTTTTAGGTTTGGGATTTGGACTTGTTACGTTAAACAGTGCACAGAAATGTCACTTGAACTTTTTTTCAGATTTTTTTTTTCTGTTGTGCCAGAGGCTTTTTAAAATATCCCCTTTAGTCTCATGCGTATAATGGCACTGTTTCTTTTTCTTCCAACTCTTCAAATGCTCCCTCGGTGCCTCAAGAAAACATTGAAGCCTTTGGGGACATGTCAGAATTGATGGTTTACCTCTTATTAGAATTTGCGTGTGTATACGTATTTGTATGTGTGTGTGTGTCCCTTTGAAGTTTTGAAGTCCGCCCACCCTTCTGTGGCCCTACATTGTGCTGAACAGCTCCATTTGTCCCACCTTAATCCCCTGACGTAAACTCACATAAATCACACTGAGTTGTTTCTAAACGTGGGCAGACTGGAAAACTCTGTCTCTGTCTCGCTCTGGTTTCCAACTCCCATGGAGAGTTTAATAGCTGTTGGGTATTCATTTAACTGACCACCTGTATTGATAATGATTTCTCAAAGTAAAAGTAAATGCATGTCTCTTTTGCATGGTAACCACTGGTTAGTCTAGATGGTTTAGAAAGGTAAATGCACCCTCACTCTAATAAACGGTAAAACATAAGTTAGTATTTTTCTATCCAAACGCACCAGAAACTGACCAAACACAAGGTAAAAGCTCGTACAAAGCTTGTCAGATTATTAAAAGGTCCATCAAGCTTGATTCTTGTGGGACATTGTTCCTCTCAGAGTGGCTAAGCTGATGAAAGTCACTCGCATTTACCAAGAAGACTAGTTAATAAAGAAGGTTAATAAATTCTGTGTCACTGGAGCAGATATGTTGCCAAAGCACTTTTCAGTCCTTTTCCATGGCTATTGCATGCTGAGATGTAGTTTTAACCAACACTTATTAATCCTAGTGATGGGGCAGCATCATGGCACCCATAGTGCATCTAGGCCAACCTCTCTCTATCGATGGCTCTGGGCCAGATTAAAGTGCCGGGGCTCATTGTTTACACAGCTCTGTGGTGCCACGGCTGAGCAGGCCCAAACAATGGGCCCCTGCTCCCCCTTGTCGGAGTGAGGGGAAGAATGGAGACCTCTTGACATGGCAACCTGAAGCCTCAATGCCCCCACTTCACGTAGCTGAGAGGGTCAGAGGGAGAAAGAGAGGAAGAGGGAGATGAGGGGAAGTTGGAGATAAGGAAGAAGGGGAATGGAGAAATGAAAATGGAATGGGTGAAGAAAGGAGGCAAATATGAGGGGGGGTGGGGGGGGGTGAGGAATGATCAAGGATAGAGGAAGAGAGATAAAGAGGTGAAGAGAAATGAAACAAAGGATAGTCCATGAAAAGAGAGAAGAGGGACGTGATGAGGAGAGGCAATAATGAATGGAAATGAATCCTTCAATTTACAGTGGTTCCAACCTCCAATACGTTATCTGACACTGTTGATTGATTTTTGATTTTCACCTTACTGGTAATAAAAAGCCTTTTAGAAAAGCTTAAACTGGACCACTCTCACGTAATACAGTGACCTCCTGTGCATGTGTGCGTTTCCAACATGACACAAAAACGATATTTTCAGTGTGTGCTAGTGTGTGTGTCATTGTTACAGCACAGGATAACCCCTCCTCTCTGTTCTGTAGCCTCCATCACCTTTACTTCTGTATTAAAGTCATGCATCAGACTTTTCTTATGATCTTCTGAAACAGTGCAGTTAGAAGGATAGTAAATGTCTTGTTTCAATTTGCCTGCAGTAACTCATCATTAGCATTCAGAAGTGGAGGTCATCTCTTTTCTTTTCTTTGGTCGCAGGTCACTTTCTTGGCAACAATACAGTCATTGATGTGCTTCGTCGCCAGGGATACGAGGTGGAGCACACCCCTGCTGGGCAGACCATAAACAGGTAAATTTACTGCTAAAATGCCCTTAAACACACACACATATCATCTAGCGACACTTTTAACAGCCTGGACACTGTGCAAATTTAACGAATATATCATTATTATATGAGCTTCTAATTTTACCGAATTACTGCAATTTATCAAAATTATATGTTTCTTATTTCTATATTTCCGTTTCATGCAACAATGAACATTCTTTATTGTTCATGAGTTAAACTGCCAAAAATCCTTTAAATACTTCAAATTGCTGATAAATCTTCCACAAAAAGGAAAAAACTAAAGTTGCACTAATGACAGGAAATGGTCATTTGCTGGTGAAACTGATTTAGGTGCAAATCTGGACATGAGACGAACTTTGAATTTTACACACAACCATTCAAACTGATTTATAATGAAGTGTTGGGTAAAGTACCTCAGGGAAACAAAGTTAAAGGAGTAATTTTCTCAGGACCTGAACTGATGTTTTCAGTGCAAGAGTTTGGTTTGGGACTATTTCATTTTTAGGTAATGATTTTCCATAAAAAGCAAAATAAATGTCTGAGCGACCAGAGAAGACAGAAATGATTGACAAAGAAAATAGCAGAGAAAGTGAGAAACACAGAGATGACGGATAGAGAACTGGGAAGAAAATATTATGTTTTGCCATAGTTGTTGCACATTGTGATTTCTTCTGAAAACACAAGTCTGTAAAACTCGAAGGCCCATATTTTATCACTTAAATGGGTGTAAGGTTTCATGTCCCGGCCACATTATACAGTGCAACCGCTGCCTCATGGCCCTGACAGGAATATATGTTTCTCTCAACTTTTTCACTGACTGGATTTCAAATGGGAAATCATTTTCCAAGTAAGCACAACTCCGTAGTTGGTCTGTGTTCATTTGCAGACCCAAAACAGATGTTCATGTTCTGCTTCAGCCTTTGTGAGAAATTTGTTGTCTGCAAATAATCAAAAACTGCACTCAGTAGTTATCCGTTGAGTGATTCTCCTTTTTGTGAGTGCTCCGTCTCTCCAGATTTCCCTAAACATGAGTATTTGTTTCATCGCCTCATTCTGAAGTTTGACATAGTTTTAATAATTTACCTGCACTATTGACACAGGAGAATTAACCTTTTTGTGATGTACTGGCAATGAACCGCTAATCTACTAAAACATAATAGGCTCATTTCGTTGTAGAAGTTGGTGATCACAGAAAATAAACTAAATAGCCAGAGTGAGAGCTCTGTTGTTATCACAGGGGATAAAAGAACCTTCATTGGCTTTAAACGGTCAGCACTCGGTTTATAAACTTAACTGTTACCTACTCTGTCATCATTTGCCTAATACTGTTGACTTACAATAGGTTCCACCAACAGTTAGCTTTACGTTCATTTACTATTTGTTGTTACCATTGGTTTGAATTATTAGATTGAATCGTTGTTAGTTTGAAATGGTGAAGCTGTACCCTGTTGTTGATACTATTTAAGGTCACTACTCAGTAATAGCCATTCAATGTATTGACCTCTCTATACTTATTAGTTGTCATTGTTAGCTGCAGAGCCACTAGCTGCTGTCCTGAACATGTAATATAGTGTGCAGAGTGGTAAGATAGCTGTAGGGATCTCATATGTGGATTTTTTTGTTTTAGGAGAAAAAAAAAAAGCTCAGCGTTGTCTCTCTATCATTGGGGCCTTTTATATTTTTCTGCTGTTTCCACTATGTAGATCGCACAGCAGATAAATCTGACAAAATCCCCACCGGCCACCAATGAAGTGTTGAAAAGGCCAACCTCGGCAGAGCTCATGCCTCCTGCTGTGAGGCATGTAGTGCAGTCTACCATGGCACTCTGTGCGGGAGGCTATCTCAGTGCAGATCTGTGTTCTTGTGTGCGAGCGTGAATGAATGAGTGAATCTACTTTCTCACACAAACTCTGTATTCGATGCAGGATTATGAGCCTGAGATGAACCTGGATCTGTATGTCCGTGCATGACTCTACTAAACTGTAGAATTACACCAGATCTTTTAAATATACTTGATAAGCAAAGTTGTTCAGGTGTAGGGGTAAGTTTTGCTTTCTTTGTGATCAAGATGGGTTCGTCCCAGGTCATTGTGTAGGTCTGAAAGGGTATAAGTGTGTGTGTGTGTGTGTGTGTGTGTGTGTGTGTATGTGGGACTGTCTGCATGCATGGTGATTGTTAAAGATAGTTACTGACCTCATTAGAGATGGCCAGCAGCTCATCAGAAGCAAGAGTGTTTTCAATCAAGAAGATGAGTTTTGGTTTTGTTCTCGTACTCCCCATTCTGGTGCTTTAATTCGTTTCTCCAGAAAATCTTGGAGATGTTCTCTATTAGACTGGATATTGGTTCTTGGAAGGTCCACAGCATCCTGTTCTTACGTAGCAGGGATTCCTCCCACTCCTCTCCTCCCCTCCCATCCTTTCCCTTTCTTTAATTTTATTCGGCCGTGGTTGCACCTGTCCTTTCCAGGCTGGATTTGACAGCTTTTCAATATAACATCCGCTTTCACCAGGTCACATTAAAGGAATACCCGTCAGAACATTTATTACTTGAGTATCAAATACTCACTGACTGTAGACTTAAGATACTGTACGCTTCAATGGCAGCTACAGTGAGGCTGGATTCACAGCAGTTACAATGGATTCCAAAGGAGAGTCACAGCCATTTGCCAAAACATGTCACGTCAATAGAAATCACTGCTGCAGCATAATCCAGTTCTCCACTATTTATCCATTCGTTCAGGATATAATACTCACAGGCAGCTGATATCTAAAAGATAGATTTTTGGTGGAGGATTCCTTTAACGGTCAGGTCTCAGGTGGGATGCTGGGATGTCCTGAAATCTGCATCCTGAGGTGGCTTGACTTGTCTCTCCAAACCAAACTCAATTATGTATTCCCATAAATTTGGCCCATATCCAGATTTTGCAAACTTTCACACATACGCTGACATTAAAGGTCACGTTTAACTGTTGACAAAGAATCTCCTTCTACCTCTGTCTTTCAAAAATATCTAAGGTGTCTGTGATGTGCTTCCTCTAGGAGACCTGCCTCGCCAGACTCAGAAGACCACCATGATGAGTCCCCTCTCCTGGAGCCATTCCTCCATGAGCTCCCCCACAAAGAAGACGATCAGGGGCGTCCCCTGGAGGAGGATCTGTTACCCCACATGCTCCTGCCACCGGACAGCCTGGAGCTGCTGGAGAAAGCAGAGAGGAAGATGCTGAAGAAAAAGAGGAGGAACAAGCAGAAGAAACAGCGGCACCGGCATTTTAACGACCTCTGGGTTCGCATCGAGGAGAGGTGAGAGGACAGGGAGGGGGACGAAAAAATGAGGGCGTCTTGTTTCTTATATCTGTCATCAACGACTTGTCTCTTGTGCTGTGAAAAAGGGATGAGGGGAAATGTAGAAAAGGGTGAGACGAAAGGTCACAGGTGGGGACAAAAGAAAAGAGTATGATGTTAAAAGCTCAGAGAAGAAAGACGGAGAGGATGTGAGGGGAGAGAGGGGAAATTGAAAATGTGTAATGCAGTCTTTCCGCTTGTCTATAGGATAAAACTGACACTTCCTGGTGTGGCGCCGCAGGCTCAAACAGCCACCATATCACATCACCATACTCTTCATGCAGTCTGCACACACTTCAGCACACACACACACACACACACACACACACACACACACACACACACACACACCCTGCCGTGTGGTATGAGTCCAGACTAGTTCCTAGCTGGTATAAGTGTCTTGGATGTGAAAATAGCTGCCTGGGAATTCCTACTAAGTATCTGGTTTTGGTCTCACAGTAGCTCCAGGCAGGGACTAGCCGGACAACAAAACAAGCTCACCTTTCAGACAAAAAGGAGACCTCTGCAGGTGTGGTCTGTGTGGAAACTTCTCTCAGTTTTTTATAATGGCAAAATTTTATATTTTCATGGATATTATTGTGCGTGTGGGAGGAAACCCACGCAAACACCCAGAGAACATGCAAACGTTTTTTACAGCAATCAATATCTTATAGCAGCCTAAAGGTCAAGATGATCATCTAAACTCTTTTCATTTTCATTTTTACCTGGTCTACACTCATGCCAGTGATTTCTAAATCCTGATAATCTCCTGCTAAAAACGGTTGCAATCCTTCATTAACAGGTTGGGCTCAGAAATTATTAGGAATAATTGCAGCTAACTGGCGGGTAAAGGCTTAACAAATGGGACCTGTACAAGACTCTTAAGCATGTAGTGATTTTTACCCCTGCATGAACATCTATTTTTCCATGTACAGTATACACTATTCCACATTACTGACGGAAAGAAAAATCGAACCATGTAGCGTCTGTTCTTCAGGAGAACAGAGGGGGTTTGTGAGCGTTTGTGTACATTATGTCTGCAGAAATGTTTTCTCTCTTTCTGAGAGACCCTGTATTTTGAACGGAGAGGAAACAGACTGCTTGTGTACACATGTTACAAAGTGTACACGGTGCACATCTTTGTATATTTTAATGTCTGAAAAGGTGGCCGTGCGAGAAAGGGAGAGGGAGAGCCCAAAACACCAGAAGCAACTACAGCGACACAGTTGTCCGTTGTGTTTGATGCAGGGCCGCAGAGCAGGCCACTTACACTTCTCCTGGCCCTCAAACCTAAATAAATCTGCCTCTAACTTTCTCTGAACATTTAAATATCTGCTTCAATAATTTACAGAAACCTTAAGGACCTTAAAATGTATTTAATAACTAAAGCTTAGAGCTACGAGCAGTACAGCCTTAAAGCCAAGACCAATCATTGCAAAGCAAATATTATCAACTCCAACAATGTCTGAGTAATGGAAACACTATCAGTTGCGGTTGATTTAGAAATTGTTAGGGAAATATCTGAACACTTGTGAGATCAGCAAGAATCAGCATCAAACTGACAGGAGCTGGATAGGACTGTTACTGTTTTGGCATTTTTGAAAACCAAAACATTATGGTCACTGAACAATCTTCAAATCTATGGGGAAACTGCGAGGTAGAGCTTGTCAGTGGGATCTATGTACTGTTGCCTGTTTGCATGGCACTTCTCTCATCTATCACTGAGAAATTTTACATCTTATTTTGACTGGCGTTTAACTCTCCACATTTTTCCAACTATGTCCCTTCCTCTG
Source organism: Enoplosus armatus (assembly GCF_043641665.1). Taxonomy (NCBI): domain Eukaryota; kingdom Metazoa; phylum Chordata; class Actinopteri; order Centrarchiformes; family Enoplosidae; genus Enoplosus; species Enoplosus armatus. The sequence continues at coordinate 13,262,008 of NC_092197.1, forward strand.
CCAAGGAGATAGCATCCAAACTGAAGCTAATTTGTCCACAATAATCCCTCTAAGTTTACTCTCATTTGTCTGCAGACAAATTCAGGATGAGAGCTGAGAGATTTAGGGCCGGGACATGATTTAATTCCTTTTTTTTAAATTATAATAGACGTCATGTTTTCATTTTTCTTTATGTTGATGCTTGTCAAAACATTCAGTGAAATGGAAAAACTATCTTGCAATCACTTTTCTGTAATATTGGATGTTATAATGCTGCGTCAAATTGTTGCTACAGCCCACTGGTATCTGGAGATCCTGACTTCAGGAACTTGTGTGTTTGTTTTGCCTGGCCTCGACCCAGCCAAAACCACACAAGCACTGCCGTCTCTGCATCAAACAGGAGAGTAGAAAAGGATTTAATTGCCAGACTTGTTTAGAAAAGGACAGATAAAGAGAGAAATAGAGACGGCCAAAGAGTGGCAGACAGAATATATGATACTGGGAGAGGAAGAAAATGAGAGTAGAAGCAGGCAGGCGGATTGTTGATTTATAGCCACAAGCTGATCAATGAGTTGCACGCCCAGGAGTTTTGTATTTGTAAAATCTCTGCTGATTGGCCAGTGCTGCAGCAGCGGATTCCTTTGACGAGAAATTTTCCTTTTGCAGCCTCCGCCATCATTAATATTTCCATTGTTTTCTCCTTGCAGTCTGCATATTTTCTCTGGCAATAGCGTAGATACGGGGATGTAGAGAGTCCTGCTCTTCTGCAGATTACACCATGATTTTCCGTTCGAACCCGAAGTACAGCATCGCGGCTTAGCAGTGCAAAGATAGAACAAAATGCTGAAATTAGTCTGGAAATAATAAGGTCTTACCCAGTCCAGTTTTTAGAGTTGAGCTCAGAAAATTATTACTGCTTATTAGTACTGCTTGTTTGGACTGTCTCAACCCATTTTTTAAACATATTAATGCAAACTGGACACCAGGAATGCTGAAATGCTAGGGAAAAACATCCTAGGTATTATTTATTAAGATTTTAACAAAAACTCAGCTAATCTGCATCATGAGGACTGTGGGGGTGTGATATGATCACATTTGATTGACAGTGGCCCAGCAACATGAGCAAACAACCCCACAAATGTTGCTAAATCCTGATTGGTGCATGGAAGTACGCTACATCTAGTTTTTTTTTTATATCTAATTCGTCTTCTCTACTCTCTTTTGTCTTCTCTTCACAGCACCATGGTCCAGTCTCCACCTCCCCCGCTGGTTCGCATCATTAATGGTTACATCACAGTGCAGCCACCTGACAGAGTCCATAGCCACTACAACTACCATCACACATCTTCGGCATCAACCACCTCCTCGTCCTCACCATCGCTACTCATCTTCCTCTGCACATGGCTCACAGTGCGGATGTGGACTGTGTTCCTCTAGCAGAGCATTAATTGGGACTCTATGAAAACACTTGGCCTTCTGAGTATAAACTCTCTCATATGGTGGTTTCATGTATCAGCTCATGTGAAGTGAGGTCTGATCTTGCGTCATGATACCAAGAGGTTGCTGCAAAATGAGTGTGGTGACTCTCAGAGACAAAAAAAAAAAGCATGGAGAAAGGATGTGAAATCAGCTCTAGCTGTCAGGTAACAGGACACTCCATGGATGTTAGGTTAGATAAAGTTTGTGTTGTTGGGACTGAATGGTAAATCATGTCAATAGAGCATGCCTCCTACAAACTGAGGCTTTGACAAGCATGTAAGTTCAAATAACGCAAGTTTCTTTCTGGAACATAAAGGTTATTTTACACACACACACACAGCAGGAGCGCATGCAGCAGGAAAGAAAACAGGAAGTGTTATCGGACGTCTCACTGACATTACACAACATGTCCGTTCCCTTATGGACTACAGTGTTACAGTAGACGCTCATCATTCTACATTCAAACCTCTGAGGATATGAGATCTCACTGAACACGAGAACATCGTGGAAACTATTGCTGAATATCAAATACCTTCAATAAGTACAACTGGAACCATATGTCCTGTGTGTGTGTGTGTGTGTGTGTGTCTGTGTGTGTGTGTGTGTGTGTGTGTGTTTGTGTGTGTGTGTGTCTGTGTGAGATGAACAAAGTCTATCAGCTCTTAACCCCCCCGGCCTTGCAAACAGAGGTGTTCCTCTTCAGACCTTAATTTATTCTTCCATTTTAGAAGAATTTGTTTAAAGTTGCGTAAAAGCCGACTGTGTGGGGGGAAATTGTACATATTGTTTCTAAATATTATAGATGTATTTTAGAATTATAAAAAAATGAAAATTATCAAACGTTTTGTTGTTGTTTATATAAATATATAAATAGATATGCAGTATATTTTTGAAAAGAAAATCAGGAACTAACCACCATAGCCCGTGTCATGTGTCTCACGGCATTTTTAAAGGGACACATGTTTGTATTGTACTTTATGTATCAGTGTTATCGCTTTGCTGTATGTGTCTGCTGAAATGATTCATGTTGTGTGTGTGTGTTATTTTTTTGTCACGTAGAGATCATTTGTTTAATTTATTTAACTACTATAGTTTTGCTGTAGGCCATATGAAACATTCCCAATGTTTTTTTTATATATATATTTTTGCAGTCACTATGATGTCCAAATGTGTTATTTCAAATGTTTTCAAGTATGATTTCAAATGCATATGATGGTGATAATAAGTCAGTTTTAAATACATGAAGCTGTCTACACAGATAGACCACACACAGCATAGTGCTTTAGGTCGTTCACATTTCACTTATGGCATGAGATGATTGTAATAGTATTACCATGACAACAATAAAATATTTATCTAGATTCAAATTTGATTTTACTGCTCATGATGGACTACAATGCAAATCAACGAGGACTGCACTTCTGGTTCATTCAAGTTTTGTTTTTGTTTGTGTCTAATGGCAATGCTGTTTACCACAGCATCTTTTTTGATACCACCTGATTCTGCAGTTCCCCTCAGCTCTACTCAGCTTTTTAGCATGTTTTAACTTCACTCTCACTGATCTTATCAATGTAGTTTTCAGACACAGTAGGCAGCTGTTTTCAGCACAAAAAGCTTTGTTAAACCCACTGGTACACTCCTGCCCAGCACCAAACAGCACATAGCAAAGTCAGCAACTAGCTGGTGAACACGGTGGAGCTAAAGAGGCAGATATTCTTCTCAGGAGTTGGTGGAGACCAAAAACAGAACCAAAAAGTGAGAGAATATCTGACACAAAAAACGACTTTGAATGAATGCTACTGTTGCTTTGTGTCTGCTGGATGTGTAAACACGTTCACCATATCAAACTGTGTACGTTTATAATACATCAATGTTGTGTATAAAGCTTGTTATGCTTCCCCTAGTGGCCAGAAAATGTATTGATGCTGCTTTAAACCTTTAGCCAAACTACATGCATTTCCAAACAACATAAAGAACAAGGTCCTCATCCTCAGGCATACTGTAATTGAAAGCAAATTGATAAAAAAAACATGGGTTTATAAAACGTTAAAAGATACTGTATCAATTAAGTAACAGGTTGTTTTAATGTACAAGTGTTTGGACCTTCTACTTGTAGGAAAAAGAATTACTAAGAAACTCATTCTAGTACGTGTATACTGGCACCAGGTATCTCTAAATGCCCATGTTCACATCATGGGAGATGAAATGCACTCATCAGATTCACATGTAATATGTCTTAAGACACATTACTAATAGTTATAAGTCAGTAGTCTGGTATCACAACATAATTACACTGATCATGTGTTCTGGCTGTCCTGAACACACGTGTGGGTGGTATACACACACACACACACACACACACACACACTGCCCTCCTGTCCTGACCCAGGGTTCATGGCATGTTTATGTGAGGTTAATGTGCTGTGATAAGGCTGCTATTAGAAGCTGTTTGATGTGTGCATGTGGTCCGCCACAAACAAGGCGGCTGCCCTGCCAGCTTATGTCGAACCCCTGCAGGAAACAAACAGGAAAGCAGAGCTAGCGGACTCTTTAGATGTGCAGGAAATGAGAGTTAATTGATTTGTTGTATCAACAGGAAAAGAAAGCTAATTGACTTGTTAGTTTGTGCTTTGATTTAGGAGTGACTGTGTGCCAGAGGAGGTCATAGAGGTCTATAACTGAACTGGTGTATAGCTGATGTGCACGAGCAACGTTGACACAGGAAACACAAGATTTATCAGTATAAATGAGGTGTGAGGTATGAGAGGTAAGTGTACTGATGTACTTACCAAGATGTAAATGAGCACTTTGTCTGCTTTGTTTGATTTCTTGCACTGCTGAACAACACTGGTACTTCAAAATCCTGAATACATTTGGTGTTTTTCTATTTTTCTCCTCCACTAAGACATGCATGCAGAGTCCAGTCTATTCCTTCGGTCAAATGGATTCTGGTAAAATTCAAGTAAAATCACTAATTGAGGTCGATGGTGAAAGTTGACGTGAAAAAAGGTAAATTACTTAACGTTATCTATAAATAACTGCTGGAATGCAAAGGCCATCGCAGACTGATCATATTTATATTTCATTTTTAATCTCTCTCTAACAAATGATACCGCTGACATTTTTCCGATGATGCTATGTGTAAATGCACAACCGAACATGTGGCACATCTGTAACTTTCATTGTGTGATTGTGTGCTAGAAAGAAAGTGCGCCCAGAAAAAAAGCAGACTTCATAACTAAAGTCATAACTGTAGCCAATGCTTCCAATGCAAACGGCACAAAAACATTAAACTCACATCATGTTAAAAAGTGGAATGTGACTCTAAACGAGATCTTTCCTCTGCTCCGTGTAACACAAAACCTTCAAAACAACAGACCTTGTAAGTCACTCAGTCATTCTATAAAAGAAAAAACAAACAAAGGTGCAGGTCACCCCTCCAATTGCCTCCCATTGAGTGCTTTTACTGACAGATGTTACAGCTCATTTACCATAAGAAACATTGCATAAAGAACGGCGTGAATACCATAACTCAAACTGAGTACCATAAGAGTTATCTGCGAACAAGAGACACGAAACCAAGATCAGGACACAAGGTTAAACATCAATCAGCAGACAATTAATTTGATTCCAGTTTGAGTGATATTTTACCTCCCCGCGCCTAACTGTGTTCCACATGTAATTTAAGCTTGTAAAGTCTGTTTGTTGACAACAGATGAGTCTAATTCCAGGCTCAAAAACAGGAGTTCAGTGAACATGATAGACATGAATTGGCTGGAGGATAGTATTTCAACCAGAATCACTTGGATCAACATCACCTGTCCATTACATGCGCATGAAAACATGCTCACACACAAATTTGTAATTGAAGTATTATCAATATAAAAGACGTTCAAATCGGTTCCATCACATAACATAGAGCTTTTTCTGCAGTCTGTTACTACACTACACTCTCATCATCCCCTCATTCATCGCAATTTGAAATAAATACGCACTTGACAGACATCTACTTCTTAAAATACAATCAAATAAGAAAATGGGTCTTATAAAAACACACCACACCAGACTGGAGGTGGGGTTGCTGGGTAGGACAAAGTAAACCTATAGGAATTGGAAGCAGATGTCCATACAGACGTCTGTTTCCTGTGGAGTATGAAACTAGGTAAAAATAAAGACATGGCATTGGAAATCAATGTCGTTTATGCCCCCTTAATAATTATGGATAAACTGGAAATGTCTGTTTTTATTGGTGCTTGCCAGTATAGCTAAAGCCCTTATAATGAATATGAGGTCACTTAAGAAAAACTGGAAAAGGACACCTTGTCATGCCTTACTGCTTTTAATGAAAGACAGAACTGGTGGACTGTAGAAGTATTTCTAAGAACAGAAATACATTCAGGACTTCTTCCTGCTATTGATCCAGTCCAGATGAATCAGTAATTCTCACCTTTTTATTGGCAACTACCAGTTTCCCCAAATTATTACTAATCCGTTGAAACGTTCATCCACCCAATTAAGCTTTCGTCCAGCCATGTGTACAGCCAGTCCCTCTGTGCAGTTTGAGCCACGAGGTCAAATCACTTTCCCATTGTTAAAACAAGCCCAGCATGTTATTGTTTATCTGATGTAGCGCTGGTCAATCCCTCACAGTCTTGCACAAATAAGCCCATGTGTGCAGAGTAGGTCACACTGTGGCTATTATTACTGCATCAGTCTAAGAGACATAGACATGTTAACTGAGACCCATGGCAATAAGTGCTCTGTTGACTGAGTCCTCTGTATATTTATGCAGTAAATCTCCTTGGGGTTACGTATAATATGCTATCAGTGCAGGTTAGAGCTTTGACCAATGGGAACTCATGGTCCCTCATCTCTCTTCCTGCTTATACTTTCTTTAGTCTCTCTGAAGACAATTATCGTTTGTCTTAATAGACTATTGACAACAATAACTTATGCAGCTAATGATTATTTTCCTTGTATATTTATATTAGAAGTTACTTTTTTGATTAATCGATTGTTTAAAGAAAAAGAAATTGTGAAACAGTCCATAACAATTCCCAAAGACATCTTTAAATTGCATTGTTTTTGTCTGATCAACCAAAATCAAAAAAATCAAATGTTATTGGACTTGCAATTTGAATGGCTTAAACAATTCATTGATTATCAAAATTGTTGTTTATGATTTTTTCTTTTTATTGACTAATTGCAATACATTTTGAAGTGCTTAGGCCAATATAAATGCATACTACAAATACCGTGTATAGTCAGAGAGAAATCCAAGTCAGATATAGGTATTTAATACTCTGAACTACTCTAAATTTAAACTGATATCATTTCAATAAGGAGCCAATTTTATAGATACTTAAATGTACATATTTCCACACATAGTTCCTCCAGCTTGATCTAGATTATTTTTCTGTCTTATACTGTCGCATCCAGTGTTTGTATAAAAAACCTGCAGGACAGAGGTACATGTGGAGTTTTAGACACCATTCATTATCTTTACATGTGAATGCTACATCACACCTTATGTGCTGCAAACTGAGGTCCCAACACTCCTCCGTGTCTGCTGGGTTTCCCAAACACTCTGTGGATTGAAAAGTTACTCCTCTGTGTGAAACTGCCCTCAACAATACTCAAAACTTAAGGAACCTATTAGTCTCAGAGTTCAAAGCAGTTGCAAGGACAATGGAAGATGCTTATATTGGCAATATTCAGGGCTTTGATTATGTTGATTGCAGAGGTCTGTGCATCTGCTTCTCCTCTGTTGGCTCCATCTGTGCTTTTCCATGAAATCTTGTATTCTGAATGATTATTAGTTATTACCATAGTTAGAAGGTACAACTCCATATTCTAAGGACGAGGACTAGGATTTTAGAATATGAAGGGTTTACTCTAGAGGGTCCATGGACCTCCTCCCACTGAATAATATACTATATATATATACTGTATATATATATATATATATATAAATATATTTCAACTTAAATTGGTAAATACAAAAATCTGATTTTGTAATGGCAGTGATATGAAGAACAGATAGATAAATAACTGAATGGACAAACAGAGAGCTAAGACATAGTCCCACTCAATATGTTTTTGTTGCTGGCAACATGTTGACATTAATCAGAAAGCAACATGACAATGAAATGAAACACCGCCACCTGCTTGTGCTTACTGTAGGCAGGCCGTGCCATGAAGCCTTTCAATGGGAGAATCAATAGAATAAAGAACTCCAATGAAATGAAGTATCTAAAAAGCCATCCTGACTCCATATCTGAGTTGTTTTTGTATACAGTAAACATTCATACATACATACTGTCCTGCGTTATTTTGTTTTCTCTTATTACAGTTTAGTTTCTAATTACCAGCTCTTTTTCACAGAAGACATTTTGACATGTCACAGTCGGAAAAGCACAGGTGTAGATGGTAAAATTAATGGCAGCTCAATTCCATATAGTGTCTTCAGTTTCAGGGTCCTATTGTGCATGCTGGCACTCTGTTCCACAGTAATGGCTTATTGCAACACCTGGATAGAACAGAGCCTTTGTTAATGTTATAGTAACACCTTTGCTTTCCCTGCTATGACAAGACAAAATGCCTGTGATGAAAATTTTTTATTCCTACAAGGAAGTGAGGTTCCAAGGACTCTTCCTAAAGGCTGTGCAAAAGTCCAGCTTGCATTATGACAAGCCAATAAAAATACTTGTATACTGAGGCTTCAGGTATGAACACTGTTGGTGTATCATGCTGTGGTTAGTTTGCGTTTTGTCTCTGTCCATAGAGGAAGAGGCAACGTCGGTGGAATGAGGTGCAACGAGGGCAGGATTTTACTCTTTAAAGAGTGGGTTTTGTTCCCACAGAACAAAAATGCATTGTAATCACGACTAATCCGAATTAGTTGAAATATATGTTTTTCTCTTTGAGATACAGGTCTCAAATGAATGATCAAAGCAGCTGTGTAATCCTTGTCGCTTAAAATAAAAACGTTCAGTTCAGTAGGAATGTTAGAGCAAAACATTGTTTATGTCTCTCTGTGCCTCTCAGGGTTGGTCCGCCTGTGATTGTCAGCTTATAAACAAATGAACCATTTGTGTGTCGGCGCTACACCACAGGGTGTCACTCAGTTACAGCCTGGGTCAATGGATCCCATTCACAGGAACCATTTTTTGGGAGGGTGTTATTGATAGAAGGAAGCCCACACCGGGAGCTCGAACTTGGAGTCATAACACACACACACACACACACACACACACACACACACACACACACTATAACTTACAAGACACAAGCTCATACACTCACACATCATACCACCATTGTACACATGTAATAGGGTAACACACACACGGGTTAGGGTTATGTTATGTTGACGCAGTCCAACTGGACGCACACGGGTTCTGAGTGGGTTTGGTCGATATCCATTTCCACCCTCAATATACTCTCAAACTAAAAGTCACCCCCCTCAGAGGTTCTCAGATTCAGCTTGAGGTATGTGTGCTCGGGGTCAACACAGTCACTGGGAGGGTGAAGCTAAAAGGTCATGATGACTAAAAGGAGTGGAGTTAGCCATAGAGTGCTCAGTCACTCATATTTTAGGATGCAGTTATTAGCAGGTGCAGGCAGTTTTGGCTAAGCTTTGCAGAGTTTGTGTTCTTATTGCTAACACTGGCAGCTATCAGTCTGCTTCTTGTTAAAGAATGATTATACAAAAAGTTTGAAAAAGAAATAATACTTTCTTCCTCTTCCGTGTGAAAAGTTAGATCCATAAGAATTAAAACAAACCCTTACTCGATTCAATACACTTCTGCCGCTACATCCTCAGAAGTTCTAGTATGACCAGTAGCTTATATGGTGGCTAATGTGTCTTTATGAAAGAAAACTGCAAATGATATGTCATATTATTATATGCATAATGATATGTCAAATAAATCAGAAAAAAGACTGACTGATTTCTGTGCTTTTATGTTAATCACTAGGCAATAAAACTGTGAGCAATGCTGCCCTCTGGCTGTGAGCTGCGGTACTGTGTTGCAGTTGATGGACACCTCTCCATCAGCCCTCTCAGCTGATAAAGCTCAACATCCTGAGCCAGGTAGCAGACGAGAGCCTCATGATTCAGCCCATCAGGCAAACCTCATTTCTGAGCTTGTGTTGCATTTTGTTGTGCAGCTTTTGACGGCTGTGGAGCTTCCGGGCAACAGATTTCACTGATCCTGGACCACAGCCAGAGCTCAGATGAGGATTACATCGTGACCAGTGGAGAGAGGAGAGATGGAAGAAAACATAAAATACAAGGGCATTTCTTTTGACCACATGAAAACCAAGACTCTTACGTGTTATGTGAGAATAATGGAAATTGAATAATAAAGTGAAATGGGTCAGTAAATTTGGCTACCTGCAAACTATCACAACGCCATGTTATTATAGTGCTATTTCTACAGTTATCTTGCATTTCTGCAGTTCATTCCCCATTAAAGCTGTCACACAAATGAAGTGGAGTAAATAGTACAATATTTGAGATGAAGTGGAGTAGAAATACAAAGTTGGATAAAATTGAAATAATAACACACAAATAAAGTACAAGGGCCTCAAATTTATACTTAAGTACAGTATTTGAGTAAATGTACTTAGTTCATTCCACCACTGCATAACACATAACATGCAAGTATAAAAATTAAATGAATGACAACAATCTTAACAGTAAATCAAATAAAGGCTATGATCTAACTAAAACAGTTAGGAGATACAATACATTTGCTACCCTGGAATGAGAACGCGAGGACCTAACTCCTCTGAGGAATGTCACAGAGACAAAAGCGAGACTGTTGTTTTTCACAGCTTGGAAAAACATCTGACATGTTGTGTTGAGGGGATGCACCTGTCAGTCAGAGTCAGCAAGACTAGATTCGGCTTTCTTCCCAAAGTGCCTGCTGTTCGAACAGACAGATTGCTCTGCTGAACTCTAGTTAAATCTTCATATTTCTTTGGAGTTAACAGTTAGTTTGAAACACCAGCTGTACAACCTCTTCTAAAGAGACCTGAGTCACCTGTTAGTGTACACTAAAACACTAATTTTATTTTGGCAGCGATCATGCTGACCCTTGCTTACTTGTGCATATTCGTGATTTCCTACCATTTCCTTCACTTTGACTTTTTTGTATGTCAGTGCTAAAAGGTGGGAATGTTTGAAATCAGTGTGGTTGTTTTAACATTTAAAACTTGAAGGGCTGCATCATTCCTACAGTCCTTCATGGTAGAGAAAACAAACATATCTTAGCAGGTTAGCTTACAGTTAATAGACACTCACTCTGGACACATCTATTTTAGTAACTTGTAGGTGGAGTTATGGCTGGTGGCAATGGGGAAATCGGCACTTATTACCTAGATGAAGAGCGGGATGCAGCAGTGTGACATCCAACAGATGATGTGGCCTTTAGAGGTCTATAAAGCTAGAAACACAAGAGATAAATGGCCCCACTGCATCTGTGGAAGGAAATATTAACATGCATTATGCATTTTATATATTATGCATGATGTTTATGGCCCTACAGTGCACCAAGTACTTTGGCATCATTTTATTGCAAAGTATGTATGTATGTATGTATGAGTATGTATAATTTGGTTGCATCAAACCTAAAGACCCTCTTGAAACTGAAGAAGCTGTCATATTAAGCAGCTGTCATTTTGTTAACAGCACCTGCATACAATAGAAGCCTCTCTATACTCCTTCTCAATTATAGACTGATCATATTATAACAGGTAATTACATATATTTCACCTGTCATCATGCACAATATGAGGGCCCTGGAACTGGAGCACCTGAATGCAACGCAGCCATTATTTATGTAATTAGTTACACTGACAATGTCTGATGGGGAAAGGGTCCATCGTGCTTTGAGATAAGCACAACAAATACAACACAATGAAAGATAAGACATCCAGATGGCTTTACCGATTTCACTTGTCTTTACATTTTTAAAGGTTAAAAAAACAGAACCGACTTTCTATTAGCGAGATGTGATACCATCAGAGTTTTAGAAGCATCACAGGATGATTATCACGTAGTACTTGAGAGACAAAGGGCATACAAGAAAAGTTAGACAAGATATATAAAATTCTGCACCAGTATCCCAGGCTCGTATTGGTCTTTAACAATATAGCACTAAACATTTTGGGAGGTAGGGTTAATGTAAAATGAAATGTAATGTAATGTCAGAATTGCATCCTTACATTTGTGGTAATATTTTAGATATCATTATTAAAATGAGCAATGGCCCTGTTTCTGATGATTCCCATGTGAGGGCATGGACAAACAACGCATTTTGTCATCTAATTTGGAGGATGTGGAGGCTTTATTGTCACTGAATTGGGGGACTTTGGAAGAAAATCCATCAATATAGCTTTGAATGGTGCAGCATGGTAGATACAGGTGTTTTTTATATTCATTTGACCGATCTTAAGTGCTAAGTACTATTTTCTTTGATATATTTTAGATATAGTCCTTTTCCGCTGCTGCAGTGGACTCACTACATTTTCATCTTTTTCTTTTCAGAGGGCATTGAAGACATTAGGTACCATAAATTCTAGTATTCAGTATCGTCCGTAGTACAGTCCTTTAGAGGGTCAAAATTTCTGTATTTTTTATAAATTTCAAGGAAATTACTGTAACCGTGGGGAGTTAAATTATTTTAATAGAGGCCTTCAGCAGAGAGGCCTATTTTTGTTCCTATGCAATCATTATAAGTTAGCCCAACTGCAGCGTAAAGACTCCCATATGGTCCCTGTTCTCGGATAGATTCAGAAGAACACACTGCTCTCCATAGGTAAAGAGAAGTAATTCATCCATAAACCACATATACTGAAGCTAAATTAGTCATTGAGTAATCTGCAGCATTTTGTTTGCCCCAAACTCACTCAGTTAACTGGTGAATTATTTGTATTCATCCAGCTAACCTGTATTAATTCACCTGATGCATGACTGGAAAATAAACCGATGGAAACACTGCACACTTTCAATCACTTTCAGCCCTTGAGATGCAGACAGCCACCACATACAATTTTTTTACCTTTTTTTGAGGTTAGCACAGGTGCCTGAGATATGAGGTGATTGGGTTAACTGGTTCAGGTATTGCAAACATATCAGAAAACACTTTTGGTCTTATTTTCTGAAATGTCAGTATATCTGTCTCATGTGTCCTCTCTCTTCTCATTTTCCCTCCTCGTCCCTCCAGCCATTAGCTGTACTTGGGCAGCACACAAACACACACACACACAAACACCCATGCAAACACACATGCCCCTCTGCCTGTCCTAACCCTCTCACCTGACGCCATCCATGCTGCAGTGTTGTTTTTAAATGAGTATCTATTAAAATACCATTATGAGAGAGAGTGATGTTGTCCCTGGTAGGAGTTTATTGGAGAGTAAATGTAAACGATCACACATGGAACACCTCATTAACCCAGTGGATATTTACAGCCCTGCAGCACGGAGGCAGGGGCAGGGATTGAGGCCTCACTCATCTTAATAGTGTCTCAGCTGATAAGACTGACTCTTCTCCTATTCATACCTGCACTTTTAATGGGACCACAAATGGCCTTTATTGATCCCTGCAAGGCTTTTGCTCAAAATACAGAATATAACAGAACATAGAACAGAATATAAAAAGCTGCAGAAGAGCACCGCTGGAGCTGGAAGGGATTGACTGCCTTGCTCAAGGGCACTTCAACAAGCTAAAATAAATAATTTCACTGTCTGATTCAAAGGAGAATGGAGGAATACCCACAGAGCAAGCTACAGGGGAATGATCAGTTTTTCAGTTTTTTTACCATTACTGTTACCAATTAAGGCTTTTAATTAGACATAAGACAAGTACCTGGTCTTTACACCGGCAGCACTGTGGAAGGGTTTAACAACAGCAGGGGGGGACTCGTATCTGTGTTGGTTTTCCTGGTGGTATGGTTGATTTTCAGGGCCCAACAAAACTGCCACAAAAAGATAAAAAATGTCCCATGCCTCCTCCTCGTCCTCCTCCTTTGTGTGTGGGGCAGGAGGGGATCGTTAATTCATCACATCTCATTAGTTAAAATGTTCTTCCACTGATACAACTTTCAAACACAGACTTTCTTCTGCAAGAATTGCATCAAATCAATCTGCAAAACCTGCGTGAATAATGCAGAAGCGGAGGAAAAAAAATGAAAGGGACATCAGCTCAAAACTGATCAAGTGCCACGAACTGATTCATCAATTTGCTCACAATGCAATGAACCATTAAGCTAAGCTACATTAAAATTGCAATACAAGGAGTACCAGTGGACCACTGGAATCATTTTATTCTATTAGCATTGTTTTGACCAGCGGCGCAGGGGCACAGAAGTAATATTAGAACAGGTGACATACGTGATCCCCCAGCTGCTCATTGTGTCCACGTCGAAATATGTGGGCATCGGAAAAAAGTTGATAAACCACCTACAGTAGAGCAGGTGATCATAATAAGAAGCTCTTGCAGCAGGAAATTTATTGGATCTACTCCCTCAGCACCTCATCCCCTCGTGGTCAAAATGAGGACTTTTATATTAAGCCCTCCTTGTAGGCACATCCTGTTATTATGGCCTATATATTTGTTTCTAGTGCCTTTGACACATATAATCCTAGCCTAGGTATATTTTTTTCCTTGTATCTATATGTACTCAAGGCATAATATGAATAATATGAGCTTTGGATTAGCAATAATGTACACAGAAGAACAGCAGCTCAGCACTTTACATGTGTGTAAGGATTGAAGAATAGAAAATAATTGCAAATAAATTCAAATGTATTGATTGGGAAACCACTTTTTTCTGTTGAACGCTACACAGATGACAGTTTTGATCAAAAAACACCTCCTTACTATCCTAGAATCAAAGAATAATGTTGCTAAAAGCTTGAGAATAATCATTTGGATAAGGTGCATTCATTCACATTCCAGTCACACTTCAGACAAATAATCATTAAGCATGCTACATTTCACCCAGCATTATGATTTGATGGGATAATTAAACAAAGGGCCTTGTCTAAAGTTAATGTTTTCCGAGTTTACCCTTTGATGTCCTTCAGCTGAACACAACACTGTTCATTAAAGTGTCACTCCAGTTAACTGCATGTTTTGTGACTTAGATTGTGGAGTAGGAGGCCTGACATGGCGGCGAATACCGGCAGTCGCACAAGGATCAAGTGTGAAAAACCTCTGCAGTACAGCCTTTCTCGAGACAGTTCAGCTTTTTCCTTTGGGCTGAATCCATCACTTTATAAAAGATGGATGGCAGCGCTGCCAGCCCCTCTGAAATTCCTAACCATTCTTTCCACCTCTCAAATGTTAGCGTGAAGTCTCTCCAAGTTCCCTGTCTCCTCACCTCGGGTTCTTTCCGAGCAAACTGGAGATAACATTATTGTATAGAAGGCACCTGGGATCCTGCTCCTCGCCCTGTCAAGATCAATTTCAAGACAGAGGTTGAGAAAGAGGAGCGAAAAAACTCTCTGAAATCAAACTGTGAAATATCACCCTGTCCCCAAAACACCTACAAATATAGTGGTTCCTCCTGAAAAGTCTTACAGAAAAGTCAAACTCATTTACAAAGCTATGCATGCATTTGATGCTGAGCTGAAGTTAATCTGTAAATCAGTTTGCATTGTGGGGTCACTTACCTTCTTCTAGATAAGGTATGCTGACATAAGAGCTTGATCTCTAAATTCCCAACTTTTTAATGTGAAAAGTTACGTCATCATGGTCAATTATACTGATACGGTGTAAACAAGAACAGCTCAGTAGAATGTTAACAGTGCTCGAGGGCAAATTGATAGGCTCGATGTTTCCCTGCCTGTCAGACATTGGCCTGTTGAGACAGCAATTAAAATGAAGCCTATTGATTCTTTATCTTTAATTTCTGCCTCCATCTCCCTCCATGACACTCTCCTCTCTCAGCCGCTCCCAGTTATTCACCCTCATTTCCACTAAAAGCTTCTCTTTTCCAGAAGTATCCGGGCTTTCATCAAACCAGGCCGCCGCCATTTTGTTAGCTGGCTTAATAAGCCGCCTGCACTGCTTCGTGTAAATAGCCCATGATTGCATCTCGCAGTGCTGAGTCGTGCATTCATTCGGCACAATAGAGAAAAAAGTTTTTCTGCGATTTCAACTTGGTTTCAGAAAGGACAGGAAAAGGGACGCACTCCAAGTACAGTTCTTTTGTCCATCCGGGCTCACATCGAACAGATCTCATCATGTTTTCATGGAAATCCAAATATCATGTTGAGGGATTTTTTTTTATTTATCTAAATGCAGCATGGCAATTTAAAAGTCCCAACTGGCAGATAGCTGCCAAAACAAACCCAGAGGAGGATCGCAAACAGTGAAATGGAGAGATGTGACCTATCCTGTGACTGGTTTGCATGCCAAGGCTGCAGGAAACTATGAAAACTATTATTACTATGAAGCTGTAGCAAAAAATGATAGCCAGAAATAAAATATATTTATATATATAAAAGGGATATTTTTCTGGCAACTATAGAGGCATGATATTTTTTCTGCCTTTGCTAAGTTAATGTTCAATATAAGAAACTAATTTCATTAGCAGGAGACCAATGAGACCATTAAAAACGTTTTAAGTGCACAAAATGAGTGACTCATAAAAATGGAATTATCTATTTTTACGTATTAAGCCTGATTTTCTATTCACTTGACAGCGGATGGAGGGTTTGAGCCCTTACCCTCACCTTGACTGACTGACTCTGGGGACCCAAATATGTATGGTGATAATTTTAAGAGGATGGGGAATAAAACCTCTGAGGTTGTTCTGACCTGGAAATCTCATTTAAAAAAAAGTAACTATTAACTATGAAATATTCAGCTCGTGTCGGACAGCTTATAGCCTCAAAAAAGCCAAGGATAATCCAATCAATCAAAAGGAATAATTTTTAATAGCTTCATCGTTTGCTGCATATCCATGTAGGCTTAACCACATCCTTTATTAGAGCTGATATCGCCTCCAGGGTGAGGCGAAATGATTGAGCCTTGTGCCACAGCTCAAGGCTCCTCTGGTATTCAAGAGTGAAGCTCAGATAACTGACACTGACAAGGCAAAGCTGGGGCAGATGAACCTCATCGACTCCTGGAAGCACCGCTGATCACAGCCTTGACAGCACCGGGGTGGGGGTGGGGGGGGCGTAGGCTGACACCAGAACAGGAGATATGGAGGTGCATGTCAGGGCTGATACATATAGTGCCTCCAAAAACAGGTATGGCTACCTCTGTCCCGAATGGATGATAACGTATAGAAGCCTACAATTACAATTGCTTTTTGCCAACACATTAAAGGAAAAAAATGAAGCTCTCAACAAACCTGTCTCTTTGCTTTGGAGACTGTCCACCAGTCGAAACATCCAAACACTAGATGGCACTTTGACACAGAGAAGTATTGTTTTCAGTAAGTATTGCAGCAAAACTGAAATTCATTTAGTAACAATTGCTGTAATTGCTGTTGTTTGGTGATGCTGATTGAAGCTGTGTTTACCTCGATTTTGATTCTTATCAGGTTTTGATTGTCCTGAGCCTCATTTGAGATCCAGATCTCTGCCTGGAATATTAAGCTTAGTTCAGTTCGTGTGTGTGTGTAAGAAGGAATTTGGGCAACAGACTGATGTCTGTTTTATAATTTGAAGGTTGTGATAAGGTTTAATATCAAAAGAAATCAGTCAGAAATACTCTCCTCTTCTATTCCTTAATTGCTTTTCTTAGAATATTTGAAGTTTTATTTTGAAAGTTCACAGCTCTCACAATGGGGCTCTCACTCTTGTGCTACAGATGTCCAGTCCACATAGCACACTTTATGTCTTCTAGCACATGTCAGCCACCATTACCTTTGGGAGGTAAAGCAAAGCAGGTAAAGCAGTGTTTTGCTGCCTTCTCTGGCCACACCCAGAATCGCTGATAGGTGTGGTTGGGTGTGGTCAGAAGTGTGCTCTGTTGGACCTGTAACCACACCCAACAGTGAAGTCACCAGGTCCTAGAGTCCACCTGTACATCACTGCAGCAAGGTGAGAAGTTAAACCACTGGAGGTCAGAAAAAAATGAGACTTTCAGGGGTGTTAAGTTACTCTTTAAGTTCATCTATTGTAGTCATGTGAGAAAAGAAAGACATTACGCTGAGGTGTCAGAAAACAACAGCTAATAAATACCAGATGTGCCAGCTGATTGCTCAGTTGTATCAGACTGATTACATCATCCTGTCACATCATCAGCCTAATGGACAAGTGAGCACTCAGCTGGCACACCTGGTATTTATTAGCTGTTGATTTCGAAAACTGCAACTATTTTGGACTAACTTGGTATTTATCTGATGCTCCATTTAAGTCGCATAGAGCAGTCGACATAGATGGATTAACCCGTTGGGGACCCCACTGGGAAAATGCACTCCTGGCCTTTCTCAGACAGCTAGTTTAGGAACCGTGTGTAAACTATATTTGGAAACCACAGGACCACCAGACAAAGTAAAATTGGCTAAAAGACAGGGTTACCTCAGTTTATATTGTACTTAAGTGCAACACATTTCCGAACAAAATTTAGTCAATTAACCACAAACTAAAGGCCTTGAAGCTATTGCCCACTTTGTCTGATTGGTAATCCAGCCTTGGCAGAGACATCCTTAGGGATGCTTTCATAGGACACAATGTGGTTCACAAACACATTTGGTACAAAGGGGAACAAACCTGTGATTTGCTTTTAACGAGCAGACACAATGAGAATGTGTCACAGTAATCACATGCTTTTTGTCTGTAAACAGTGCTGGATGCGGTTCATGTTCAATAGTCCCTGGTCTACTCTAAACCGCTGGCACAATTATCTGACAGACCCTTCAAAATAATGATAACAAGATACAGTATACAAGGTTGATGGGTTGAGGTGGAACCTGCAAATTAAAGGCACTTTGAGAGCGGCATAACTTTTAATATACCCTCATTGCACTCTTTGAGAGGTTTGATAATATAAACTTTAATGGCACATCAGGAAGGAAACCCTGGAGGGACGGTGGTGCCTGCAGAGACTAACATGATCAGCACTCATGTGGATGTATTTCATTAGGGGGGAAACTGCTTGCAATTCAAAATATTATGAGTTTCAGGCCTTCATAGAAATGCATTTGTACCTATTCAAAATCATCATAAAGTAAATGACTAATAGATTAACTATAGATTATTGTGAGGAGATAACATTAATGTGCAGATCAGGATGCAGATAATGCAGACTTTAACCTTCCAACATAGAGTATTACAGTACATCATTGTGCTTCTCATTCTTATCGTTGAAGACTGCTTTAAACATTGTTCAGTGTCTGATACATTTTACATTCCTTCCTGTTCCCCGCATTTTAACTGGCTCACCGTCTTATGCACATAGCGTCAGTGCCCTTTTTATTTTTGTCCAATGTTGTTTTGTTAACTGATTTTGTCCTCTTCTTGTCCTTGGCCTTTCTTCTCAGTCTTTCAGATATTTAGATGAAATTCCTTGAAAGAAACGGATGCTGTGTTTTGTGTTTTTGTAACTCCTGTTCACACCTTCAATCCTTAACTTTAGAAAAGTCAACCACTTCTTTCTTTATAAAGAAAAACAAATTATGAAGTGCACAAGATTCCAACAGAGAAATATAAATGCAGCTCAGAAGAGAATCTTGATAATACTTTAAGGCTGAGAAATTGCCTAATATTTGATGCAGTAGGAGTAACAAGCGGATCAAGAAAATCACATTGGACTCCTTGACTGGTTTATTTCTCTACCTGCCATACAATCTTCTCTCCCTCAGGTCTCAGAGGGATCATAGCCTACTGATGATGTTCATTTTATGCTGTCATATCTAATTTCTACAACTATTATCATCTTTCTTTGATTGCCTCTTATTTTCACCTCTGGTTTCTCATCTTGCATTCATTTTGCACTCAGCTGTTTCCTGCTGCTCAGTGTGCACATAAAGACAAACTCGTCTTCATTTTCTCTTCATTCTGCCTTTTTGTTTCTTTGTCTAGAGAAAAAGAGACCACCAGAGAGAGACAGAAGAAAAAACAAAACATAGAGGAGAGAAAGCCACTTGCAGGCATGGCAGACGGAGGCAGGGGATAAAGAGGGCAAGAAATGTTTCTGTATTCAGACCTGTTGGTGGCAGTGTTGATGCTTACAAATCTGTGAGGAGTTGTACTTTGGTGAACCCTCACCACACGCGCGTCCCCTCAGATAAATGATAAGGACAACAGTGCAGCCCAAGGCCGAATGGGGGCTTTAAGCCAAATTTGATTTGGAGGTTTGGGAACCTTTTTATTTCATGGTGGTGAATCCACAATTCACAAAATCCATTTGTCACTGTGATAAACAATAAAATATACAGAAAGTATTGTTATGTTCTGGTTTAGCAAAATAAAAAATATCTACTGTTGATCAAATTTAAAGGTCTTATTATGTATGTAATTTCACCTGCAATCAGCAATCATTGATTCAGCTTACTGCACCGCGCTTCCGTAAGGTTCATTACAAATTGTAAAGCCCTATGTTTGTTTATTGTATTTTGTGTTTTCTGTCTGTAACTATGAGTTTTCGTTTATGGTGTTGACTGTTTTGGCCAGGTCTCCCTTGAAAAATCTGTTCATCTCAATGGGACTTTCCTGGTTAAATAATAGTTAAAAATAAGAAGTATTATGTCTTCAAATATTCAAAACAGTGTCCAAACATTCCCACCAAATTTGTATGTTCCTGTCAACCCCCCATGCACACACACACACACACACACACACACACACATACACACATTAAACAATCTTACGGTACCACACTGAGTGGTGGACGGACCATCTGGACTGACGGGAGTTTTCCCGCCGGAGGGCCAGTCACCCCGTGGGTCTACAGCGAGTCAGGAAACACTGATAAGAACAGATTAAATTAAAAAAAAAGTCCTGTGCTGTTCAATCCTAGACTGTTTGGTCGGTTCCATCCAAGTGTTTGTGGAGAAGAGCTCTGAAAACATCACATCTCAAGAGTCTGCCTTTCTCTTTCTGTCGCCTTTACTTTCTGCTTCTCATGCACCAAACTAATTATGATTGTGTTGAATGTAAACTGTGACTGAGTCAGCCATACAAATTAACTTTATGGTGCCTTTTTGTAACTGTTTTTGCCATCTTATTCTAGCATGTTAGCAGACTGACATTTGCACCAAACACATAGCATAGCTGGTAATGCAAACCGAGCCAATCCTTTGCAGCTATCATTAACCAAAGTTTTGGAGAAATTTGATCTGATTATGACGTATGATGAAAAATCAGGGAATCACAAAAATCAGTGAGATTCATCCTTTTAGGACCATGGATGTCTGTACAACATTTCATGGCAATAGTTGTGATATTGAGATATAAGTACTGGGCAGGCGGACACCTTTTGTTGTTTCTTTATACAGGTATGTGGTTTCACTTAGCAACTGTCAACTGTCATATTTTGATGATGTGTACAAGTCCCAACTGGTCATAAACCCCCCACATCAAGAGTGACCCCAGAAGGAGGAGAACTGCCTAAAACATATTGCGAAGTCAGGTATAGAAGAAGCAACAATAAAATCAGTCATACGTATCCAGGAGTCTTGTATTTATACCCATTCATTTTGTTTTTACATCCACAAAAATATCAAACAGACTTCAAATTTAGATTTATATATAATTTATATTTATATTTCCAAAAGAATATATGGCAAATGCCTAAGGAGCTCATCTTTGGAAAACAGAGCACGTCATGGGGTTTTTCCTTTGATGATAGACAGAAATTATATTAAAAGTCATTAGAAGAAGCAACAGTTGAGGGCAACATAAAACAAACTGCCATTACCGTCTCGTTTAAGAGCCCGGAGCTGTATACTGACTGAAGAGCAAAATAGAATTAATAAAGCATCTTGTACCTCTTCCAAGACTAAACCGGTATGTAAACACAATTTGAATTCAAATTCCTTGGCTGGTGACCACTTGCTAATTAACAGTAATTCCACCATCCTATTAACATTGTTATTCAGGTGAAAAAAGGCTTCACTTTGCATTTATTGCTCTGATTTATCATTACATTTATTTGATAAATTTACATTTATCATGTAAATTTGTATGTATCTAGCTGTTTTCTTGTGCTTTATGTATTGAACAGGCGCCTAAAGGTGAGGCTTAAACATCAGCGTAACAGGAAATCAGACTTCAAAGCACGCTGGCTCAGGCTTTTGCCTTTCAATACCATGTCTGGATCCAAGTACTCAACTCAGACATTTAAATGAGCTGGCATGAAAGCAAGCGCATACACACACACACACACACACACACACACACACACACACACACACTATTGTGCCTACTGTATTTATAGGGATCAGTGCACACACACAGCCACACACATCCTGTTTATTGTATTTTCTGTGGTGAGTGTCATTAGTGACCAAAGCAAGAGCTGATTCGCAGTATCAAACTGATGCTAATACAGTAGTCAAGCCAATTAGCTGACTGTCTTGATTACATTCTTCTAATGAACATTCAAAATTATGTTGTCAAGCTCTGTCTGGCCGAGCTGTTTATGTAACTATTATATTAGCTTTAATGAACTATGAATAGACACTGTGCTTTGGTATTTATTTCACTAGAGAGTCTCTCCAGCTGAATGGCATGAAATCCATTTATTATGAAACCAAAGTCTGCAGAGGATTGCCTGGTAGAGAGACTCCAAACAATGCAAACTACAAACGTATACACAGAACATCTAACTGCGGCAGGAAATGACAAAATAATCTCACTGCAGAGTCGGCTAGGGGATTCGTATTCAGCTGATTGGGAGAATGTGGCTAATGCAATGTTACGCAATTGTAATGATTTAACAAGTTTAATTGATCCGCTGATAGACACCGTTCCACCTGTTGCACCCAGGGAGTCTTTCAGACTCACTGACATGAAACACTATTATTACAGAAGCGGTGTGTGTGCAGACAACTGCATCAGAGAGCCAACAAAGGAATCATCTAACTCAGGCTTGACTCGCTCTTCATTGTAACCGTAACATCCGAGGAGGTCCCATTATATTTCACATTATATTATTAAAGGTCCTATATTATGCTCATTTCAGCTCTGTATTTTTATTCTGGGGTTCCACTCGAGTAGCTTTGCATGATTCACAGTTCAAAAAAGTCCTTATTTATCTTATACGGCCTCTTTATGCAGCCTCTCAGTTCACCTTCTGTCTGAAACAAGCTGTTTTAGACAAGCTGAACAACCTCCAAAAACGTGAAGAGTAGTCCTGAGCACAGCGGTCGAATAACAGAGCACAAGACCTGCTGGGGGCGTGGCTGAGTGTGGCGACTGTACAGTTGTGACATCGCAACCTCACGGTCCTGACGGCTCGTTTAAAGGCTCAGTGTCTGAATACGGGCTGTGTGCATTTCTCTGTGGACTGAGCGTTTAGATACTTTCACAGTATATATACAGCACCTAGACCTGCTTTATAATAAAAAAAATACAATATGGGACCAGGAAGGTGGTTCAGATACGTCGGTGTATGTATGTGTTCATATTTGTATATATTGCTGCCTTCAAGAGCTTCTTGTAAGACTGTAACACTGTGTTAAACGCTAAATGAGCCACATTAGCATTCATTTGGAGTTGTGTTTCTGGACACCTGTTGAATTCAAGTCTAATATTCACTCTCTTTCAGGTCTGTTTTTGGTCTCCCTTAACGTCTGAGGGAAATGTCCGCCTCTTTAGCTGCTAAATGCTCCAGCAGGTAGCTTACAGCAGATTTTTAGAGCTTCTTTGTTCCAGAAAACCAAAGCAATGAGCTGAAAGAGGCTATAAAGCTCCACAGAGCTGAGAGGAACTGCAGAGTTGGGTGATAATTCTCTGTGGGTTTATCACTATGAGGGACCATCTTCACCTGCAAGTAAGTTGATCCATTGTTAATAAAAAATGTTGGTCATAGCTGCTTTAATTTCAGTTATTTTGGCAAAACGTCATATTTAGTTTTTTAAAATGTCACTGTTACCTTAATATTATTAGTAGCTAGCAGTACTTGTTTTATTGAGCATACTATGTATTATATGTATATACTGTATGAAATGGCATATATGCAGATACAAAATGAGTTGAACAGATGACAAGATGATGGCTCTCTCTTGTGAAGGCTTGCTGTATCCAATATGTTTAAATACATTCACAGTATGTCCACTTGTTCTTTTAATGTGTCAGTGTGGGGCAGAAGTCCATTGCAGCATTGTAGCCGAAAACCCCTGTAAGGGGTTTATAGTGCCGTCCATTTTATGCATCACTATTCCTGTAACCATGACGATGGGACTGGCTAGAGATCAGGGCCTTGTTCAATGTCATGCTTCGGCTATGGCATCATCATCGTGCTCCCTCTGGAAGTGTTTTGTGCTTATGGCAACTACAGATGACAAGATCCTCCTCTCCTCTCCTCTTCTTTTCTCTTCTCTCTTCTTCTTTCCCCTCTGGATGTGTGACTATATTCTGTTATGCTTTCTGTGCACGTGTCTTCATGTGCACATACATAGGCCTACTTATATTTGGGATGTATGGCTTCAACTTGTTCGCAAGACAAGCTCCACACTCCACAGTCCAAAATCTGTGCCCAAAGTTGACCCTTAGAAAGCAATACTGATAACAGAAAAAGAGCTTCTACACCTAATGCATTTATACATTTTTGAGTAGTGAGTCAACAAGACAATAACACACTATCTGTTTCTTCGTGACTGACAGGGAAATTAGAGTTTCCTTATTTTGAAATAAAGTCAGAGGAATAGGAAACAAGAAACAAAACTCATTCCAAACGACAAAATGACTGCAGTTTTGTTGGTGTTGACGGCTGTGACAATACTCCATTTCTGAGCACATGTTCTTTAGGAGCCATGTTTCCGATTTGAGCTGCACTTCTTTTATTGAGTTATTTAAGGACAATAGTGCAGAGGAAGTGAATCAGGCCCACATGTCTTTTTAAGAGCCCTACATCTCTTTAAAATTTTTATTATCCAATTTACAGCACGATAATGCTGGTTCCGTTGGGGTTTTCCACTGAAACAGTAGAGCACAGATAATTTGCAGAGAAATCGTGGCAGGAAACTATTTGCAGCCTTGAAAAGTAAAATAGGGGAAAACTTTCTTTGTCCGTTGGGAGGTAAAATACGTGTTGAAAGTAAATATAGAGAGCCTTGTGATATGAATTTAATATACTGTAGCTTTTCAGTGCTCCATACTACAATAATACTGCACAACTGTGGCGGTTAGAGATTTCATAAAGCACATAAGGTAAGAGTATCAAAGCTTTTGTCGACCTGATGAATTGTATCAAGATCTCCTCTTTGGCCACTGATACTAACTGACACTGTACATATATAACTCTTCCTAATCACACTCCATGTGCAGTCGCAACACAGGTGGTCTCAAATCCATTTACATATTTGACAGACTGATAGAAGTTAAACAGGCTTTTGTATTTTCTTTGATATTCTTAGCTTCCTCTCTGCTTGGTGCTGACTACCCATCTTCATCAACTCTGCAGGAAACAATAGGCTTTAAGCAATGACAACAGTGATGCAATCCACACTGCTGTTATTCTGGGGGAGCATAATCACAGAGTGTGAACTCTATTTCAATAAAGTCGCTTTCTTGCTGACTTTTCCATTCAGTCTCTCTCACACACGCATAGACATGTTAGTTGACTCCTTTCTCTCCATCAATACCTGTGTCGTTGGCTCTGTACAGATCAGTGGAAGGTATGGAAAGGCTGTGAAATCCAATAAAACTGAATGTCTGAATAATAAGGAGTGTGAAGGCAGTATGTTGGGAGGGAAGCAACAAGAAGAAAGGAGAGAAAAGTAAATCAAGAAATGAAAAGCAAGATTGTCCATCCATGTGCCGAATGCATCCATTGTCTAACTATCTCCCTCTGTACAGTATAATGAAGTTGTGTATGAGTCAGGGAGCATACAAAGTTCACCAGGAAAGGCAGACTGCTGAGATATAAAGTGTGCCCGGCTGTATTAACTTACAATTGAATTTCAGTATTACTTGAAAGGTCCATTAAGAATTTTCTGAGGGCAAAAAAGAATAGATATATTACAAAAATGAATGTTTGTTAATTATTAAAAATCTTAATCAATCTAAATCAATAATTTATATTCACAGTAGGCCATATCTTAAAATATTGTACATTGTAGGTTTTTATCCTGCTCAGCTAATAAAAAGCAAGTATTTGCATAAAACACAAATAACAGACAAATAAAAAGAAAGGAACTACTCTGACATTTTGTTGACAGAAAAACAAGCATAAACACTGTTGTGGCCTTTTCAAGACAATAAAGCTCAGAAAACAAAGTAATGACTCCTTAGTTACACCAAACTGGCTTTTTCAAAGGACCCCTACTGCACCTTTTTGCTGATGTATGTAAAAATCGTGTTTTTGTTTGTTGCTAATTTTCCTCTTTTTTTGAAGGGAAGGAGGTGAGAACGCAGACCCCTGCACCCCCTAATGACATGTTTCAGCGGCTATGGAGGTTGTCCCCCCAGGACCTCATTGAACAAACAGATGAGGCTCTTTAGCACAAGTAGAGGATGTAGAGAAGCTCATCGAAACCTGCCGATGAACTAAGATGATGAATGTGGTTAATATTATATCCTAAACATCAGCATACCATTGTAAACATGTTAGCATGTTGATGTTAGCCAAGTACAGTCTCACAGAGCTCTTGCATGGCCGTAGTCTTATTAAATTAAAATTCCTAAAAGGCCATGTTTAACGTTGCCTACTAATGATTTGAAACAGCTAATAAATATTAAACTTATTTTTGACTGTGGCTCACTGACACGTCATTATGCCCAACCAGCTACTGCTGAGTGTGGGGAATTTAAAATGCATAATTTATAGTGTTTATATGCACTGGCGCAAATCAAATTAGTGTTTTGAGTTATGATGGGTGAGGAAAATTCCAACAAGCTCATCTCTCCACTGATATACTTTCCAAAAGAGACACTGGATGACTATGCACTACTATGCAGTAACTAGCGGGTAGCAGAGACCAGGCAGACTGCATCACTCCTCACAGATGGCTGTCTGATTCTGCCACACTGATGGAAGACACGTTATCATTTTGTGGTTTGTGTTCATCATCATTAGGTGAATTGACAAGGCCCGAGCATTGTTTTTGTTTCCCTGCTTTCTCCCAAACACAAACAGTATTCACTGACTTTTGGCAGACACGCTTCAGTGCTGTCCCCCTCAATCTGCTTGTCATGTGAGTAGATGCAGAGGAGATTCATGAGTAGCTGCGCTGCTAAAATGTCACAAGAGTTCCAGACGACATATTGCGTCAATTGTAAATTTCCTCATGAGTAATTGATTTGAGGAAAGGAAAAAAAACAGTGCTTCTCTTCTCTTCTCACCCTGAAATTAGAGAGAAGAAGTGCAAAAGTGCAAAGGGAGAACTTTGACACAAAGTCTCAGTTAAACTCTTCAACTGTAAAACAGCAGACTCCCCTCTCCACACTGCTCCTGAGGATTCTTTATCTCGGCTGTGAAGGGGAACTCTCTAATGTCAGCAGCTGAGATAAATACTGTTGTTATCAAAGACTCTCTTTACTCCCTTTTACTTCCCTGCAGCTCCAAAGGGTGCTTTTCCTGCCACTGTCAAGCACTTTTGATGAATTTGATGTTTTTACTACCAGGTATTGGTCAGAATATTTAAGTACTGTACTGTGAACTGTCAGAATTCATGTGCATACTATATGCAGGCGACAAATACCATATTGAGAAAAAGTTAAATCACATGAAACTATTTGAATCAATGCACACAGCATATTACAGGCCACTGGAAAGGTAATTATGGATTAATTATATTGAAAGTAGTCGGTTGCATCATGGAAGCCATGGCATCAATGTTGTATTTGGCAGCAGTGATGGCAAATTTTAATATGTCATGATGAATAATTACTGCTGAAAATTACATTAATCAGTAACCAGCCACTCTTTTAACTCTACACTTCAGCAAGATTTACAGAACAGAATTACTAGCAAAACCTGTCTGCTTTCATTTTACTCCAATGACTGAGTAATTGTACAGTAATTTCTGACAAATTACACATCTCCCATTTCTAATTGCATCAATATTAGTTGGTTAAATATGTAATATTTCTTGTAATTACTATGAAACAGCCTGGAAATTTTCTGTTTGTAATCAAAGCAAAACATTGCAAGTGTAACGACAGGGTGCACAAGGAAGAGGACCCAATAGCACGACTCAGACACAGGCAGGGTTGAAGGTGAAAATGCAATCTTTACTTGAAACAGGCAAAGTTCGCAGAATAATCCGACAGTGAGTAAGTTAAAAACCAAAAACCAAAACACAAAACACTCGAAAGATTGCTGGACTGTTTGACACGGAGGACAAAGACGAATTGGCAACTGAGGAGGGAAGCACGCGGACTAAATACACCCAGGTGAGTAACTAATGAGGGACAGGTGAAACTAATGAGGGCGGGGCATGTAATACTAGCGGGAAACACACAAAGGCAGGAAGTGAAGTATCTGAAACGAGAGGAGAGGTAAGTACTACAAGATAAAACAGGAAATGTGCAACATACAACATGAAACATGAAAAAAAAGACTAACGGAGAGGACGATACACTACAGTAAGCTTTACAACAAGGTACAAAATTGCATGTCGTTGCTTAAGAACAGGTTAAAAAAAATAACCATCAATTCACGGCATCACATCACACTGTGAAACTCACACTACACAGCAAGTCATTGGACTGTATGACACTACATATCCCAATACATTTCTGTATTATGTATTTAAAGCAGCTATAGCTATAAATGTACCTTAAATGCACATTCATTGTTCATAATTAATGTGCTGATCGGGGGATAGAAGACAATTTGCATTGATAAAGAGTAGGGTTGCTAAAATGGTGAGTAGCAGAGACAAAAAGAAAATAAAATGCGTGTGCTGTTCTATAATCTCTCCTCTGAGAGACAGCTGAGTTATTCTGCTATACTTAGTCTCTTTCTTTTCATCTCCTTTATCTCTCCCTCTGCTCTGCTGCCTCACTTGGTGTATTTCCTGTACTTGTTGTTTATCTCTCTTTATTTCTGCACATCTTTTGCCCAACACATTTGGCTTCATTTTACATACAGTATTATCTCTACTTTCTACTTACATTCGTTTAGGTTGTAGTTGGTTGTAAGCCTTCTCTTCTCTCCTCTTCTTCATCTGCCTCTGTGTGACAGACGAGAAAGTTATTAGTTTATTCTTTACTTACATACTCAGGCTTTCACCAGACTGAGGATTATGTTAATTACCACGCCACATTTGACACTAATGACCCCAAGTGACAAAATACACATGCTTGTATGTATGCACACGCAAAAAGAAAATGCCACTACAACACTAACAGATATAAAGACATAATAATACACTCATAAAAGTTTTTTTTTCCGTATGAAACCCCTGCAGCAAAGCAGAGTAACTTTAGGTTTAGAGAAGAATGTATGTTTACTGAAAAAAACAAAATACAGAGCTCAATACTGAGAGTGGAGAGGTGACCTAGCAGAGGTTGGAGTGTTTATTTGCTGAAAGTACAATCTCCTGTGTGTGTGTGTGTGTGTGTCTCTGATGCCAACAGTCACTCTCTCATGGTGTCACTAATGCAACTGATGGAGCTGCTCTCTGCTTTGCATTCCACAGAAGGAGAGGTGTTTACCCAGTGTTTACAACCCCTCCTCACCTCTATCTCTTCACATTTTTTCTCTCTCCATCTCACTCCTTTCCCTTCATTTTTGAAGAGGTGTTTTTTTTTGTCGTCTCACCAATAATTGAGTGGTTGTTGTTCCTGTCTCACCGTGTGCGACAGGTGTGTGTGGTGAGTGTTTAGTGTCGCCTATCATTGTCCCTGTCACCGCTGTCTCCTCTGCTCTCACAGTGCTCCATATCCAGGCGGGCAAATTCACATCAACGCATGTAGATGTGTTTGTGATTGGCTGCTTGTACCGCTACTGCTCGGCAAGTAAGTGATACAGGATTTTGATTAAAAAAAACCCAAAACGGTTATATACTGAATAATCCCATGATTTTCTACTTCGTAGACCTGTCAACTGGAAGATTGAAAAGGACTCTTGTCTCCTGGGGACTCATTTCCATTGTGATCATCCTCTCAGACACCCAGCGGGTTTGAATATATTTCACAATATCTGCAGCAGTCATGTAGGTGTTTTTGGAACAGTGGCAACCAATGAGAGAATGATGGAACCAAGAATAATGAGAATCTACTAAAAGCATCATCGTGGCTTAATTGTTTACCTCCAGCTCTGTGCAACAGACAAATCCATCCACCACCTCTCCTTCAAACTGTATTTTTTCTTCTTCTTTTTTCTTTTTTCAAGTGCTGAATGTTGTTCTTCCTTTTCAAGGTCTGTTTCTACTTCAGGTGAAAGTTTTGCTTTTGAACTTGTTTTCATGAGATCTCGTACAGCCACATCCAGGTGAATCATCTTTTAATGGGCAACCCTCCATCTGTGTATCCATCATTTTAGGTGCACACCACTAACACATACACAGGCAGGTATATGTGAGTGCAGCAGAGATCTGTTGTTTTTGCCAGTTGTGTAGTTTGCAGTCAGCATACATGTAACTGCAAATACTGTTCTATCTGTGCAAATATTTGTAGCAAGGCAAGGATACGGCACCATACCTTGATCTATTTTTATAAGCAGACAGTGTGGTGTATCTATTTAAACTGCTGGTATGGTGAGATGTCCAAAAATAACTGATATAACAGTACAATATTATATGCCTATACAAATCCTCCAATAAATACAATATAAAGAAGAAGATGTTGTACAGCTGTAGTTTTTATAGTTGTACTGGATTTAATTGCAAGATGATGCAACCCCTTCTTCCTCTGTGCTTCTCCTCAGCCTTTTTCAAGTTTTGCTTCGCCCATATATGCCCATATTTTATGTCAGATCCTCCTCTCTTGGTACACACAGGCCATAAATGAAAGGAAAGACCTGAATAAATGAGTGGAGAAACATAACGAATGCAGATCGTTCCATACAGGGCACGAGGCCTCACTGGATAGTTTATGAGTATAAAAATGATAGGGTTGAGTCACCAGATGTCAGCCCAATTGAACATCTATGGCATATTTTAGACAATGTTCTCCACCACCATCATCAAAAAGATCTTTTGGAACAATGTTCTTCCCTCCGGTAGATGTCTAGAGACTTGAAGAGCATTGGAGCTGTTGTGGCAGCTGGTAGTGACCCAACACCTTACTAAGGTTACTAAACCTTACTGTTTTTCCTTTAATATATACTCAGTTCATTTCCGATTATCAACAGGCGCAGACCAAATTGCCTCTGGAGACAACTGGATAGATCTATAACCAATCAAGCAACGGAACATGTGACATAGCATTGAGCTACGGAATAATGCACACAGAATACAGTGTGCAGAGATTCGCTGTGATGGTGTAACATCAATAGGTCTGTGAGTGTTGCCATTTTTGCCATCAAAATTTGAAAATACAAGGTGTCTACTAAAATATTTGAAAAAAACACGAAAGGCCAAAACCGTTTTTGGTTGACTTGTTGAACTAGGATTGATTTTGACATTATGTCCCTAACCTAAGAATCGAAGAGACTTTACCAGGTAGAAAATGGGAAGTGGAAGAAAAACAAGGCTTGCATTGGCATCAACAGCAGAAGATAAAAGGAAATCAGGAGCCTACTCCTTCAAAGACGCCGAGTGATCTGGAAAAGTTGTGCTTGTTGTAAAGTGGTGTTAAATGGTTAAACGCCTGTTTCTTAAATGTGACATATTTAGACTTTGAGAATAATATGGACTAGAATGCCAACTGTCTTATTAGCATCCATTCTGTAGGCTACCAGGGTCACTCCTCTGTACAGCCATTGTATCAAACAAGGCCCATATTGGATAACCGTTTGTCTTTGGCCTGACTTGGGCCAAGTCAGCTGGAAATCTGTCTGAATGGGAGGGGGACCAGATGCATCTGCCAAAGCAAATAAAACATGAGCTCGTGGATTCGACTGTTTCTCAAGCTAGTTC
This sequence comes from Enoplosus armatus, assembly GCF_043641665.1. Classification (NCBI taxonomy): domain Eukaryota; kingdom Metazoa; phylum Chordata; class Actinopteri; order Centrarchiformes; family Enoplosidae; genus Enoplosus; species Enoplosus armatus. The sequence goes on from NC_092197.1 coordinate 13,293,630, forward strand.
TTTTCTGTTCATTTAACATTTAGAAGGCTACTGCTTTACACCACTATTACACAGCCATCCAGTGATGGATGTGTAAGCATGAGGAGACGGAAATGTCTTTTCAATAATGCCTCTTAATCTGTTGCCCTCTGAACAATAAATGTTTTATAATGGCTGTCGCCCTTTAGAAACTGCTATTGTACATCTTGCCATTTTCATTTTGTTCCAGTGTAATTTTTTCTAATAGTGGTCTTTTATTCAGGTTCATTTGAGACTCTCAGCCAAAGCCACTGCAGCCCTGTTGAATTTACCTCATAAAGTCCTCATGCTAGAATAATCATAAAAAAACATTTTTTTTGTACGCTAATGGAACCTCAGTAAATTTCACTGAGAAAATCTGCTACTGCTGTCTGTTTTCCATTCCAACATTCTGATAAAGTGTTGTATTGTATTTTGCTGTTTTAATGGCTTTTCGCTTTTATGGTGTGGATTCAGCAAGACTATAAACCACTTCATGCAAACTTATGTAAATAGAAATTTGTCCATGACCTTTGTCAAGATACTTTGTCAAGGAGTAAAGTGTTGGTCAATGGGAAATTTTAACTTGATAGTGGTGAAAAATGAAAGGTTTGGCTGCAATTGATTAAACAAATCAATAGAGAAAACCTCTGGGAACCATAGATATCTACTGCAATCCCAATGGCGCCGGTTGCTGCCAGTAGCAGGGTAAAAAATGGTTTAAACATTTTAAGAGGATAGGTAAAGGAAGAAAAACGCAAAAGCAACATAAAATTTGAGGTTGAAGACCTTAATATGGTATTTTGCTGTTCATGTCCACGTACATGTGACACTAGGCGTACAGTGATGCATACTACTGTGTGCCCTCCCTATCCAGCACGACTGATGTTAAGCCATTATTATTACATTATTTGACTTTAAATACATTTCTAAAACCATGTTTTGAGCCTACAGATTTTGTGTAAATTCTAGGGGAAGAAATCTAATCAGGTTTGAATATAGGCTGCAAAACCACAGAATGCTGAAAAAAAAACATATATTTCTCTGCAGGGTTTGAAAGGCAGAAGCACTGAGGTCTAAAATTGGCAGGTATGTGGGAGTTTTGATCAAATGTGATCTCCTGTAAGATGAAGCATTGAGGCTTGCCACTCAATTCGTCACACATATACAGTCATCAGCACAGTAAACAGACACTCAAAACACACACCCTCCCGCAGACGGTTACGGCAGATGCTATTTTAAATCATGTAATTACTAAAACCTTATCTGTCACCTTCACCTGAGAAATACCTTGTTGTTTTCCCTCCTCTTTATAATTTTATGTAGTATAAAATACACAGTCTGATACAGAGCAGAGTTAATCCACTGCTCAGGTAGTCGTTGCAACAGTCAGCTGATGTGTAATAAACAAAGCACAGTATATTTAGACCTTAAGCCATTTTAATCCCTCCAGCTAAACCAGAACTGGACCTGGTAATGAACATTCACCCTCAGTCCCACCCAGAATTTACCCAGAGTCCATCGTTCGTCACTGTGCTGGTAAACAGTGAACTGCAAGCAGAGAGACAAAATTCAGTAGCCTGCTCAACTGTGAAATAGACTTCAAATCGCACGTAATTACTGCATAATGAGCTCAATGTGTTCTATACAAGACCCCCTACAATCATATTGAATTAATTAAAGTTTTAATTACTAAATCACTGTGGGGTATTTGTATGCTAAAAAGGATTGAGGAGTTCTGATCCTAGACTGTTTTAGGCCCCATCTAAAACTTTTTTTCATTTCCGTAAGTTATTGGCATATTCAAACTATTTTAGGCTGATGCAACATAATGCAATCTTGAATCTTACACCAGCATGGTCTGTGCTTGTCTCACTCCATTGATCTTTGGGTGTTTAGCCCATTTATAATAATCCCTAATCCTGGGATTTAATCAAGATCATCACTGATTGTGGACATGTGGTTACCATAGAGATATAAGGTTCTGTCTGACTTTTTTGTCAAAAAGGAGTTATTATGAAACTCACAGCTTATTTTGTGTAGGTTTATTTTGTGTTGCTTTTAAAAAAATCTTATTTGAACCTGTTTCAACCCTTAGCTATCATGCTAGTTAGCTTTCTAATGTTAGTTACACAGATCATACTCGTGTTTGTTAACTGATGTTATTAGTAACTAAACGTTAGTGTGACTTTTTCTGAGATGACAGCAATGACACAAAAGTTCAATAGGAATATGAGGTTTGTAGTTAGCTAATTGCTGAACTTTTTTGATCTGATGCTAACTATCATACTCATAACTGGGCTTTCTTCTGTTTATAACTTGTGTGCAGCAGACACACAAATGATGACAGTTTATGTGAATCTGACACTGATGACCCCAACAAGCAGAAGCTAATTTGGAAGCACAGGAGGAACCAGACAAGTACGTAAAAGATGAACAGTAGAAGGACTAGCATATGAAAAACATTTAGAACAAGAAAATTAATAGAAAAGCATTTATGCCATGGTTTTCATTGTTTTGAATCGAATTGTTAGTAAACTTTATGAACTGTGTTATCGACTTAATATCTGTCAGTGAAAATCTTTGATGTGTCTAAATTTAAAACATATAGCTAAATTGTTGTCTGTCTCCAAATATCTGACATTATAACTCCCTTCAGTAATTAAGACTTGGAATGTCCGAAATCACTCTGTTTACTGTATAGTGCACTTTGTTTACTGTCCACTATTTTATTTGAGTTTGTGTTTGAGTATGTAAATGTATCCACTATAGTGCCCTCAAACATTGGGGTGAAAGCTATCCATCCGAAAGAGATGACCTTTTTTTCATCCCGCTTAGATGCTAATGAATTTGAATCTGCCTCCATATGCGGCTTTAAAGAATCGCTTCATCACTGTCATAGAGTGACAGGTCTGTTTTACGTTGAGGTTGTCTCTGGAGATCCAAATCAGCTACCCCAGACCACGACCCTTCAACACATCCCGCCCACCTCATCACACACCTCCCCTGAACACACGGAGAGATCTCAATTATTCAACACATTCAAACAAGGACATGTCCCCCAATATAGTGCAGGTAATGAAATCCATTACTTAAGAGAATGCCATGTTGTTGCTCTCATGTTTTCTTTTTCTCTTCTTATTGTACTGAGTATCTCAGGTCTCTGCTTGTAGCCTTGTATTAGGAGACTGTGTCTGCTAAGGTTGTGAAATTGCCTTTTCTTGTTTCAGTTTATTCGCCACCCCCTCAGTCCCTGGTAGACTTTTGATTACTGATGTTGTTGCCATGGACGTGTAATGTGCTGCATGAAGCACAGAGCAATAAAAAGAAACAATGTGAAATTAGAGACATTTTTTTGTTGTTAAGTGATATTGACCTTTGAATGCTCCTTTGTATGTAATTAAATTGTTTCTTGCTTTATTGTTCCTTTTGATGGTATGTGCTCACAGACATTTCAAAAACGAAACAGTGGTTTGGAAATAACATTTAGAATCAGAGCAGAAGTCTCAATAAGACATTCTTCATAAGAACAAAGAGGCCTCATATACAGTGCTGGGGGGGCATAGTGATATATGAGTTCATTCTCAACCTTTAAAAACAGTCGTTTTAGTGGTCCATGCACTAACTTTTTTCTGGAGATTTCAATCCTATTCCTCTGCAGATGGAACCTGCTTTGTTGTCATAGAGATGGTTCAGTTGTTATCACAAGACCTAAGTATAGAAATTCTGTCTATGATAACAGGTGATCATAGTGTATATCTAGGGGAGAAAGTAACCATGTCTCTGGTCAGATTCAAGTCATCTTCTTGCTTAAGAATCTTAAGGTGTTAAATGGTTTGTGGTAAGTGCTGAGTCCATATGAGTGACTACTTGTCAGCACTTATCACAAACCATTTAACACCTTTAGAGCTCTGCTGGTACCCCCTAAAGGCAGGACTTCCCCGGAGAGGAAAACAACTGGTGTACGACATCACATACAACTACGGAGCATCGCGTTGGTGGAACAACAAGGTCCAGGACTAAGAGAACTCTAGACCAAAACTGGTCATGACATGGACAGGAAAGGAATTAAAGTTTTCTACTGACAATGGAAACACTACCAGATCCTGGTTTATGATGTGGTATAAAACAGGATGGCACAATACTGGAGAAGGACTATAATAGGGATGTTACTACAAGTATAGTATACAGTAGACAAACGAGACTAAGAGTCGACAGCTACAATAGCAGCTAGAGGAAAATCAGAGTTACTGCAATTCATCCTGAGGGGGAAGTGAATGTCCCAAATGTCAGACCGACATTGCCATTCAAATACAATGAAAAAAAGTATACTGGAACACGTTTACAATTCTCCCTTATAGGTTAATTAAAGATAAGTAATCTCCTACTCTTTCCCTGACCTTTGATAGATGGCTTTAATGTTGGTGAGTAATGTGCTGATTGTGCCAGACACTAATAGATGAGATCATTTAAACAGGCTCAGGAGTCGGTCAGACCTCAGATTGTGGGAACAAAATTTTGCCAGGAAGAAATTCATAAATGTTTGTATTTATTTATCATCATGTCTGAAAGAATTGTTGTGGAAGAAGTTTTATTAAGAAACTTGCTGTTTGACTTCTTGTGTCTCACTACTACCAGTGACTAATGAGGTCCCCGATGAACAAGAATTAATAGAAGAAGAGAAACAATGTCCTCTCTTCTTCGTCATGGGAACATGAGTGTAATAATTACTGCAATGTCAGTTAGTGGTTCAAGTTCAACTCTAGCTTCTACTCCCTATGGGAGTTACCTTCATTAGAATATGAAGAGGAGATGGTGAAAGTTTGTCTTCTGACATGGTTGATGGTTTTCTTGAAAAGCAAGAAAAGAAATGATGGTCAAGTGTCACCAGTTCATCTAAATACAAATGAATGAACAAAAGATAGTTTAGCATGTGTAACGCAGGTACAACAAATAGTCATAAATAGCGATTAAAATAACAATAAATAGAATCATAGTAATACATAATTGGCATTAAATAATTTTTCTCAAAAGACGTTAAAATCACACGCTGTTGGTTTCAAGTTTTAAGTGAGATCAGAAAAATGTCTGACAATCCTTTTTACGGCGTGTAGAGCCAGGATATTTCACATGAGTGTTGAGTTTATTTTGCGTAAATTGAGTAACTGTGTAAATGAAAGAGCCCCGCAGGAGAGTTTTCAGAAAACTGCCACACACACTGATTCTCAGAGACCTGCATATCATGGTTTTACTTATTGAAACACTGCATTCCTCGCTCACAGAGTTGCGCTAACTGAACTGAAATACTGAGCTGGAACTGAAAACTAAAAGGAATATCCTGCTTGAGTATGACTTTGCATTTAATGGCATTAAATTGCTAATGATGTACTGTCCTGATGTTCGAGTTGAATAGGGAATCCTGATTGTGTTTTTCCTGCAAAAGCTTCAACTTAAAGTGTCATTTAACAATCAAAATGAATACATTTTTAAGGGGACTTCCCTGTTCACCTGGAAATAGGACACAAAGTTAAGACATTAAGTAATACAGCTTGAATAAATGAGTTTAACCTGTTAAATTAAAAATGAAATTATTATTTAAACAAGACAAAATACAAAAAAGGGGGATTTAAGTGTAATTTAGCTGCCTTCCAACTACCATGAATATTTTGCACTGTAAGTGTATATATTTTTATTAATTGTCAGTAAAGTGGTTTGCAAAATGCTAACATGATGGATGTGAATTCCTCAGGTTCATGTTTTTTTGTTCTGTAGTCTGAAGACATGACAAACTAACATTTTGCTTTGAACTCTATCACTGCTGTGCTGAGGCATTAACAATATGAAAGGTACTACTGTGATGATTTGCTTCTCTGTGGGTACTTAAAAGGCCCCTTGTGAACACTGAAGATGAAGTAAGTTTTAGACAGAACATCCATAAGAGAGAGTTATGTCTTTACTGCAAGAAATCAATTACTTATGCTCCAGGCAAAATTTAATGTATCACTGGGAGGTGTTGTAAGTCTTTCAGCGTATACTCTGAGGTGATTAATTAAAGCAGTTCAGCTGCTGGGGGCTGATTGGTGAGGGGTTTAGCTGTCAACAAACCAGCACATGTACATGTATTTGATATATGCAAGAAAATCATTTCCTGCCAACTGACTTGAAGTTCTGAATCAGGAGGAACTATTTTTTCTCTTGTGTTTGAACACCCTGCCATTTACCCTCGCTGAGGTACCGTAATTCGGGCATCATAAAGTAGATCAATCAGTTCTCCATGACTAGGAGCGGATACCTCGAGGTATCGTTTGGGAGGTACAGGGGGGCCATTGCTGCTGCTGTGAGCCATATGGGCCCTTTACACCCGCAGTGAGTACAGTTCACATTCTTGGCATTGAGTCAAAATCAAAGTGAGCGCTGTATTCCAAAAAAGATCTCCAATATCAGGAGAGTGTATCGCTCAATAACATTAGGGCGGCATGTTGCCTTTCTGCAAATGATGATGGTGTGCTTCTGGCCTGATTGAACCGTGACCTTGACACAGTAGGGATAAGATGAGAACCTTTAAATCTAAATGTTATGCCACCATTTTGGTGCAAACGCTGTCATACTGTGAATCCAGCATTGAATTAGACCATTTTTGTAAACAAAAATCTGAGTCACAAAGCAAAAGTCTTGATTGAATGATCATTCTTTCTTCAATCTTTCACCTATGGTAACAACAGAATGAGATTTCTTATTTGAGCAACTGTGAAAGGGAATAAAATGTAGATTGAGGCAACTCTGCTTGCCATGCTGCCGTGATGCAAAACCCACTGTTGCAAAAACCTGATGATTGTCATAGGGGAATTTGGGAAATGGCTGAACTTGGCACCGGCATTGTCCAATTTATCTGTCTTTGTGGAGTTCTTCTGTCAGTCTTGCCACAGATGGTAATAGGACATTTAATTCTAATCATAGGATTTAGCCTGTTGATACCATCACACCTTCACCATCATTGCTCAATGGATGTCTCACATGTTGTCAGGCCAAGTCATGCATTTATTATACATGTGAAGTAATTGTGTTTGCATTCTGTCATTCACATCATGTATTAGATGTTTGCGCTTGAAATGTGTTTTGTGTTTTTTTTCTCATCAATTGCAAAGGAGAGATGATTGATGAGCAGTGGAATCATGACAGTATACGCTCAAAGTAATCTTGTTTCGCCTGATCACAAAATATATCACTATTAACTGGAAAAAAAGAAAACTGAGCTTTTCTTGAACTTTTGTCAACAACATCCAGAACTGGAAACATGTAGGAGAAAACAAAAAGCCATGCAGTGCCTCCTGTGGAGCAATGCACATACTCTGCAACACCCTGATGCATACATAGAAATCCATCTTAAATCATAACAGCAGTCCTGCAATCCTGCTTTCATCTGCTTTTACTGCAATAGCTGTAATAAATAATGCTGTTACCCAGGGCCTGTCATTACAGAAATGTGACTATCTGCAAATTAAAATAATTTACAGCTTCTCTCAAGTTTCAGGGACAGTTATTAAAGCTGACTTTGTGATATCCAGAAAAGTTTAAAGGGAGCTTTGCCCTGCAGCGGGGGAAAGCTATCTTCTGCTTTCTCTTAAATTAGATTGCACCGCTGCCAACTGCCCACTTGTTTATTTGTGTTTACTATAGCCTTTGGTGCTGTGGTAGATGCCAGCAACAGTAAACAGAAGCTGAGAAGGATTAATGAGCAGGCTACTTACCTAGAACTCTTTCAGTCATTAGCATTTTGTCCTATTCTGTTCAACAACGATGGGAATTTTTGCTCAATGTTCTGTATGCCTATTTTGCTGGGTTTTTTCCAGCATAGACTGTGCCCTCTCTGTTTGCAGGAGTTAAAAACCCCTGTCGGTAAACAGGGAGGATGTGCGCATTTTTTGTCCATCTGTCATCTGTCCTGGGGGTGGATTTATCATTGTTTATGTCCCAGGACAGATGCAATATCTCACCTCCACTCCTGAAAACAACATAATGTGTCTCAGACAAAGCTATTTGATGTGTTTGTACGCTTCTGTGCTATTGCCAGCAAAAGTAACAATAGAGCAGAATATTGCACAGAAAACAAAAATCAAAGGAAACAGTTTGATGTTTGATGTAATTATACTCAGGTGGCAGGAAGCCAAACTAGAATTATGTTCTTTGACATACAAGTGATGTGCGCCCACATATGTCAAGAAATACAGCCTGAATTCAATCTCTTTCAAGCACTGTTGGTAATAGGGATATGTGTGTATGTGTGACTACAAAGCTCTTGTTTCCAATGGCATTTATGACCCCAGACCAATTTGTACCTGTCCATTCTTGTTTTGTTGACTCTGCAGTGTTTTAATCCGGCAAGTATTCATTAACTGCTGCAAACTTGCAATCTAAGACTGAGCGCCGCCTTCCATTTAAGCTGCCAAGATGTGCCATTACAAGACACAAATGCAAACACCATGAGCCAGTAAGAATTCCTGCTGCATAACACAGTATTTTGCTTGGTTGGTAAAGCCAGGAATCACAACATCCAGACCCCAAAAATATGAGAGTTGGCGTGGCGCTGCCTGACAAGAAGCACAGTTTAACTGCCATTCTTGCTCCTGCGCTGGCATACCATACTTCAGTCATTTTACGCCAAATTTTGGAGTTTGAAATATTGCAAAAGAGGAATAGTAAAATGTAACAGCGGCTGCTTATTAACACAGAAAAGCATTTTTTCCTCATACATTATTATACCTTTTGTAATGTCTCGTGACCATGAAAATCCTAGGGATTGCAACTGTCAAACAAGAAAAATATACAAACTACGAAATATAATGTTTGTTTTAATTCTAGTTCAACGGTGAAATTGCTATGCATTGCAGATCTCAGACCTGGCATCAGTTCTGCTTCTGATAGTGCTGTCTGCTGAGGTGCACTGGCCAGAGGATGCAGCAGAGGTATAATTTCCATAGTTTGGTATGGAGTTGTTTGGCTGACCTCTGCACTGCACCAGAGCTGAGGGTATTAGAGTGGCACATAAAAGCAGTGAGAAGTGAAAGTGAAAGAGTGCATGGAGAAAGCAAAAAGACAGAGTGAAGACGTGAGTTAGACTCTTCGTCAGTTGACAAAGCTAAAAAACAGAGATCTGATTTTGTCCCAAGATGGAAATGGCACTATTTTCACTGTGCTAGTGAGTCATGTGTATTCTTTTAGCTTTAAACATTAAATACTTTTCAAATATTTCAAGATGCACCATAGGAGTAATTTGACCTTGACACACACGGCATTCAGTCAGAGATGTTGAAATCAAACCAAACATGCTTTTCACACTGTGAACTTCTATATACCAAATCCTTATTTCTTGCACTTAAGTCAACTCTGAACATGATCCAACTTAATTCACAAGACTTGACTTGAAAGTCTTGTGAATTAAGAAACTCTCGTCCTTTAATGGCCGAAGATCCCAGGCCCTTTGAGTCTTGTAGAAGAAAAAGTACAGCAAAGCAGCCAACACCAGCAGGATACCAGTTAATGTCCTGCTTTTCTCAACAACGCAGTGTCAAGATGGTACACACCAGTGGGTGGTGGGCTGGCTCGGTGGTTAGCACAAGATGTTCTTGGGCTCAAACCCGTTAAGTGCCTGGGTCTTTATCAGGTTTGGAATTTGCATGTTCTCTTTGTGTTGCTGTCAGTTTCCTCTGGGCGCTCTCCTCCCATAGTCCACTGCAGGTAAGGTGAAGTGGAAACTCTAAAATAACTTGCCTGTAGGAGTGACTGGGATTGTGAGTGTGTTAGACTGGCATCCAGACCAGGGTATACTGGGAGAAGCTCCAACCCTCTGCAACCCCTGCTCAGAATGGGACTTCATTGAATTACGAATGCAGGACTTTGCCAGTGGAATAACTTTAGAGGACATTGGTCACCAGTTGGGTACAAATGGACTGTTTTATTTAAATAATTGCTAATATGCTGCTTTAATGTCAGTTACCTTTGTGTATGCCCTGGAGTTTTTGATTAACAACAGACAACATTTCTGAGCAATTTCAGTCTGGATTTAGAGCAAGTAGTATTTTCTTTTAGCAGCTCATTCAGCTTGAAGGATTCTAGTGCTACTTTAAAATATGCTGCTTTCTTTGATGTGTTTTTTTCAACCTATTAGTACCGTACGGTTCAGTTTTGAGATCAAAACTTTATACTTTACACTCCCATCCACTCATATCACCTGTAAACATAATATTTGTATCTATTGATTACACAGCACATCCTTGAAATCATGTGACACTGCCTGGGGAGAGGTACACAGCCAATAAAGCTTTACACAACAAGTGTTTTGATTAAGGGTTTCAGCACTAATAGGCCAGAAATGTCTTTGTTGACAGGCAACATTTATGACCCTCAATCAAACCACTGTTTTTGTGAGGACTGAAAGCTTTTGACACATAAAAGGCACTTTCAAATGTATTCGCATACAGTGGACATGGCCTCAGTCACTACTTGACTAACATTTTAATTGAATAAATCGTTAAAAACACTGGGATGAAAGGATGAAAAGAGAATGTTGTCTCTGGGGATTGTGGTAATGCGTTTTTAAAAATGGGCTGCAATTTGAGAGGGAAATGATCATGTGTCTTTGCGAAACTTTGTGATGAAAAGAAAATGGGGTGGGAATAGCTGGTGTGTTGCCTCGATTCAATTAAATCCTCCACAATACTTGGAATTAGTGGGAGTGTTGTTAAATAGTGTTAATGTATATATAACCACATATAATTACTTAAGGGAAGGTGCATTGATTTGATAAAGCAATCTTAAATAGATACATTAGCAATACATGATGTGCATTTTCTGTCTGCCCACATGTAACTAATAACTAAGGTTAATTGATATGTTGAAGCTGTTTTAGAGATTAGCTTTTTGCCCTGCGATGGCCTCACAAAACATTTTGTAAAATGCTTGTTATGATGGTAATTTAAAACCTAAGACGTATAACTTGTTTTGGAGATGAATTTCCTTTGCCAAAACTCATGAAACTAATGGCTTTATTTGGAAAAAAAAAAGAACCCTGTACTCTGTCGTGTTGATGCACTGCTCTGAAAAATATGAATAAAGCAGCACAAAATAAGATCTGTTTGGGTGTTGAAGCAATACCTGAAAGCTTTTATACAATTGGAATTTCTATTTCTTTTTTGCACAGGTTTTGATGGTAAAGAAAACTTTACTTTGCTCTTGCCAGTGTACATTTACTGCACCCAGCTGTGATGCCACTATTTTCATGAATATCCACCCTTGTGTTGTCTTTGTCCAGTTGGTGATAGACTGTAGACTCTGCAGCAGAATCATTGATAACAATGTAGAATTGGTATTTTGCCTTTGATTTGAATGTTTTTTGGCAAATAGCTTTGTTTAATCCATCCAATTATTTTCAATAGTTTAACGTAAAGTTCAATCCTGGCTAAAGCCTCATCAGGTCAAAATGTTATCACATTAATACTCAAAAGGTTATAATTTTAGAGTAGCCAATATGGTGCCTCCAACATCTTGGCAAAGTAATGCCCAGCATCTTCCCACTGCAGGTAAAAAGTTTTTAACCAGTTCAGACAACTCTGCAAGGGAGATGTGTGAATCCTTTGCTTGGTAAATTGCATGCATGTGGCTCTGACATCAGAAGGCTGAAATTAAATCATTAATAAACTTGCCCTCACTTACCTCCCACCTTTCAGTTTCTGTGCAGTACATAACAAACCCTAGGTTGGGTCCCACAACAGAGACAGCTAAACATAATGTCACCTGCAAAGACATGCACACGTGGCCTAATGCTTACTCATGTACACACAGTAATACATGCACACGGACGTTTTTGAAAGCATTCACACGCAAACATAACCCATGTGACAAAGATAAACACAGGGTAGTGTAGTGTTTTTTGACAAATGGGAGAAACAGACAAATTAATTAAATTAAAATCACAAGAATCCAAAAAGACATGAAGAAACAGTTACAGTAGAGAAATGAGAAATAGAGGCAAGGTAAAATAATGTGGTGTTGTGTGTTGATGGGGCTCTCTACCTCCATCTAGTCCCAGACCCCATTTTATCAAGTGATTAGAAAACTGCTCAGCCTCTATTAGGGGCTTAATGGGTTGACTGATCCTATCCCTGATGATATTATAGGTCCTCTGAAAGGACATTACCAAGACAAACACTATGATTAGAACATTCAAGAAAGCTCCTCTATAGAGGTTTAAGCCTGTGTACAGTATGAACCAATTTCGAAGGTTTCAGAAGTTAGGGGGGCATAATGAGTGTCAGGGGCCATCTGCCAAGAAACAAACAAACAAACCATGCCAACATGCAATAATATGATAATACCAGGATTGGTTGCCATACTTTGACTATTAACCCTTAAATGCATGGGTGTTTTTTCAAACTCTCCTACACACTGGGCTGAAAGGATGAAAAGAGAGCGTAATCTCTGGGGATAATAGTGATAATGGGGTGGAAGTAGCTGATGTGGTGCCGTCATCTTTTGGAAGTCTTGGGAACTTATTCCTTTTCTCCAGCCACCTGCCACAACAGCTGAAGGCCAAGGTTTTCTGAGTGCTTTCTCTCATTTTGACACCATAACAAATGGTTTGAGGAATACCAGGGGGTTGAGTGTTTAATTGAATGAAATGAATGAATGAAGACGGGGTTGCTGAAGACCCGAGGTACTCAGTTAAGGGTTTACTAAGGCAGCCTGCAGATTTAAAAATGCGGTGTTCATTTTACTTGACTTCTGGGTTAGCTTCTGTTTCACGAGGACCTAATTTCATCACAGTGTGAAAATAAATCATTTTAGCAAATATAAAACCATTTTTCCCCCTGGCATTCAACCAGGAAAACCATGTGTCGCAGCATCAAAATGCTATCTTAATTTTGTATTCCTGTAATCTTTGGCCGAGGATGGATGTGGATGTGAAACAAAAGTTTGTTGGTATTGACATTCTTCACTGAACATAGATTGTAAAGATGAATGTATTTGAACTATTTTTATTTATTTTGGATAACACAATGGCATTCAGACAAATTGAAACACTGTATCACTGATATACAGCAGCAGCCAGTAGAATATCTGTAAAGGTAACCTGCTTGGCTCCCTGCACTAATGAACATGTGCTGCCATCGAATCGTGCCAATAATCCTTCAGACTATCGTCAATCACAGGATTGGCTGTGTATGTGTCCCACTTCCATATCATTTTGTACTAATTACATGTGAATATATAATTGCCACATGCTACATAATGAATGAGGTGTTACTGTGTCCTTGCTCAAGGCATTATTAATCCCTTGCAACACTTAATGCAAATATTTTTGGCATCGCTGTGGTGCTACAAATGTAGGATAAAATGCAGCACTCTAAAGGCCTATTATTGCTTTCATATGAGATACAGGACAATGTATCGCTGTTCATAAAGAGCACCACCTGCTGTCAGATAAGTAATTTTAACATAGGAATAAAACAGCATTTGCTCTCAGGTGTTTGTTGTGGTGTTACTGTTTTATTGACCCGACATAATTCACAACGTGTGAGTCCTCCAGGTGCACTTACATCCAGCCACTCTCCTTAATGATCAGCAGATTACGGTTCAATATGTTTCAGGTTGCAGTGAATCAACATGAAGAGGAGCAGGAGGGGACATGGGTCACAAGGGGATGAAGATAGTGGGCCAATTTATTTTATATAATTACGAAGAGTGTTTGAGAGTCAATATTTTTTGTACACTTTTCTATGTATTCAGATGTGGTACACTGATTTATTGTGTGAATTCTTATTATCCTGGCTTGTCTTTAACTCTAACTGTTGTTAGCATCAACTCTTGTGGAGTTGTCTTCCACAGCATGGGACCCTTTCTAACAGAAGATGTCATTTGTTGCTTCAAGGTAAGCTGTGGATTATTGCTTGCTTGCACTTTTCTTAAGGTTTGGTGGTGTCCTAGATCCACTATGTGTACAGACCTGCCTGCATTGCCAGTGGTGTCCTGAGTTCCTGTAGACAGGTTATAGACAGGTTATGTACAGGCTTCTTGGTCTCCCAACTACAACTGGGCCGGAAATCAGTCTGTTGTGCTCTGGAGCTAGTATTATTGATTGTCAAATTTGCAAAAATGTAATAATGCTGACCTGTCAAATAGAAAGTGTAGATTTGGTTCACTGAGAGTGCGCAAGCCTAGCACGCTCTGCAGAGCTGAATATGCTCTGCAGCCTGTTTTGTCTCTCAGGAAAGTGGTAGTGGCACTGACATGTGTTGGAATAGCATGACAGCTTGTTGTTACCCTCAGTAATTCTGGCTCAGCTTTAATAGTGAGGTTTGAGGGAATTGAAACCAGCATGAGCCACTTGCCAACCTTGGCAAAAAACAAGTCTCCCCAGACTTGGACCTTGCTGTGTTTTTGCCCTTTGAATAGCCTTGGGAATAAATTAGCTATTAAATGAGCTGATCAGGAAGTAAATGCACAATGATTAACCCTTCAAAATAGTCTCAAAACTTTTTTCACTTGATTTAAGTGATATGTGCAATATTTGTTTTTCATTTAACTTTGTATCACTTTCTACATGTACATTTTATTACTGGCCATTTTAATGAATTCTACCACAGTTGTACCACATACAATACAATAAATACAAATTGTACACCTACAATGTACAATAAAACATGTCCTACCACAACTACATGACTACTACGATCTTTCTGTTTATTTTATTATGCTGTTAAGAGGGTATCTGAGGTACAGAAATAAATGTGTCAACCACTCATCAGTGCCAGAGTGACGGCGTCCTCAGTTAACTCCTGCCCTCGTGCTTATTTTTTTTCTTACATTTGTTATATATTTAATTCAGCAGATAATTATTTGTTTCAGCTATAAGAGATTATTAAGGGAGATTAAGGGAGATTATGTGTTGCTCTGTGGGAGACAGAAATGTCTGTACCAAATTTCATAACAATCCATCCAACAGTAAGACATTTCACTCAAAAGTCATCATCTTGGATCCAGGAATGTCTGTGCAAAAATGACATTCAAAAAATCTATCCATCCAATAGATTGACAGCATAAGTGAAAACTTTGACCAGCTGGTGGCGCTAGATGTAAAGTCTCAAAAGTCAGTATGATTCATCCTCTGGAGCACAAAAATGTCTGTACAAAATTTCACTGCAACCCATCCAAAAATTGTTGAAATATTTCAGTCTGGATTTGAAGTCCCTAGAGCTGCGCTGCTAGCGTGGCTAAGAATAAACCTCAGTGACGAGTGATCTCAAACAAGTCAAGCAGAGCAGGTGAAATATAATTTTCCCCAGCATCAAAATGATATTTAGGATCTACCTTAACCTTTACAACTTTTGTATCACATTAAATAACCCACCTACTGTGGCATGCAGTATCGCCTCCCCAGCCTTGACATGTGGGGGAAGTGATGTCATATCAATTAAAGCCACTCTTATCACTAATATTAATGTTTCAGTGCTATTAGACAGCCAATGTATTATTGATGTGGCCCAACTCAGGCCCTACACGGGATTGAATCCCTATCTGACGGGCAAAATGGAAGCTGCTTAGAGTTTCTTACACCTGCTGATCACACATACTCACGTCAAATTAAATCAGACTTTTCATTTCCAACTCATTCAGGTTCACTTAAGTCCCTGCCGGACCACAGCATTTAATTACACTCAATTACAGAGTAGTCAAGCGTGTAAGAATATGCCATCGCCTATCTATCACTGACCTAGACTTACTCACTCTCACTCCTGACCCACAGCATCTGTCTGTTCTCTGTCATAGACGTGTGTAATACGTAAATATATGTATCTGTTTCTGTCTCAAAGTAATAATAATAATAGCCTAAACAATATGGTTTAACTACAGTGTTTACACTGCAAATGGTATTTAATTTTTTTTTACTCTGTTATCTCTTATCTATTTTTTATACATTTATTTTATCCAATCTAATTTATACCTCAGCTGTGTACTTTGTATTTAGTGCTAATTAGCAAATATTAGCATAACACGCTAAACTAAGATGGTAACCATGGTAAACAGAATTTTATAACTTAACCTTTATGCCACAGATGGAGCATCATCTATTACCATCATCTCTGAAACAGTCTCAACACACGGGCCTTGTCCCATTTAGTGCAAGCAAGTACTTCTTTGTCCACCTACTACTTACCACTTACCACCTCCTGCAGTGTGCGTGCTAGCAGTGCAGGATCCGACTCCCACTGGCTGAACAAACAGCACTGTCTAAGTTATCGGTCTAAAATCTCCCAAGCGCGTTACACTGGGGTCAGACCTGCAAAGGCCAAAGCACATGATTCACATCACTTTTATATGCATCAAACCTTTTATGTCCTTTTAGTTTAAAAGAAATTGATAAAAATAAATCCAGTAAACAATAGGCTGGATGTGGTGTGTGTGCGTTTCTTTTGTATATGTGCTCTTCCTTTCCCTGCGTACTTAATTTCTTATGGTGCATCCACAACAACATTCCCCCGGGGCCTTGCCACTATAACATCTGTGTTCAACGTACCATTTGTCCGAGCATCCCACACACTGAATTATTCACTGTGCCTATGGATGCACAGCTGGCCCGCTCTGCTTTTTGTTGTTTTAACTCTGTTTCCAAAAACAAGAGAGACCACAGGCAAACTGTAGCACAGAGTTCATCTGTCACTTACCAGAGCTGACCTGCTCTGAAGTCAGTCAACACCCTATCTAGCCGAAGTTCTAGCCTGCTCCTCCTTGTACCCTGAATATCTCAGGTTTGATGTGTAGAATTCATACCAAAAATGGGTCTTCTTTTCCTTTTTGAACTCAGTATGTTTGCTCCCATATGGTCCCATATGCATGAAGAATACGAACAAAGCTACATTTGCATGAATGCACCAGAATGAACCTCAAACTCATGTAATTTTCATTCTCTTTGGCTATGAAATGAAACTAATAATTGATATATAATAATTGATGGATTGGTTAAGAGACCAATGTGCTGTGTATCGGTCAGTAAATAAACCCAGAGAAAGCAGTTTAGGGAGGAAAAAAAGACAGAGGGTCTAGAAGCAGACAGTTGAAGGGTATGAAAGTGAGACAGAGGGAGAGAGTCCAGAGAGAATGGGAGACAGTTTGAGAGGCAAATACCCACAGTTGGTAGCAGGAGGTGGGAGGATAAACAACAAAGAGAATCTTTCCTTGGCAGCTATGGGAGGGAGCAAAAGTAAAAAAACACACAGAGAAGTAGAGGCTAGGCTCCAGCTGAGTGTTTGAGCAGGGGGGTACAGTGAGAATAAATATGCCACCCCCTGTATCACTCCGTCTTGCTGCACCATCTTTTCTCTGTTGTGTGAGCAGAGGCAGAGGCAGAGAGAGAGAGAGAGGTCGCCTGTGGTGTGAGGTTGGGGGGAAATTTGGGTCACTATGTATGTGATGAGCCCATGTGCCTAATGACAAATAATAGCATCATCTTCACAGATACTGTCGAGTATTACTTGGATCTTCGTATGTATATATTTGTTTGTATTCGTATGTGCCTTCAAAACAGGGAGTGTTGCTCTGGTTGTTTGTATGCCTCTGCGTCATTGGGCTCCTAATGAAACACGCTGTTTCATACTGTTATCTCTTCACACTGGGTCGACAATCCACTTTGAACAACAACAAAAAAATGGAACCAAAAGCTCCTGAAAAAGTTAAACTCAGCTTATAAATGGCAAAAAAGAACATGAGAATAATTACTATCCCTAAGTTTGTAATTAGGAAATCTAACCAATGTGGGCCTTTTCCCCCTTAAATTGCATATTAATGTTATACCATGCATAACAAATCATGTGGATAAAATAATCATTGGTCCACTGTCCGATCTAACCACACTCGTATGCCTTATTAAATTCATCAAAATTAAATAATAATATCACTGTAGATCATTCAGATTCATTTTTAAAAACTTTATAAATGAAACAGCATCTTCAAATGAGATTGAATTTTATTTATTTTCCAAAATGAGTTGATACCCACTGCACAAAGTCAAATGATTTGGGATTAAAGCCGCATGAGTCTGTCACTGACTGTAAGCAGTTTATTTTGATGCAAATTTCAACATACAAACTGTTTTTTCTCATAAAATATTCTCTTCTTATCGAAAGTACACACATGCACAAAATTATTCATATATTCAGGCTCTCGTATCTCTCACCCACATGCAAAGACAGTTGCACACAACACCACTACCCTTGCAATTATGTGCTCTATCATGTGTTGCGACCCAGCTCTCTAGGGGAAGGAGAAGAAACATAAAACCAGATGGATATGGTAAAATAAAGTTAGTCATTGCATGGATTGAACTTAGATTTACAAATAACAAAAAACGGAAGCAAACTACTAAGGAAAAGGGGCCTGAGGATGCTGCTTCAATCATGTAAATAAATACAACCAAAAGACGACTCCTAACTCAGAGCGCTGACTCTAAATACAATAAACGAAAATTAAAATAAAACCTCAACTATCTGACCTGCCCTACTCTTACCTGTCTAATAACAAAAACATCTGAAGCAGCATTTCTAAACATTATGTTTCTGTGTTTGTGGACTGAAAACTAAACCTGGCACAGTCCACAGGAGGTTAAGCGAGTGCCTCAGCTTCACATTAAAACACTTATCCAATATAGACAGATCTGGAGACCCAGTGGCGCACTGCTCACATCAAATCACACCTTGGTCAAGAATAGAAACTGTAGCTTGTCTGATGAAACTGCTTCGTCTGGATTGGAGAACTGGACTGAATGCCTCTCCAATCAGGGTCTTCAGGACAGCAGCCAGGAAGTGAGATGGGGGGCGTCTCGGCACTGGGACCAATCTCACACAGATTCCACTTGACACACATGCAAAACACTGGAAAGGATTAGTCACATGGGACGGGCATTGGCCGAGGCATAACTTGTGAAAAATCAACTCGTATTGAGGCTAACAAACTTTGTTGCTGCGTCATTGCACATCATCATGACTCAGATATTCAAGGATGCAGAGGTGAGACTGACATGATAAAAAGTAATGATCTGTTATGCAGTCATTCTAATTTATCATTCGTCTGAAGTGATTCATCACAAAAACCTTTTTTTTTTTTCCCTTTTAGAAGTTGAACATGATAGACAATCAGCTGCCAAGGCTAAACAAACAACAACACTGCAACACAAAAACTACATCAGCATACAATCCACAGTGTTTAGATTAATTGCTCACAGGAAGGTGAGCATGCAAAAAAAAAAAAAGGGAAAACAAATGCCTCCGAGCCTGACGTAGAAAGAAAATTGAAGTTGACTTTCCAAAAATGAAAAATACTGAGAAGGAGCTGGGGGAAGCATGCAAATGTGATCCTTTTTTTCTTTGGGGCTGGTAGCTCTCATTACCGCCTATTAGCCCCAGTCTACATTAAACAACCTCCCTCATTATTTTGGGCCACTGCCTTAATGAAGTTGTAGCTTGTAGAGATCTATTGCCAGATGCTAACGTGGGTCTGGAACTTTAACTGTAAGCAGCCTCTGTGTGAAGATACATCATCATAATGGATGAATGTTTTTCCGCAGCTCCACCACAGGCTTTGTTCTGAAAGTGAAGACTGGTAGAGTGTGCTCTGTCATTTACTCTGTGATGGATATCATTTTTTTGCTGATGTTACAAATGCTGAAAGTATGGGGGAAAGTGTCAGAAAGAGCAGGTCATGTTTTCTTTTAAAGTGGGGTTTTATGGTAATTCTTATTGGGTGTGTGGGTGGGTGGATTCCTCACCTACAACAGAAACGTCAGTGTGCACAACTTGTTGTGTCGCTGTCTTTCTAGCAGGGTTTAATAGGCAATCTCTGAATTGAACTGTCTCTCATTCCCACCACGTGGGCGTAAATATGTTTACATCTGTATTATTAAGTGGGAGAAAGTTTCCATAAGTGTTGGAGAACATATATGTTCTATATACAGCCTTGTGTGTGTGTGTGTATGTGTGTGTGTGTGTGTGTGTGTGTGTGTGTGTGTGTGTGTGTGTGTGTGTGTGAGTGTGTTTGTGGATGCATTGCTCCTCAGCATCACCCCAGTTTGCGACTGAGGATTAATGAGGTGTGTTTATCTGCCTGCACACTGCACACGACAGCCTCGGGTCTCCTTAATCAGGTGTGCAGGTGTGTTTTCGCTGCAGTCCAGCTGTGGACAGGCTTGGGAGGTTTGGCCACCGTGCCACAGTGCATCTATAAATGCACACAGTTTCCTTGTCTCCCATTGATCTAGTGTTGTCTTTTCTTTGGGGGGGGGGGGGTCGCGCTAAATGTGCAAATAGTTGTTGACACAGAGCAGCCTTATCTAAAGCCATGCTGTAACAGACTAAGAAGGTGTGGCTAATTAAAAATAATGAGCTATGTCCCAGCCGGATAAACTACTGATATTATAAACCTTCATTACAGCTAAGTATTAATTCAGAACAGTAAGGTTTCACGTTGGACCGTTAAGCCATCATTTATTTCACTAACATAGACCACGGCATTAGTGAGGTATAAAAAGTAATTTATTCGGATAGATTCTGGAAGTATAGGATGAGGCTCGAGTATGGTTGGATGATTAGGGGTCGAGGGGAGGGATGAAGGTGCTAACCACTGAGAAGGGAGAGAGAAGAAGAATGGGGTTGGGAGGGGTGGGGGTCGTGAGAACTGAGACAAACGGGAGAGAAAAGGGTCAGACACACTTATATATGTATGCACGGTTGATTGGATTAGAGAGGTACAGGGGGTTAAATGTACGAGGTGATAGGATTGGTGAGCGTGAAAGGCGTGGTCTTGTTTGTGAACTTAAGTTATAACAACTTCATTTAATTATTTACACCTGTACTTGTACCTGTACACATTCTCATGTCACCTCAACAACAGTTATTACTTAAACACATCATCACTGCCTATGCTCTCTCTTTGTGTGTATGTATAATTAGAATAACAGTATAAAAGGGTACTGATGCTGACGTTGCTGTAATACAGAGAAGAGGCACAGTACAGTAGAGTCTAATCAATAAGCAGATTAGTAGTTATATGTAATAAAAAGAAAATTGCTCTTCAAACAAACAAAAGCATAATGTGTTATCTGCTGGAGAAAAACTAAGCAGACAATAAACACAAACAGAGAGAGATGTATAGCAACAAGCTTCAGCATTCCACGTGCCAATGAAAAATGATTTAGTGGTTGTTAAGTATAAACATCAGCAGAGGTGCTGTTTGATGTGACCCAGGCAAGTGCGTGGCATTCCTTTTGATGGCTTGGCGTATTCACAAAATAGCACTTTACAACAATTAACCTGGACGACCCAGAGCCTGATCCTTTTGTAATTTATGACTCTCTAATAGGACTCATATCTTTTCTCCATATCTGGTAACTTTTATCTGCTATCGTTTTCCTCTATGAACAGTATGTCAGATATAAAGAGAAGTGAATTGACCAACGTTAATGTCTTCATAAAATACAAGATTAAAAAGGGACTTATCTCATCTAGTTAAAGATGGAACAGTATGGTTATATTTAATGGATAATAGTTCAAAGTAAACATGAGCACAGGGACTTCATGTCACTTGAATTGATTCCCACCAGCATTGTTTCTTGTTACGTAGTCCAGTTTTACTTTCCAACTGTCTAAAGAATGAAAACATTAAAGCTGGACTGACTCACAAAAGAAGGGAAACGTCTAAATCTATTTCAACTATTTTCCTATTGCTTTCCTTTTTTTGTCATATGCAGTTAAACAAATTGTTGTATCTTTTCATCAGCTATTATGCTTTTTGTTCTGGTGATTAAAATCATATGCAGTGTTTGCCAGAGTAATTAACTCAAAGTTACTAATCAGACATTACTTCGGTCTGACTAAATGTGCAGGATATTTTGGCTGAAACACCATGACTCATTTTGTGATGAAAATCAACGGTGACAATTAACACCATTAAAAAAAGTAGAATGAATGATGAATACAACTGCTTCTTTAAGTCGGCCTGCCTCTGATTATCATCTGCAGCGATATTATCTAAATGTGGATACCAAGCAGCAAAATAAATCTTTGTATATGGCCCATAGTCTAGTCTGTTATCACCAGATAAAAGAAATGTAGTCAGGCTTGTTGTCAGTCTGAGAGACACTGCGTTACACATTTGAATTAATTCATTAATTATGTACCCTATGGAGTTTGGTACCACGCTGGACACAATAATACTACATGTACCAGACTTTGTTGGCATTGTTATTGTTATATACGTACATAAGATTGTATAATATCACCATGTCCAGTGGTCCTTGTAAGAACATTGCAGATTTAAAGCTGGCAAATATATTCTGCCAGCTATGAAACTAAATCAAACTGGATATACCACAGAAATTCTAACTGTAGTCTATAGCAGAAACATTGCTAACAATTGGAGAGGTGGACTAAAAGAGGTGTTTTTTATACCTTTTCCCTGCAATGGTTTGTGTCCCTGGACATGAATCACATTAAAACAGTTAATAAATAAATAAAATGTTCCCAATATGATGAAAATGTCAGTGGCCTTAAAGGGAATCTACACAAAAATGAAACATAAATTCTAAATGTCATTTTACAAAAAAAATCTGCAATTATGTTCTAGCTGTTTCATCCAGGCCTGCTTGAGTTGAAACACGAGGAGATTCCAAGTGTGAACTCGCCTCCCAAGTGATGCTGTGAGGAGGATGCTGAATCATTGTTAATTACCAGGGAATGAAATAACATAGCTGAAATGGCCCAAAGGCTTACTGAAGGATAAAATTAAAAGACAAGAGTTGCTAAATTAGTAATTTGTGTTATAATCGGAAGATCATGGGGAGGTTTATAAAGAAATAAATTCAGTTCACGTGGAGGTTTAGAAGAGACATACATGATTCATACATTTGGGTATTTTCTTTAACTGTTGGATCTAATATAATGTTCTTCTCTTTAATGGTTATTACCTGATATTTTTACTTGACATATGAGTCGTGCATGAATAAGAGAAAAAGAGCGGTGATCTCTGGCAGAGAAGCACAGCTGAGCTCACTGGGAGCTGATCTGGAGGTGGCTCTGCGTTATTTTCTGCAACTTTACCACTTCTGCTCAAATTAATGTCGTAAATTAATTTGGTTAATTAGTGGGCTGAGCAGTGGAGTTACAGCTATGGTTGGATTAAGACCTGTGGGCCACAGGGTGTTTAATGTCAAAGGACCTCAATTTGAAATGACTCAGTTTCCTGAGCAGAATACAGACCTTTACATCTATGTAAAATAACTATATTAGACAAATCCTCTTCTGAGGGCACATGTTGGAGGTTTGATCAGCCAGTAACAGGACTTTCAGCCTGCTGGCATACTGGGTGCATAACAGGATACCCCAATGATAGTTCCAGCTGTGACTTGAGCAGGAGAAAAGAGGAAGGTGGAGCTGAAGAGTTTGGTTAAATGCAAGAGCTTAAGTCTCTCCCACTGTGTTTGTAGAAGTGAGAACAAAGGCTCAAGGGAGCACAAATATTATGAGTACCGGGAGGAAATGAGAAGTAGTAGTATGCAATAAAAAGTGCTCATAGGGGGAAAAATTGAATGTGCTGTTATACAGCAAAGCTGCTCTGTACTAACTCACTTTGAATACGGGTATATTAATCCAAATCCCCCCCCCCCCCCCCCCCCCACCTCAAATCTACCAACAGGATGTATTAGAGTAGTGCCTTGCTGAAATTATCACACACAGTGTATAGCATTTATATGAATTAAGTTTCAGATTTTGTGGTTTAATATTGAGTCAAAAGTGAATGTTTCCCTAACCTTGCCCAAGTTAAGACCATGTCAAGCTGTGAGTGGATATTGTAGGGACAAACAAATTAAATATATGGTCATTTTGCAGATATGTTCATTCTGCATGAACATTTTGCAACTTGCCTGATTCTTTAAAAGCGCTTCCACATTAGATTGACAGTAAACGTAACTCAAAATATATTTGCTGTTGCAAATTAGAAATATGTAAATGTATTTTCTAGGAGACAGGCTTGTTCCCTAAGTCATGGGACAAGCACAGCAGGACACACATAAAAAGCACCTTTGAAATGGTGTGGATAGTAGACAGTACTCTGTAAGGGAAAAAAAATGTTTTTCAACCCCCTGCCTGTTTCAAATCACAGAAAAGCACTTAATGTCACAGTTGAAGCTGTTATAAGATCACATATTCATCTAGGTAATTCCACAGTATAACCTCTTAACTTTAATGGGTCTTTCAAGTGATCCAAAAAGACCAACCAGTTTGAATATTTCTTCATCTCCAGTCTTGTTAAATCGCAACTGTATCACTTTAATGTGGTTTCAGGCCATTCCAGTAGCAACGGGGCAATTAAGATGAAATTCTAATGATAAGTCTACTCACTTTAAAATCCATCCTTTCAACATTACACTGACACTGCAGAAAATGGTGCATTGTTACACATATTCAAATTATGTTCCCCAAGGCGAGTGGCACTGCACAAACTGTTTAGGTTAGAGACTGGGATAAGAAGATTCCTGAACTCCTGGCGCTCTGTTCTGAGCTCGCTACCCGTTCCACTGAGAGGCGTGTAAAAAGGGGAGGGAGTTGTTTTGCTGTCCCACATCAACTGGCCTACTTGATGGGAATACAAAGGAGGAGGAAAAGAAGGAAGAGGAGGGATGAAAATCACACTGGGATTCAAACTGAACAGAGGGAGGATTGTTGCTAACTCTTAAGAAAATCTCTCCTCCGTGTTTGTATCGTGTTGAATTGATGGATTCCTACAAAAATCAAGCCACAGATGTGAAAAGAGTAGATAATAAACTGTAACAAAACTGCTATTTAATTTTTACACAATGTCCGTTTCAAACAAGCCAAGTTGATGTTTAGCCAAACACATAAAGAAATGTATACAGATGGAGAATTGTGTCCTCTAAAATTGAACTAGCTAATACCTATGAATTGATATTACTGTGTGTGTGAGTATCATTTTCATGTTAACATTTTCATAAGGTGTAACATTAGGCTGGTTCAGACTGGTTAGAAATATCTCGTTGTGTTGCTGAGCTCAAAGCCTGTTCAGTAGAAAAAAATAAATAAAACCCAATTAGAAAGTGATGGAGGCGGTATATGGGTTAGTTTTGAAGAAAAGTAAAAAATAATAAGTAATCCAGTGGCAATAAATTATGAGAGCATACGACAGTGTGTGCCGGTGACTGTGTGAGTGGGTTTGTGGTAAAAAAGAATATGAAGAAGAAAGAAGAGAACAGAAATCTCTTTCTTCACACAATCATATCCAGAGCCTGTGAGTTGCATAAGGCAGGTGCTACACATCCAGCCTGTGTTGCTCCAACTTCATTAAAACAATTTGATGAATGACCAGAAAAAACAGAAACATGATGTAATGCAATATAATAACCTGCAATAAACAAACTTTTACTAGTTTGACTTGACTCAATTCTTTGGCGTATTCTGACGCTGACAAAAAAGAACATGCATTAGTAATTAATGTGCATGAGGTAAAAACATGACTCGTGACACCTACAGGGCTCTGCAGGACTGCAGGACAGAATGGGGCAAACAAGGGGAGGTCAGATTGTGGACATACAGTTGTTCTGGTTAATAGCATAATTGCACATTTGAAAGTGTGAAGTTGTCCGTGTGTGCAGGATAAATGTCAGTCCCTTCTACCTTCCCCTTCACTCTAGCTTTGTGTATTTAATTTCAGGAGGCAGCTGACAGCCAATTATCCGCTCAGTGGTGCAGACTATCAGCCAGACTTCAGCCTAGGAGTGGTAAAAAACAAGGAACCGGCAACCTTCTGGTCATAAGGCCACTTCTCTCTAATCTCATGGTAGAGATGGTAAACACCAAAATCAGGTTTCAGTGACCAGTCCAGCTTTCCATGAGAGAATGCTCTCATACTAAAATAGGTTCTTGTGTGAAGAACATGCATTGTTTGGCTTTTGTGTTTGAACAGATGGTCTTGCCTCATTTAAAGTTGCTGGAAATTGGGAACTCCACAGGAATCCAAAAGTCAACTCCACAGTTTTTTGCATGGTCAGCTCCAAGCGGTTGGCAGCACAACATGAGTTTAGATGGTCCTCCTCTCTCCTGGGCACGGAGAGTTTGTTGTTGGAGGCCAACCACAGTGGTGTCCGGTGGTAGAAAGTTTGACAGCCATGTGTCAGTAGGTACACTTATTGGCGAACAAAGTAGAGTGGACATGCACACACCAGTGCTTAAAGTGAAGTGGTAAACCAGGGTGAGACCAGGCACAAAGAAGTAGCTTTAAATCTGTCATGGCACCAGCTACCTCCCGCAGACCGAAGGGCGATATTCAGCTGGGACAGCTTTTTTGTGGAGCACTTCTGGTGTCCTCTGAGCCAGAAGCTTGTCAGACAAAAATGAGCAGCAGCACACAGGACAGGCTAAAACATGTTTTAAGCCAGTAGCCATCTCTGTCTTTGTCCTGTAGAGGGACATGAAGACAACTTTCAGGCTGCAAGTGCACAAGCGACAAAAAGGGATAATGCGTGTTTGTGTTGAACTGAGCACAGCAGGCAAGAGGGCAAGAAAGGAAGGCAGAAAATGTTTCTGCAGGATTTTCTCCTTGGACACACAACCCTAATTGACCAGAAGCAAAAAAAAAATACTGCATTTTTCTTAGCGAAGGCAACTGGGCAAGTGATCAAGCACTAGTCGGGGTCTCACACACTTGACCCCATGCAGTGGGTCTTGTACCGTTAGGCGGCTGTTATGTTGTTATGCCAAATCTTTGTCTACATTAAGCACACAAAACATTTATTGAACTGGTACCATTCATTACATAGTCCAGACTGTAGGCAATTATCTGTAAGAGTTAACTGGAGAAGTATTGTAGGTTTTGTTGGTAGGTTTAAACAGGACACAAGAGGGAACGTGAACATCGTAGGCTGCAAAGATGCTCCAAACATGAGCCTGTATTCTGGTGTGGCACTACAATACATCACATTTGAATAGACACAATGGCACACTGCCAGTGTCTAAACTCTGATTATAAATGAATTCCTAACTCTCTCCATATTTTGTCCCCTAGGTGAGAAGTTTCCTCTCATCTGGCTGCATTGTTCTCGTCTGATACATCTCACTGAACTGTTTCAGTAAATGGGTGCTAACCGCCCCAGTTCGCAGACTCCAGCATTTATCCATGGCAATTCCACAGGCTAGATTATGAATTAAGTCAGGGAGCTCTGAAGGAAAACAACAACATAATTAGGGAACTCCATCACCACCTTGTGCACACTCTAACAAAGAATGTGTGTTTCTTTCTGTATCCCTCTGAGACACACATAATCTGTGCATACTGTTCAGTAGAGGAGCCAAAGAGCAGGAGGGAGAGTGTAAGAGCTTCTGCACTGTATTGGAAAGTGAATACTGAAAATATGTATACTCAGCTAAATGTTTTTGCCATTTTTGGTATCCAGGAAGGTTGTTTACCCAAAGAAGTATTTGGGCTTGAGTTGAACAGTAACAGAAAACAAGCGTTCTACTTGTCTGAGATGGTAGGTTCTGCTGTATACAAGAAGGTTCAGGGTTCCTCTGTCTTTGGGTCTTTAATGTCTCCTGTTTACATTTTTTTTTTTAAGTTTAATAACAGAGTAGGGATTTCTGGCACAACTGCACCTACTTGCAAAATACTTGACTGTCCTACACCATTGATCCCTCTATCTTTATTACTATAAATCTGAAATTTTCTTTATTGGATAACATAAAACTTTAAAACATGTTTCAGAAATCTAATGTAGATCTAACAATATAAATGTAGAGCCCATTCATTGACTTGAATGGCTCATATAATAGGTCATAGCGTGGACAGCACCTGGGGCTGAAACAAGGTATATTCAATTCAGCAGATTAATGACAAATGCAAAATATAACCATTGCACGATTGATTATTTCATTCCTCAGTATTGTTTTATGTGTCTCACAAATGCAAATGACAGCAGGAGTGTTTGGATACTGGTAATTATAATCACCACAGTTGCTGGATCCATTCATTTGCCTTACTCATGAGGAACACATCTGTTCATCTCTCAGGCCTTGAGTGTCTATCTAGATGCCTCATCTCACTCTGGCTGATGGATTGGTGATGTAGACCCTAAGACCTAGTGGCAGGTCAGACTTATCCATCGCCATCTCTGAGGCCTGTGTAGCCCCCAGAGCAGCCAGGTAACAACCATCATTCATGACTGGAGCAGTCAGAGGGGATACTAGGGTCTAGTCTACAGTGTTCAGACACGCTCGGTAATCACTCATGTCACCCCGTAATGCACTGGGAGTACCTACAGTGATGGATTGTCATCATCTCCTTTACTCTCTCATTTTGTTCTGCTCTCTCTTTCATCCTGATACTCTCATTCTGTCTGTCTTACACTTTCTCCTTTACCCAGCGTTGCTTCATTTGTCTCTTTGTTTCTCTCTCTGTTTCTCCTCACCCGCTCTATCATGCTCGATTTCATTGTCTTGATTTCAATGTCAATGGCCAGCCAGATGCTGACTGTCTCTCTACTGACAGCACGGTAAAGGTCCAGAAGGCTCTTCCGGCAGTAATATCCCATGTTGACAGCTTCCAAACTATCTACTACTACCTGAAGAAAACTTTACAAACAATTTCCCACAGGTACAGCAGAGTAGAACAAAAGGTTTCACTTCACAGGGAGTAATTATAGACCGTACATTGTATATGTTTCAAATCAGACACAAAGAGATCTCTGTGGTTACCTGCATATCCCATTCCCATGCGCAGTACCCTCTGCTCATTGATAAATGTTGACATTTTAAGATTAAATTTGTGTTTTAAGAAATGGGACTGAGAATCATGAAAAGAATTACAAGTTCAATCACTCATCACCTTTAATTACAGAAGACCTCCTAGTTTAGCTTGTAGTGTATCATGGGTCCTTTACCAAACAGAAAGCAATTGGCTTTCCATCTGAACCCTGGACCCTGAGCACAGTGAATACAATCCATATAATGGGCGGATTCAGTGGAGTAGTGTTGGATCAGTTCTTTCGAGCACCAAAATAAGGTCAGTGTGTAATGGCCATTGTTCAATTTACCTTGGCTCAGATTCAGCATTCTTCAGTAAGTTGTGAAGAAGATGGATAATGTTATACTTAAAAATAATACACATTAGATTTGGACACTTTGGATAAAATCTGAAACAATCTGTCATGGTGAAGACACTTACACGTATTAATTTGACCACTGCCTGCAGTAGTTCATCAACTGAAGTAGGCCAACCCACACTGATAACAAAGCCCAGTATCCCCAAGAATTACGTCCACATTGGACAATTCTGCACAATTTAAGTGAAGTGCCAGAGCCATCATAGGAAGTATTGTGCCCTATATGAAAAACCACAAATTGTTGTTTTACACTTAGATAATTGAGAATCAAATGAGATAAAACATGTTAATTAATTAATTAGAGGTGCTGATGGGGAGATTGTGCTACCTTTGCACAGATTCAGGCTAGCTGTTGCCCCCTGTCTTTATGCTAAACTAAGCCAACTATTCCTTTAACTAAGCCCCAACAACAAACAGCAAAAAACTGCTGCAGGACATGAGCCCCAGAAGAAGAGCTGAAACCTAACCTGCTGTGGCAGAGGGAGGTCTAGTTGTATCAGGTAGTTTTTACAACAGAAGTAACAAAACAAGTGCTGTTACCTTGTTTTCTCTAGTTTGGTTCAACTGAAGGGATGTATGAGCCAGTAGGGATATTGATGCACTGGCCTTAGCTGTGGCAGTCCCGAAGTCAGTAGTTTGTTCGACAAAAATGAGTAGCAGCACACAGACACAGACCAAAGCATTTAAGATACAAGACCACACACAAAGCTTCAAACTTCAAACTTTATCTTCAGGACAATGTTTGCTGCAATGTATGTATGATTTTGTTTGAGGTAGGGTAATGATTTGCCTATGATTAAATTACAAGAAGCAGCAGCTGCATATTTACCTGCATATATTACATGGCAGCAGTAGAAGAAAGTGCAACTGCTCTCTTTAGCAAAGCTAACCTTCACATCCTTCATTTCTGCTGAGCTATTTCATGGTCACATCAGCTCTGCTCTGCCTGAATTTCACTCAGCTTGTACTGTTATGAAACAAACTACGATGCATTGCGTTTTATAATTTCACTACAATGTTGACATGAAATGAAGACATGATCTGTTTGTGTCAGAGATAATATCAAAACAGGGAGGAACAAAACATTTTAAAGTATTAATTCAGAGTGGGCCTAGAACTGCAAGAATGATTTCTGTCTTCACTTTCATCCTCATTTAGCAAATTATTTCTATTATTATTATTTCTTGTAAATATGCACACATACACACATTTAGTATCACTGGCATTTTTTTCTTCTCTCTTTCTTTCTCCTCTGCCTGTGTGTGTGCAGCAGAGAGAGACAGAGAGAGAGTGGGAGAAATTAAGAAACTGGGCCACAGAGGGGACAACCACTGAGCATGAACTGATGTTAGACGCAGCAGAATGAGTTTGACAGAACACAAATGCCTAGTAAGGATAGAAAAACTTAGAAAAAAAGCCAAGAGGGCTAGTAGCCTTTCATACATATTTTTATGACTCATACAAGATAAAAAACCCCTCTGGGCTGAAAGGCTCTGTTAAATAGATCTAAAGCTCTATCTGTCTGCTTCTTCCCCGCCATTTTGGGAGGCGCCGCTCTGTTTCCAACGTGAGAAGCAAAGAGCCGCTTAACCAGATTATTACATTTTGCATTTTGCAAGCCGCGCTGATCAGATTGGTCATGGATCAAGGGGCAGACGGGTTTAGGCAGAAATAGACATAGCATAGCTTCTGGCTTCACAGCCTTATTACAAACCATTAAAAGGCATTTTGCACTCTTTCTTCTTAATGTCATTTCCTTCCCCCAGAAAGGAGTCTTGTTCTGCTAAATGGAGCTCCAATCACAGGCCTGACACTTCCTTAATGAAAAGTAAATAGAAGGTAAACAAATGAGAAAGCATTGACATTGACAACACCAAAAGAAAAAAGTTGATCTGTATCAACATTATGACTTATAACTGGAAATCTCACCACCCACAGTAGCTGGTGTATTATTAGAGTGAATTTAATTATTGAGACTAGACAAAGCATTTCTTTATGAGACGGGAACAATTCAATCAATGACGATTATTTTGATTATAGGAAAATGTTTTCAAAACAGGAAAACAGAGTGGGGATTTTCTACATTTAGTAAATATACCAGGAAATAAACCAGGATTGTTTTTCTTTTAAAATGTGTATCTTCCATCAAAGACAACAAGTTCATTGTCTACAGAGATGGGGGAGAGATTGGTTTCTTTGTGTACCGTGCACTAACAACCTTGAGCTAAACACTCAAGATGGCGGAGACAAATATGATTTATATACCCCTCCATCAAACCTATCAATACTTGCCACAAATTCTCTCTGGCATCATGCAAGGATGTCTTTCACCGCAACAGGAATAAAACAAAGTAAAATTGCCAAAATGAAACAAGAAAATCCATTTAATTCCCCGGGAGGTCAGACTCCTAAGTGAAAACATCCACTCAATAATGTAACTACCAAAAATCATTTGAGGCCGGTAAAGTACCTTGGTTAAGATATCGGCTTTCTAATCTCAAGGGTTGCACTGGCCCTTTAAGGGTAAACCCTGTGACTGATGAGAGTGCTGGCCTGCTCAGATTTACCGTATTGATATAGGATGCTTGATTAAGATGGTTTTCAAGCTCAAGGCAGGGTAGAATGATCCGTGGGAGATGTGCCATGAGCAAGTGGGAGTCCTGTGGATGCACTTGAAGAAATTAAAAAAAGGAGTATAGGCTATAGCAATTACAGAAATGATTCCCGGCAAGTGAGGAAAAGGGGGCATGGTGAGATGTCTGTTGCATTTTAAGAGCCTTTACACAGAGCCACATCTGTGAAGGAACAATGATTTGTGTGGGGTTGCTTTTCTTTGTTCCAGTCAATCAGCTAAAAGCAGAAATGGCCTTCAGTGTTGCTCATGCCACATTCCCTGTTGTTCATCTTCATCTGTTTGTAATCCTATTTAATCTTCATGTGACCAGCAGAGTTTTGCTGAGCTTGCCACTCTCTCTTTCTCTTACAGTAATGTTAAATACAGTAAATTTCTTGAGATGCAAATTACATATCTTGATTTTTTTTTTCAATTGTTGTCTTTATAACTACACACTAATGCTCTTCAGTCTTCAACTGCTGACAGCCGGTCAGCTCTGTTTGAGTTTTTCAAGTGTTACAATGCTTTAATATTCAAGACAAAATGGAAATGGGTGTTTGCCACAGAGAAAATTACATTTTTTTGTGAATAAAATGATGATTTTGTTGGTCAACAATACCTCATGATTAGCTGTGTTTATAATTAGGAGTTGGGGGCCCCGCACTATCTGCAATGCATCTATCTGCCTGGAGGCCTCTGTGTCACAGAGAAAACTTCACTGATGTCAAATAAAGTTCAGTTGTCATGACGGTTAAAGACAATCAGTGGTTCAGCCTACAGTTTAGCCTAGTTGCTTTACAGATAGAGCATATATATATATATATATATATATATATATATACACAACATTCTGCACAATGTGTGTCATGATCCTGCAACCCCCACAATGCAGGAGATGTCTGAATACTCCCCTCGGTCACGCTGATCAGCAGGATTCCTGCTATACTGGGAAGGGATGCAGTCTTGATGGCTAATGAGATTTGTTGTTTCAAACATCAATGTTATTTTAGGAATCAGTTTATGACATTCATAATTATAAAAAGTAATAATAATTATAATAATTTTCATACTATCCCTAATGACACCACGGTCCCCTGTTGGATAAGTTCACAAGTATACACATTTAAATCTTCTTCGTCTTTGTTAAGCTTTACAAAACAATAAAAATGACACAATCCCTACTGATACAGCTAGACAGGTAGTACACACACATATACAGTAAAAAAATTTTTAGCCTGTACTCCGCCACCATTGACATGTTCCAGATTCCTGTCCTTGTTGAGCCACAACTTTTTTGCTTGGGTAAATGGCACACTAATTTGAGTATATTAATACCAATAGAATTATGACAGTAAGCACAAGGATAGAAATACTGGGATATGTGTGTGTGTGTGTGTGTGTGTGCGCGCAGGATTTCTCAGCAGCTATGCGCTGTATAATTAAAATATGTCAAGTTCATTATAATTGAGGCAATTCATGATGTAGCCACATCTATTCACAGCATGTTAAACAGAATATAGTGACCTCACTGCAAATAAAACCTGTGATGACTGACATTCCCATCAGGCATCTCATTACCACTACACCTTCCACGAGGACATATGATATTGCGTAACTCTTGTCCTGGTGACTGCCTTCTTATTTAAATACCTTGAATGTCAGAGGAAAGAGGAGTGAGATATTGTAAGTCAGTGAACTGTAAATCTGAAAGTTTTTCCTTCGCCTGAAGGAAAACACGAGGACTGAGCAATAACATTGGAGATGGAGTTCTATCTACATACAGCCAATGACTTTTCAACAGCTTACTGTGGGCAACGCAGACTGGGATACAGCTGCATTCATTTGTTTGCACTCCTGTTTATCTTTGTTTACACTGAGCAGTTTGCGCTCATCACAAACTACATATAAATATGCTTTTCTCTCCTTATTCTGTCTCTCCAGTAAGCGTTTTGGTCTATATTGTGTAACATTTAATTAAAGGGGAATGCTGCCTCTCTCAGAGTACTGTGATCAGAGAAAAAAAAATACAGTTCAACTTGGTTTCAGTGCCAGAATTGCCAGGCGCAGTCTGGTCCGGTCACACACCTCGGTTGCTAATTTGGCAGCCTCCCCGTGTCAGGCCAAGGCAACATGAGTGGCAGTTGGGATCTAAGAATTTGGCAACCAGAAAGCAGGCTGACAGCGTATTTGAGTGTCTCTTTCCATACCAATTAGCCAAACTGTTGCTTGTTTTGTAAAAGGGGTTTTGTATGTCAGAAAGATCCACTGGTATTTTCTACAAGGATGGGGATGGAAATGAGAGAAGCTGCGCCACTTCAACCATTATAACAACAACAAGCAAGCAAACTGGCAGGTAGCAAATTAGAAAGTGTTCTGTTTAAGGTAGAAGGAAAAAACATCATATTGTTGATGGAGGCAGGCATGAACATGGCCCCTTTCTCTGTAAATGTATAACAATAAAGCATAATTCTGGATCTTAATGAGATCAATGGGTTTTTTAATTTGAAAAACACCAACCACTGTTTGATTGATTATTTGGCTCATCAAATGAAAACTGAAATTTTACTTCGAAATGGTTCACATCTTAGATGCAAAAAAAACACTGTGAATTAAATTAACTCACACGATAATTAAACTGCTTATGTGACCAAACAAATTGGCCTCAGTGATGATGAAGTTAAAAGCATTCATACATTTTGGCTATGATCGCAGTAAATGGAGAAAAACATGACTTATTATGGAAATCCTGTAAGCAGCTCTGCCCTTTTAATTGCTATGCAGGCATCCCTTATTTAGTGTGATGACTGCGCTTTACACTTTAGCAATCAGTTATTCTACACTTTCATGCTAAACAATGAAAAGATTTTGTGGAAATCATGTAAATTATTCCAACTGCATTACAACTCCAAGCTTGATCCCAATACCCACCCTCATTATTCTCATTCGAACTGCCTAATTATTTCTCATGCATACTCCCAATACTGGGAAAAGAAGTTAAAGAACGCAACAAAAAAACGGTGGATAACAATATAGTAGAGCGGCACCTCAGTGCTCTCTATACCTTATGCAACCCATGATCTCTGTCTACTTTCTTTCTCAAAGTGTCTTTCTTTGTCCTAGTTCAGGGTCAAGTCGGACTGCTGTCATTGAGATTCTGTAGAATACAAGTTAATAAAACCTCCTTTTAGTACACCAATGCTATTTTTGCGTTCTCATTAGGAAAAGGGAAATGTCCACGCAAAACTGGCCCTTGTGTACTGTGTGAAGGTCAGACGTACCGTGCCTGACTGTGTATGAGCAGGTTACACTTCATTGATTGGCGCAAACAGTTTAGTAACTGTGGTCATTGCATGAATGAAAATCGTAGGGAATATGTGAAAAGATGAATGTCTCTTTTTTCTCTGCCAATGATACCTGCTGTGCCAATAACTTGATGAGTGGATTCTTTAAATGAAGAAAACAAAGTTGAGGACTGATCTCTTTTTTGTAAAACATGAAAAATGGCTGACATTATAAATGAATGGAGTCCATAGACAACACTCTCTGTAATGCCTTTTCTTCCAGGCTGAGCTGAACAAGCAGCACATCCAAACCTCATCCAATCACTCTGTGGGCGGAGTGTGGGCGCAGAGATATGTTTTGATTACAGATGCAAGTCTGGGGTCAATCTGCAGGTTGACTGTCAGTCCATCATGTGTGGCCATTAACGGGGGCTTAAAAGCTTCGCTGCATGATAAACATCATCAACATTTTCTGTCTTAGAGTGCTCTTCATCTAAATACAGTGCCACCCTGTCAAGCACTTGGGCCCAGCTTTTTTTAATTACGTCGGCTTTTTAAGAATGTGTGGAGTCTGAACGCTGAATGTAAAAAATGCCAACCACAGATTAAAAGCCAACACTGACTGGTGCAAAATACTGAAATATGGTACCTTAAAACATGCTCGTCACTTGCATCAAAGAAAGCCAATTTACTTGGTGTTATCCATAGTTCAGGTAGACACATCTCGTCCATGTGGAGATGTTTATACAGACTTTGCTGCTTCACCCTTTGGCACAGTTAATCATCAAGTATTGTCTATACTTCAGACATCTTTTATAATTCAGTTAGTACGGATTCTGAAAAATTGCCTTTGTTTGTAGACCCGTATGTTTAGTGCCACGCCATGTTTAACCACTACAAAATGCTTCCCATTTCTCAGCTTCCCATCATACATCTCTCCTACTGTGTGATCCATCTCACAGAGGAGGGAACTCCATCTGACATGTAGACAATGGATCACAGAAGCGGGCAGCAAATTTTAAATCTTAATATCCTGTGCTTTGTAGCGCAGCATCATGCTCTTTCCAAAAATCTGTATTAAACCACCAAAAGATACATCAGCATGCTGTAGCTGTAACGGGACTAACTGCCGTGAGTCACTGGTGACACACAGGCTGAATTTGTAGAACTTTCAATCATCTAGATTGTTCATGGTGTTTCGATTTTGCCTTCATCAAAACTCAGGCAGTTTCACACATGTCCCATAAAATCTAATCAGCTGTTCCACAACCCAAACCTCTCAGCAGCATATTTTACTTTGGTCAAAACAATTGCAGCTGATGACATTTTATGCTTTATTTTGTGTTTTAGCCTTTACTCAGCCAAGAAGAATGTGTTACAGAAACAGTAACAGCAGTATCCTATACTTGTATAGGTATAAATGTATGCATGGGTTTGGAAGTCGTACCCTTTCCCGTTTATTTTACTCTTTTTTCGCTTTTTCTCTGTTATCATTGTGCACATGTTAATGCTAAATCAGTTGCTGAGCTATTTGAAGCCCGCAGAGCATCCATTACACCTGAGTCGATTTTAGTGGGATGACCTGACTGGTCACTGGGCTCAGTCCCTGCTGAGGCCATTGCGATTGTTTCATTGCGTTCTGCCTATACACAGACCCAGGGGTGTTGTATTTGGTGTGGAATTTGGCAAAAATAATGATGCACCTGCAGGTCTACAGTTTAATTTTCTGGATTTTTGATCCATTCACTATGACCACATGGCATCATGACAGGAACATAAATCACTGGAGACAGAGTGAGCAGTGGCAACGGCCCTACAGTAACAATCCCCAGGTGTCTATAATTTCTGACTCCCACAGATGCAGAACTGACTGGTTTCACAGCACCTTAGGGAGGGTTTATCACTATGCTTGGGTCTACTTTATATTCTTCCAAAGAGAATGTGAGAGGTTTATACATCTGCATACAGCAATGTATATTTGCACACTAATACAAACCAATAAATAGATAGAGAAATTAGTTGAAAGTTGTTGTTGCTTGTTCAATGCTTCTTACTGGCCATTAAAACGTCTTCATTTTACAGCTGAGTTATGTTATAAAATCCTGGGGGACATTTGCATAATACACTTCAATAGGACTGAAAAAAGAAAATTAAAATACATTTCTCATAAAGAAGTTGACTTATACAGGCTTACTGTATGGGAAAATGCTTGAAAGTGTTATTAAGACATTTATTTAATTGTCATAGTTGTGACAGCATTGTAAATTCTAATATCATATCCTCTGTAAATACGTTTTTTTACACTATTGGTCTATGCAAAATTAAATGTTTTGATATAGAAAGAAAAACTGTGCAAATACATTTTAGTTGATACATCTAATAACATATATTTATGACAAATTGGAAGTCATCAGCATCTGGTATCAGCAATTGCCTCTGATTAATAAAAACATTAAACACAAACATCTTGACAGAAATTACCCAAAAGAAATGACCACACAAGTGGTTCGCTAATAGGGAATATATTTTGAACTATTGAACGCACAGTTCTCTATTGTTCATTGACAACTTATTTCCCGCGTGTAGGTCGATTACTCACTCGAACACCCACATCCTTCCTCAGCAGGTCTCATAAATTCAGACTGGCATTTGACCTGTGGCAATTTCTCCATGGAGTTTGTTTGTTTACCTTTTTCCTTCCTAGCTGGGTGAGGTTGAGAGGATTTTAATTTGTTGAGCTATTGATGGTGGCTGCTCACTGTTCAGACTATTGGATATCAATAACAGCTACAGTCAAACAAAACAATGGAATAGGGCTGGTACTATAAGATGGCACCATACTGTAGCTCTCTACTTGGTGCTGTATTATCATATAACAATAGATGATTTTGTCAAATTCAGAATGACATTGCAAGTAAGTAGTCTTTCCTTAATATATCTGGCAACACTATACTCTAAGGGCAGTAGTGGCAGTTTTGGAATAAGTTGTATAAGTAACATTCCTGGCAGTGGCATCATCACATAATTTTAAGTAACATAGTCTTTTACGTCACATTAAAGCGGTAAAGTTATTCTACATCACAAAGAGACATTTAGGGGAAAAAAAACCCTGGTCACCTGAAGCTTTGGCATGAAAACAGTTCCCGATGTCAACATTATAAACAAGATTAGTAGAACTTATTTTCAGGGTTTTATCCCACTCTGGAAGCAACACATTGTAGTGTAGGTTAACACAATATGCATGTTCTTTTCTATGTTGGAACCAATCCAGAAGTAGACGTCTGCCAAGCTTGTAGATAATGCTTTTATGTGGTGCTGGTGCTTTGGAATAATGTTGAATCATAAACTCCCATCTGCCAGCTTTACTCTTGACAAGACCCTCAATGGTCTTTCACAGTCTCTTCGACTATGATCTACAACTTAAATGTCTCGCAGAGCATCCCAGCCATTAACAACTTCAGAGGTCCATAGCTGGAATCAATAATGCATCGTGTTTTGCTTTACCAACTCCTCCTCAGCTCATTACAAAATGACTTTAAGGGAAACAGGTCCAAGGACAAAACTGCAAGACACGACAGATGGATAGATGAAAAGGAGAAAAAAAAAGACAGAGGCTGACAAAAAGAAACAGAAGTAGCGGTAATCAGAGTAGGTAGCCTGAAGAGACGAGTCCAATGTGAAAAAGCACCAACTTAGGTGCAATAATGCACAAGCTTCCCAGCCTGATTTGTCCTGCTGCTACGGGGCTGTTAATAAACCTCACACCATGATAAGAATTGCTAATGCCTGTTAAGCAGCTCCTTTCATACCTCTGAAAAGTATTTTCCTTCACTGCTTGACATTAAAAATGAGCTTTGGTTCCACAAGTACAACTTGGTATTACTTCCATTACTTTATGGCCGTTTTGGCTGGACTTTAAGAGTTTAATAGTTGTAAAGTCCAATCAAAACTTCCATAAAGTAATGGTCAGATGATCATGAAGTAATAAATGACTACATTTTAACACAGTGTTACGATCAGTGGGGTTGGACCCAAGTGCAGACTCAGACCGGTTGAAATAATGTAAAAGGTTTATTGCAAAATTCAGGGTTGGTGGTGATATACTAAGGTTGGTGAAAGGAAAGAGGATGGCGTGGATGGTTGGCCTACTGGTTACTGTAAATTACTAATCACAAATTCACAATTGCTATTGTTTAGTTGAGATAGCTGAGTTTAGTTGAGTTAATTAGTTGACCATTCCGCGTACCTCCTGGCGACTGTGCACGCAGCTCCGGGGTTATCCAGGGAATCACTTCTCTAGGGCTTTGTGCGTGCTGGCTCAGGGGTATGATTTACTGCCACGCATAAATAGCAACGAGCTGTCATTAATGTCATTAGTTACATCAGTGTCTTCTTGCTATGACAAGTCACAATATCTGTGTTACAGGTCTACAAGGACACGTCTTCCATTAATTAACATCATTACACTCACCTGCTGGGATTACTTTACCTGACCTTGTTAGGAAATGTATACGCTGATGAAGGTTGAAGCCGAAACTGCTTCAGCATTCCTTTTGAGCTAATGACGTCCAATGTCGAGTGAGTACTATTTTTTTTAAGGGGGTAGTGGTGCCTTCCTCTTATGAGATTGTTATTTTTTGGCTGAGCACTCATTAAAAACTTTTATTCAGTGAAGCACACTTGTATCTCGGCTGAGTGTATGCAATATATTCATGCTTTATGTTAAATATCCAGAGTGCATGTGAAACCATATGATATGCAACAAAGATCAATGACATCAATGTTTATAACTGAAATAATGGTTGGTCTTGGTGTCATTTGTGCTGCATTTAGTTTTTGTGTGTATATGTCTGTGTCAAGGTCACAAGACAAACCTGTAAATGCACCTGATCAAAGTGAAGTCATCAAATCCATTGGTTTCACGTTTTCCACTTTGATCCTGATTTGTGAAAAAGGACATGAAATGGTTTGCCTCTCATAGCCTCACACACCTGTGAGCATGGAGATAAAGAAACAATTCCATTTTGTTTCTAACTTCTGCATTTCATGAATTATTAAATGTGGAGCAGCAGTCAATCAGCAGTCAGGAATAAGAAATCAGTGCAGAAAGGAGAGTCACCTCAAAAAAAAAGAAAAAAAAAAAAGGAATTGGAGTTTTGCTCCTAATGAAATGCTTGCTCGGAGAGGGAATGAAGGATGGGAGGTGGAAGTGGCTGAACGAAATTGAGTGTGTGGCGCAGTGTGAGGATTTGATGCATTGGATCCACTTTTCCTTCGCCCTCTGCTCCCCGTTTTCCCCTGCATGGGTGTAACATGCATGAAATTAACATACAGTACTCTGAAGGGCAAAGGTCCAACACCAAATCCTCTGTGTATGATTGATAAAGAAACTCTTTGAGAACGAGTATGAGGGGGCATGAGAGGACATAATTCAAATTTAACTCAAAAAACTGCTTTACTTTGAACACTAGCTAAATCATATGCAGACACACACTTAAAAACTTATTTTCATGCTTTTCTTATTGTTAGTATATGATCCATATCTAAACAAAGAGCAATCATTTTTACTATACAAAGACAAATATCTGTGGTCAGCATTTGCAGAGCATAAAATCAGCGAGGCTTACCCTATTAAATTTATTGTAGAGGTACAGCAAGGTCTGTTTTGCTCTTTTTTTTCACTGCATTTTAAGTCTTTATTTAATCATCTTGGATCCCATTGAAAAAGTTTCATTTATAGGGAAGACCTGGCCATGGCAGTGCACTGTATATAAACGTGGTTATAGACAGGACAGAGCACTGCAATCCAATCACACGAAATAAGTCAAATAAAGTCAAAGATGTATCAGCAACCTTAAATGAAAAAGGACCTTTCATTTCCAGTTATATGTAGCTTAGCCCTTTTGCCATTTACATACACATATATTGTTTTTTAAATGACTATAGGCCAACAGGCTGGATCTGTTTTTGGACCAAAGCAGCAGTGAAATACAATACAGTCTCCAAAAATCTAAGCACTTTTTGATTTGATTCTAAAAGTTATTGCAGAACTTCAGTCATCTTTTTCAGAAGAAGTCAGCAGAAGGTGAATTTTGGGCAATATGTCAAGAGCAATTTATCTACATTAAACTGACAAAATAAAGAAATATTCGCAAGTTGCTCAGTTCACAGTTTGCTCACTTGCCTTCTTGTCACTCACAGTATGCATATAAGCATGGCTTGGACAGCGCTGTCTGTCCACAATGACAGTGAACATCTGGTGTCATTTGCACTCCAGCTGTGAGTCTCATTCATACCCAACTGATGGTAGATGTTTCTGCCTGCAGCCTGACAGTGTGTATTTCCTAATAACTCAGAATTATGTATGATGTGTCCAAAAACATTTACATTTGGCAAAGTTGGGGCTGTAATGCACCTCAGACCTCAAAAGGTTGTTTAAATAGTGACTTTAATGTGTGTCCATCTGGTGATCAGATTTCTACCAATTACCTTCACAATGCAAAATGAAACATTTGTTTGTCACACTAGATAACAGACACTTTTGGTAATTTTAGTATTTTGATTATTTTGAGTATTTACTAAACCAAAACTGTTTGATTTATCAGACGTTTTAATTCAGATATAAGAGCAGGCATTTCAGCTCTTGGCGCGTTGTCCTGTATCCTTATCACCCAGTCTGTCATGTGGTCAGTCAGCCAAATTGGTTAGAAAACAGATCAGAGTTGTCATCCATATCCCTATAAAACTTATCAATCATATAGTGTCACAGACAGACACAGTACTAAAAACTTCACTACACAAATTCAACGAAATGGGGAAAAAGAGAAAAAAACATACTATAAATACTATACTGTAAATATCCATAAAAGCCAAAGGACACTCATTTATCATATGGAAATATATTCAGCAACCACACAGCAGAAAATTGATCTCCATAAAGTGTACTGAGAAACATTCTTTCGTTTATTTTGGAAACAAACCTTTGAATTTTTAAATCTAACTTACCTCTAATGCGGAAACAAAGTGATGTTTTATCAATGTAACATTATGACATTTTCCTTTCACTCTATGAGAATAAGCCAGTAGTAATTATATTTCATTAAAATGCCAATTATTTTGTATTTACCTACACAGTATCATTAAATTAAAAAATATTGACAATAATACAATTTCACCAAAGCTACACCCACATAGCATCTACATATTTAATGTTTTCTTTTAAGTAATGTTAATGTAAATAATTATTGTAAAGGCCTGATCAAACTTGCATTGCTGCAAGTAAATCAAACTCAAAATAAGTGAATCAGTTTGGACCAAACCTTTCTGTTTTAAACGGCTCAAACTCAATTGCTGTTGATTTCCAATCCCACTTGATGTATAATATTCAAGCTCCACATACAGATTGGCTGTAATACATTCAGATGATATGCAGTTCTGATTAACACAATCTAGATATTTAAATGTCACAAATACTTTAGGCATGACTGTAATATGAATGTCAAACTCTTTCAAAGTCACTGTGGGGACGCAGAGCCAAATTTCTCTCTTTTAAAGCCATCTGCCAAGTCACGTTAAATCTGGCTGTATTTATGCATGTGACCTGACCCGGTCTGGAAGGTAGTGCTGACTGGATAATTAACACGCAGTTGGGTGAGCCTGATCTGGTATCAGTTCTACGGATTACCCACTCATAAGTAAAGACAGCAGCAAGGCAGATCCCATATCCGTCTCCAAAAAGCTATTTCACCCCAGAGCTAACACAGCACAGGTCACCAGAGGCCACTAGCTAGTCAGCCATTTCTTTCTCCTCCTGGGGCGTGTTCTTCTGAACTTTTAATAACCTTTAAGCTACTATTTGATTGGAGGTCATGGGCCTTTGGGCAGGTAGTCTCTAATGGGCTCATTTTCTCCCTTCCTCATGGTGACATTTTAGGTCTTCACATGTCTGTCACTCTGCCCCCCTGCTGGCTGGAGTTGTCTCTTCCAACTATAGAAGCACAGCCCCCACTGAGAAAAAGCATTTGGAGCTGCTGAAATTCAATCTCACTGTTAAGTGCTTGGATATCCTCCTCACTGATTATTGAATTATTTACGTTGCAGTAAATTTGTTTTCTTGCTTTTGCTATCTAGAAAATGAGTTTGTTGACTCGGTTTTTACATTACGGAGGGTTAAACTGATTGATTCAGTGGAGGACAAGGACAATCTACCAAAAATAAAAAAAACTTTTGGACGAACATACACACACACACACATACACAATAGAATAAAAAATAGAAGAAACAAAACTGAGAGGAGAGATAGACTGAGTGCTGAAGAAAGAGTAAATGAGTCATATCACCAAACGCATAACAAAGTAGCAGCCCACACATCAGTGAAGATGTGTGTTGTGCATGACTGTAATTAGCTGAAGAACAAACTGCATATCTGACAGGACATCCACCCACGTCTGTCTGGTTAGAGTGGACTGTCTGCATGGATACTTATTGCTACAGTAAATAAAGTGTTATTCTTAAAACTTTACTAAACACTACTGAAATACAGTTGAATTGTCAATAGGATTGGTAGGGAAATAGCTGAATACAATTTCCAGGGACTGAAGGCCACCCATCCTACATAGCATGTGTTAGAGACATCATCATCATTTGCCAGTGGCCATTTGCCATCTCTTGTTGTCCAATTGTGTACCTGGCAGGCAGCAACAGAGACTTCGCTGTGCCAAGAGGAGGCGCCTGGCCAGACACGTCCTTGACTGAGAGCAATAATGCGGCACATATGGTGGTAGAAAGAATGGGCGCCGCCGAAGATGGCTGAAGAAGCTGTCTTTCTTTGGTCTGGATGTATCACTTGGCTCTGATCAAACTAAATCTCTGTGTGTACGTTCGTGAAAACCCCAATCAGAGAACAGACCACAGCTAATTCACTGGCCTGAAGCGATCTCTCAAGAAAGACAGAGGCAACATGAAAGATGTTTTTTTTTTTTTTTCGCTTTATGCTCCACTTCTATAGTAAAATACTTTCTAACATCACAACCTGAATCTCATGCTGTCCTCTCTGTTTCTCGTTTTTCATTTTTGTGCCATCGCTTTAACTTTCATTTATATTTCTTTTTATAAGCAAACACAGTATTGGGCACAGACTGTAGACTTGTGACCAATTATCTGCCCGGACTAGCTCTAAATTTTGCTATTCATTGCAGTCCAATTAGTAGCTAAGAACAGAGTGAAATGCAAAAGAAAAAGGTTCAACTATGAGTAGTAATGAGTGGTGGTTAGAAAAAAAATATTCATGACAAGTTCTTCTGTGTTAAATGCTTTTT
The DNA here is from genome assembly GCF_043641665.1 of Enoplosus armatus. NCBI lineage: Eukaryota > Metazoa > Chordata > Actinopteri > Centrarchiformes > Enoplosidae > Enoplosus > Enoplosus armatus. The sequence goes on from NC_092197.1 coordinate 13,338,048, forward strand.
TTAAGGATTTTTACTTATTTTAATTGGTTATGGCAGTTTTGATGGGCCTGGTGCAAAAAGTTTTTAATTTTACAGACATCGTGATGGCTAATTATCACAATTATTTTTAGACTGTCACATAATCAATCTAACAAGTCTTATGTGAAACATCCCCTCAGACACAAAGCTGCACACAGGTACAGGATTTTGAAACACAACAACGTATTGTATGAACATGGTAATGCTGGTAATGCTGCTGTTTTGCGCAGCAGCATTACCCAAGTCTTATCAAAAACACAGTTGGCAGCGACCCAGCATAGAAATTAGCTGCAACAGGTTGGCCCAGCAGTCACCCAGAAACCACAAAGCCCCTTGGGAAAGCAGTCACTCCCCGACGAGCTCGGCATTGTACAAAATCCTCACCAATTCTCTCTGTATGTAGGCCCCAAGCTGTGATCCTCTCAACGGATACAATGGTCAGTCCATTCATTCTGTTCTGCGCCACGCTGCTCCAACAGTGTTTTCTGATCTGTTTTGATTTGGGGAAAGATCACCTCGTTGTTGCGCCTCTGACAGGTGTTAATTTTCCCAGCCTCTGATTGCTGCCAGAACTCCCAGGGGAAATTATTCTGCAGTAAATTTCTCTCTTGTTACCAAACTTTGTCAGACTTTATGACATTTCTTTCAATTGATGGAATTGATAGATAATCTCAAAACACAACAAAAGAGTGGCAGAGAAAGATTGGTCAATACTGTTGCATTCTGTTGTATTCTAAATGACAGAGGCCCAAATCCAACACTGCTAATATCAAAACTACAGCAAGGCGGTGCAGACACATCACAGAACGTAAGCGCTGCTGAGTGATGAACAATAAGACTGAAACCTGCAGGTAGAGGTCAATGCTACTTGGACAGCTCAAGTGGTATTCTTTAAAACATGAAATCATGAAAACTACAAGCTTAGTTAGTGTATGTCATAAACACAACGGAAACTGCTGCGACCAACTAATCGGCCCGTTCCGAAAGGCCACGCCCCAAACAGACACTGCACCAGTTACTACAAATTAGATTTTAAGCACATGACATGTTACTGTATTACAAAAATACTTGCCATATTAATAGATAATCTGAAATGAATATAACCTGATGGCGCACGTGAAAACAAAAAGACGTATAACTAGTTTCGCTGTTGTAGCTGGCTGTGAACATGTAGGTATTTCTCAACATTCTGGGTAAAATTATCAACTAAAGAGGCACCAACACAGAAAGTTGAGAAAAATGTAAGCAGTTGCTTTCTACTCATGGTAAAGTCCTCTTAAATCCGAAACATAAAATATTAGAACTTGTGGGAGCTCAATTTTCCCCCTCACATAATTCCTATGAGATCAGAGAAGATCTGTCGCACTAAAACCCGACACTAAAAGAGTCTGCCTCAGTCATATTTCTGTATGAACAGCGTTAATGACCTCTGTGCAACTCCCTTTCACACACTCTTGTCTGTCATCTCCAGTTTCCTCTGCTCCTTTTATTTTCACTTTATGTCCTCTCTCTCTCATGAATTCACCGGATCGCGTAGCCGATATCCTCCCGGCAGCCATGTTATCAGGACATTTTCAATGGTGTGGTTGAAAATAGAAAGAAGTGGTTGGCAGGTTGCCTTGCTGTTGTCACCTTTGGGTTTCAGATAAAAATTCCTGCGGCAGCTCGTGTGACCATCAAAATGAAAGTGCAAGACTTTGAGCACTTTATTTTACTGACTTTATTCCAGACTAATACTGAAGATAACTACTTTTTTTTTATTCCGAGTTGAGTCGACATTTAACTGAAAGACCAAAACTCCTGCACAAGTAAATCAATGGAGTGCTCTTCTCACCTTTGATGGAACCACTAAAGGAGAAGAAACTGCTCTCTCAAGCTATCCGCATAATCTGTTTCATCTGTTTGTTCTGTGGGAGTTTGTACAATATCTTGTAATCAGATAACATACTGTACATATTTATTTTGTGGTGCCGAAGCAATATAAGACTAATATAATAATAACTCCAGAGTAAGAGTAAGCATACAGTATGTGCTGTTTTGGCTTATTTTAAAAGAATTCACTCTATTTTCCCCCTTTTTAAAAAAAGCTTATAAGCTTAAGCGCTTATAATGCATCTCCTGTCAAGTTTGAGATTGCACACTCTCAGATGCTAAACTTTTTTTTCAGATATTTTAAATTGGAGCTTTACCTGTGCGTTCATCACTGCATGACATCAGGCCTCCACATAGACCTCGGTGAAGCTCTTTAAACTGAAAGATACTGTAAAAGTTTCTGTGCCGTCTGAGAAGATGTCATGTACTCATCAATGTCAGGGATCCCCTTCTTTAAAAATAATGGGGTATATTGCACCTTCCACTGCTAAATCTGACAATTGTCCTCTAAAGTGTTGTCGACTTTAGATTGCAGATCCATTTTGAATGCTCATAGTAGAAATTAATGGACATTTTCAAACTGGTGAATTTAACTATTGCTCTCTCTCATTTTCAGTTTAATTCAATGGGTGTGTTAATGGTCTGACACACAGATTATATACATTACCAAAGCTGAGAAAATGAAATATATTCACTACAGAAGAGATCAGTTATGCGAAATGTAATTCATTCAGTGTTTCTCCCATTTGAGTAACAACTTTCAACTCATTATGCAGCTGAACTTGCTAATTAATTCTTCTCACTACATAAGTAAGGAATTCAGAAGAAACTCTTTTCTTCACTTTTTCAAAGCAACATCACAACGTTCTGGGAAGTGAAATTCTGTCTCTTTGCCTCTGTAGTGACAAAATTAACACAGCTTGGCAGATCTGTATCTGTCAGCGGAGTGAATATTTAGTGGTGAAACCCTGTCAGAGGGAGAATGGAAAAACATGTGTTGACAATAGCACTGTCATCAACAGAAATGTCACACGTTTGTTTGCCTGTTTGTGTCCTGCCGTGCATTTTTGTTGATGCTCTAAAGAGAACGGAAAGAGATCTGTGGTTGTCCTGCATCCCAGCGCTTTTATTATTTATTGTTATTCTAATTTGAAATGTATATGTTTTGACAAATCATTCTGCAAAAATAAATAAATAAATAAAAAATCTAAAACTTCCTCCCCCATGTAATTGCCTAGCTTTTGAGAGTTTAAGATTTTTGTCTTTTCACATTTGGCCAAACCTTAGAAGGACTTAATTTTGAAACTAATTAATAAACTTGCTAATGGAGAGTGTGGAAAGTGAGGATGCGTCTGAAGGAGCTACAGTATACAGTATATATACAGTATATATAGAGTGTTTGTTGCCAGTTTTAAATGTTAAATTTAATAACATTAAATTGCTTTAATTAAGTCATGTTTTTCCAACTGGAAGTGTTCCCAATGCCAACATTTAATTGTTGCTTTTTAATTTGCTTTTTAATGACCAACAAAACAACTCTGTCCACACATATCAGTGGCAGTGGAGGCATTCATTACGACTTCCTTCACCACAATAAGGTATATGCACCATAATGTTTGTATTTCTATTGTAGCTTGATGGAAAAATTAGAGATATGGCAAGCGTGTTGCTGCATTTTTATCATTCATGGTGGCAACATCATTGTCAACGACATGCTAGAAAACTGAGTGGATGGGGGGAATAGGATAGATGACAGGAAAGGATAATGTGTCTTTCAGGCCAGCAGACAGCAGCCTGCCAAATCCTGATCACCGTCTCTTTTTGGAAGCTTTTCCCTTTAGACGCTGAAAAGCATTTTCTATTTGGTCCAGATTCACCGCCCAACTGCCACATCTATGGAGACTTGCCCTGGAGTGCATTCTGACACTGTTCCCAGGTGTCTTGGCTGAGCAATATGCTTATTGGAGAGTAGAGTACCATTTCTTTCTGTGTGCCAATTGCTTTTCCCACTAACAGGTTATGAAGAATGCTGTGAGTCTTTTTTCTAATCTGTCACACACTAAATCATGGCAGATCAACATAGATTGAAATCTTTTTCTTTTATTTCACATTCTCCAAAGCAATTTGTGAAGAAATCCATGTTGCCGCCTTAGAAAGTATGTGCAAATTGAATGCAACTCTTAAAAAATGAATTTATCTCTCAGCATCAGTAGCAGTGATGGGACATTTATTTTGACGAGAGTTTTTTTTCAGGTTGTATTCATATGTAAGAGTGTCCACGAGCTATGCCCAGTAGGCTTTCTGAATACATTAGTGATTATTATCAGATATTATTATCATGAAATACAAGTCCTTTATCTCTTTGCTCCTTTGATAAAAAAAAAGCATCTTTAATTTAGATTTTGTTGTTTGAAAACACAGACAGGCGAGCCTCCCCTCTACTGATTTCCTACTGTGTCACACTAAGAAAATTATATCTGACACGTCGAGTACATTTGAGGATAGTATTCAAAGGAGCAATCAGTAATGTTTTACTGCCTTGTTGCACCATAACATCAGCAGGGGTTTAGTGTTGTTAGACAATGCTAGTCGGCCACTTTTCCACTTTGTTTTGGCAGAAATGCTCCACAGCCTGATCACTGACAGAATAATTCAAATTCCTAGAATTAAATTAAGTCAAACACACAGATTGAAAAAGAGCAGATGCACAGTGACACAGTCTCTCCTGCTCGAAGGGATTCACTGAGGGAATCAGTGAGTATCCCCCTAGGTTAATACTTGGCCTTGACTTATTTTCTTGTGTACCAGACCAGGTTTCTATTTCTTAGTTTATCCAGTTCTCACAAGCTTCACCACCTGTCAGGGTCATTAAATGTGTCCATCCCACACAGTCTTTATCTATGAGATCCCACTGAAATTTGCATGTACTCGCCTGGACAGTCAGGACAAGCAAGGATGAGCTAGGGCACACTGAGCTCCCGCGCCACAATCCCGGATCCCTGTGGTGGGATTTCCTGTGTAAATAAGACAGTAGAAAAGAACACCACGGCAAAGGGATTCATGACTCCTGAACCACTGCAACCAATGACCTCCAGCTCACTTCACCTGCAACTACGCCGAAGGGGAGCGACACCATCTGCAAACTTCCAGGTTGTAAATGATAATGGTCTTCACTTATATAGCGTTTTTCAACCTTAACGATCCCCAAAGCGCTTTACAGATCAGACGGACAGATGGAATTCTGATTGGTTAGCTCTTTTGCTGGTGTCTCTGATGTTGGGTGCAGTAGATGAAGCTGATTGGGCATTCTCAGCATGGCCTCCTGCTGTTTTCTCACACTTTTTGTCTTGTTTTTTTGTTTTAAATGGAAAGTCACAGAGCCAATTTGGTAAGCGTTACCTTTCAGCACCTACTTCTTTTAATCCCTCCCTTTTTCTAACCACAAACTTGTTATATTTAGTGATGGCATGGCAGTTCCGTTACCATTGGTGTGTGAATGGGTGAATGATTTGTCCCTTAAGATAGGAAAGCGCTATATAAATGCAGTCCATTTACCATTTTGCAATTTGGTAATTTTACATTCTTGTTCCCAGTCTCATTGTCAGTGATGAGTTGTTTTACATGTGAACATTCATTTTGTATTTTCAGGCTAATCATAAAGAGTTTCTGTAGGCTGCACCCTCAGCAAACTCTGCCAGCGTGGTACTTGCCATTTATTATACAATTGTACTGTGGATGTATTTATCCATGACACTTGATCAGCATTTGGTGCCCAAAAAAAAGTTATCAATAAATTATGATACACTGAAATGTAAGAATGGAGCACCCAATTCAGAGCATGAACTCAAATTAGTTTCAGTGGCAGTTCTGAAATATTTATACTTGGTGAATAAATATAATAGGCACATTTACCTGAAAAAATAGATAAACTAAATTACATGGTATTTTACAATCCACATCGGTGCTCTTAAATCAAATCACTGCAGAAATGTATCATTGTCATCCCCCAGAGTCATTGTTTAAATGCCTGGTCCTTGCACACAGAGATCAGATGTCCCTTAACAGTTGTCCAATAAGAAAATCAACTGATTTTCAATTTAAAAAGTAAAATTAAAAATATCCATTTCAGATCACAATCTTACCATTAAAATCTTCTTCATCTAATAATGAATACTGAACTTCTCAGATGTGTTTTTTGCTTGCATAATGTTCTATTTAAGGCCACTTTAACCAATCCCTGAGAAAGAGCAAGAAGTACAGCAATAATAAATATCTATTTTGACCTGCAGCTTTAAAAAAGGCACTTTTTACTTAGCCGTCCTGGGTACAACATTTGACACCATTTATCATGTGTTAATGGACTGCCTTCAGCCATGAGTTGGCATGGTTAGTTCAGCACAGAGTTAGATGAGTTTGTTCATGTCAAACGTAATGTTGTCAGTGAAATTAGGCAATTTCTCACCTTCCTCAGCAGACACTGGGCTCAATCATGACTAGATTTTTCTCTTCTCACTCTGTATGCTACCTTTTTGCAACAGAATTTCTTTGAAGGCAATGTGTTGTATTACTTTCGTGAATTTTCTTTTACAAGACACACAGATGTAATGCCCAATGTGTGACCCAAACTCCATCTGCCTTGCTGACCTAACTGTAACTGGATCTGAAATGCAGCTGTTTGGGCCTCCATGTTGGCAAACTATCAGGTGTGTCTATTAGCACGACACAGAGGCTGTAACCCTGCAGTGGTTTATGAGGGCGACTGTAGAAGAGCAGGCAGAGAGAGAAGCGGAGTCTTCATTTTGGCAAATATCTAAGAGCGAGTTTGTTTTTTGTTTTTTATTCATCCCTTCCTATCTAAAAGTTAGATATATCTCATTGCAGAGAACTCTAAAAATAAGACATTTTTATTTATCCTCCTCACATCTAGAAAAGGTCATCCATGCTGTTAGACAAGTTCAACCAACCCAACGGCAGCTACAGATTGTGGTGGCCATTTAAAAGTTTGAGTCGCCAATTTTTTCATCTCTTATGTGGTTCTTAATTGTTTTTTATTATTTAAAGTGACACCATTGTGTATGCATATTGAATTTATAAGCAATGAAATGCACACTTGCTCAATTCAGTACCCTCAAGCCAGGGTTTTTTAGCCAGGGAACCAGACGAATCTGCGAGTTCCTGTTTTATTTGCTCTGGCAGATGCGTATGGCCCCCCCCGCCTGGTCACAGATTTCCATCCAACCTGGCCCAGGTCGGGCCAATCACAACCGTTTATGTGATATGGGGTGGGTTTAATACAATCACTGACAGAGGAGCACTGTGAAGGAATTTTCGTAAACAACCAAGATGGCTGCCGCTGATGTGGAACTGGAACTGGGCGGTAGTTCACGTTACGTACAACAGCTAAGTGTTGGCATACCATACCATGTCATACCAAATGTTTGTGTGTTATGTTGAACTAGAAGCTGTATGAAATGGATGTTGGAAGTAGCTACCTAGCCTAGCAGCCTACGTCACAAGTTTTGTTGCTTTGATTGTAGCGTCCAGAGGCATTTTGGTCTGCCCCTGCTGATAATACCCTTGGAAATCGCAAATGAACTGAGAGGTTATGCAAATCTGCAATGACCAGTAGCTTATGGTGGCTAATGTTAGCAAACTTTAGATAGATATTGTTGTTACATAGATATACCAACTTCCATAGCTCATCTCTACTTGATACCATTATGTTACAATTTCGCATTTAACATTAACCCATAGTTGCCTTTTGTAGCCGCAGTAGTTGCTGTTAAATAAAAGTGACATAAGCTTACTTCAAACTCAGACAGAGCCCTCCTGGTGACCCTCATTATCATCTAACAGAGATTACAATATGGTGCAGTGCAAATGGCTTAGACTTTCTGGATGAAATAAAACTCTTTCTTGCTGTGCTTTGCCTGTGCACCCTATATGGAAATGCACAGCTGTGATGTCTGACAATTCATTGGAAAATTCACTCACACTAAAAATAAAGTTCAAAGCCCCTCTGATATAAACCTCCTCCCCACCTCCTTGTTGCTGTGCTACTTACTCATACTCATCTTGTGCGAAGACAGATGCTTGAAGCCAATATCTCATGTGAATCAACACTTAAATATTGACACTATGGAAAAGCAACTTAGTCAATTATCTTCCCCTGGAATCTGTAAACAGACTTGTTGCTTACTTCACTACTGTCAGGTTGGCTAAAATAACGTCATGGGTGTGCTGAAAAGCTTTGGGAAGCACTGAGGATTCATATTTTTCAGTAGGCTTCAACCACTGACATTTGAATACTATTGTCTTACAGGTCTTTCACTCTTATTGCATGTCTGAAAATATTTTTATTTTATTGCAGAAGTCCTTGTTCTGTGTGCTTGTAAAATCACCTCCTTCATACTGCATGGCTGCCTCTTCCTTTTCCTCTTTCATCTTCATCACATCCTCCTCCCTCTTCCTCTGGAGGTGTCCTTGATGACTACCACAGCTCCTCCTCTGGTGCGACTCCTGGAGTCTTTGCTGCTGTCTAACCAAGTAAATTATAGGCAAATTTAGAACTCTGGTTAGCATGGGAGTCAGGATCTGGGTTTGCTTAAAGACCCAGTGCACATAATTCATCAAAATTAACATCAGTTATAACTCTGCAGTACCATAAGCACCGCTAAATTTCTCCCACTGTCACACACACACACACACACACACACACACACACACACATACACTTTGTCCCTATTCCAATTTAGGAAGAAAGTTGACGTGATATGAGGGACTTATAAAAAGTTATAGTCTGTCACTGACATTATGAGACTTTCTTCCGAAATGTCAAATGAGCAATTGATGTCAGGCAGCCTCATATATTAATGGTTCATGGTGTTTACTCTCCAACCCAAACTTGAGGCTTCCTGCACATTTTTTTTTATACCTCAGATAAAAAGCAATACCATGTTATATTTAATATCTGCTTTCTTTGAGCTATGAAGTTGAGGCTTTGGTATAACTTACATGAAGTGTCTATACTGAAGTGATAAGGTTGCAGAAGTTTTCATTTCAACATTTCAGTATCATAACTTCCCTGGCTATTGCCTAGCTACGTAATGTTGATGTAACTTTGAATCAGCTCTGTCAATCTTCCTCCATCCTCACACCATTAACATTTTTATTTGACACGCATATAGACCAGTGCATCTGTCATGTTGATGCAACCTCTTCTGAGTCAATTTCTGAACACATCCATTTCAAGTAGCACATACGTAAACTGAAACTTTTGTCCATATTTAAAGCATGATGGCTGAATTATTCATGTGTCAGACAGCATCTCACTTAAATCATCATGGTAATGGAATTTCTCAAAATATATTTTCCATTATGTTGTGTTCTCGATTGATATTATTAGTCCAATGTATGATTATGTATTATTGAAACAATCTTTTGGTTTTTAGCCATGTTGGCGTGGCTCTAGGGACAACAATGTCAGTCTGTCTATGCACCACTTTGAAATTGGGTTGAAATTGGATGGATTACCAAAACATTTAGTACAGACATTAATGTCTTCCTCAGGATAATTTGCAATAACTTTGGTGACCCATAACTGTTTATCTAGCGCCATCATGAGGTCAAAATATGAGTATGTGCAATACTTTGCTTTATGACCAAATACCTGCAAAACTAATGACATTCTTATTAGCATCAGCTGTACTTTGTGTTTAGTGCCAATTAGCAAAGGATAACATACTAACACCTTAAAAAATATATAATAGATAGTGTACCATGTTATACCTGCTTAACATGCATGCTAGCATTGTCATTAAGCCTATGTTAGCATGCTGGCATTAGCATTTAGGGTCAGGGTGTCCTGCCCTTCCTGTCTCATTTCACACCAGCACAAACTGAAATTGGTAGTGGTAAAGGCAGCATTTGCTTTCATCATTGTTTGATCTTTGAGAACTGTATCTGAACCACCTTCATTCAAATGACAGTGGACAGCAGCTCTCTCCATCTGCTTCCTGGTGGCGTCCTCTCGCTGCTTCACCCCCGAGTCCAAATCCATTCTTGCTGTTAGCTTAATAGTCCTTCAGGGCTGCTACAACAATGTAACTATTGCATTGGCTAATGTAAGTAACTTGCTGTGTAGCTAGATGTGTTCTAAAGTTGTTCGCAATGTGCATGTTCTAATTTATTTTCTGACATGCTACTGTATAAAATTATGAATCTATCTATTGCCTTACCGCCAGTCCGTCACATTTGATATCTGCATATAAATGTAGAATCTGTAGGCAAGGGACAAGATTTTGAGACTTGTTCTGGTTTCCCTTTGTCGTCCGAGTAGTATTGACCAATCACATTTGAGGGACTTTGGTTGCATGCAGGTAAAAAGTCCATGTGGAGAGTAAAAGAGGCAGAATGCATTGGCCGAAATGCAATCCCAGAACCCATCGTCGACCATCTCGCAACGATTTAGCTTTTTATCAATCTTGGAACTCTTTTTAGTCACTTTTGTCAATTAATCTGCATTCAAATCATCATCAGACAATGCTTGATGGCTTCCGAGACTGCTAATCAGACTGTAAACAATAACTGGCACACAGAAAAGAAAGTCTTGGACCTGATATCTGTTATCTGGATATCCACTGGCTACATCGGCCATTGCCCCCAGAGGCTAAATTGTTGTCAGATGATAGCCGATGGGTTCCAAGACTGATACTGGCTCAATCCAAGAGATGGTGTTGAAAAGGATTGAAAGTGAGCAGGCATTTAATCTTTTGTAGTGTGAAATGATGGGAGCCCCGTTAAGGGACGCCTTGACACAATACATTGAGGTAAAGACTGGTATGGCAGAATTGTTTTGTCTTTTTGATTATAACAGTATACCCCCAACAGTCCAGATTCCCTATGTCTTGCAGTCCAAAACTTGTATTATCTGGTATATCAGGGTCCTCAATAGGGACAGGTCGGGTATATCCCTTAAATAACCAGATTCAGTCCTTTATAGGTTTTATAAGTGACCAGACAACTATGAGATCTATGGAGAGTTGAGGAGAAAATAGTTGTTTCACAAGCCTTCCTCAGCAAAGCAAATTAATCAGAGATACATTCACACAGCAGAAGGCCGCTGTGATACATTTTCTGTGTGAGAAAAAGTTACGACCTAACTTTATAAAAACATATCATCAAAAACACAACCCTAATGCAGTCTTATTGACCAAACAAACCGTCTTTCATAGCCACTGAACAGAGGTCCATGAGGACTGTGATGTTTATGTCCTCGTTAAGATGTTCCGGCTGTAGAGAGCAGAGGGTAGATAGCCAATACAAATCTCGCTGTAGATGAGTGGAGAACAACATTCATTAATTTGAAGAAAGGGTTTTCAGAATTTCCTTAACTGATTTACATTGAGATAAACTGCTTTTTTTTCTGAGGAAATAAACTATAATGTCCATGCATATTGTATCTGTGATTGGTGCAGGCTAAACCAGGACTATCTATTCTGACCTCAAGCAGACCGTAGGCTGTTTAATCTTTTTCTACCTGGCTAAGGTGGAAGAATAAGAGAGAGCCTAACATCAGGCAGGACAAAAACAATGCTGAACTTTGATCCAGATATGGCCATATATATAGTATATAGCAGAGCCATACAACGGGGGGGAAAATAGAAAAGACTAAAGTTACTGACGATGAGTAGTCTCACAGGAGGAGCTCTCTCACCAGTGTATTCTCTCTTCTCTGCGTGTTACCGGATTTTATTTCCCCATTAACAGCTCTCAGAAGCAAACACATAATGTATACACACAAACATGAGACCTTAAGCAATCTAAACAGTATGTAGAACATCATCCCTGCAAACAGAACACAGATGTAAGCCACTGAAATACTTTATGTACTGGATTTAATTATCAGTATTTCTCTTTATTGGTTGATTTAAGGGCCCAAATCAATGACTTTTTGAGAATTATTTGGAAGTGATAGCAGACTCCAGTCTTGTGGTTAGGAATTGGTGGTCAGGCAACACTTTTGTTTACATTTGGATAGCGCCTTTAAAAAACACACCATACAAACGTGATATTTGCGGACCAAAAGGTTTATCCCCTCTGCAGTCTTCCTCTTTGAAAGGTGAAGTGATTCCTCTCACTCTTTACATCATCTCATCTCTCTGGAGCATTTTGACCACCCTTGATTTCCTCCTGGCATCTTTACCTCTCTCTGCCAAGTCAATCAGTCAGAGTCTCTCTCTCTCTCTCTCTCTCTCTTCCTGCTTTGTATTCCCTCCAGTGGCGGTGAAGATCCCAGAGGCAGACTGCTGCTGGAGATGAGGAGTTCTTGTGCAGTAACAGCCTGTTACAAATCATTTCTCACTGGTTCCCAGCCAGTCCTGTCACTCAGTCACTCTGTGAACGAAGCCACACAATCAACAGAAAATGGGCAATTCTACTGTGAGACACTGAACTCCAGACACATATGACACCTAAACACACACACTCGCAAGTAAATCATCGACACACACACACACACACACACCACCTCTTCTGCTGAGTTTATGGATTACATTTTTATGATCTCTCTTGTGAGCTGAATCGAATAATCCATTGAAAATTTGTCAGCCTCACCAAGAAAACAGAAATAAATAATTCTTATTTGCCAAATGTAAGCAAAACTGGTAATTCTAGTTCCTCAGAACGGTCTGGGATACAGGAGTTTGATGTTCAGTTAGCTCTGTAACAACGCCACGCACCTTTTACACTCTTGCTTAGAATGGAAAATCAAGAAAAAATGAGAGAGAATATGAAAGGAAAGCCCCCTCACATTCAGATTCTTATTAATTATTCAGTTGTTTTCCCCTGTGCATATGGGAAAGCAACATAATCAAGGCATACACATATTTGTTTAATCTAATATTAAAACCCCATCTCAACTCCTCCTGTTGCTCCTTCACTGTCTTCCCACCCACTCTGTCTCCCTCATATTTATTTCTTCATATTTATTCTCTTTGTTTCCTCTCTCACTGTGTGGTTCCACCACCACAAAACCCTCCCCCACCCCCATACGCACTTTCAGATGTAATTCTCTCATAAGCACTCAGTTCACTTCGTTGTTAATAAATAATTCACATTTATAATGGGTGACATCCTCCCTGGTTTCAATTACATCTCCTCTGACTCTTTTCTTAGGGGAAAACAAACAAAAGCAACTATTTAAATTCACGTTTCAACAAGTCAAGCACCCCGGTGCCCTCATAAATATATTCGGCACATCCTTCGGGCCACTACAGTATCACACTTACTCAGCTCTTTAAAGATTTACTGTTGATAATTGCTGTCGTGCAGAGTAGGATCAAATACGAACAAAATCCAATATCAGACCAGAAAAGCATTTCAAATCAACATAACAAAAAATTCAATCACCCGCTTCAAATTAAAATTACAGAAAACACTATCCCCTAGCTTAAATGAACATCACAAAAGCCATCATTAAAACCAACAGAGAATCAGCATTACAGAATAAAACTCAACTCAGCCGAAGTCATTGCGTCTGAATTTAATTTCCTTCTCAGTCCTGCCTTTATCCGTCTGTCTCCCTTTATTCTCATGATGGATGTTATTAAATACACACCAGTCAGTCATTACACAGTCATATCAGTGAAGGTACATTGCCAGGCTTTATTAAACTTCCCTCCATACTCCCTGCTCAGGTGCATTTTGTATACAAATTGAATTCCGCTGTGGTGGAATACCATTAAATTAGGATGAATAATTGCCTCTCACTTTTCAGCAGGAGGATAGCTGAGTTTCAATGGCAGATGAACTGTATGGAAAGTGATGAATGTGCTCAAGATATGTCTTCTACTTGACACTCAACCTTTTCCGACGCCCTGTGGCCAGAATTGACAGAATTAACCTTTTTGTCACGTTTGAGCTGAGGACAAACAGGTGATACTTAAAAACCGTAGCATAAACTGTACCAAAAACAAAGACATACTATCAGGGTGTTTCCCTACCTTTCACACAAAACACACTTACTGGCTACAAATTGAGCCTCTCAGGCCATGTCAAACAGTGAGCCAGTTAAATGGGAAAATTCATATTTTCCCCTCCATTTTGACCATCCATGCATTTGATTTCCATCCGTAGCAAAAACTGGATTTGACTGAATTTTAAAACGCTGCTTTTGCTTTCAGTGTCAAAATGTTTGTGTCTGAGTGGAGATTTAACCTGCTGAGACCAAGCACAGTAACCAGATTGGTTGTAATGTTCAGGGAAAAAAAGAGGGAAGAGAAGGCATTTCAGTGTGGTTGGATAACTTTTTGAAAATTACCTGAAAGCACTGGTGTGGGTGCATGCCATGTACTGTAAACTGTTTTCAAACATGCCTACCTTGTGGAGGTAGTCAGAAAGTGAAGTGAAACAAAGTTAATTTCCATCATCTCTTCACATTTATGAAGTGGAGTCATTAAGCCTTGGGATAATATTGGATTTTTTTGCTCTAGTTGAGTCATTTTTAAATTGTGTGGAGAGACCTTTTTCTCATTTTAGATCTATTACCATCCACTCGTGTTTTTTCCATTGACTTTGTATTTTGTCTGAAGCTCCATCTAAAATTTGCTTTGTTTTTTTTTTTGCCTTTTTTTGATACAACCACTGGGGGGTTACCAAAGTTGAAAATGTTCAAATTCTTACATTCTTCTTTCTTCTTAGTTTACATTTGATATGAATTGTGCCTATAGAAATGCTATAAAAAAGTATATTCAGCAATACCTTTGTCATGAGAGGTCACAAGCACTGAATTATTTTCTCTGTTTTGCTGTAGACACTTAACTGTCCTCTGGCTTTGTAGGGCGAGCGGCACAGTAGATTATTTTTTCTTTCTTTACAATGCTATTCATGCATTCAAATCCCATTCTGCAGTATTCATTTGCCAGCATGTAAAATGTGTTTCTTTATTATTAATACACCTGCTTGACATTTCTGTGTAGCCACTTTGCTGTCGAGTGATTATAAGCGAGCATGACAAAGGGGCAGAAAGGTCAAATTGACAGACTGCTGCTGAGAAAGAAACAGCAATTGTCAAGTACTTTTTTCTGTGTGGACAAGAGGAGAAAATGTAATGCTGACACTTGCCTTGCCCTAAAATTGAAAAAAAGTAATTAAACTGCAAGCTGAATGGAATTCTCAATCAATCATAATATGCTAAAAGGATTTATGGGAGGTTTAATGTACTATTCTAAGAATCTGCAGTGGTATTTTGCTTTCATTTGTTGTGAATTAACATTGTCTCTGCCTGTAATGTGTTTGAACCACAGTTTTATTGTTGTTTTGTTTTACTGTTTTACATTTTTTGTATTTTCTTTAAAAATATATAATTAAAAAAAATACAATTTATGCAATGTGTTTTTCATTCAGTCATAGGTCTCTTGACAGTGAATGTTAATCCCATTTCTGCATATGTTGTTATGCTCTGCATGCTTTGTAATTCATGTTGTCTGTTTCGAGTTACTCCATAAACACCTAAAGATTATGCATGACTATACATCTTTCCTCGCATGTGGAAACTTGAAATGTATTAATACTTACACATTTGACAGCATAACATATTTGAACAACTTTGCATAATCCTAAAATATTTTGGACTCTAACTTGCATCCATATTGTTGCTGCCACAACCTTGTTTTCCAAGGCTAGCAGTTAAATCTTAGCTGTGGATCTGTCTATGTGGCATGTGATAGTCAATTTGTCACAGATCCCCATCCCATTGTGCTCATAGCTGAATTGGAAAAGCCAGGGTTGACAGCAAATTGATTACCAACTTCATGAGACCATTTTACCATGATTGACGCTGTTTGGTATTGTGCAGCCAGATATTGCCAAGATAAGACAAGCCCCAGGTGTTGTGACAAGTGACACAAACACAGAGAGACAGCGACAAAGACTTTTCAACACTATCACCAACAATCTCTGCAGTACTGGTTTCCTCATGGTGCTTGTATTAATAACTACAGCCTACTGGATAAAACCCCCAATAATTTCAAACGCCTTCAGTCCTCTGCAATTAAAAAGGGTAGAAACCAAAAGAAGGAGCAGATGGGATGACAAAGTGAGCACATGTATTGTTCGATCCATCTGTCCGGCATACATCTGAAAACTAACTAATGCTTCTAAAACAACACAAATGAGATCGACTAGTGTCATCAGGAGGGCATCCATGTAAAACAACAGATGTGAAAACCACAGTATGAGAGTCACATTCGCCGCTGTGGTCATTTTCAAACTTCCGAGATCATAGACAATGGCAGCTGACCAACCGGGCTTTGACACACATTCTCTCATTCACACTCCTCTGTCTTTCTCCATCCCTCCTTTTCTCCTTTATCTCTCTGTCCATTCAGAGATCTCAGTACCGCTGTGAGTGCAACCTCTAATCTCTTCATCTCCTCTTCTTCACTGGTGGAACAATGTGTCCTGACAGTCGACAAGACTCTGTCCTCCTGGGGGCATAAACAGCTGTGATTCGTAACCTGATTAAGAGGTCCGAGATAGCATCACATGAAGAGATTGAAAGACAGAGAGTGCGATTGCAACAATAGAAAGAAAAGAACAGCTAGAATGATAAATGACTGGCAGCACCGATCTTTGGTCCCTAATTCCTTGGGAACACCAGATTGACATTGTTTCTTGGTACACGTGCATGCAAGTACACATGTAGGCATTGACAAACATGCTGAAACATATACAGAATACAACATGTGCTACCAAAGTTTGTATTTCAAAATTAAACTCACATGGATGCACGTTTTTCTTAAACTTTCTTAGCATTCATTTTTGTTTGGGCCTTCTACCTTGAGTGACATAATATTATTCTCAAGATCATGCATTGAGCTCTCACATAAATGCCTCTGCAATGGACTTTTGTCAAGATGAGTTGGTCTGAAATTGTTTCAGGGGAGTTATACAACTTGTGTAGCCTGATATACAATATGACTGTCTTTGTTTGAGCTGTTGGGTGTGTGTGTTTTCAGCATCACATTCAGACGTGGAACTTTGAGGTCAAAACACTGTCTTCAGTTGTACTCCTTGTCTCATCTTCTTTCTTCCTGTTTCTCTGTCTGTCTGACTCCCTTAGAGATTTAGCACAATCCCTCTCTCCCTGGTTTTCATCTTTTTTTGCGTTCCAAGCTTATCTTCTCAGGTTCTCAGGTGTTTATTAGTAAAAAGCTTCAGAAAATAGAGACCTTGAGAAAAGATGGAGGCAACAAGAATTAAAGATAAATCCTCTTAATTTCAGAGTTATGAAGCCTAGTTGGTGTGACATTTTAATTACTTCAAATACAAATCAAAGCATTCTGGTAGCCAGAAACACAAAACCATTAATATAATTAATTAATAACACAACAAATGCCATAGTTTTCAAATGTATTAAGTCTATACCGAAGCCAGTTTTAGCGCCTTATTCAATGTTGTCAGACACCGATGCCACGCTTGTCATCAGACCTATGTATCAGCAGTTAAGTATCAACACAAGAATCTATCCCAGCTCAGTGGGCTTGGTGCTCCAGTGAATTTTCCCCTGATCCTTGATTTGAAGCCATTTGAGTTTTAATTGAGACAATGTTATATAAAAGTTTAAGTTACACACTAAGCCAATATTTAGTTGGTCTATAGCCCCTACTGTAGCTTGAAAAACACTAGGCATCAAAGAAACACTCCCTTCCTGGCACCCTACCCATACAAAGAGGAAGAGACAAGTAAGATATTCTCCACAGATCCAAAAAAGAATGGAATAGTAGTTATAGAAAAAGGGGATTTTAAAGGAGGCTTTTTTTAAAGGACTTTTCTAAGCTGACAGACTTGATGAAGAAATCATTACACAAAGAGTATAAGGCCACTCTCGGAAGTCTTGCTGTGTGAGCGTCAACATATAAGGAACTCCTTCATGTCTCAGTTGCGGTGTTTGGCCTTTACAATTGTACTGACATGTCAATGATATAAAAAGGGCTCATGTTGTCAAAAAGTCTCACGTCCATGGATTAAACAACTGTTTGTGCAACACTAACTACATCAGGGCCTTGGTGTCAAGGGGCAACAACTATGGTTACCCAACTAGTTGGCCCATTTGTCTATAACACTACAGGTCAGTGCAGAGCGTAATGCCCAGCGCTGCAGTCTAATCCCAGAATAGTTCTTTGTGTGATAAATCTAAATCTGCAATTGATCTATACTGATATAAACAAGATGTACCCCAATTTTCTTTATGTGTGGGAACACCGCATCCTTCTTTATTCTTTCGCACAAAAATAGTTTCAGATAAAATGGAAGACTGTGTCTCATGTTTAACATTTCTGAATTGTGGGAATCCCCAAGGCCCCATCCTGGGTCCCCTAATTATTTTGACTGTCTTTGCTCTTTGTTGGACTTACAGTTAGGAATGATACCGTCTCCTTCAACACTTATGCTGATGATACCTAGATTTACCTTTAAATCCTACCAGCTCTGATGTGTTGGACCTACATGAGAATTGTCAACGAAACATTAAGTAATGGATGTCATAAGTTTATAAAAATTTAATGGTCTTAAAACTCAAATCATAATTTTCAGATATCATGTTTTGGCCTCTAAAAGCAGCACAAAATGGTATCCATTCCCTGGGTAGTCTTTGCCAGTAACCCTCTACTAAAACTTATATTATATATAATATATAACTTATAACTTATATTTCTGTCAGTTAAGAAATATCTGTCAAGCAGGACTATGAGAGAGTGAGCTATTCATATCTTCATCATCTCTGGACAAGACTTCTTTGGATCTCAGTACTCTTCCCTCAGCAAAAAGGCCAGCAACTACTTCAAAATGCAGCAGCCCTACATCAGACAGAAAATAAGGACATCACATTGGTCCTATTTTCGTTCAATGGTTTAGCCTCTTCAGGTATTAATGAACTTTCTGAAGCCCTATACTCACCACACTAGGGTCTTCAGTCAAAACCAAATATTATGTTGCCCCATTTTATGGAACAGCCAAGGTCTTCCTCGTCCATGAAGTCTTGACTTATAACTCACTTGTCTTCAAAAGCCTTGGGGCTATTTAATTCTCTGTAAACCTTACTATATCTTATTCATTTAAGCTCATTCTAATATTTCTATATTATTTGTATTAATTATCAATGTTCTGGTATGTTTTTGTCATTCTATCTTAATCTTTTCCTGATACAATTATTTTTATATTCAGTTCCCCATGGACCATATTTTAGTTTCTTTTTATGAAAGCAATTTCTGCAGAAGAACTAGAGGTAACATGATTAGATGTAACCTGTTTGTTAATAGTACCAAGTGCTATTGCTTGGTTTTCACAATTAAATCATACCTTGGGAATTAACTGTTGCTTCATGTCCCTCTATTCAGAATTAACCAGCAAAGCCGTGCCAGACTTTTGCTGGCACAGAACACCACCATGTACTACACACTCCAAGATCGGTCCTCTGAAGTGGTGGATCATGATTTTACACTTCAGTCGTGGAAGGGATTTTAACACTTTTATAGTTTGCTTGATGCTAGGCCCGATAGTTACATGCCAGCCAAAGGTAATTTATAAATTAGCCTAAGCTAATTATTTCCTCGTGTTTGCAGGTGATCTCCCTGGTTGTTCTTGTCCAAACCTATGTTCTTGGCCATTGTTTTGCTTCAGCTTTGTTTTCTGTTTGACAGTTCAGCTCTGCCTTCCCCATATCCAGGTCTTTATGTAAGCCAATGAGATCCTGTGATGGGTGGAATGAGGCTATGCTGGCTGGCCTGTGTTGTGTTGTACTGAGTCTGGAGACTGTAAAAACCTACAATGAGGGCTCAGGGTACAATGGTTCTGCTTCTCTGCATGCCATCATGTTAGTTGGTCACTAAATGTTGTTACTCACAGTTGCAGTGTGGTGATTTTGCCATATTGTAGCAAGAATCAGTAGTGGAGCAAGATCATGCCAGGCCCAGGAGCAAGCTGCTCAACTGGGCCCTTTGTCCAAACCATGGGCACTTTGTGGCCAATGCATACAATGGACTACCAATTTTAATATGTAGCCTCAATAAAGCCCTACCGGAATTCTCCCAAAAAGATCCCAAAACTAAATAGATAATTTCAACTGTTGAACACTGTTGGTGTAACATGCATAAATACATGAATCAAATAGTGCACTGCCAAAACAAGAAAGATAGATATACAGTATAAGCAGTATAAAGACCAAAGAAACAAACACTAAAGCAAAGAGCCCACACATTTTTTGCACACCGCAATGTGCACATACGCAGCACTCCTTTCCCATGAAACAGTGTTTTTGGACTTTGTCTTGTGGGGTCTTAATAGATAATATAACCAATCCACTCAGCCTCTCTTGTCCCATTGCGCCCCCTTCAATATTTTTTTCTTTTTTTTTGAGCTTGATGAATGAGCATTTAACAGTCAAAGCTGTGATTTCTTTTTTCAGAGGCTCGATTATTACAAGCTGGTTACTCTTCGCAATCGCAGAGTGTGCATCGGCCAGAATGCACTCCCTATTCTCCCTCAAGACTGCTGTAAAATGACACTGTTTCCTCAGTTTACTGCACTTTTATGCATAGTGTGTGTAGGTGTGCATGTGTGTGGCTCTGAAAGATAACAATATACAGTAGCCTTTAATAACAGGCTACAACACACAATCTAACAACTCACTTGAAACAAACACAGTCAGAGTGGGATGATTTAACCTAAGAGTTGACAAATACTTAAATAATAATCGGACTATATACAGCAATGACGGACATTACCAACGGTAAACTGTTGGCACAAACCGGATGGACCGTTTGGTACCATTATGCCAATAAATGAGGCCTTTCCACGTCATACAATTACTAATTTCTAATCATCATTTACAATCAACAGAGCAAGAACAACGTATACGGTAAGCGAACATTACTACTAACATTTCTATGGCACACACAGGAATACAACAGGATCGACCGTGAACGTACTGGAAACGGAAACTCAAACAACTTTATCATGCCACATCTACTTTCTTCAGCCGAGTTCACGGCAGCACCCCCAGTGGCTCAGTCCCCAAACCTGTTCTCCTATATGATCTTAAGAACAAGTGCATTAATGATTAAGTACCCAAAGTGCCGTCATCCTTCCTTTTTGTACTGTTCACAAAGTACTAATAAAGGTTAACATACCTGTGCCTGGGTTTGGCAATATCCCTTGATGCTGCCAAGATCATTCACATACTTTGTCTTGTTGGTGATCATGCTCCATCCCATGAAAACAGTTTAACAGAGTTTACATTACTTCTGGATGCCGCTTCCAAAAAAATGAATGGGGCACTGGGATGGAACCTACCACAGGTCTAGTCTAGTTTTTCCTTTTTTCTCCCTTTTTAAAATGGCCAATTCCTCACATATTTCAGTTCTTGAGTTCTACGGAGTCACCAACTGCTTTCACTTTCATATGCCTTTTCTACCTTTTTTTCCCTGGCCACCCTAAACATACCATTTCTCAGTGTTGGGGTTAAGAGGTCTGGAACGTAAACTGGAGCAATGCCATTAATAATTTCATATCTGAGTAGTGTAAGTCACGCTATCCCCCACGGATGCCACTATCCACCACAAAGGCACTGTAACCAACTAACAGAATGTGGTGACAAGAACATGATCCCTCACCAGCTTCCCATGCTGTCAGCACTGCCAGTTGTGTTTGATGGAGTTGCCACAAACCTTCACTTTATGCCCCATTTGCAGCTTTCCATAAATGAAACATTGGCAATGTGAAGCATCACCTATTCACTGTAGATATGGATACTTGCCAGTGTCAACAATTAGAAAGTACACATTATCCTTACTTGCAGTCTTCTGACCTAAATACATTAATAGTCATCTAAGGCTTGAAATATCCTTATACTTTCCTTAGTGCAAAGAATTAAGGACAGGGTAGAGGCTATACCAGGCTTGTACAATAATAATGGGAATTCTTAAGTCTCATATGAGATTACATAATACATGCACACTGTTTTCGGTTGGAGTATAATTGTGGCAATGGTGCTTTTACAAGTTTTTATTATTTTACTGATTACTGATTGGCCATTCAACAAACTTGATGTATACTGTGTGGCAGGTCACTTCTTTTTGCAAGATTGTACTTTCATGTTAAGTTTGTAGTGAATACTGTTGTTGCATCTCGTATTTGTATGTTTTTATATGACGTTTTTAAAACTGAAAGGTTTTCGTGTGTGGTCTTGGAACCAGGTTGCATGGTTCCAAGACCACACGCAGATACATTCTTGTCCAAGACTCCTTTTTAGAAACATCTAATAAAACACAGAAAATAACAAAAGAAAACACAGACACAACATTAAAAGAACAGGACAGGCCAAAAGGCAAAACAGCTAAAAAGACCCTGGAAGGTGCAACCAAAAAAACAATTGAGCCAAACAGGCTGTCAGAGGAAAACACACACAGCATCTCAAACACAAAAAAGAGCATTTATCAGCTGCAAAAGACTGAGCACCAACAGGAAACAACGGCCACTAATAAATTACAGACTCAAAGCACAAAAAATTGAAAAGGTTTGCAAATAGGATGCCTTATTTGATAACTAGTCACTCACCTAATTCCACCAACTACAAACAGTGTGCAGGAGGCTAGCACATCCTGCACACAGCCTTGGATGGAGGATTGTTTGTTAAAGTTTTTTTTTTTCAGAGGCTGTCTGTCTTCTGAACCTCAGCCTTTGTACCCTCCTGTCCTTTACTGACACTGCAACAATGCCAATAAATGTGCACTTTCAAGAACTACAGTAAAGCACTATGAAGAGACTACAGTTTTGCTTTTTTCCCCCATATTTCCTGAGGATGTCAGTCCGTTACTCACATTGTCCATCCATCTGCCCAGCCAACGCCTTGGTCCAGAGCAAAGTATTTGACATCTACTGACCAGACTGCATTAAGAATACATGTGATTCATGAGTGTGTTGTTGATGTACACTATTGTCTTACTCTGCAATGCACAAAGGGAATAGAGGAGTTGCTCAAAGCTGGAATAGGTAAAGGTAAGGAATAGCAAAATTATCAGTATGTGTTCATTCTGTCATCTATGTCAACAATTCCTGGTGTCTGACAGGCCACGAAGTTTACATGTGTCATGTGTTAATACTGTTATTATTGTTTGACAGCCTGGCAGGTTAATTTCATGGAGATTATAGGTTTTATTTAACAGCAGCAACTTCAACAAACTATTGGAAGCAAAACTGCTTTTATGAGTTTCAGACAGGCTTTTTTTTGAAAAGGTAAGTTTTCATTCTCACTTTCAAATCACCAACAATGATTTATTTCGAGGGAAATCACAATTAAGCAGGTAATTCCGGGCTTATAACTCTGGGTTCATGACTGTTGCTCTGCAGACGTTCTGTGGATATTGACAGCAGCTAAAGACAAGGCGGATCACTGCATGTGGCTAAAAGGCTGACATGGCTGACAAGTCAAGCAAACAGCTTTAGTAGCTGGCATTTTAGAAGCAGGGATGAGGAAAACAGTGGCTTACATATTTAAATTCATGAAAACATTACTGAAACAATAGAAGAATCTGTAGTTTAGGCTGTGTAAACTCTAGTTTGCATTCAAAATGCTGCTGTAACTCCAGATTTCTTTACCTAGGGAAAGTTTGTGGTCTGCATTTTTAACAAGACTCATTTTAAACTACAAATTTAAACTATTTGGGCTCCTTCTTGTGCAAGTATTGACTTTCCCTGCTCAGAGTGGCAATTGGAGCCTTTTATGAAATCCTCCAGAAAGCAAGTAAACCATGTTTGAATGTTGATGCTGTTGCAGTTTTCAAGCTAATACACTTACATCCCTTGTGGGAGGGAAGGACATCAATACTACTGGGTCTGACCCACAACTGACTCACCGCCCATTGGCAGATGACGGCTTGAATGCTCTTTTGGATTTCTAACTATGCATTCAGCGTTTCAGTTAGAGAACCACAAGAAAAATCAGGCCAACAAGTTGATATCGTATGCGATAAGCAATCAAAGGAGCCCTTTTATCTTGGATGTGTATCAGTCAAACTGACAGAGAATAAAGGCATCTGCCTCGTAAACATCAAATACTGCAACTTTTTAATATACTGCAGAAGAAAAGTGATGACTCAACCTATTAATAAAAAATAAGAATGACACCATAATTGGACTTCTAGTATCAACAGTATCTGACATGAACCTCTTTTTTCTCCGTTACTGTTTGTAGGAAACCCAAACATAAAAGATGTTGCCAGCCATATGTCCTGGTCTTTTTTTCAAAAGTACTTTGTGTGCCAACAAACATCCTGTACTGTATGTGCCAACCTGTATACAAACATCCTGTACCATATGAAACAGCTTATGACAACACAACAAAGACCTTGCAGTTCAAGCAATACTGAACAGCATGTTCAGCACAACAAATTCAACATGAATAGAAAAAAGTGCTGGCAAAGGTTTCTCCTGCTCTACTGGTGGTGTCACTTGTTATGTGACTATGCCCATCTCCAGGCAGAATCAGAGCTTTTGGGGAACAGTTCTCGCCTCACTTTGGGTTCTATGTTAACTTACAAAAGTGAAAACATCAGCGTTTTGATTTCACAAAGCTACACAGATGGCTATTTTTGATAATCACATGATGAATCTACCTGGGTCTTTTAACTGATGTAGTCACATAAGTCAAATCGTTATACAATTAGATTTGACGTAAAAGGCTCTGCTCTTTGAAGGAACTCTCAAAGAATCCAAGCAGCAACAAGGTTTCTGCTGGGAGAACTAATCTCACTTTAATAAAAAAAAAACATTACCAAAAACTTGGAGGAGCATTGGCATGAGCGTATCAGCAGAGTAATAGTGAGTGTCGGGTTATAATGGTTAGGTCAGGTTAACAGTCTGCCTGTGGCCAAACAGCTGGTGAATGAGCCAGTAACTGTGAAGTATGAATAAAGCAGCTGTTGCTAATCAGCTAATGTAAGTATGAGTATCAGTGTTCTGCCTGAATTGACCCCATGTGTGTGTCAGTTTAGGGTCTCAGTTACGTACATAAAGTGTGAGACATAAGGCCTTACTTGGCCTGTGTACCAGCCACTGAAAAATGTGGCTGGTGTGGACAGCCTGTAACCCTGTGGAAACCTTACCAGTTAACTATTGTAAAATTTCGTTTTCAGAAGCTAATATGTTTTTGTTTGAGTAGCACTTAATTTAACGTTAACTTAACTTAACGCAGTGCTTCAGTCTCTGTATCGTATGTGTTCCAGGTAGTGATGAGTAGGCTGGCAAATGAAAACTCAAGGTGCTTCTAGATTTCTTCAACATCTCATGGCCTTCAGCAGTAGACATAGTTCATTCAGTTGGGATGGAGATGGATGAATAGACTGTGTTGAAACTTTAACTTGTGTTTTTCTTGTGCAAGATTTCTTCAAACATAAAAACTCCTGCACATGTAGAGTCAAACTTTTCATTTGTTTTCATCACTAAACATTCCAGTTTGTTAATTTCATTACTGAGTAACATCACTGCTTCTGAACATTAAATCCCGGTCAAAAGACACATTAATATTTTACCACTTACAAGCCTAAACTGTGTTTTTTTTACTCCAAACATTTTGTCTTCTGGCTTCCTAGGGAGATGAACCCAGTGGGCGCTGCTCTCCAGCTGCACCTCTCACTTTTGCCTCTCCTTTTCCAATTACAGTGATGGGGGGTAGCTGTTTACATTTTACCATCAAGTATGGATTGGCAGGGGTTATGGGATTTAGAAGTTGTGCAGAGGGGTTTAAGGGGTTTAGAGGTAGCACGTAGCATAGAGTTAGCAGTGTTGGTTTATGTGAGGCTGCTGGTGACATGAATATTTAGAAATGTGTCTGTGAACATCCGTTTGAGAAAGGCACATGTGGGTGCATCTGTATCCTAATGAGGGGGCTTTTCCTGTTAAACAGAGCAAGGCGGCTGCTCTTGAGAAATTCTATGGAAATCAAGGACCCGGCCTGCAAGTTCGACTCTGATACAAGGGAGGTACATTTTTCAAAGGCTGGCACCTTGACAGATCGAAAGACAGATTAGGAAATGATAAACTCCTCCTTTGAACTCATATCACATGGCTTTCATTTGGACATTGAAATAACACCTGGATTCCTTTTCATAATGGTTCCTTTCAAACGGCAGATCCACCAGGTGGTAATTCCAGGCAACCCACTTCCTGGTTATATTTTTACATTTACTGAAGAGATTTAATTCATTCTAATCTGTCTGCAGTTGTTTAAGGGAATGAAATTCTGTGAGGGATTTATTGATTCAACTCTGGAAGCTGTAGTTTGTAGCGCTGTGAAACTATGTTTAAAAAGTATCCTGATATTTACTTTAAACTAACTTTTTGACACCGGTCAGCCAGTAAGAAACAAGTCACATTGAACTCACTGTGATATAACATAATAGCATCAGTTATTTTTTCTGAGAAAGCCAGACTGACCCAGTTTTGAATCTCAGGCATCCATTTATAAATGTTTGATTATGTCTGCAGAAAATTTGCATTGTTCTTGTACTGTCAGATATGTAAAGACAATGTTCCGGCACTGACAAGCAGCAATAATCAGCATGTCCTACTGCAAACTACAAAACAACACATCATCACAGCTTAATACCTCCACAACTCTCTCTCTCTCTCTCTCTCTCTCTCTCTCTCTCTCTCTCTCTCTGCAAAACAGGCAACCCATGCTGCACACATTTCCCTGGACCAACATTTCTTTGTTCCTTTTTTAGTACAGACGAGTGCACACACTATCAATAACTGCTTTCAGCTGCTGTTTGCTCTAAAGCTAGATTTTTTGCACACGGAAAACGGAGTCATCTTTTTCCATTTTTCCATGAGATGGTGAGACATCCATATCCCTTAATTGCACAAATCCGGTAGCACCACACCACATATTTTGTCTTGTGTATTAAGTTTTACATTCACCCAAAGCTTGTAATGTTGTGTAGTGGTGAAGCAGTGATGTACTACAACCTGCTTTTTGGCAAATGTGTCTTTTATAGAAGCTTGTTTAAGAGATGCTCTGGAAGTGAGTGAGTAGAGGGGACTACAGGGCAAGCAGTTGGGTTTGATGGTTTTGACAGGGCTGGTATTTGATGCCCTGTTGATGCATCACGCTTGGCATTGTGACCCTCAATCTACAGGCTGTTTGTTTGCGTGTGGAAACTGCATGGAGGCCCCCGCTGTTCTATACTGTGGCTTGAATTCAGACCTCTTCATCAGCTGACAACCATCATTTTTCTTGAACTGCCCAGAGCCAGCGTTCTGCTCATTGGTAGGATCTGGTGAGTTAAAGTATGCAGCCAAGCAAGGAGACCAGAGGATGATAACCAATAGTAACGACTGATCCCCATGGAGTCTACATCTGTTGACAAAATCTATATACATAATGCCCAGCTGCTGCAACTGACCGATCAGGGATGGGTATCCTAAACTGCATAGGCAGTATAGCCTACTGGCCACATTTCTGGACAAAAGCTACTTCAGTGAAGCGGGGTGTCTTTGCATTTTTCATGTACACACAAATCATGGCTTGACACATCTCAGACAAAATATGCTAGTCATTAAAAATGTGAAAAAAGGAAAGAAAAGCATAATTGTAAGAATGACACATTTTGAAACATGACTGCAACCAGTTGTAGCTGAAGACATGTGTCCCAGGTGTATTGAATCAACCTCTCCACACATTCTCACCCGCCAAAATTTGAAAAAGAAAGATAAAATTAAGCTAGAGTAGCTAGAGTATGCAATGCAAATTCAGTCACTGTCCTAGGGCATTAACAAGAAAGGAAAGAAGAAGAGGAACCGTCTTTGAAATAATATTGAACAGGTTGTTTTGAATGTGTGTGTGTTCAAACTGTAAATGAAAGCGTGTCCACACCTTGCTAAATTAGGAGTGGCATGGATTGAAATGTCAGAAACTTCAGCGAGGCTGAACACTCAGCATGCAAACGTATGCTGACAAGTGTGTACCTACTACTCACATGCGTATGTGCTACACAAGCTCACATATACATTTGCATTTTATGAAAGTTCACCTTATGCAGTTCACTGTTAATTAGTTAATGTCAAAAGGAATTTGGCAGATTCAGATTAGTAGTTCCAGATGTCATGCAGGCGCTGCAGCAGCTTCTTTTCAGGGAGCTTAACCAGGACGTTGTAACACACACAGACACACAATCAACTGTGTTCACCTGGCCAAGATGAAAACAGCATGTCTTGGGATTAAACCTATGAACACTTCGGAAATTTAAAAAATAGAAACGTGTTTTTTTCTCTAAATTTAGATCAAATGAGTGTGTTTAAACATGTATGGATTACAAATGTATGACATACATATCAAATACAACTGTACACTCTTAGCATCATGGCCAGCTCCATTTAAACAATAGTACACGAGATGTTCAGCACCAGGGACAGGGACATGGTGCAGGTTTAGCCCAGGTATTAAAGTGGAAATCCTGTCCAGATGTTCTGCTTCAAAAAGGGGATCATGCGCCTGGGCATACCTGGGACCAGTTCCCTAATTACCCACCCAGAGGCTTTCACTGCCTCTCTCTGTAGGAGCCAAATCCCTTGGCCCTCGTGAAGCTCAGAGCTGTGGAGACCAGACAGCATGAGATAGGACACTGCAGCGGTGGGTGAGAGCGTGCTAATCAGCCAAGCGATCGAGGAGATGGAACTTTGTGTGTGGTCAGTAAACAATGCCTCTCTTACAAAGTCTCTCTTTCACCCAAAGCAGTACTACTATAGCTCATGAGTTGCAGAGAGCAGCTAATTCACTTCAGTTTGCCGGGATCACTGCTCTTTCTATTTTTCTAACAGAGTTATAAACTTAGTACATTTACTCAAGTACTGTACTTAAGTACACTTTTGAGGTTCTTTACATGAGTTTTTCCATTTTATGCTACTACTCCACTACAGTTCAGAGGGAAATATTGTACTTTTTACTCCACTACATTTATTTGACTGCTGTAACTATAGTTACTACTTACTTTTCTGATTAAATTGAATAACAAAAAAACATATAATATGCTTATAAAATAAAATGCATTGTTAAAGTCAAAACAGTTGTTCCTTTTTGCCATCCTTTTTTGGCTTGCAAACCCTTACAAAAAAAGTAGTGTGTGGCTGGAGTTCCTTCTCATGTTTCAGAGTTGTCAGTTCCACCAAAAGTGATTTCCCCTCTAAATGTTTGAGGCCAAAAGGGGTCAAATGATCTAATATTTCAGACAAAAAACATTATTATACAAAGGTTATAGAAAAGTCCAGTGCAGCGGAAATTTGGTTTTACTTCCTTCCTTTCCCATGAATCATCTTATGACCCCTCAGATTTACCTTGTGACCCATTGAGGGGGCCTGACCCCTAGGTTGGAAACCACTGCACTACACTACTTAAAGTAACAGTATAAGTAGTAAAACCTAGCAGCTACAGCAGTAAAATGCTGCTTACACATTGATGTATCAGTATAACAATCTAATAATTATGTAAATAAGAATATTTCAGCCAAAGGGGACATTTTACTGCAGAACAAGAAGTACTACTTTTACTTTAAGTACATCCGACAGCTGATAATGCTTCTGTTTGCTGGTAATGGATTTTTTAGACTGTTGTATTGGTACTTTTACTTAAGTAAAGGATCTGAATACTCATCTACCACTGGTAATTGAACAAATACAGGTACACAAAATGCATGTATCCTTTTTATTGTTAAACAACAAATGAGCAAACAGGAGATATATTGATGGAAGAACTCGTCAGAGGTGCAGGTGCAGCACACACAAGGATTACAATATACATTTCCTTAAAGCAAAGCAAATTTGTCAGACTAACGCTTCAGAAATAGCATGTCTAGCTCACTTTTATTTCATATTCTTTTAAAATAGTTTCTTCTGCGACTGATGTTCAATTCTTTAATACTTTAAAATACATTTTAACGACTATGTGGTTGTGTAGTACATTTTTCACGTCTTGAGGGCTTACAAAACTTATGAAAGTTCAAATCAAAATCTGTGTGTATTTATTTTCAGCATGGTTACAGGCCCTTTTTCAAGTTAATAATACATCGTTTCCAACAAGTAACCAAAATATGCAACATAATTCTAAACAGATACAGTATCTGTGGGTGCGCAGGTATGTTTGCACATCTTCAGCAGTTTGGGGGGGTTATCTTTGCAAGAAATAACGAGGAGTTTGTTTGCGTGGACATATATGTACTTCATAAATGGTTCATGATAGCAACAAAGCTGTGTGAAAGAAAGTAATGAATGCTCCTGCTGTCATTTAGAAGTAAAACAGTACATCAGTAAACTTTGTTGTATCTTTTGACTTTTGTTTTTCCTCTAAACAAACAGAGAACAGGTAGCTGTATATCACATTTCCATAATGCACGGCAAGATTGAGCTATTTATGAGACTTAATTACACCATCAAAACAAATTAAGATTCTGCTCTCCATCTCCAGTAATGAGAGGTGTGCCTTCCAAAAAACACATTATTGACAACAGAAGGAACAAATTGACTCATAAATCAGATTCTGTGGGTGGCTGCTGCCATGTCTAGCTGCAGGCTTGATAGTAAAAATACAACAACAAAAAAGAACAAGGCAACAGGTGCCACAAACGCAGCACAGGACACCCATGTTTTCATACCTGTTATCATGCATATGTCATCATGTTGTTAGAGAACTGACAGTGAAAAGCAACAGGAGAAACTGGAAGAGGATGTTATGCTACCATGTAACCTCAACATACATGCCTAATATGGCTAGTCTAACAACATTTGAGGGTATTCAGTGCAGTCAGGAGCTTGAGACAAATAACTCTCTAATTTTGATATTAACTTAAATCCACCAATCTGTTTTGTGATAACCAAAACCACCTGAGCAGAGCAGCAGAAACCCTTATAAGCAGGCCACAAAACATGGCTGGAAACATTTTCTCTTTTCTGCTCCCTCTCTCTGGACCATCTATCAGATCTCAGACTTATTAGGTGTCAAATACTGTGTGCTTAATCATCTATGCAAGTCTTGTTTTCTCTGTGTCATTCTGACAAAAGAAAAATGGAAAATGCAGACCTTACTTTATTCCTGGTGATTAATTCCGCTTTTGCTGCTTATGCTAGGCTCAGGATTTGCTGACTGAATGACTCCCTGTGGGCAGTAGTGATTACAGTATTTCCACTGTTTGCTCTCTCATTATATGTGCATACATCACCTCTCAACAGGTTTATCAGCAAAAACTGAAACATAAATTAACCTTCATGTGGACAAATAGAAATTAGATATTTTACTCTATTTTTTTTGAGTGTCCAAAATGCCAATTCAGTGCTAATTTGTAAGTGCGTTTTCAAGCATACAGCAAATAGCATGCGTATATCTCATAATCCCTAGGAAATAAATGATGGAAATCTAGCTGTTCCCTCTATCTCCTGTAGCCCTGAGCAGATGCTGCTTCTGTTGCCTGTGGGTCTAGACAGAGCCTGGGGATTCTTTCTTCTCTCCTCTCCTCTCCTCTCCTCCCCTCTCCTCCTTCTCTATTCTTCTCCCCCCTCCCTCCAACCATTTCCAGCCCTGGTGGACTGTGGTGGAATCATATCCTCATTACTTGCTTGTCTATACGACGCCTTGCAGCATTCTCCACCAATCCACACAAGTGATCATTTTCTCACAGACTGCTGGGGAGGGGGAAAAGGAGGAGGAGAAGGAGGAGGAGAAATGATAAATGAGATGGAGGTTTAATCCTTTTCATATATGTAACATCTGTGCCTGCGCTGATAGGACAGAAGCGAAAAAGTATTATGCTTACCAGTGAAGTTTTGCAGCAACAAAGTGCTAATTTACCAGATAGGTGTGGAATTTTGATTGCAGTTTTGTTCAGTTCTAACCAAAGCACATTGTGTGAATCCTTCAGGCTTAACAAACATGATGAATGCATTTCCTTCCTCATAAAATATTTGCAAAGCCTTTTTTTTGTTTTGAAATCTGCTTTCAGTTGTCTCTTTTTATTGGCAAATTAAAACTTTTCACGCATCATTACTCCCATTAGCTGTTGACAAACACTACGCCCCCTGTAGTCAGCCAAAATCTATATACATAAATATGTATCACGTAACCCCCTTTCACTGGATAAGTTCTTATGAGTGCATCCATGTTTTGTTTGTCTCATGTACGTGCACGAGGAGACGTGCACGTTGGTGGCACGATACACAGCCCTGCTGATTTTATCACACTATTCCACTGATCTACAGGTGGCGGTGACGCACCAAGAAACGTAGCAATGTGCCAGCAAAGGCAGAGAAGAAGAGAACTGTTAGCGAGTAAACAATGCAGGTTTGAAACTTTAAAGAAGAAGAAGAAGATTTTTTAAAGAAAAATCTGCTTTCCAAACGTTTTATGAGGAGGAAATATATTCAACACGCTTGTTAGATCTCAAGGATACACAGTGCGTTTTGGTGAATAACACTGAATGTTAACATAGCTTTTTCTTTGTTTACAACAAAAATCCACAGGGCATCTTTAACTCCTGCAACTGCATATGATAGTAGAATGAAAGGAGATTTTTTCAGTGTTCATCTTTCATGCCCTTTGGTCAATCAGTATAATGTTGAAAGGGCCAGCCAAACCCTCTAGATTAATCAAAATCCAATCACTGATATCTGTTTAATCAGAATCAGAATCAGAAATACTTTATTGACAAACAAGTGAATGAATAAAGACAGATCAATCTATGGTCCCCTGTCAAATCCATCTACAGCAACGACAAATTACAGCGACCAATGGAAGACATGATCATCTGTAACAAAGTATGTTTGCTGAGCAGTCTGGGGTTTGAAAGAAACACGGCGTGTAATAAATTATCCAGAGACACCAAACTCTAATTTGCTCTGTAGGATGAAAAGAAGTGGAGGGAGATAAGGACACACTGGACACAGAGCAATTGGCTTCCAATTGATTGTCTCTGAACAGGGACCTCATTACATCTCATATACATGATCAATTCAATAGTTGCCTTTTAGAATCTTGTATACTCAGGTACAACACAAGCTCTCGGGCCTGTCACAGGGAGTTGAACCACAGTGGTGAATTAATTCTTCAGCTAAACATTCCCTACAGCAGCAGCTGTGCAGAGATGCCATATGCTGGCTGCTTTATACAAACAGCGTAATGGAGTGTGGGTGCAAGACAATAAATCATTTTTCATGACACTTTCAACAGGTAGCTATCTTGAGTTGAGACTGTTTCTTCCAGTCTTTGTGTGTCCTAAGAGGAGGTATAGTGCTCTTTTTATGTGGTCCAATTGCTGTTACCTTCTGTGGCTGTGTGATGCGATGTGAGATCTGATAAACATATACTAGTTACCACTCTAATATCGATGTGTCTATGATGAATGTGAAAAAGGTTCCTAGCAACCACTGCAGCAGCTTTTGTGTCAACCGTAAATGACTTTGGTGCAATGGATGCATCACTCGCTAGCGATTTAGTTAGGGCAAAACAAAATAAACCAACTTTCAACAGAAAATCAGCTAAGATAAACACAATGTCTGTCTATATGAAGGAAGTGGAACAAAAAAGGCAATTCTGATAATCAGGCTATCATAAGAGATATCCATGTTAAATGTAGTGCATAGAAATATCTGACGTCACCTTTTTCCACCAAGGCCTCACCCAAACTGCCTTTTAAGCTGGTTAGGCACTTGTTTTCCCACTCAGCAGTAATGCAGTAACTTTGTGAACACCACAGCAAGGACCAGCTGAGCAAGTCAGCAGGCTGTGACGTCTAGCTTTGCATCTACTATGTTGATTAAGACGTAAACTGAGTGACTGAATTATCCTCAGTGATGTCCAGTATTTGAAATATGCCACTGTTCTGCCCTCCCCTGCCCCCTCTGTCACAGACTGTCAGGCTGCCATTCCATTAGACTCCAACCAGGCCAAGATGAAGAATGAGTCCTTTGCAGTGTACTGACCACAGCCCAGTCAGTGCCACTGAATTGTCCTATTTATCATTTGCTCGGGGAGAGGCTCACAGTTTCCAAAGATTTCCCCCCAGAAACACTCAGTCACATCTGAAAAGAAGCAAATTTCACCAGTATCTGTCTGCTGGCTGTCCCAGTCTGGTGATCACCTTTTGACTTTCTCTCTGCCTCTCTCCCTATATTTATTTCTGTCATTTTGCATATTTGGCTTTTTGGCAGAAGCAGAGGCAGAAAGTTTCTTTTTTACTTTCTTGCTCTCTTTCTGCTATTATGTATCTTTGTTTCTGTCTTTGCAAAATATGTTACTGTAAGATGAAAACCAATTATGCCCCATGATTGATTATAAATTGCAGGGGTAATTATTCGCAACAATCAATACATCCTAACAATAACTCACAGTAAGGCACAGATGGCAAAAGAATAAATGAAGGCTAAACAGTTCTGTTTGAATCATTTGTCTCCTGGGTTTCATTTTGAAAAGAAATCTGCATATGAATGCAGTGCTGTTGAGCAGCCAATTTGGAAGTTATGACTGTTACTGTAAGATCTGAAGACACAAATACAACATAATAATTATTTCTACAAAATGACTGCATAACTAAGTCCAAAAGCCCCACAGCCACATCCCTAACAAAGCTGTTTATAAATTTTAACAAAACAAAAAAAATAGCTTAAATGCTAACATTAGCACGGCAACATGCTAACAATGACATGGCTGACATGCGCGTGCTTAGCAGGTATAATGAACCAAACTAACTAGCACTAAACATAAACATCTGCTGACGATCCAAAGTATGGGACAAATTCAAATATTCAGTGATAGATAAAGAGTCAGAATACCACCAAAGTAATCAGGTGTCATTCTTTGGGGACCATGAATGTCTGTACTGTGACCCACTTGTGGTGCCACTGGAAAAGTCAGGGGATCCCCGAAGTCAGGCTTCATCCTCAGGAAACTATGAATGTTTCTACAAAATTTCATGGCAATCCATCCAATAGTTGTAGTTCAGCCGACATTGCCGTCTCTAGAACCACGCCACTAGCAAGGCTAAAAAGGGAGGGAAGTTTTACTCTTATGTCTGCTCTGTGATCAGTGCCAGCTGAGGTGTTTGGTCTCCTGTGCCATCACAGATACTTCCTGTGATTAAATAACTTGGTCCTGCAGCTCAGTGAGTGAAATGCCAAGTCTGGGCTTTATGGAAGCATCTATATATTCTGAGACAGTGGTCAGGATAAAATGGGCTTTACTCCGCACTAATTTAATCCTGCCGAGAGCTGCTGTCACATAGCATTTCAATTATTCACGGGAAAAGGCCACAGGAAAAGGTCAATTTACTGAAAGAAAGCTTCTATTGATTATTGAAATGTTACCTTTAAATAGTTAATACAATAATAAGTTTTGATCATTCCCACAATAAAACTTTAGTTTACTACGAATTTATATATTTTAAGATCTCCCGTGTGATTTAGGTAGAAGTCTATTCATCTATTTATGTGGATTATGTATCTGATTGACTTTGACTGTGGAGACTGGATGAGGCCTGATAATTCTGATAGCTCTTTTGATTTTAGTGTGTAATTTCCCTCTATGACATTGTGTGACAAAAACATTAGCATTACTTGAGAGTCCTTGCTCAAACCAATGGCTTCTGCTTTCCATAAATTAATTGAAGTGCAAATATTGGTTGGTGAAATTAAATCAACTGGATGACAGTGGTACCCTTCTGAGCCTTAGGTCTCAACAATTACCTGTTTCGTTACTGAGGCAGAGCAGGTCTGAGAACCCATGGAGGCAGAAGCTTCCATGAAATTATCAATTTATTACTTTTATTATTTTTTTACAAAAAAATGGAATAGTAATAAGCTGTTAGAAAGTTAGAGATGAAGGACAGAGACTTTGAGAAAAGAGACAAAGACACAGAAAGTTATAGAAAAATGAAACAATGGTCCAATGTAGGAATAGTCTGATTAAGAGACTGCAAAAAAGAAAATAAAAGTACAAGACCTGCACCAATGGAAACATGTCAATTTATAATACAGAAGATTAACCCACAGCAGCTTCACTCAAATAAACACGTGTAATTTAACAAATACTGCAACTGTCATTCAATATGTCACATTTTCCCTTCAAGTCACATTAACCTAATCACAACAGAGATCATATACAGAACGTATTTAAGTAGTTTTACACAATGCTTTCTGGCTCACCTGATTCACATCTATCTAAACATTTCTCATCCAGGAAACTCAGTTTCATGTCTGCAGCCATACTGCATGTGATTCTGCTGAAATGCTAAATATGCGTATAAGGTACATATGGAGTTATGTGAATATGGAGGATTGGATTTAATGTATAAACACACAACATAGTGCACACAGAGCTGAAGTGCAAGATGTTGATTCATGCTCTGGACAATCTTATCCTCTTTCTATGTTTTTCAACATTACGTTGCACACGTACACTTGCTGGAATATCTGTGTGAGTTTATGTGCACCGCTGAATCACTTGAAGACAAATCATAAACACCTTGACGACAGCACCTTGGTGGCTAATAAAAGCTAAAAATCTGTCTGAGGTGAGACTTAATCACAGCATTAATCACTCAGATATGGTGAACAAAGCAGATAAACAGCCCTGAAGGTGCCAAGCTCAAAATATCTCATCTACACCATTCTGACAAAAAAAAAAATCCTGATGGATTAGCAGGGCCTCATTTGAGCGGGCCATAAATATTCATAAATTCATTTCATACTTTGTTTAACCCCACCTGGAAGGGTTGGCTCTTTGTGAAATAATGATAAGAGCCCAGGGGTCCCATTAAGTCTCTGACTAATCCCAATAAATCCACTTGCCTCCGCAGTGCAATCCAACTAGACCTGTCTTGCTCCTAAATGAAAGTGACAGCTGCAACACCAAGACATTTGTCCTTGTTGGCTCATGTCCTGTCCAACCTGTCACTCATGGATGCGATCACCTGGATTGATTGCGCAAACCTTGATGTGAAAAGCGCATGAGACATGTCTGTTCTCCTGTGGATGTGTGATACAGCATGAAGCAGGTGATGAGGGGAGTCAAAGCGTCACTTCTAACAGCCTGTTAAAGACGGAGAAGAGCTGACTGTGCTTTCCACAGTCGGTTGCGGTCACTGGATCAGTAAAACAAGCCATGCTTAGTCATGAGAATTTGTTCAGTGCGCTGCTGGATGCACGTTGCTGCAACAATAAATTCAATTTTCATATTCAATCTTTTTCATGCAAGGCTTTCAGATTTGTCTTTCCCGTCACCCTGGTGAATTTTGACATGTTGTGCCAAGCAGAACGAGAAAAAACAAAGTGTCTAAATGTGGAGAGATTTGCATTTTTCATTCATTCTGCCACACAATCGCTTGATGCAACAGGTTATGATTCTCACTGCTGGGAATTGGAAGATTTATATTATTCTCCACAGAGGCGAATCTATCTAATATGACAGTTTAATCCTCTCAGAAAACTATTCAGCAGGATCAAAGAATAGTCTGAATAGCGTTCAAAGTTTCCTCATGTTGTTGCTGCAGTCTAATGCCCTAATTCTGAGGGGTGATTACTGAGGCATCTTCCCTATGTTACTCAGGAGACATTAATACCATTGTTTAGATATATTCTTCAGCCATATTAAGTATTAAATACTTTCTCTGAATCCACTACTCAGATCATGCAAAACCTATTTGAGATGAAAACTAATATTATTGTGAGACAGCAGGTGTTTAATAATACATTCTATAAATGTAATAGTCAAAGTAATGGATCTGTGTACCCATGTTTTTCTTTTTAGTAAGAAATACTGTATACAGAAGGCAGACTAATAAATCATGGATCTTTTGATATATATAAAGACCTGTAAAGAGAACTTTTAAAGGTTTTTTTATTCCCAGTTCTCAATGTGGACTCACTGCAAAGCCATATTACTGAGGCTCTATATACTGACTGTAAAGAAGAGGCACTTGGCTGGACCCTGTAATCTCGCCATAATAGGTCCTGTAGAGAAGATATCAAGATGTGTTGTTGGACAGGAAGCATGATTCACCTGCAACCTTATCTAAATGTTGAAGTGGTGAGTGTATTATTGCATATGTGTCTGTCACGGCTGGTGAGTACAGGCAATAAGGGAAGGACAAAATGCAGACAGACCAGGTGGGCAGCAAGAGTTCAGGAGTGTATTGATAAATTAAAGGTATATGCAGGCAGACAGGCAGGTTCAGGGTCTGGTGGGAAGTGGAAACAGGTGAGCAGGTGGGCGGGGAAGGTCAGGTTAAAGGAATGGCTGAAAGGGGGTACTGCAGGACAGGATGGCATGGCTGGATGTAGGGTGAGGTGAAAAAGTCTGAGGGCATTTGGTGGACAGGTAGGGAATGGCAATGAAGGGACCTGTGGAATGTGGGGAATGTGGCTGAAAGGAAGGACAGAGAGGCACACTTTGTGACAATGCCAGTATGTTGGCTTTTTGACAGAGCTTTCATGGTAGCTTGCTGCCATCAGTGAGTGTGTGTGTGTGTGTGTGTGAGAGGCAAATTGTAAAGCACTTCGGATAAAAGTGCAAAATAAATGCACTCCATTCCACTCCATTTTAGTCAGTCTGACTTCTCTGTTAAAGCTGCCAAGAACGGAACTGTATCCCAGCCCACATTAGAGGCCTGGACACGTTCTATTCATTTAGAAATTATACACCGAAATTGTTAATTAGCGGTCAGCATTAAAAGTCAATCACTCCTCGCGTTATTCAGTCCGCCTGTGGGATGTCCTTATGATATAGGGGTGGCAGTGTGTATTGTTTTTATTGTATTTATGTATGTTGTGTACTGTACTTTGTGCCAAATAATATAGAACAACGTTGTCTTGTTTAGTGCAGATTTCTATTAAAGGCTGAATGAGTAGGATTTTCCTAAGGCATGTGCACCATTACAATAAAATGCAATCAGAATGCAACACAAACGTGCAATCCTCCTGCTGTCACATTACTAAAAATGTTATTTAAGCCCTGACCATTGAGCTGTTTACATCTGGCCTTCTTCACACACACACAGTGATACAGGCGCAAAGAAAAGAGGGAGTCAGCGGGAGAGAGGCATAAATTATCCACATAAATGCCATAAGAGTGGGGGGGCTTTGCTGCCTCACTTAACATCTGCCTACCAGCTTCAAAATGGCCCTCTCACTCTCATGGTTGGTTCTCTGTCCATCTGTGAATACAACTCCTCAAGGTGTTTAATCACCACCTAGTGATGGCTTATTACAATGCCTATGAAGGAAGCCCAGCATGACCTACGTACCAGCCCTTGTGAACAACACATAAAAGATTTATGTATCAGTATGTACCAGTGGTAATTAGGGCAAATTTGTGTTACTTCATGGTTTCAAACCTGTGGTTTGTGAGTACAAAATGTACTTAGACTGCACTGCGTATTAATGACTGCTAAACTTGAATAGTTCATATTCTAAAAACATTATTTTAATGTGGAAAGATATGCAGTTTTCTTTTTTTAATATGGACTTCTTCTCAACTCCTGCTTTTGTTAATAAACTGCATAGTTCACATGCACCAATTTACTCTAATTATTTTATCTTTTATTTTGTTTCAGTCCATACTTAATATTATGCTGCATTAATATTCACAAGTGAATCTTGCATATTAATGTGCAATTGGAACCGTGTAGACTTCTGTATATATGTATACATACATATGTTCTAGTTATACTAGTTGAACTAAGATTGAGAATGGGTTTGTACAAGATACACAACTGTTTCCACTGCAGTACTACAAACCATACTCCAACTACGTTAATGCTCTTTGGCCCACTTGTTTCATCCTCTGCTTTCATGAGTGTGTTAGTCTGAACCTATGAACACAATTTAACAAAACACAGTCAGCGGCTGTAAATAATAGAAGGGTGAGATAAAAGCTTTGTGGCAAGGGCAAAGCCACAAAGCCAATCTGCTCCATCTCCTTTATGTGACTGTGGTACACCAGCTCAGCTGTGTACTTCATTAGGCCGAATGAGCTACTTAGATTTTCCGTAATGCATAATTTGACATTAAATAGAATTATTGTTTGTGTGCATGCAAGTGGTGTCAATGCTGCAAGCATCCACAACAAATGTTCTTCTCGCTCTTTATTATTGTTATTGTTCCACTGCTTTTTTTGCAACTAGTTCCACGTATTTTTAATGTGGAAACTACATTCAAAAATCAACATATTCAGCTCA
This sequence comes from Enoplosus armatus, assembly GCF_043641665.1. Lineage (NCBI taxonomy): Eukaryota > Metazoa > Chordata > Actinopteri > Centrarchiformes > Enoplosidae > Enoplosus > Enoplosus armatus. The sequence goes on from NC_092197.1 coordinate 13,378,202, forward strand.
ATTAGGACATTACTGCTATCACTTTTCTCATTCATACCTTTCATACTTTCTTAAATATATTCAATGTTTCCGGAAAAATTTCCATCCTGGCTACTTAGACTGCTTAACTCTCAGTCTAATATCCATGCTGGTTCCTCTCAGCCATTTTAAGTAGCGTTAATGCTAGCTGGTGGCTAATTTAGTTCATCCCACTTGATGGCGCTGACTATTTACTGGCGGTTACCAACTGACCAGTTCAGACCAAGCATTTATGATGAGACAAAACCATATTAGAGTGTTACAGGGAAAAGTTGCAACAGTGTAAACTGGCCTGTCTCAGCCCGACTCAAGCGGCGGATGGCGTCGCCTGTAACTCAGCTGCGTCAGTGGCTGGTTTTAGAACGTGAGGCACATCACCTGTTTCAACAGCCAATCAGCTCGTAGCAAAATCCACTGGTCAACTAGACCCTCTCTTTTTTTCTGTGTTTTTGGTGTTTCATCAATACTAGAAATGCAAATGTAGCAAGTAACTCACAATCACTATATAAGTTCTTCTACACTCACCTCTAATATGTGTGATTGTTATTCAAACCTCTCCTCCCTCACACCTGTCCTTTGGCTGTGTAGGTCAGATGCTGTACAAAGGTTTGATACCCATGTTGCTGATGAAAAATATTTTAAGACACATAAAAAGTGAAAAATTAATCATGAATGTCCCGAATGGCAAGAGAAAACAATAAGTCCTTCAACATCATATTGGGAAACAGGTCCAGTATGCTTTTTATTCCCAAATATTTTTGGCGCCAGTGCATTCATCAGAGAAAACAATGGACAGTGACTGCTTCAATTCCACCATCTGTACTGCCAGATTTGTGTGATTACTGGTACAGAGGCATGTTTGAAAAGAACATGACCTGTTCATTCTAAGCCTGGGAAGGCTTAGAATGTTTTCCACAACTGATCTTAGTTTACCTGTCTAAATAAATTACTGGAAATGAAAATCAACGATTTAATCCAAATCAGGGACGCAACTAAATTACTATAAATAAATCTATGGAGGTAATCCTTTCTACCCATCCAAAGGATGGAAGAGTACCCTTTATGATCTGAAAAACATTTCCAGACATACTTCCCTTTCACCTGTACCTTGTACCTCACCATGCATGTGGCAATAAAACCTAAATATACTGTATGTTAGATTCATAGTCTAGGTCTAGGGGTAGCATCAATCACTGCCTGTAATACACTTGTATTATTATAAATCTCCCAAAAATACCGTATGTAATGAAACTGTTGCACACTTTATCAACATTCATTGCACTTAATTGAATGACAACTTGAATGTTACCATCAGTGTTTTACCTTATTTTATTGTCCACTGTGCCTGTTTTTGTGTCGACCTGCTTATTTATTGTGTACACAGAAGCACTGAAGGAAAATAATCTGTGCCCCTGTATACTGAGTTTTGTACACAAAAACGGTGATAATCAAATCTACCCTCAGCCTGATCTTGAAACATCTTTCTGTGCCCACTGAAAGTGTAACCTGCAGTTCCAATTTTTGGCCACTGGCTACTCCAAAATTGCTGGGGATTTGGAAAGAAATCTTATACAAATCTAAAACAATTACGCAATCTGAACATGGTCAGCAGTAATGAAGAGTGCAATATCCATAGTAAACTGACTTGAACATGGAAACCAATATATATTAAGCAGGGGTGGAGGAAGTATTGAGATCCTTTACTACTAGTAAAAGTACCAATACCACACTGTAAAATGTACTTTTCAATTTTAAGAATTAAAATTAAAAGTACTCAATGCAGAAAAATGCCCCCTGTAACTGTTATACTATTATATATTATATCATTAGATTATTATTACTCATGCATTAAAGTGAAAGCAGGATTTTACTGTTGTAGTTGGTTGAGGTGGAGCTTATTTTTGACTATTTTGTACTGGACTGCAACTAATGATCATTTTCATTATGGCTTAATGTCCTGATTATTTTCTTGAATAATCAATTCGATTGATTGTTTGGTTTATAAAATACAAAAAACAAATTGTGACACCTTCCCAATGCATGTTTAATATTTATGCATTTTTACTTTTTATTTTTTTTTTATTTTTACAAATTATTATCATAATAGTTGCCATTCATTTTCTTTCAATCAATTAATTAATTAACTAATTGTTTTAGCTGTACTTTATAGTTTATAACAAAACGTCATGTTTTATAAGCTATTCATATGTTTTGTATGTAAAAATCTAAGTATTTGTAAAGTAACTAGTAACTAAAGCTGTCAAATAAATGCAGTGAAGTAAAAAAAAAAAAAAGTACATTATTTCCCTCTGAAATGTAGTGGAGTAGAAGTAGAAAGTAGCATGAAAAGAAAAGACTCAAATAAAGTACAAGTATCTCAAATCTGTACTTAAGTACTTGAGTAAATGTACTTATTTTACATTCCAACACTGAGAGGCCTACTAAGCATTTTTTTTCACCATCACGCCAAGTCTATGAATGGGGTCATAGAGGATTTGACTGCATGGAACTATTGATGTTATGACAGAAAAACAGCACTGGCTTCCATGCAGGGGGCAGAAACTACAAAAGTCTGAAATTTTTAAAAGAAAAGATTTTGCTGATTTAAACTCAAAGCTTAATCTATAACAGTTATGTAAAACTTTACATTATCTCACGTTTGCTCACATTATCTTTATCTGGGGTAATGCGATTTTTTAAAAACCTAAATACTCTTGCCTTTGACTCGTAATGCTCTTCATGCTGCGGATAATCAGATGTAATGTTGAATGTTTGAAATGTATCATGTGCTGTGGGTTAGCGGTTCAGTTCTGCTGTAACGGCACAGGGTCGGGTCCATTGACCACCAGCACATTCGACAGATGCGAAAACGACTAAACCGGCGAAGATACGACTAATATACACAATGTCTACTTTTAAATAAAAACATACGGCTGAAAAAAAAAATACATATTTGCAAGTAAATATTCCACATAAAGTTAAGTCGTAATGAGTCAGGCAAATTGTCGTAAGTGCGGACCGGAAACAACGCTGCATTTACTTGCTTTCCAACATGGCGACTAACTGCACGTAGAATTTTGTTTTTGGGTACAACATCACGGATTATCGTAACATTTGGACCACCTGCAAGTTATTTGGTTCTCAGAAAACCACCACTGTACCGTCGTTTTGTTTTGACGAGTAATTTGGAGATGTATCGTCGTGGAGCAACAACGAAGGACCACAACAACAAACCGGTGAAGAAGGACGTGAGTGACAGTGATAAATACGCCGACCTCTTGGTGTTCGGCTATGCCTGCAAACTGTTTCGAGACGACGAAAGGGCTCTTTACCACGAACATGGAAAACATCTTATCCCATGGATGGGGAACAAGAGCATCATGATTGATAGGTCGGTTGAACAAACTTAGACCGAAACATTATGCTAACCATCTATCATGTCCGCTAGCCTGTTTCAAAATTCAAGGGACCACTTGGAGTTTGTCTTGCAGAAGCTTGGAAATACTTGCAAACTGACGACGAATATTGTATTTCTTGCCTGTTAACTTGTTTTTGGATGTCCTGAACTGACAACAAATGGTATCTGAGTTTTCTAGAATAACATAAGAAGATGCAAATCCCTGCCAGTCTTTGCTAACATTAGCCATGATGCTGAAGTATCAACATACATTCCGTTGTCAATTCATTAGGCACACCAGCTAAAACTACTGCAGTCTAATACAACAGCACGGATACAAATGGGGTGGAAAGTCTAACGTTAATTGACACCACCGTAAAACTGTGAAAATGAAACTTTAAAACCTTCACGAAGATAGGATTTATGGCAGAGCTGTTGTATTTGACTGCATTAGTTTGTGCTGTGCACCTACTAAACTGGCAATGGAGTGTATTTTGGAAACAAACATGAAGATATTTAAATTTCATGACCTTTTAAGACTACTTAAGTTAGCTCTTAGGTGGGCTTTGCATCTTGGCATGTTGGGAGAATTTCCTCTGGAAACTTTCACTCTGGGACATACTACATAAGATAAACTGAAAGCAAAAAAGGAGTTTGACACAGAAGATTTTTCATTCTTTCTGTTCGAGTTTTGCCGAAAATGCCAATGTGTTCACAAAGCAAATGACCTGGGATTTTATTATGCTTTGCTGATACCCACAAGGCCAGAGCAAATTCTAACCAAGACTGAAGTTACTGCAGTTAAGGTGATTCAAAATATCACAATGTCAATGTGAAACAAGGGGGATTGACTAAACAAGAAAAGGTTTAAAGGTGCGTTCAGCCTTTCTACAAAATGTTGCTGCATGTGATGGAGTAATGTTTTATTGCCAACTTCGTGCAGAACACCTAATAATTTACTCTAACTTTTAAAATAGTGCATTTATTCTTTTGAATCACCTTGATTTGCAGTGGCCCAACTTGTGTTTCATTTGTACAGCCTTTGTATGTGTGTCTTTATCACATAACCAAGTTTTTTCCCCAGCAAGGTAGGCTAAGGGGTCCCGCCAAACCCCGAATGCCAACCACAGCACCCCATTTCTTTGTCTTCATGAAGAAACTGCAACTGAGAAGTGGCGTAGAGGGACGAACCCTGGAAAATGTCCTCCATTTGGGTTCTTACGGATAGGTATTTATGTGCTCGGGTTTGTGTGAATGTAACTTTCTTTGCAGATGTAGACGTAATGATGAGTGTTACAGGGGGGAATTGAACCCTGTAAGGTAAGAGGCGAGTTGCTTTGTTTTTTTTTCATTCGTTCTTTCTTTTGTAGGGTTGTTGGTTTGTAAGAAAATAGCAGCAGAAAGCTTTTGAGGTATCTTAAGAGCACGATCGACAATTAAGCCCAAGGACTTAATTAAGACATTATTGTGTTGTCAGTATTTTGAGAAATGTTCACAACTTCTAGTATTTTACAAGTATACTCCCTAATGACAGACTTACAGAGGTAGAACATTTTTGATGTTGTAAATTTTGGGTTTTAGGTCCCCCTTGGTAAGTAGCTCCATGTTGTGTATAAAAGGCTTTGTCGACTTCCGTCTCTCTAATCCTTTTATCATCCAACAGATACGATGGGCGTGGTCACTTACATGACCTTTCAGAGTATGACAGCGGGTCATGGAATACATCCTACCAGCTGTCGGAGGAAGAGGACAGGATTGAGGCGCTGTGCGATGAGGAGAGGTACCTGGCTCTACACACTGACCTGCTGGAAGAGGAGGCCAGACAAGGTGGGTAGAGTGTTAGTTCTGACATTGGGCAATAAGAATATTTAAATGAGGGGGGGTTAACACTCACGCGTATAGCACACCTTAATGTGACTCCTTAGTGGGTCATGCTGGATGATATTGAAGTAAATATCTGCTTTCATTACTTGAATGAGTCATGGCCTTTCCCACTTAATGAAGGCAAACAGCTAGCTAGCAGACGATGTAGCTATGCCTATATGACTTGTAGTACAGAAGGTAGAAATTCAAAAGGTAAATAAGTAAATGTGACATAAATCAAGAAGGTCATGTGTTTTTAAAATGAACAATTGCTGTTATATATTGCTGTACAATATATACGTACATTTTGTTTACATGTACTTTTATAAAAATATTTATTCATTTATTTGTTAGCCGTTCAATTAAACAGAAGGAAGGGCTTCTGGTTAAAACATGACTGACAAGAATGTCCCTTAAGGTTTGTTAAATTGCTGCAACATATCTCTGTGTTGTTTCAATGGCATATAGTAAACATAGTAAACATTGACATATGTTGCTACTTTCCTACTAGCATAATGTTATGACCCTTACAAATGGCTTGAGTGTGAGTGTGTATTTTGCCAGCAGTTACTGATGCTTGCAGGCAGCCGTCACTTAGGCTGAATGCTTTTGTAGTAGCCAAGGTTGCAGGGCAAGCCATAACTTAACACAAACTACCGACATGGCACAGCAGCATGGCCGCTGTCAAACTGAAATGCTCCCAAAACAACTCTTGAAATTGCTGTATACTTTAATCTAGGCTTCTGAACAAAATCTTGATTTTTCCAGGACAAATCTTCAACAGACTTACATTCCCTTCTAAGACATGTTCAGCTTTCCGTCTCTTTTAAAAGGACTGGCTTTGACTCTGAGCTCAAGAGCGCCCATTTCTATGTAAATCACCTTCGACTCTATGATACTTGCATCTCAGTCCTCTTACATTATAATGAAACTGGCTGTTTTGATGACAAAGCACCCTTCTGAAAGACAGACTTAATGACTGTAATTGAATTAATAAGCCACAGTTTTAAGTGAAATATGGTGTCTTATGCCCAAACTGACAGGACAGAATGAGTCAGCTAATGATTTGTGTCACACACACACACTTACACACCCACTGTAGAAGGTTCATCCCCCAGGCTGGTTTGCCCTTGAATTTGGAGGCCTGACCCCATTCACTCAGGCTATTACCCATCTGTCCAGTGAAGGGACAGCAGGAAAGCATTAGAAATATTGATAGTTTTAGTGGAAATTTTGCCCTTGCTTCTTTACTAAAGAAATAGTTTGCCATGAATTTCATGGCAAACTATATCTTTCCCACCAAAAGGGATGGTGTCTGGGGCCAAGTAACGATGTATATTTGTGGGGGAAATCAGCATTTGCATTATGTTGCCTGCTTGATATTTTCTGTGTGAAAAGGAAAACATTAACCAATTCATCCACTGATTCGGACCAGAGCAAACAAACTATAGTTTTGAAAATGCCCCAAGAATGACATCAATCATTTGGTACCAACTTGTGATGCTACTTAATTATTATAATTGATACATTATTCTTAATAGGTGGATGTTGTAAGTTATCCAGGGCTACATCGAAATATAAAATCATGATCATGGATGTAAAATGATCATCAACATTGTAGTAAATTTTCCTCTGTTTTTTGTTTCCTTGTTTTCCACAGAGGAGGAGTACAAACGTCTGAGTGAAGCTCTGGCTGATGAAGGCACCTACAATGCAGTGGCCTTCAAATACAGTGCTGACTACTACGATCCCTCTCAGCCCACTGAAGAGGAGGATGCGAGAAAGGAAGCTGGTGAGAACTCGCATCACTCACAAACTGGCCTAAGGAGTCACATAGTTAGTTAATCACTCTCAGGTACATGTGAGGCTGTTCAGTCAGTTGGATATACTCACAAATACACACACACTTTGTGTAGGAACGATGTGACAAAACCAGGAAAGTAAAATGCATAACACTTTTAGAGGTAGAACTAACACTGCAAAGTACAGGAACTTACAAATACAAGTCTCACTATTTTCGTGCTCCTACATGTTTCCTGTAGGCTACCACACATCCCTCTGGACTTGTGGTTTTTCAAAGTAATCACGTTATAGTGTGCATGTAAATGTACTGCTTGAAATCTTGGATCTTTGATAGACCTCTTGTGTCCTTGACATGCTTGTGGTGGGATGTGTACCATAGCTGCTTGACTTTTGAATTTTTGGCTGTTGCAGTCTGCTGGGAACGACACAGCAGGTCTGTCTAATCAATGTGCAGAAACGCACCCAGGGGGCTACTGAAGTTTAATTTCTGCCTGCAGAGCACACAATGAACGTATTTGAAATGTTTCATTTAATTCAATATTACGCAGCGATATTATATTAATAATAATAATAATCACCTTTGAACATCAGCGCCAACTTTGGTTTTCATCCATCCATATCTGATTTCACACACACACACACACACACACACACACACACACACACACACACACACACACACACACACACACACACACACACACACACACTCACTCACTCACACACAGTCCTGAAACTTTAAATATTTGATGTAGAGATAGCTGGAAGCACTTTGTCCCAGCCAGTGGCCTGACAGTTAAGCAGACTAGATGCCTCTCCTCTGGGGAGATTGTAGAGCTGCGTCCAGGGTATGAATGCACTTGCTAAAGCTCCTGATGCCAGTAGAATTGGTCTTTTGGGAACAAGTCAATACGGGTCATGTCACACTGGCCATTAATATTTTGCTACAGTTTTAGGTTTTTGTCAGGTTTTTCCCCTTCTCTTCTTTAAACATTCTTGACATAAGTCCCCACCACAATGCAAATGTATAGCCACAAAGAGAGACTGACTATGGAAACACATAATCACAATATTAATCAAGCATTGTCACTGTCATTAGCTCTTGAGTGAGGCATAATACCCAAAAGGTTAGTTGCAGTCTAATTTATTATTAATTCATTTATTACATCTGTTGTCTGTCTAAACATGAGGTCTTATCTTCCTGTAAAACTCACATACAACACACTAATTGTTACACAGTCATTTCACAATACACTCATCAGTTTCACATTCTGTCAAAATATGGAACTTGATTGAATGTGTTGTATATCTATTAGCTGAGCTTATTTAAATGTACCCTCCTCATCTACACTGAAATACCTGATTTCCACATATTTGTACCTTTTGGGACTGTTGGCTGTCCTATTCAGCCTGTATTTCGTCTTTCAAAATTGGGGCACTGTTTGGAAGGCCTTTGTATGATAATTAAATTAGACATAACATGAGATGGATTGAACACATGGGCACTTTGTGGATTTCAGGCCTTGCCAAAAGCTGATATCAAAACAAGCCAAGTGAAATATGTAAGAATGGCTATGTCTTCAATTAGGGGCCTGTCTCCTTCATTGCTGTGTAAACATAAAAATATGTTAATCTAGTTTCCACTTGATCTGTACATTTTCATCAAGTGCAGATGAAACTAAAGGATAGAGGATGAAGTGTGTAGTTTACTGTGATATATTTGTATAGTGGATGGAATAGCGGAGGGCATGTGGTTCACCCACTTTTAAAATGTTTTAGGAACGCAACATTAAACTCAAGATACTGTTCAACTGGGTATATATCCAGCGGGGTATATTTGCTTTTTGATACAGGAGTTAATCTTATTCTTTTTGTCCTAATATCTCTTCACTTGCGTAGAAGAGGCAGAGCCCGAGGAGAGTGAGGAACCATTCGTTGCTCCCCCAGGGCTCGCTATCCCTTCTGATGTGGAATTGGTGAGTATTAAATATCCAGCTGGCTTACTGATGTGGATCCCTTATTGTGCTCTTATACGCAGTGTATATATGCACATAACATATAAACATGCATATGCATAGTGGGTTTACAGAATACCAGGAACATCTGTAGGCTATAATGGAATTTAATACAAAAATACTTAATAATATAAATAGATAATAAATACTTCCTCTGTGAAGCCTTTCATGCTCAGATATTATGTAATAGTCCACATGATGAGGAAACGGATTCTGATGTCAGTGTCAGCCATTTTTCTATTGGCAACTTCTAACCCTAACCCTAACCCTAACCCACTCCCAAAGCAGTAGTTTGATTTTGCACTATGGTTTATTTTGTAAACAGAATAAATGTTGTAAACTGCGAAGGCTGCTGGAAACTGTCCATCTCTATACTTATCCCTGCTGCCGTCGCCTGCTCTCATCCCCTTTCCAGACGAAGTGCAATCTTGTCCAAAGACATTCAGTTTACTATCATAGAAAACTAAGAAAACCACAGAAATCAATTTTACAGATTCATTTTCTGTGGATTGACTTATTCATTAATCGTTTCAGCTTTAGTAGAGATGTCTGAAATGAAAGAATGGTTGACTGTACAGGATTTCCACCAGAAATTGATTAGCAGAGGTGGTAAGCCACCCAGATACTGACACATCCCATCTCAGGATTAATTTAGTTATTAGAGGACAGTCTAATCAATAGCCATTCAAAAGTGTGTTATGTGAAATAGCACCTCTTCTTCTTTCCTCTTAAAGTGAAAAGTGTATTCATCTTTATGTTGTTAGCACACTTCTGCTTCAGCACATATTCGTTATATAAAAATATACTTCTACATTTATGCTTCACATTGACATAGCATCCAATAAAAACAACAGGCAAGAAGTAATAAACTATAAAATGTATTGCTGTTGTTTTGTTCTGGGTTTTTTTTTGTATCAGACAATCTTCCCACAGGAGCAGGCCAGTCCGCAACCAGAACCCTCAATGACCCCCTCCAGCTGCTGCTTTCTTATGCATGAGAAGAAAGACTAGCTTTAATGTTGGCATGGACTGTGTGCATATTCAGTATATATCATGCTGGGTTTAAACAGCCAAAACACCCTTGTGCATACATACAGAGCACAACCTGGCTGCAGTACATGATATGCATTTAATATTATTGACTGCTCCCTAGATTTTGAAGGAATATCCTTCTCTCTGTATACATTTCAGTGTAGTGTATTTCTCATTATTTCTTAAGACTATTCTCATTTTATTTGACAGTTACAGCAGAGAATGACAGGCAGCATGGATAGAGAGCAGGGGAATGATTCGCATCAATGACTTAGCCAGAATCTAACTGGGATGTTGTGATGCATCTCAGACCGCTACCTTACCAGGATGCAAATATGAATTATTTCATTGCAGTTTACAGTGCAGTATCAGTTTATTGTTTATATGTTTATTTATCAACCTTAAGAATATTGTAATGGATTTTGCTTTTACTAGACAGTCGACAGTGGTCATAACAGAGAATACAATATGTGATCAGATTAGAAAGGATGTCGTAATTAATTGGCATGGACCTTAGTTGAAGGCCAAGATGACTCTTCTTCTCTGTGCTTACATGAGATAACAAATGACTGTAAACTGTACGTTATACTTTCAGGATGCTTTATGACTATTACACATTAGTTATGCTATTCTTTGGGTCTTTGACGTGGCAGCGCTGTAGCTCAGTTTCTTTGTGTATGTCACGTCAATATAAAAAAATGTTTTACACTCCCTTTTTACCTAATGGCTAAGTTCTGAAATTGGAGTGCGAAAGGCCCTTGTATGTCAGGAAGTCCTTGGCAGCTTAGAACACAATAATGGCCTGTTAGCATTGGACATTGGCATCTTTTTGGCCAGTGTCTTGAAAGGTAGTATTTATTATGACTTTCATCTTGATGAGATATATGTGTTCTTTTGGAGATTGCTGCACCTTTCTGTACTCGCTTGGTAATGACAATGATTAATCATTGAAAGCACACAAGGGGAACAATAATGAATGAATAATGGACCATTTCTTGTTCCACTGATTTCCACCCCATGTGTATTTTAAGAATTAATGTTGTCACAATGAACATAAGAGTGCCTGGCAGGAAAATGCTTCTGAGACAAAATGGCCTGTGTCCTTGGTATGAAGAAGCCATTCATTAACTCTGCATTGTATCTTAATGTTATTTGCAGCAGTCATGTTCGCACACTGTTATCTGTAGTACTGCTGCTTATTTGTTACTATTTTGCTTGAGCTTCAAGAGTGTTTCTTTCTTGACTGTTTTGTAGCCGGCAACCATCAAGACCCATAACATCATCGAGAGGACAGCCAACTTTGTATGTCAGCAGGGGGCCCAGTTTGAGATAGTCCTGAAAGCTAAGCAGGCCGGCAACTCCCAGTTTGACTTTCTTCGTTTTGACCATTACTTGAACCCTTATTACAAACACATCCTGAAGGCCATGAAGGAAGGTCGATACAACCTTGTCTCCGCCAGCAAGCAAGAGCAGTCGCAGGGTGAGTTATAGAAAGCAGTGACTGAAGCCATAGGTGTTGTATCCTCACACAGACATTACACTTGCAGAATCGAGAAGTGTCATGTACGGTAATCAATGCAGAAATATATCAGATCTGTAATACAAACAGAGCAGAAGAATACATTACAAACATTAACATTCTGCATTGATTATAATGTTAAACATTTGCTCATACACATATTCATTAATTTTTACTGTAGAATCCCACTCTGATGATTCAGATGAGGATGGGGATGGCAGTTACCTCCATCCCAGCCTGTTTGCCCCTAAAAGGAGCTCTCGCCTGGAGGAGCTGGTGAAGGTAATGTACATAAAATGTTAACCTGTTTGACACAGTTGCTACTTTACATTGCAACGCTGTCATGTGAAAACCTTGAATCTCCAAACATTTTAATGAGCTAGGAAAAACAATCTGAAAGGGGGGTTTAAACGACTTATGTAGCTTAAGATGTAGGAAAATGGTCTTCATTGGACAATGACTCTTTATTATAATGTTTTGAAATATGCAATTCTAACTGGTCGGCGACCACTGGCCTGCCATGTAAATTATATTTACATCTTCCTAGTACTGTCCATGTCTGTTACTGCATTCTTTATTCTGTTTTCTTGTCAGTCATTAGTCTTTGACAGAGCACCATGAATGGAAGCCTGACTTCTTACAGAAACATAATGAGCTCCTTTTAGTAGCAAGCTGACTTACAGTTGCCTCCCATCAAGAGGGATTTTCTTTTCAAATCAGCCACTCTAATTTTTTACTAATGATTCGTTTTTCATATTTTATGGGGTTAACGCTTAAATTCTGTAGATCTCTTTATATTGCACCAAAGAAGATTAATGCATAAGATTCCTTGCAGAGTAATGCTTAAATATTGCACTGCATTTTGTGGTTTCTGACTTCAGAGAGCTTTGAATATTTGGTGCATGTATTATATTATTACTGTAAAATAGTTCTGTCTCCTATAATACGCATGTGGTTTGATCTCTATGACGTAAGCATTCCTTTACAAAATATGACATAATGGCGTCGATAGACTGTTTTTACCAAATAAGCCTCATTCTGCTGCAGCCTCTAAAAGTAATGGACCCAGACCATCCTCTGGCAGCTCTTGTACGAAAAGCCAAACAGGAAAGGAATGGCACTGCAACAATGGAAACCAAACCAGAGGAAGTGGCAGACCCAGCTGCATCCAGCACACCAGCGCAGTACACTGCTGATCGTGAGTATAGATTTATTTTTCCTCTGAGAACAATACACAACACATCTGAAATGTCTGCTCTACTTGATTTTGTTCTGTCTTTCTCTCAGCTGAGTATGGTTGTTCTTGTTTGTCTATCACTGAGCACAGAAATGAGGGAATTCTGGGAGGAATTTCATGTCTCATATATATATATAAATATATTTATAAATATATATAATCCCTGCCCTACTGTACAGGTATTAAAAGTGCATTTTCATTATTGTTTCTTTGTACTGTTGACCACAGAAAACAGACATTTGACTTTTGGACCATTTTCTGCTGATAGTGTTCTGCCGCTGCTGGTTGTGCAGTACAGTTCCCCACTACTTAATGCTGACCATAGTTGATGTGAAGGCATTTTCAACACCTTTCAGCAAAGTAATATTGAGCTTAGAGCTGTTCTGGGGCAAACTTCTTGAAAACCAGAGGGCCTGACCTGAACCACCTCTGAGGTGGATCTATACTTTCTAGTCCACCTGGGTTCTGGGTCAGGTTTGATAACATGAGCAACACATAGTGCATCTCTAGTAAGGGGATCTTCATTGTGTTAGAACTTGAGCATATTACATTAAAGGGATAGAAGTAAGTGCTCTCATTCTTGCTTGGAGACACTAGAAGTCAGAATAAATAAATATCTAAGTTCTAAAATTACATCGCATACATTCACATTCTTTGGATGCTCACCATATTTAATTGCAATCACTTTTCCCTCAGATAGTCTTAAATTAAAATGAACCTGTACCCAGCAGCCTACCTTAATAAGCCTTATTTTTATTTATATTTATATATAAATATATATTTATATTTATTTTTTGATTATATTTAACTTTATTGCCATTGGACCGAGTACAAGTACTGAGACAAAGAAATGCAGTTTAGCATCTAACCAGAAGTACAAAAAGCAGTAAAGTGTGAGTAAATATATTAACTGTGAGGGTTAGATATATACAGTGTGCATAACATGTGCAGCAGTTACAATAGATTGTGCAGGGTTAAGTGTGAGTATAAAATATATAGTGCAAGTGCTAATATGCTAATTATTTGACATATATACGGAATAAAGAGCTAGAGGTATGTATGTATGTATATGAATACAGTGTATACACTATAGGTCTGATATGTACAGTATAGACAATACTACTACTACTACTACTACTACTACTACTACTACTACTACTAGGTGGATTGTAGCAGTGAACTTTTTGAACCTAGTCACAGACCTTGGTAAATTACATTATTATGAGCTACGTAAGAAAATCACATGAATATGACTAGCAGTATTGAGGCTAATGTAATTGCTTGATCATTCGCATACATAAAATATTTAACATTCAGATGAAAAGTCATCCAAGAGATTACATTTTTAAACTGAATGATAATTAAATTTTCAGAAATTAATGAAACAAAACAAGAATGCCTGGCTTCTATACATACTATATGCAAGGTCATGTGCGTATCCATCCACGATGAGTCACATCCACCCCCACTGCACGTTATTCATCACTCTGTCGCTTAAGCAATTCCTTATGTATGTGTTCATCCTTCCCTGAAACAGCTGCTTAAATAAACCTATAGTCATGGGCCCTCCTGACCCTTGAGTGTTTGCTTGTCCATTACTGCAATTTATTCATCCCTGAGACAGTCATGGAAGGTGTCCTTTGACTTGGTCTTTGCTACAGAAATAGGGCTGATAATAAATTGGTTGTGGATGCTAGCTGCTTAATGCTGTTGATATGCATTGTTGCTCAGAACATGCTTTTAATTTGCCCATCCATTTGGCAGTGGTTTGTTTGGTCCAATGAGAAAGCCCTCTCTTGTCTTTTGAACATTTTTTTGTTTTGCCACTTTGGATGTTAATACAGGGCATGGATAATAAGTTGCTTCATTACCTCTTTTGTACTGGACTGCCTCCCTTAGATTCGTGTATGTAATGACTATGCTCAAGACCTAGCAATAAGAGCAATTCCAAAAACTCCTGCTAACTTCAACATGAAAGTCAATCTATGTAATATATCTAGCTATCTGATCATCTGTCTATCTGACTATCTATCTGTCTGAACAACCATTCAACTAAATTTCCTTTTTGGCCTTCCACTTACACATCTTTAGTCTTTATCTCAGCTGCAACATTTCAAGTTTTGGTTTCCATTTTCCTTACTGGAGAAAATAGGATATGTCATTAAAGTCAACCAGCTCAGTGACTAATGTGTTAATATCACACTGTCTCCACTTTGACACTATCCATTTATTTTGTCTCTGTCCCTGTGTTGCCCCCCTCCTCTCCCCCGCTCTCTTTTCAATAAGGGGTCTTTGTAATACAAACCCACTGATAGTGAAGAGGACCCAGTCAGCTCCATACATATTTGGACAGTAACACTATTTTTGTTATTTTCGTTCTTTACACCGCCACCATGGATTTAAAATAAAACAATTAGTATGTTCTGTCAGTGCAGACTTTCAGCTTTAATTCAAGGGTATTGACAGCAATATTGGGTGAACTGTGCAGGAATTACAACCATTTTTATACATAAACCCCAGATTTCAGGGTACCAAAAGCAATTAGACAAATTAACATAATAAGAAATAAGTCATCATACTAAATAGTTGGTTGCAAATCCTGCCTGAAGTCTAGAACCCATAGACATCACCAGATGCTAGGTTTCTTTCCTGGTTAGCTCAATTTGATTCAGATTTCACTTAGTCATCTAGTTGTTAGGTATAAAATTTGGAGATTGCATGCCTGTGTATAAAACCCCCCACAAATAGCTCACATGGGGTCATTGGGGTCAACTTAGTACCTCAAAAAGCTCTTGGAAAGGTTTCTGCGGTCATGAAGGTCTAAATCTTTGTCCAGCTTTTCCATTTTTCCTGCCTTGAAAATGTAATTTCAGCATAGTGACTGAGCGCAAATGTGGCATTTTATGTTATTTATAGGCTTTCTAAACAAGCTTGGTTTTGACAGTTTCCATTTCCAGTGGCAGATGACTTTTCCCTGACCTGTTGATGTTCTTCACCAAGGCTGAAATAGAAAGATTGCCGTGACAAGACTCTGAAATTAATTAGTAAATCATTCCTTGACTGTCATGAAAGCACCATCATTTCACATCAAATCAAAACAATTGTTTCTCTGTACGTCCCGCTTTTCAATGTAACTGACACAAGAGCAACACCCTACACTATAAAGCATTACAGCATATGGTCACCATAGAGTTGAATCAACGACTGTGACAGTCTCAAGCTAAACATTATGATCCTCTCAAAGCTATTTATTGCGTGGCTGTGGAAATGGATGGCATTATATTGTGCAGTTTGTGTCCACATGAAGTAACAGTAAATGTTTGTCCTTTATCAGGCACAATTGAATCATTTCTGGGAGGAATTTCATGTCATAATTTCCGGCTCATTTCTTTACAGCCAATGCAGCAGCAATGTACTATGGGTACTACATGCTTCCTGATGGAACGTTCTGCTTGGCCCCGCCTCCCCCAGGGATCGATGCCAGCTCCTACTATAACAATATGCCGTCAGCTGTCATGGCTCCTCCTACATCTTCTGGAGCTTTGCCTAATCTGGGAACTACACCCACCCCTCCTGAAACTATCGCAACGCCACCACCAGCTACAGCCCCCTCTCAGGTCACCAGCTCTGCTGCTCCTGCTGTTGTACCAGAAACCAGGTCGGAAGTAATTCCTGTATAATACTATTTTCTTCTTGATAGTTTTAGTGGCATTTTAAATGAGTCACTCACGTAAATAAAACACTGTAATTTGAGGAATTACACCAAGGTAAGAACCAAGCACACCTGTTTTAATAGCTGAAACATTTCTGTCATCTTCAATTGTCCCCGAAAGCAGTTCGAAAGCCGAAGCTCCAGTTTCCACACAAGCAGCACCAGCCATCATCCCCCCACCACCGGACATCCAGCCAGTCATAGACAAGCTGGCCGCGTACGTTGCTAGGAACGGTCTTAAGTTTGAGGCCAGTGTCCGTGCCAAGAATGATCCACGGTAAGTGTTCTTACCAGAAATAAATCTGTTGCTCCGGTCAGGTGTTGGGTTTTAAGAACTCTTATCAGTAACTTTCCCGTCAGATACTGCAGAACCTCTTCATCATCCTCTGGCTCAT
The DNA here is from genome assembly GCF_043641665.1 of Enoplosus armatus. Taxonomy (NCBI): domain Eukaryota; kingdom Metazoa; phylum Chordata; class Actinopteri; order Centrarchiformes; family Enoplosidae; genus Enoplosus; species Enoplosus armatus. The sequence goes on from NC_092197.1 coordinate 13,395,193, forward strand.
CTTTTATGAGTGCTCACCTCTAATCTTATACAGTATGTGTTCTTCCCTGTGCCTACTATAGGTTTGACTTTCTGCTGTCTTGGCATCAGTACAACACCTATTACGAGTTTAAGAAGAATTACTTCCTGCAGAAGGAAGGAAAAGGCTTGCCAGAGGTATTAATCTATGTATATTTATGTGTGTGTGTGTGTGTCTGTGTGTGTTTTTCTTTGCATAAGAATTAGATAGAGCCCCTCCAGCTTTTTTTAACCACTTAACATTCCTGTCCCATTTTTGGCACTTGAATGTGTTTGACACAGTTGACCAGTAGCAAAATTGTTAATGAATTCTAATGGTTATGGTGACCGTACCGCAGCAGTTGTAGCACAGCTGCCACAAAATCATAAATTACTCCTTTCTTTCCTAGAGAAATACTTTCTTCATAACAGACATTTTGAAATTCATTCAATCATGACATTATTTTTTTCTCTTAATATTTTAATTTTCTAGATGTTTTTGCTAAGTAGACGCAGGTAAAAGCTCAGTAATGGCTATGCTAATACTTCACCCTGGCAGGTGACCTTCACACCTACGAGCAACACTGTTCTCCCATTTGTCTCCTGTCATCAACCTCCCTCTTCTCTACACCTGTATGTAATTCCGTTAACAGCATTTGCAGCCAAAGTTTAGACATGGGAAAAGGTTGTCTAAGCATTCACTGCACTTACAGTCAACCTTGAAATTAGCTGCTTTTTTGTTGCTGATAAGCTAGGACCTACCATGCTAAAATTAGAGGTGTCCTGATCCAAAATAGGGGTGAGAGTGACGCACAGAACAAGGAAGAGATTAATTGTTGCCAAAAAGTAGATCCAGCCCTCTTACTGGGTAGTCTCGTTTTCCACCTTCAAGACTTAAGGCTCAAAATTTTACCAGTGAGGTTATTCCAATTGTTTCTAGTACAGTCTCTCGTTTCAGGAATTTTATACAATCGAGTTTCAATATCTTGAAACAAAGCAGATTTCTGCATCACTATCAAAGCCTAATTCTTGAAACAAATTGATTGACTGCCCATTTGCAGACGTTTCGTTTGTTGTTGTTATACCTACTCTCCATCACTGTCTGTACACCCGCATCAGAACTGAAATCCAATAGTGGTGTATCAGGACCTTAATGAGGCATCCCACCCAATTAGCAGCAGTGGCAACAGACGCTCTCACTGACTCTTCTGGCTGGGATGATTGTTTCCTGGGATACATTCCCCTTGGCCTTAATTGTCCTTAGTAATGGGCCCCTGTGTCACTATTTTGAATGAGGCTCTCCCTTTACCTTAGTACACAATCATTCTAATAATGTGGTGTCATTATATTCATCATATAATGTCGGATTAGTCAGACACACTAGACATTGTATTACTGACATTTCATTAAAATCACTGCAGTGACATGTAGTCAGATACATTTAACAAACTCTAACATATAAATATACCGTCACATGACTTTTACACATAAACATAACACTTTTCAAGAGAGGGATAGTAACACAAAGAGGGAATTTTATGCTAAAAAGACTTGGATGATAGCCACTTGATTTGACTAACTCAGATGGCTGAGGCCTCATATTTATGTCAGCTAAACTTAATTATGCAATTGCATCAAGGACTGTGTATTTTGTCCCCAATCTCTTATATTCAAATTGCATTAGGAAGGGATCCCTTCACAGTCAGAATGCAAAGTAGGGACAATGACAGCAACCAAAACCTGTTTGAATGCACATATGGGCATGTTAGTACTGTTTTAAGATTTGTGAAAATGTGAACTTATTCTTTAAAATTAACTTTACTAAAGGGCCCACTAATAAAAAGAGGTATATTATATTTTCTCTGTACTGGTGATAAATCTTACATACTGCGCAACATCAAAGCAATTATGAGCTCAACTCCTTCAAAGCACAACCTGTTTTCCTGCCAAGGTGCCTTTAGAATCTGATCTCATGATACCATTAAAGACAAATGGACTTTGTATATATACCAATAACACCCAAGGCCATTTTTTCTATCTCGAGTAGTTGTAGTTGGGTAATACAATTGTTGCTAATGCAGATAATATTGGAAAACTTCTCCAGCATGGTTTATGTGAATAACCGAATGGCGCTTTAGCCCTCATCTTTCAGCTTGCTGTTAAGTGTAAATGCACCATTTTAACAGTTCACTTACTGAGGGAAAATTTCACCTTTTTATTTGAACAAAAATGCGCCAGAATGTGTGTTTGTTTTTCAGGTCTCATAGCTCATCTGTTATATTCATAGTGTGTTTAAGTTCACAGGAGCCCCATCAAGCCATCATCCCCTCTCAGAATATGTGATTTGAACAGTCAAATAGCTGCGTTGACAGATATAGATGGGTAGATAGATTGATGCTTCTTATATATGTACATATAATGCATATGTATACTTACATATATTCAAGGGTTGTTGAGTCTACTTTGTATGAGAGTGAGAAAGAGAGGAGTGGGCGAGAAAGTTCTGTAAGGAGCAATTTGTCTTCCGACGAATCAAATCAATTAGCTTGTCAGAGTGCAGAGGAGTGTGGCCCATTATGACACAGCACAGGCTGCTCCAACAAGCCGCTGCTCGGCTTTTCTATCAAGAAACCTGTCTTGTATTTGTGATTGGTACTGTGGGTAATGGGATGCAGATATCGCTGCTCTCAGTCAGTGCCATTATTTATAGTTTCGTAGTTAATGAAGAAAGTGAGAAAGGGCTAAAATCAGTCAAAGCAGACCGCAGCAGGGTGTCGGGCTGCTTTTGCTTTGTATAAGTATCAATAAAATCTGTAAAATCTTCTAGAAATGGCACTTTTGGAGTGGATAAATAAAAACTGTTATCTAAAAAGGAGCATTTTGTAAATAGTCCAAATCATCAGTCTGCCTCCTGTTTGGAGAGCTCTACTCATATTGTGTATAGAAAGTCACCAATTATGCTTGGTTTAATGTGATACTGTGCGTAAATCATCAAACACATTTTTTTTTACAGATAAAGTATATGCTTTCAATCTGTTCTGGCATCTAATAGAAAGCTGAAGTCTCGCTCCACTTCTGGGACCACCTTGTCCTTTTTTCAAAAACATAAAACACCAATTGTTTTGTTAGCATTCAGCTGCACTCATGTGGCTTTGACAGTGCGTTTGTGGCTAAGATGAATGGAAGCCTCAAAAAAGGATTGTATTGTAGCCAATTAAAAATAAATAATGAACTTATGTGAAGTCAAATTTCTGAGAATATTACAACAGGGAGACGAGTTGACACGTTCACCAAAGGCATTATTCAAATGAAGTCTCAACAAGACAATTAAATTTGGGCACAGCACAGCAGTTTTCATCCCCTCTGCTGTCAGATTATCTCAATTGAGTCAATTGAACATGTAAAGTTCTATTCTTGGCTGGACATATCACTATAATCTGACAGTTTTTCCTTTGCAGTGAATTGATTTAATTTTCGTGAACAAAATGTAACAATGACAATGTTTACTGTTGATTATTATTATTTTTTTTTAGAATTGAGCTGACAATTTAATGCCGGTTGGCAGTAAAGTCACTTTTGACCAAATCTGTGAAATGAAACAAAGCAGAAATCCCTAGCACAACAGTATCATTTAGATGAGGAGGGGTCAAACGCAGGCTTTGTGAAAGTATCCAAAATGTAGAGCTGCACTTGGGTCATTTCCATTTTTCATTTGCAGCAAACATTTTACATTTTTAATTCCTGTGAAATCTGACCATTTGCCTTTTGTAGTCTTGGTTTGCAAAGCTCATGAGCTCTAACCAGCACAGGATTTGCAGCCCCGCCACTGGTGCTTGTTCCCATTCAGAATGGAGGTTTATTACCTTCTGAACTGTCCTGTGTCTAAATGTTAGAGCAATGCATGTCAATCAAGGTAACTAAGGATTCTAAAGGCTAAGCTCAAGGTGTGTATGGGAACACGGTCAAATTCCAACTCAACTTCTTCTTCTCAGAATGGGTTAGAGTGAGTTTCCTCCTGCTTCTTCTCCTGTGAACTTTGATTTTTAGAGTTTTTTTAGTTATATTCTCAGGGGCCTCTGTAAAGTGCTTTGACTGTTGAAAGCACTGTTCAATTACAGCTGAATAGTAGGAAGCAGCCTTTGAAGCATTCTTCAAACATGGTAAAACGTACCTCATGAGGTAAGGTTTTTTTCCTCTTGTGGTATTGGCTTCATCACCACTTTTTCCTTTCATCCCATCAGCAGTTTATATTTGGGATAGCGGCTAAGAGCACTTGGTCCACAGGTATTACTACAGAGGGTTTCTGGTTATCTGGCCAGTGCACACAAGCCAGCTATAAGGGCTTTGTGAAGATGCTTTGTTGGTGTGAGGCGTGACAGACCACACAGCGGGATATTAGAGAGCCATTTAAAGGTGTTTAAAGCTATTTAAGCTATTTATTTACTGCCAGATAAGTAAATGGCACAGAAAAGAGAGGAGAGTAAGAAGTAAAAGCAAACAAATAATATCCTGATCAGATATGTGCAGGACCATTCAGTGAAATAATGGGATTATTTACATGATGACATGACTTTCTACCTCTCTAAACCCCTGCACGTTGACAACTATTAGAAATAGGTGTTGCATATGTAAATGTTAGCCCCATTCTGCTACTGCATCACCAACACTCTTCATTTCAGGTTTTTACTGAAAAATAAATACATTTACAGAAATATGGTCACATAGATTTTATGTTCAGTTATGTTTCCTGCTGCAGAAATAACATTGTTCATCACAGTCTACAATCAAGAAGTGTCCTGCTGCAATGATTACAGCTAGAAAATTCTTGGAAAAATGGGGGAAAAAAAACACAAGTTAGCTTCTGATTATACACCAAAGTCAAACAATTAGTATATTGTTAAATTACTGTCTTTGTACTGTTCATTGTTTAATTAAATACTTGAATAATTAATTTTAATTAATATATATTTAAATAATTTTTCAAACAAAAATCGTGGCCTGTGTGCCTGGCCAATTTCTTGTTTAAATGTGGTGGATAGTTTGTTAACTCTTTTCACCTCAAATTGCATTCAAAGATCAATGCCATTCCAGTGAGTGGTGAGTTTTTTCAGTCAGGTGTGAGAGGAGTTCATGTTGATGTGTGAGTGAAAGAGACTCATGTTGCTCAGATACACAGAGAGGCAAAACGTGACCTAACCCTTGAGACACTACTGCAGTACACAAGTTAATAATTTCCATTGTCTGCTTTTTTTCCTTACTTTCCATTACTGTGACAGTAGTTCTTCTCATTTTATAGGATTGGCTCAACTTTAAAGAGCCTGTGTTAATGCTTGTGTTAATGGTCCTCTGACCTTTTCTATTCTGCTCAGCACCTCTGCATGCTCCACTATAGAAATGTAAAGTAGGATATCCATTAGGCCACAGCCAGAAGTTTCTGTTCTCCACAGTTGCTGTTGGTACCTCCACAGCAACATTTACTGTAGCACATGATGTCTTCAGAGGTGTAAACCTTGACTGTGGATATATGCTGGTGAATAATTACAATAATTAAATGCAACAGTTAGAGTTTAATTGGAAACCAAATCAACTATTTCAATAATTGATTAAACGTTTCATTTTTCAAGGAAAAATGTCAAACGTGCTGGTTCCAGCTTCTTAAATGTAAGGATTTGCTGCTTTTCTTTGTCATTTATGATAGTAAATGAAGAGTCTTTGGGTGTTTAATTGTTGGTAGGGCAAAAGAAGCAATTTGAAGACGTCACTTTATAGACTAAACGATGAATCGTGAAAATAATCAGCAGATTAGTAATGACATTAATTGTGAGTTGCAGCCCTACAGAGAAGTGAGTCATCCTAACATTTCAGATCTATCCACCGGTGATATTATACAGTGAAGAAGCACTCATACCATGGATGCGTTCTCTTTTTGTATTTAACAAACTAAATGACAACAAGCAGATATTGTAGATAACCAGCTCCTCTGGATGGTTCTTAAAAAACTTAACTTCCTAACACCAACTTTTTGCACACATTGCTGCTACACTTCCAACCCAGAATGGAAGTGCATATGTAAAAATGAAGAAGAGCAGGTTTCCAGGGAATTGCATTTTCAGCACCATCTGTGTCTTGTCACACATAACGTGGAAACACTGTAGGAAAAACAATCAAGTTTAGATGGTATGTAGAAATTGTGTGGCCTCTGAGACATGTTACATGTTTAACAGTGTACACTGGAACCAGGAAGTTGATTCAGATAAGTTTACAAGGTATATTTGCTCTCTTCCTCTCTCTCTCTTGCTCTCTTTTGCTTCATCCAGAGTGAGACAGTAGATGACGGTGATAAGCTTGAATCAGACACGTCATTCAAGGAGTCCAAGCTGACAAAAGGTAGGACATTAACACAAGAAAAACTCCACAAGTACACACAACATAGTACTTCCTCTTCTTTAGTATATTCGTTCAGTAAATGAGATGCAAAATCTCTGGGTTAATATTTTTGAGACTATACATGCACATATATACTCTGGTGTGTATGTGTGTGTATGTCATATGTTGGTGTTTATGCACAGCTGTGTGTGAGTCTTTTGGTATTTATGCTTGCAATTTCATTTGGTGATATCAGGCTGGAAATGTCTATGCAGAGATGAAAGAGTCTGCTTACCACAACGCTGGCGGGAGCCTTAAACATGCACATATATGCAAATTAAGGCATGCACTCACACAGACAGGAGGAGACAGGTCTCGGAGAAGGCCAGGCAAAACTAATAACTAGTTCAAGTAGCGCACAAGTAAACTACCCAGCCTTTCATAGTGAGGATCAAGGTTCTATATTAAGGTTATTTCTTTAGGGAATGAGGCACACTGTCTGCCAGAGCAGACATATTTGATTTGCAAAAAAGAAATCAATGTGACACACCATTGCTGCTTAACATCTAAACAGTTGCTTTGTGGCCGACTCTCTCTGTCCTGCTGTTTGTCTGTCTGTCCATTTCTCTTTCTACATATTCTGCCGCTTGTCCTGTTTGTTTGCCTGTCTCTCTGTGTCTGTGTCTGTCTGTTCACTGTTTTGTAAACTCTCTTGGCTCCCCCTTTCTACTTCTTCTCCTTCCTGTTGCTCCATCTTTCTGGCCACTCTCTGTCCTTCCCTCTCTTAATTCCTCCTACAGCTTCTGCTGTCTTCTTCATCTCCAACCTTTTTCTGCACTTGTCATTGTCAAGAAGAAGTCTTAATTGCTTTAGTCAATGCATTTTTTATTTTTCTCTGAATTTGGCCATGGTGTACTTGTCTGACTGTTATCAACTTGTACACTTCTGAAACCTTTTCGTTTTCTCTAAACCACAATTCTCCTCCTGTCTCTCTGTGCCACTACAGCCTCTTTTGCCCCCATTTGTTTTGCCATCAAGGCAAAGGAAAATGACATGCTGCCGCTGGAGAAGAACAGAGTTCGATTGGACGATGACTCAGACGAGGACAAGGTCTAGTTCAACTTGGTTTATTCAATGCACGTAGATCTAGGGTTGATTTGTTGTGGATAGCAAACTGGTCCTTGAAAATATATATATTTACCTTGAAATTAACAATGAATTATCATACATGTTTGCCTGAAGTTAAAGGAGGAGGAGGGGCTGGAAGCTGTGATGGGTGGGCCTGAGATGGTTGACAAGGAGCCTCCTCCAGTTAGTGCACCAGAAGAGAAGAGACCCTCCCTCAGTTTGGAGGAGTTGGAGGCAAAACAAGGTAATATCATCAAAAAGATTATTGGGGAAATTTAAAAACTCTGTTGTAAAAATGTTTCCTGCACTGCTTAAGGCACTGTACCTCTTTTATGATCAGTTAGTAGGCCGCACTAATATAGAAAAAATTTCATTTTTCATTTAAAGGAAAGGACAGATAAACAAAGTTTGATTTTGGGTTTGTAATAATCACTTTACTTAGTTTATTAATTACATTCAAGTTGAAAACATGTTTCAAATTGAATCTGACCGCATTTAGACTCTTATTTCCCTGTTTCTGTCTGTTAATTTGTGTGTTCAGAAAGCAGTCGGCCTCATTCTGCCTGTGTGATTGACAGGCTGTTAATACAGCACCTGATGATGGTTATGACGGAGCCTATTTTTTCCCCCTCAGCTCAATGGATATTTAATGTGGGTGTGCTTGAATTTAGCATCAGCATATAAGTACAGGTGCTTACAAGACATCTCTGTCACACCCACTGGCATGCTGTTACTTTCTTAGGAGGGTTTGGAGTTGGAGGAAACACGAGGGGAAGGGAGGAGATGAAAAAATCCATTGAGTCTCAATTATAAATTCTCTGAACAGGGTGTACCCTGCAGTAAGAGACGAGCAGTGTAGTACAGCAAACAACAGTCATATATCGCTCCAAAGGCCCAGGCCTGCAAGAGGTTTGCACTCTGATCAGGATTTTTAGTATATATACCATAAAGATAAAATATAATAAGAAATCTAACTCAGCTGATCTAATAAGATCACTGCTTGGTTGATGAGAAAGAAAGCTTGCGCATTAGGGAACGAGAAAAAAACACTTTTTCCTCATGCATGTTGCCAATTTTGTTTTCAAGGTTGGAGTCGCTTCTCTAAAATATTCTTATGTATCACTGGCTATTAATTTTAAAAGTCATAGGCTTTTTTAATGGAAGCTATTGTACTTGAAGTTGATTCATTGCTTGTTGTTATACTTTTACACCAAAATCTGCAATTGCAACCTTTTAGCTTAAAAAAAATGGACAGCTTCACTCTCCTCTGCATGCCTTTTTCACAAAGCCAAAATATAAAATGACACTCTCACATCTCAGAATAGAAACTGACAACCAGCAGATGCTGATGGAATTGCGATTATCAATAATCCATTTGAAGATTTGTACTGTCATCTCAGAAAATAACCATCATTTGTCTGCGTGAGTTGATCAATACCAATGACTAAATTACTTGAGCAGATATCTGCCTCTCAAAGTCTCCTCCATGAAAGCTAAAATACGTCATTCTCAAGCCAAAAAAGCAAATGACAAAGAACAATATTATAGTTGTTATATGATTACTTTTTTGCGAGAAATTTCTGTCTGATCTCTTATGTCTGTCTTGTCATAGATTGCTCTGTGAAGAATGCTAACGCTTTATCGTGTATGTGTGCTACTTCAACGCCCCTGAAAACATATTCTCTCAACCAATCAATGAAAGTAGTGATGTCATGTAATCATGATTTAGCATTATTCAAATCAAAGCGATAACAAGCCACTGTCAATCAAATGTGCTCAAACCACACCCACAAGGTCCTGATGAAGCAGATCGGCTGACTGTTTGAGAGTTAAACACTTTATTAATAACTATGGATGTTTTTCATTGCTTATTTAGTGATAAATATTTAGTTTATATATCAAATGAAATACTTAAAATTTAAGTGATTAAAATACCTGTCATTCTTGTGTTCAGAAGTACAGGCCATAAAGTACTTTGCTTCCTAAATGTCTATCTCCATGTTTGCGCTTGAGGTAATGATATTTCCCACAATGGTAACCATACTGTACTCTGATGCCTTGCAGAGACACATGATTGTCAGTTGTTCAGCCAAATGCCCTAAAGACAGTGTAAGTCTGTAAAGACGCCGATTTCAGCATTTCATGAGATCTCGAAGGACAGAGCAAAAGTGTGGTAATCTCCCTTAGACCAGAAAGACAGTTGCAAGATAGAGCCAGGAAAGATGGACGGACAGACAGTTAAGACAAATGTGCTACTTTTCAGCATCAGGGGGGCTGACAGGTCCCGTTTAGGTTCAGTGGAACAGTCTCAGAGTGTAATGTTCTCTCTCTGAGCTGACAAGCGGCAAGAGAAAGAAGCTGGAAAAGCCTAATAAATAGCTGACTGAATTGGCTTTGCTGTGTGGCAAAGTGGCTGTCAGTCAGCAGGCCTAACTTGATCAGATAGCAGGAGAATAGGGGGCAGACAGCAGAACGCTAATCTGTATTGATGGGCTGGAAAACAGCCACACACTCTAAATGAGGTTTCCAATGATACATGAATCGTTTGGGTCGCTGCAACATTTCCCAGTGGAGGTGTATGTTTGTTGTGGTGGTGGGAGACTTAAAATACCAGTATATCTTAATTTACTGTAGATGGAAAAAGTTCTAAAAACCCACTCAACGCCAAGCTGCAGACACTCAGTTATCTGTAACTATGACTAGACTGACTCAGTAACTAGCTGGTGAACATAGTGGAGGATTTAGCAACTAAAGAGCCAGATATTTCCCTCAGGAGTTGGTTGAGACCAAAAACAGAGCTAAAAGGAGAGTGAATATTGGACTTACATTTGCCAGGTGGCCAGAAACAACTCCAAATGAAGGATTATGTTGCCCTCTATCTGCTGGATGTGTAAATAAGTGTAAAATGCCAACAAGTTTGCCATATCACCTTATAAGGGATGATATGTCAATGTTGTGTTCACAACTCGTTTCCACTGTATCCAAGTGGCAAAAACTGTTACTAATGGTTATTTTCATTATTAGCCTGTCAATTCATTTTTTGATCAGTTGCTTAATCGTTCAGTCTTTAGTCATTACAATACAACAATGCAAATTCCTCCATGACAAGCTGGAATCAGAGAATGTTTGGGATTTTTCTTGATAAATGACTTCAATGATCAATGAGTTTTCTAAATTGTTTTGAAGTCATTTTTTTTCTCGATCACTATAGCTTACCATATAAACATACAGGACAAAAGAAGTAAAGCAAGATCCTTCATGATAAGTTGCGTCACTGTCTGGAGTACAGATGGATTCTGCTCCACTTGGCTATTGTTCATACTGTACTCAAATATGATTTGCCTCGGCAGCCAGCCTATTTTTAATCCTGAAGAGATAACAGTAGCCCCAGCGGTTGCATAACTTAAACTTGTTTTCCACAAGCATTTGCTTTATACGTCACTGTCTTGTCGTGTTTTCTCTCTCTCACTCATCCTGTTGCTCTCTGTGCCCCATCTCATTCTTGTGCTCTCCTTACCTATCCATCCCCCAACTGTCTCTGTCACTTCATCTCCTTTCCTCATCTCTCAAAACTGTGCATATTTTCATATTTTTCCATCCCCTTTTTCACGCCGCTGTCTCTTCTTCTCCACCCACATGTTCCCTCCTACTTTGCTTTTTCTATATAAACCTTGAATTGCATGAAATTATCTATCAGGCCTTATCATTTAGAGCAGGACCTCAATTCATAGCAGTTGGACATCTTTTCTTTATTTCTGTCTTTCACTTTTTGTCCTGTCTGTCACTCTGACATTTTCTTTTACGTTTCACTCATCATCTCTCCATCTTCCCTCTCTTTTAATTCTTTGCCTTCCAAAGCCCATTTACTTGTTGTCAGAAAAAAGCTGACCGAGTGAAAAGCAGACCATAACCGCTCTTTCTCTCCTTTTCTCTTGTTTTTTCAATCACTTTCCCCTCCCTAACAGCAATTTTGTAGAGGTATATCCAGCTGCGGTGAAAACAAAAAGGGGACAATAACTACAATTTGTTTCATCTTCATTCAACTCTGTCTCTCCTGTTTTTACCCTCTCATCTCCCTGCCCTTAGCCAAGCAGAAACTGGAGGATCGTCTAGCAGCGGCCGCCAGGGAGAAGCTGGCCCAGGCATCTAAGGAGTCCAAGGAGAAACAGCTACAGGCGGAGAGGAAGAGGAAGGCAGCGCTCTTCCTACAGACCCTCCGCAGCCCCTTCCCTGGGGAGCCTGAGGCCAAGAGAGCTGAGCTAGACTCTTCTGCGCAGCTTGAGGTATGTGAATGGTTGTTAAAGGTGCGTCAGTATTTGTCATGTGTCTATGCATTTACATGTTTTTAACTAGAAGCTTAACCAAATCACCTTTGCTCAAATCATGACAAGTGGTTGATCCTAAATCACAAGTCCATAGTTCTACTTAAGTGTCATTTCAAGTCACATGTTGGAACATGCACCGTGTATTGTATTGCATCTCAAGAGCTAAAACAGTGTAAATGAAGTAGTGCTGTAATGAGTATGTGTGCATTTAATGACATCTCAATTACTGTAGGTTGTATTAATGTATGCTAATGATGTTGAGACAATACCAAACTGCTTCATCTTGCAGTTTGGGACATCATATCAAGGGTGAAATCATTTTAATATCACATATATCTTGTAATGGGAGACTCATACCTGCTCGGTGTGATACTTTGCCACCTGAAATCAGGGGCTGTGCTGTGAGTCACTTTACTGGGCTAACTGCTACAAGTTGCCGTCAGAATGAAAATAGGAGTTGCCAGTTATGTTGGAGGAAAGACACAGTGTCTACAAGAGCTGCATGTCCAAGTTGTTTCCAAGTGGCAGAATTGCAGTGAAAAATGTCACTGCATTATCTATTTTATAGGTAAGAGAGGATGGTTGTGTGTTAATCCATTCAAATTCAAGTTAAATGTATGTAGACATTTCTTCAATTGATGATGTCATATTTTATATATGCAGAAGCATGTAATCTTACAATTTTAGGAAAGTATATCAGCGTAAACAAATATTTTCAACTGACATGCATACAGACTTATTAGCCCTCCTTGACATATTACATAACCTACCACTCTGTGAGATTTTTGTACAGCTACAGTCAAATTATTCTTTTTTTGTAATATGTAGTAGGATAATTTGAGGTAGAAGAATTACACCCACTAATGCACCGGTGATGATAAATAAGTGCAAATTTTGTCAATATAGAATTGGAAAAAAATGGAGCCTGCTACATCTAATTGCTAAAGCCCACACTCCTGGCTAGACCTGTCCACTCTGATGGTGGTTCATTATTGATTATGTGCAAATGAAGTCACAGGCACCTACAGCTGTTAGAACCTATCTGTGTGTGGCTGTATCTAAAGCAGTTTTCAGTTTATGTAACCATGCAATAATAGATTAAGAGATGAATGCCTGGGTGCTGAGGGAATATCTACATGTACATCAGTCGCATATATGTGAATGTTGGGGAAAACGGCATATATTTAAAGGTCTCCTATATACAGCAGATATCGCACATTGTTATTGAGGGAAATCTGTGCTTAACTCACCACTTAGACTGCTCTCCATGTACAAGCATATATTCTGGGTTGTGACAGCAATTTCAGTTAATCATTTCTAAAAGAAATAGGAGGTGGGATTTGTATGCTGAATATGTTTATCACTACGCAGCTGTTGGCACTTATAATGAAGCCTAGTATCTTTTCTTGGATTCATAATGTACTGTTTTAAACAAAGACTTACACAGAGGCAGAGGGCTGAATCTTTCCCAAGATCTTAAAAGCTTTTTTTGTAGGTTTTGTAGGAGTTTTCATAGAAATCAGTGTGTTCATCAAGTGATCAATTGTTTGCTATTTTTGTTTGGCACTCTTATTAGAACATGTTTAAAAGTGATTAAACAAGTGCCAACCAAAGGTTTTTTGGCATTATAGCAGCCTATATTTCAGTATTATCTGGAAATTGTTTAAGTAATTACCCATTCTAGTAATTATCAAGAAAATACCATATACCAAAATAACATCAGTAAATGTAATAATACCATTTGTTGCATGTTGTTTTGTGCATTTATTGAGATCATTATTGGAAGGACACCTGACAATGTAGGAGAATGGCTGCAAGATCACTTGCAAATTTCAAGTATCATTTCAGAAGAGTCAGAGGTGGAAAATCAACCAACGTGGTTCCTAATAAAGAAAGATAAAAATGGAATCATAGAAAACTTTCTTCTGTCCACCAACTTCCCTGCTCTTTGCTTTGGTGCCCGAGAGGTAATGCACGGTATCTCTGTTTTAAAATTCTCTTTTGTTAAATTTCATAGGAGTGCTGCAATAATGCAAATTTTAAAAGCCTTTAAACATAGACACAAAAGGCAAGAATACTTTATAGTGTAAATAAGGCTTGTTGGTGGTCATTTGATGTGTAGATTGCCTGTCCATTTGATGGATGTTGCATGTCAGCTCCTCATGTGTGCCCAACTGATGCGTGCTGAACTGGCCTAATGCCTGTTGGGCCAGGTGGCAGTGAGCAGCCTCCTGTCACTATTGCGCCAGCTCTGTCGCTCTTCTCCAGATGTTCTATGACTTCTGCAGTGGCCATCAGAGCGTTCGTATTCTGAAGGAACTATCAACATTCAGTTCATCGGCCTACTAATGAATATATGGATGTTGTGGTTGAAAAAATGGGCAGTTAGAGTTAGTGAACTAGTAAGTGCTCAGTTTACAAACTGTATGTCTGGAAAGACTTTGAGAGACCAAAAAATATATATTTCCGATCTAATCAACATTAAAATGGTAAACATCGGACAATCCATGTTGAAAAGAGGGTTTCCATCAGGACAATGTGCAGTATCTGCTGGGGTGAGAAGGACAGTAACATGGACAATGACATTAGAGGGTCTAAGCAACTACTTTATGTAACTATAGAATGGCTGTCATAGAACATACATGTGACTTTTAGTGTGTAATTTGGGATATAACTGTGGAGCTTCAAGAGAATTCTGTTCCCTAATTGCAATGGGGAGCTCAGTGAGAAAAAAATGTATTCTGTTTTTTCCCCTCCTTGATTCTAGGGGTGGTAAGGTATTGAGCATTCTGCCATCAGAGAGCATGAGGGGGCATAGAATTAATGCTGAAGTCAGATAAATAGGACACAGTGCAAGTCTGTGTAATGATTCGTTCATTAGTGGAAGCGCTTTGAAGAACAAATTTCGAGCAAGTGAAGGGAGATCAGATTGGCTTTAAGGTGTAGTGAATATTCTGGCGGCACGTAAGTAGATGTGGTATTTAGGAAGACAAGGGCACAGTATGTTGGGGCTTTTGATTTTAGAGGTTTGGGGACGGATGTGAATGCTGATACCAGGTCTTTGTAGAGTTGGCTGACTTGGATCTGTTGATGTAAGCTCTCCATGTTTCCCATCGTGCTCATCATGTTTATTGGACAGCACTGTAGTAGCTACAGTAAGCTGCCATGAGTAAGCAGAACCTGCTGAATAAGCTTTACATGCCTCTTTGCTTTTGTAAGTGACTCTTTTAGTGTTGTGATTCTGTAACTGTTTCTTGATATACATTGGCCCATCATGATATGATGAAGGTGGTGCAGACACAGTAAGTGGTCAAGTTGCATTGTGGGTAACGAAGGGCCCAGGGTTTGACAAGGAAAAAGAATGCGTGGAATAAAAAACTGTCCTTTTAACCTGTCACGTTTTAAACTGAAGTGCAATGCTAAATCGTTCAGTTGCTGGCTTCATCTGTCTGTTAAAGTGAAAAGATTGGGGTTTTTTTGTCAGTCAGACATAGGTAACTTCAACATAAATGTTTCTTATGGGTTCACTCAGACATGACAAGATAGTTACATAAAGAGCCCCAATGGCTGGGAGGGGAGCCGTGGCACTGTTGAGATCAGCAGTGAATTGGAGAGTAATGACATGAAGGAGTAAGAGTGTTCTCAGTTTTCTCACAGGCCGCCACCAGTGATGGATTTCCAAACTTATTTTTCAGTTGAAGCCTTAATTAATGACCATTGTGAGCATGAGGGAGGCTTGCCTGCTTCTGACAGTGAATCTCCTAATACATTTTCTCATCAATTTCCTTATTAATTAGATAGAGATTTCTGCTGCCTAGCCTAATTTCTAATTTCCAACAGTGTGCGAGCACAGAATGACAAGAAGTAAATGTAGGATTGTTGTATGTAAACTGAAAATATAGACAGGGAGTGCTGCTCTGATTATTATTGTGATTGTAAGCTTTTTTTGTTTGTTAGACTAATATGACATGAGAAGAATCTCCTAAATAAAGTCTTTCATAATTAATTAAACTAAGTGATGCATTTATTACTGTGGTTTTAATCAGGCCAAAATAAATGTGTTTAATCTCTCTGTGCATTATTTGCCTCATGGTGTTGTAGTATTTATGTTAATCTGAAGATAATTCAATTCAGATTTATGCCGTGTTGAAAATTATAGCAAAAATGTTCAGCTTTAACAATTAGATCGACAGGACTCCTGTGTTCCTCCTCTCCTCTCCTCTCCAGAGAATTCCATCTTCATTTCTCTTCTCTCCCATCCTCTGCCCTCCTGTCCTCTCTCACCCAGGGACTGTAACTTTTTATTGTCACTGCTCTTACTGTCCGAACTTCCATATCTTGCCAGAGCAGGTGTGAGAGGGCAGACATTTTCTCACCCTAGCGTTGGGATAAGCGTCCCCATATGTCAGCCCGAATTTTAAACCAAACCTTGCTTCCTATCATTTCATTATCTCTCCCTTAGCCCAGACTCCAGATAGCGTGCAAACAGAAAAGTGTAATAAATATTCTTCCTCTCTCTGCTATTGATTGTCATCCGTGAGCACTTTCTCTTGTTTCTTTCCTGCCTTTTCGTCTTCGCCTCATTTGTCTCCTACTTTCATCTTCTTTCATCATCATCCTGTCCCTCTCTATTTCTGTCCCTCCCTCTCTCTCCTTTTATGCTCCACCCATTTCTTAAAATTTTAGCATATGGTTAATAGAGGTGGGGTGATTGAATTAAAGACATGGAAGTCACAGCACACATTAATTGCCTTTCTGTCTTCCATGTTCATTACTTATCACAGGGGCAGTCATATCATTTATGTTAATGTTAGCATATAAAGTATGCCATTTGATGTCTGTCTTTATCCGAATGATCTTACAGTACCATACATATGTAACGTGAGTGACCCCAGGAGCAATCTAAGACCTAACCCTGAAAGATAAAGTCTGACCTTTGAAGATTTAGTGTGATGTTTAATCCACTGATGGACTGAAGCTGTCTTTTTAGTGTGAATCCAGCTCTAGGCCCATCTAATATGAGCAGACAGACACACATTGGAGTCATTAGAGTAACTTTGCAGCTGACAGTTGTAACTCAGTGTGTAGCCAGAGGGCTGCACTGTGTTGTGTAACTCACACCATTTAATCAGTTGAGGTAGCCGGTTTTGATCCTTTGCCCCTTTTAGTGCACGTTTCATTATTTATAGTACTGCCTTTCATAAAAATCTGCTGATTTACATTTTATACCACCTTCTGTTGTTGTAGCTACAGCCACACTGCTTAATATCGATAAGAAATCAAGCACAGATAATAATTCTTTTTTATATTTCATTCTGTTAAATGTTCCTAAACAAAGTATGTAAATATGTGACAATAAATATTTACATTTCGCAAATACAGGAGTAGAAGCACCTGAATTATTAAAAATCACACAATGAGATAAGATAAGCAAACACTGTTATGTTGTCTACAAGGGAGCTGAGAAAAAGTATTCCTCAGTTTCTGTGCAGAAGGTGGTTATCCTTTCAATCGCGTAAACTCAATGTTATTTTTTCATCTCATTTGTATTACTCTGTAACATTGACAAGGATGGACACAGGATTATTGGATAGATAAATCTCTATACAAAGCCAACCTTGTGCATCTCTGCAAGCGGACGGGCCCTGATATTGATTGTCCACAGATGTACAGAGATGTCAAGCACTTAGGAATTCATTCAATGTCCCTAATGTCAAAGAGGGAGACCCTGACTGACGGTGTAATATAATCAATACAGTGTTTGTTTCCTTTTTATCTTTTAAACCAATTAAAAAGAGAAGGTCCCACGTCCAGATGTGTCTGTCAAAACAATGCCTTCTCTGATATTTTTCTTATTCTGTATTCCTTTGTCTCCAGATGCAAGAGGCCCTCTCTATTCTGTCTGACCCTGCACCTCCTCAAGTGACCTCTGCACCACCTGCGTATCCTCAGGATCAAAGACCCCCCACGGAGAAACAAGGAGCCCATCGCAGCAGGGAGGCCCCATCCAGCTCGTCCTCCTCATCCTACACTACCTCCAGGGGAGCGGCCAGAGACCGAGACCGAGACAGAGATAGAGACCGAGACCGAGACAAAGATAGAGACAGAGAGAGAGACAGAGATAGAGATAGAGACAGAGACAGGAACAAAGGGAGGGACAAAGACAAAAAGAAGAAAAAACACAAGAGGAGGTCAAGATCAAGGTCAAAGTCAAAGAGCAGACACTCCCTTCCCAGTGCCTACAGGAGAACGCGCAGGTCTCGGTAAGACACCGTGGACGCAGCCGTCTACTCAATCAAAACTGTCTGTGGTTGGGAATCTTTAAGTATTCAACGATTCAATTTGATCTTGATTCAAGGTGCTGTGATTTGACCACACAATGTTTCATGATTGCAGCTCAATTTTTGATATACATGTTTTTCCTCATTGTATGACTGTGTCATGTTAACTTTTCCGTCTCAGCAAGATAAATGAGCCTTTTGTGCTGACAGTGCAGTTGCCCAGTTCACGTTTATTGGCCTCTGCTGCTCGTTGCTACAGACACAGCACCTTTGTCTTCTGTTTTATTGTGCCTTTATTGTTTTTATGCCGCCTTGCTGCAGAAAGAATTTCCTTTTGTGGGACAAGATCTGAACTGAACTATAATCTTTGAGCAAAATAATCGTATTTTTTAACAGGGCAAAGACCGACATATGTAGTCCATATTCCCAGTATTCTCCTGGTTTATGCACAATAAATTGTTAAGGAATGAGCCAAGAAAGAATCTTTTTTTTCATCTCACTTTTAACTTTCCCTGGATAGACATTTGTGTGTATTATTAATTTTATTTAGGACCACTGCAGACTCACTAACTTGACATGATAGTCACAGTGTTGCAAAAATAAAATTCAATTATTTCACATCATTATATTTGCAAATCATCATGACCAGGCTTTAATATCTCCACAAACAATATAAACAATATTACTTACCGAGTTGGAGCAGCAGGTCTGTGGTTGGTGCTGCTGCTGTTAAAGGTATGAGACATGTAATGTGACAGGCTGAGAGCAAAATTAATCACCGTCTGTTTTATATTCCACTTCAGCTGAACCTTTAGTGCACAGCGCACTGCATCCATATGAACAACACTTCTCTTGAAAGAGGAAGAAAGAAAGTGTGAAAGTGAAAGAATGGAGAAAAAAAAATAAAAAAAAAGGGAGAAATAAAATAATGTATGAGAAAAAACATTTGAAGAGAGAATTAACACAAAGGGTAAGGGTTGAGAGAGGAAGTAAGCAAAGGTACAGATTGGGATGCTTTGTTTGTGCCGTTTATCTATTTGGCTAAAGTGAACAAAACTGACCAGACAGCTGTGTTTTGCCACCCCAGCACAGGCTGACATTAACTCAGCTGGCCTGTCCTTTCTGGCTTTGTTTTTAGAAAAGGGGTATAATTTCCTTCTCTAACCCTGGCTATTTCATGTTTGTAAATGACATGCATGCTCTGCATACTAGCCAGTGGGAGCATTTAGTTCTGCCCTTTATGGAAAGAAATCTGAGAAGTGAATTAATCTCTTGCATAAATATTTAATACGGTTTTCTTTTCAGACTAGTTCGGAAAAACTGTGTTTACATATTGAGAGTCCATGTAATATAATGGGTATTAAAGTAATTCCCAGAATTATGATATGTGTTTTTGTCCTGTGGCCCAGTTGCATAGACTGTCTTTAACTGCCTTAATGTAAGTTGTGCCACATTCGGGTCTTCAAATATCCTAATGGAATAACTGCAAACCTTTCTCAAACCCTACTGTTCTTGGTTTTAAGTTCCTTGGAAAACCAACTGCTTTATTTCTTTATCTTCAATTCAATTCAATTCAATTTTATTTATATAGCGCCAAATCACAACAAAGTCATCTCATGACACTTTACAAAGTAGAGCAGGTCTAGACCGACTCTTTATAATGTTATTACATTATCTTGCACATCACCTCAGTCTCGTTTCTCTTCTGTTCTGGTTCTTCATTTCAAATTCATCAGCATTTGTCACACTTTTCTTTTGTCCTCCCATCTGGCCAGATCCCGCTCACACTCCCCCGGGAGAAGGGATAGGAGCGGCCCCTCATCAGAGAGGAGACGTGAAGAGAGAGAGCGGGAGCGCCATCATCCCAGCAGCAGCTCCAGCCTGCCCAGGGGGCATTCGAGATCCAGGTAAACCTAAACAGCAGGTGTCATCAGTCTGTGGTGAGAGGAAGAGCCACTGAAAGCATTGATTATTACACCTGTCAAGGCAGAGAGGGGGCAATAACACTGTCACAGTAAGGTGTTCAGTCTTACATGTTTATTTTTCATTTGTTTATCACTAAAGCCATGGGGAACCTCAGCTTGGTAAACTGATAACTCTGTGTATATCTACTATACATTGAGCAGTGATTGAGATTGTGTCTTTACATGTAGCTTTAGCCAACATACACCTGACGACCACTGATGGAAACTGCAATGGACAGCTTCCACTTTCATGAATTTAAAGCAGGACTTTGCTGAACACACGAGCACTGCCTTCAGAAAGTATTCCACGCCCTTGATATATCGTGTATCCTGTGGTGTCACTGCCTGAATGTGAAATGTTCCCTCCTCGCGTTTGTCTCCCAGGTCCCCTCCTGAAAAAAGGAGGAGCTCCTTGTCAGCCTCAGGACCGATGCAAACTGCGGGTTCCTCTCTCTCCCCATATTACTCACCCAGCAGAGTTGTGTCCCCATCAGCTAGCCCCGCCTCCAGCCTGGCCCACTCCAGGTAACCCTCCACAAGCCTGTCAGTCAACCAGCTAAGCATTCAGACTGCGTTCCCAAGTGTGACTGAAAGTCTCTTCACTGAAGAGACAAAAGGTTGTTGGGAGGACTTGAGCGTAAAGCTGACAGCTGAGAAGATTTATACGAATTACACTCCTTTTGCTTTTAAATGCATCTTATTTGGACCAATAAATTTCTGCTTCCAGACCTGTGAAGCAGCAGAAACAGTATCATCAAATAGCTCAGTACTTCAGAAGTGGGATATTATAGCAACCTGTCAAAACTGTGCTGATGCACCCTGTCAAAGGCCAAACTGAGGATGATGCCCAATTAATTTCCTCTCTTTGAACACTAACATGTTTGTACTATTATTTTTGTCATCACATTCACTGTGTAGTATTTCCCCACTGTGTGGGAGCAGGTCCAGGGTGCCACTATATCAGAGTGTAGGGTATTTAGCGGCTTTGTTCTGCTCATTAGCAACCCCAGCCAAACTTGTTACGTCAGATAGCGTTAAGTTCATCAAACACATTAATCCTAAACCCTTAAAGCCTTAAAGCAAAACATTTCAGTGTTTGAAAATATGAACAAAAGCATAAATCTAACCTCTGTCTTGCTTGTCCAAGTATATCAGCCACACAGTTATGTTAGATCTAGCCTCAGTCTTTTAGCATGATATTAAGTATGTAGCCATCATATTTATGACCCTTTTTAAAAGTTAGCTGGAACAATTAAGTCAGCCACAGAGGCTAAAATTAGCTTAATTAGCTAGGCAGCTACAGCTGAAACAATCAGCCAGCGACAGGTGTTTGTTCCAACTGGCAAAATTGATAGTTGCCGGCTAGAAATGGGAAGCCTACTGTTGTCTACCAAGGTGTAGCAACAGTAACTAAGCGGGACGGGGTTTAGTAACCAGTCAACTAATGTATGTGCTGGATTTCGTAATGCACTGCTCTCCCATCCAGAATTCAGGAGACTGCATGAGACTGCACGTCAGTTTATCTTGTCCTGTAATTTTCATCCATATGTAGTGTGTGTGCTGTCATTATAAACAGCAGTATCATCCAAAAGATGCATCGAATTCTGAAAACTGTAATACTAGCTTCGTGAATATGAAGCTCCAGTAGTAGGTCAAACAAAGCTTGTCCACGGTGTCCAAGGAATTCTAAATCCAGAATGGACAGAAAACACTTGAAGCATTAAATCCAAAAGAGCCAGTGATATGATGGCTTAGAGCCAATATCTTTCAGCTTCAAGGTCTTAAGACACAAAGGCATTCATTGCAAGGGACATAATCTCTTCTGATGTCTTGGGGTTGTTGGTTTGCTCTTGTTTAAAATATTTAGAAACAATTAGAACTACATACATTAACTTTTGACTGTCAGAGGGCAAAATGTTGGGCTACATGGACTGCAAAATGAACTTGGGGCTAAATCGCTCCCCACCTTACCCTCCCTGTCTGTTCCCAAACAAAAATGTATGCCCACTGCACTACGGGAGCTAAAGTAGGGCAAACCATTTGCAGCACCAGACCATGGAGGATAAAAACAAAACATTCCTTTTGTATGCACCAGCAAAGAAATCACTGTTGTGCGCTCAAACATGACAAGTGAAACAATAATTAGTTTACTGAGTTTTTGTAGAGATTGGTATGGAGGATGGGGCTGAAGTGGAGCTCCCCATCAATGCATCAAGGAACATAAGAAAGCTGGAAAGTGGCAGTAGACAGGCTGGCTTGCAGGTAGAAAGGAACACAGAAATGCTGCCCTTCACATTGCATTGGGTCGCATCACTGCATGCAAATGTCAATGTTAATTTATGCTGCTCTCAAATCTTTACACATATTGAAGCAATTAAGTTCTCCAGAGCAGCGGTGTCATATGATAGATTGGAAATGCATATCAGTAAAATCCATTTGTAGGTGCCTGAATATCATTGATATGTCATGCCGTAGGTGAAGGAGCATCAGCCAGTTGAAAAAAAAACTGGCACCTCAACTGAGGCAGGATCTGTAAAGATGAGATCTGGAGCACACGGTTATAGTAAGAGCTTTTTAGGTGCTGCAACTAAAGTTACGACAAAAAGCCTGCGCCCAGGTAATGGCTGCCTCTTATTGGATGGACAGGTTCTGCTTATGCAGCATTTTCAGAAACATAGAACAATCATAAAACATAATAGATACATTTCTTCATTTACTCCATATGGCTCAATGATGATCAGCATCTAAATCCATTAGCTTTCTCTGGATTATGATGTCCCCTCCCCATAGAGGATGAGGAAATACTTTCAATACCCCAGAATTTCAGAGTAGAGGCCGATCCATGATTTGCATTCACATGATGACGTCTCATCACATCCTCAAGATTCTCAGTGCTTGTTTAATTTGGCCGACATACACAAGACCAACTGGATTTGGTAGTTCAGAGGCTTTTGACTAGAAATCATCTGCCTCACTACAGTTTCAGCGTTTCCTGAGAAATTGTCCTACTGGGGTGTTTTTAATAAAGTTCCTTGAGTAATTACTGGTCGCTGTGAGGAGCGTGATTTTGCGAATTGGTTTTTGAAAGAGTTTCAGTCTGCCGTTGTCACATATGTAAATCATGAGATTTAAAAAGTTAACATGTCATGCATGAGCTTTTGTAAATCATACACTAAGAACACAAAAACAGAAACACCTCTAGGCCAAATGCAATGCACTACAAAAGTCATATCTTGTATAAGGAAAATTCTGTTCTTTTCCAGCCAGGGACTTTATCAGTTTTCATAGTTGTGAAAAGTTGTTTGCGAATCTTCGATTTGTGTAAGACAGTGTCATTTTTAAATAACTGTGATGTTTTCCTCCAAAAACATTTTTGAATGGAGACACACAATGTAAATATTTTTTGCTTGTACAAGAGACAAATATAAAGGCTCCTTATTTTGTGCAGGGGCAGCTTGCTTATAACTAAAGTATTTCATAGACCACAATTTCATGATTATAAAAGCGTTGTTTTTGTCCAACAACATCTAACCTCACCAGTAGATGCCCTTTGTTAAGGTGACAATGCTTTTATTTGTTTTATTCTTTTTGCTTTTGTTTGGTTGTACGCAGTTATTGGTCTGTCTTTTCAGAGAGGGCAGTTAATAGAGCTGGCCACATAAACAGAACCCTTCCAGGAGGAGTTTGGCTTGTTTTTCTAGGTTTTTGTTATCAAAAGTTCTGCGTAGGTGGCTCCCCAATAAACCGTTTGTGTGGATGGAGCTGGTTTCTGTCAGTTTGGGTTTAGAAGTTTACTTTCTGCTAGAACTAGAGCAGCATACCATAATAATCCCAAATTATGTATGTAAAGGGGTGTAATACCCAAGATTGACATTCACAGATACACACATTCCAGATCGTCCCACTTTTTCAGGGGACTGAAGCCTGAAAACATCAGCAGCGGTCTGTTCTGCAGTTTCTTGTCACCTGTTGTGTTCAATCAAGTTGATGCGCGTGACTTCTTCTATTTTAAAAATCCCCTGATGAATTATGAAGTGTTAGACGGTAGAGAGATTAAAAGTTTTGGGCAGAGCCATGAAGTTGAATTTGAGGCCTGCGGTTTTGTCACTTTTGCTGTTTGTCTGCATGATTATATACTCGGCTGCGTTTGACATTGCTGATGTGGTGGTTTTGGCTCTGGTGGATATATTAGTTTTTACAGGTCACATGCCATTCCTCTCTTACCTCTCTGTCTTTCCCCCGCTCCTCTCCTCTCCCTTCCACAGCTCTTGATGCCTGTCCAACTCTGAACATTTCAGAAGATATCATGAATATTGTATAGCCTCTCCTGTTAACATGATTGGTTTTCTCCCTCTCTTTTCTTTGTCTCTCTCTCCATCTCTTCTCTCTACAGGGGTGGTTCTCAGGAGAAAGACAAGGCAGTGTCCTCATCCATAGTATCCTCTGTTCAGTCCAAAATAACTCAGGTATTGTTCTTTGCTTTTATCCCAAATATGTCCTCTATTGAACTTAAACAGCCTGCAGAATGCAAGTACTCTGTGTTGTTCTGCATTTCCATCATGCAAAGAGAAAGGAAGGCGTATGCTGTTTGACTTGCACCTTCTTGGGAAATGTTACTTGAATTCATTGTTTATTCTGTCTACATATTCTGCGTTATCTACAGTTGAGCTTGACTTTATTTTAGGCTACAGTTTCTGGTGTTGTATTGCTTAACATAATTGAAAGGTATACAGCAGGTGTCATCAACATGAATTCAACGCCATCATCATCACTATGCGCTACCATTTTAACGTGCTAACAAACAACTATAGCATCTAATTTCTGGCTGATATTGCACTTCCAGCCCCTGCACTCCTTCTGGGAACGTAGCCAAGAATTTAGGAAGAGAGAGGCGAAATATTTCTTGATGCCAGTTGAGCGGCAGGCGAATGCGGAGGCCTTGGTGAACTTGCCCCTGACTCTCTTTGGAAGTGGATTTCACTCTGCTGAGGGAGGACGCAGAGCTAATGTGCTGTCCTGAAACTGTTTGTCTTCCAGCAAATTCAGAATAAAAGGGGAGTTACTACTTTTGCTGGGTCGCTGGAGGTGAAGAAATACATTGTTCCACCCAAAGTTGTAAATGTATTAATAAGTCAACCTCTCATCTTTTTGGGTTTGGGTTTAGAATTGGGTTAGCGAACGTATTTTTTTGTGATAACAAATATCAAATGGTAGTGTGATACTGTGAAATGTGTCGCTCATAGTGATGAACCTACAGAGAATTATCACCTGAATCTGCAGCTCCACTCGCCTTTACGGAGCTTTATAGCAAATTTCAACTGTTTAGCTCTCTGACTCCCAACTTAAGTTTGGTTCACTCTCATCGCTCTCATAGCCTCGTTTTCATGCTCCGACACAGTCAGCAGACGGGTACAGCTGGCAACTAGCTGGTGAATACAAAGTTGAGCATTTAGCAGCTCAAGAGCCTGATGTTTTCCTCAGAAGTTGGTGGAGACTAAAAACAGAGCTAAAAGAGAGTGAATGTTGGACTAGCTTTCCTCTGGTGGACAGAAACACGACTCCAAATGAATGTTCATGTCGCTCTATAACTGCTGGATTTGTAAATAAGCAACTGTTTGCCATATCAACTTAAAGGGTGATGATATGTCAGTGTTGTGTTCACAACTGGCCAAAAAAATCAGTTTGCAGGTTTAACAAAAACATGCGGTGGTATGCTTTTGACATGGATGACTGCCGCTGTCGTCAGGGACAGAAGCCACGGCCTCCTGTTGAGTGTTAAAGACAGCTTAGACAGACAGATAGACTGCATGCACCCACTCTCTCACAGTTATCTATACCAACTGTCAGAATGAAGATGCTTTGTGCATTTTACTTGTCACATCAGTGTCCTGCTGGAGTAATGTAATGCACTTGTAACACTTATAGAAAATGATTTCTGACACAGTCAGATTGAGGTGGCACAGACTTGGAAGATGGCAACCGTCCTGTAATTTTCTCCCCTGGACAACGGCAGCTAGAATTTCCCAGACTGAAAACACTACTAGCCCACCCATTCATTTTGTTATTTAGAAACACACCACACGGCCAAAAGCATGTGAACACCCAAACATTACACTCTTTCTGAACATGTAATTCCAAAACCAGGGGCATTAATATGCTGCAATAACAGCCTCCACTCTTCTGAAGGCTTTCCACAAGAGTTTGGAGCCTGGCTACAGGGACATGATCCCATTCAGCCACAGGAGCATTAGTGAGGTCTGGCACTGATGTTCGGTGATCAGGTCTGGCCCACATAATGCTTGTATGTGACATATTAAACGCAGCTAAGTGATTTGCTGTGTCTGTGGTTTGTTTAACTATGGAACACTGTGTTCCTCATTTGGGTGTTAAGAGCTCACAATAAAGGGAAAACTGTGTCTGAATAAGTGGTACACACGTTACTCACAATGCAACCTCACACACTCTGCAATAAATTGTGACCCCGGTACACATTCTCCCTGCTCCACCCGGTTTAAAATTATAATGTCTGATTTGTGGCTGCTGTCATGCTGCTTTCAGAAATGCACCTTGATCAGATGCATGCACACGTAGCAGCTCCGGGAGAAAAACATGTTGTATGATTGCCGATAAGCTGGATAGACGACTGGAAGGAGAGAAGAACGTACAGATCACCAGATGTTATTTTTCTTCGCGTCACCTCACAGCACGTTTGTGTCTCCCTCGCAAGTTGTTAAATGAGCAAAAAGGCTCCCAAGTGCTATCAATACTCATGTGAGCTGCAAGTCGATGCTTGCTTCAATCAGTTATCATTTAGGCAAAAGATCAGACTGTTCTCTCTTCAGTTTACTGTTGTTCTTTTAATTTATTTTCGTCTAACTTGCCTCTCTCCTCCAGCACTTAAGTGCAATATTTTGACACACTGTTCATTTACTTAATCTTGACTGCTGTGGAAACACGAAGAAACATCCCTCAAGACAAATTTGAGAATTATCTACCTCAATTTGTCAAAAGCCGTAAATCAAGTCGGAGATCAAAGACATTTCTGGAACTGTCCCGTGACTTAAATTATACGTGCTTCTTTGCATTTTCAGCCTAGATCACCATCCTTGATTAATAATCCTGAAACGTCAGTAATTTCATTTCTGCTTGTCACTGCGTTGCATTAAGTGATGTAGTATTGATTCTCATGCAACCAGTGTGCAACTAAATGTACTAAACATGGAGAGTAGGGCCCAGTGTGTGTAGGCATAGAGAGTAAATATGAACTGTAGCTTCAGTAATATCTCGTAAGTAAATTATTCAGCATTGAAAGTATAAAACGTGTGATGTAGGAACAGTTATACCTACGAGCGAGAAAACCAGTGTTGCTTCAGTGTAGGTCAGAATCCAAGAAGCATTGGGACCCAAGCTAATGGAGGTCAATAGAGTGTGAATGGAGAGGCAACACAAGCTATTCTGGTATTCTCTCTCGCTCTCTCTCTGGGAGAGTGACAGTGTGTGTCTCAGAATGAGTGTCCAATGTTTACTCCCCAGATGCACCACAGATACAAAACCACACATTTCACATAAACTTCTTTCTTTCTTTCTGTTTCTCAACAATCACAATTTCTTTTCCTGCCTTCCTCTCAACATGCATCAACATAAGATAGCTCATGAAAACAACTCGCTGCTGTTGCAACTTGCACAGATTCACAACCACTAACTACTTATACCCCATCTGTGATGTTTTACAAACACATCTTGAATAATTCAGCACGTCCTCATCTGCCTAATGGTCTCTTCTTCCCTGAGGGTGCCTGGTTGCTATTCGCCTCATCCCGTCTTTCATTTTGCTCCTGTTTGTCTTTGTTCTGCTGTCTTCTGTCCCCTCTTCTTCTCTGCTATACATTTGTTGTGGTTTACTCTGTTTGATAGATGCTCTGTGCACTTTGAGAATAGCTTTTAGACATGCATTTTTTTTAACATTGTAGTATGTTGTTGTGTTTTTTAGGGGGATTTATTTTTGGATGTGTAACAGTATGTGTTCTTTTGTTTTTGAAACTTACGATGACTGAAAGGCTAGGTACAATCTCACTTGTCTTCAAGAAATGATAACAGATAAAGGGAAAAGTTGAGGAGAATTTATCCCAGGGAAGTGTGTGAATGTGTGAGATGGCGAGAAAGCTCAAGATGTTGCATAGCTCCCTCAAGATATTTCTAACAGCATATCATAGTATTTTTGTTTAACCTTGCAGTGTGGGTCTGTTTGAAATTAGAAGCAAATTCATGAAATGTCTTCTTATGTTTGTGATGCAGCTATATAGGATTTTAAAACTCCTGTAATTTGAGCCTGGACTAAGGCTACTTAAGTCCTCAGTAAGAGTTTGAAGCAGTGTAGTGATTGCACAAATTTCCCATGAGGTTAATTGTTTCCTTCTCAGACCATCACCGCCCGGTTCTCAATAATAACTCCTTTTTTACACAATCCAAAGTGTGTGTTTCAGTTTTAACTTCTAACTTGCATCTTTGCGAGTTAAGAAGAGTAATACAAGACAGACGGAGAACAGGGAAGAACAACCTATAAGGAAAATAAAGGGGGAAATCAGTTTGAAAAGTAAACCAGCTACTGCAAAGTATTGTGTCCTTATAATATTACTGTCATTTAAGTTATAATCCTTAAGATTTCAAGCCATTGTTAACAGCAAGTGCAGGTTAACACTACAGCCAACACTCCGCCAGCAGAAATCCAACAGAAGAGCAATGGTGTGTCTGTTTACAGTGCAGCCATGCTTCCTAAATAAGGCTGTGGGTAAGGGAGGAATCTGATTACTGACCAGCAGCATTCATACGGGGATTTATAGTTACCAGGTTACTTCAGTGCATGTAAACTCACTGAGGGAGAGAAAAGGAGAAACGGTAACGCTGGATTACATGCTGCATCACTGCCTGGGAATCCCTCGTGTAGGTAGGCAAATATGAATCCCACAAGCATTGAAAGCAATGAAACTACTACATAAAGAGCTAATTACAGAATGAATACATTGAATGACATGAAGATTTTAAGGATTCTAACTTTTAAAAAAATGGCATGCAGTTGCTGCATCACTTTTAATGCCTCATGATGATTCTAAAACCCAGCATATCGCCTTTAAGTGACGCCGTTGCAGACTTAAAAATACAAAGGTTGCATGAGGCTAAAAGCTGCAGAGAAGAATCAGGTGGACTGCCTGTCGCCTGTTACCACAGGCCGTTTACATCCCACACTCAGTTTCACTTCCAAGACAGGGTCAGTAATTTGGGTGTCCCCTTGAATTAATGACACAATAAGAGAACATTCCAATTACAGGACCACCGCGGGTAAAATGTACCTCATGAAGTTTAAATATGCCACTGCAGACTTACAGTGTTGCGATAACAGATCAGTGTGGAGTACGTTGTTTCTCAGTCAGCGGTGGGTTTGGGTTATTGAACTGTTTTCAGATGTAATCTTGCATTTATCTTTAATAAAATGTCGGATGATATAAAGAATATTTAGGTTAACACCCTATGTATTGTTTATTGGACTTCTTTGTCCTAAGTGGGCTGCATCCTTTTTCAGTATTATGTAACCACAGCTGGCTATCCTGTCTGACAGCTGTAATGTAACTTGTGATGAACTATTAATGTAATGCAACTTCTGCTGCATTTCCAACTTTCCACTCAGTTGACAATTATTTGGAGCATTGTTTGTTTGTCACATTCTGTGAACACTTCTTTGTGTGTGTGTGTGTGTGTCTGTGTGTGTGTATTTGGATACACTAGGGTTTAGAGAGAAACAGCCTTTTGAGTGATTTGATATGACAGCTCCTTCCCTCTGTGATTACAGCTGTTAATTTGTCCCATCTGTCAGGAGAGCTCAAGGGTTGATATTTGCCCATGCGTGTATGAATCAGTCTTGGGATGCAAATTAACACTTCCTGTTCAGCAATACAAGCATTTGCCTCCTGGTCAGCAAAATTTCCATTTTTACCTGAAGAGGGAAAGAATGGAATTCCGCATTTTGGCAGCTCTCTGCTTTAGATTTCTCTGTTATACTCTATACTCATTTTTTGCAACTGCAGCTTTCTACAAAGAGTTGTTTTTTCACATCATTGACTTATTTATATAATATATTTACTGTTGGCCACAGAGCAGGTCAGCTGCTGAAACCGAGGATTAAATGCCTGTAGATGGAAGAGTTTGGAGAGAAGGCATCTAATTTTCAGTGCTAAAAGCCTCTGAAAGCTGCAGACTTGGGAAGTTGATTCCCAGTGGGAACAGCATTACTGGCAGCTCATTCACGCTACAGGGAGTAATTTAAATCAATAATAATAACAGGAATGTTTCTTAAGGAGCTGTAATACACTGGAAATAGGAGAATAGAACATTTCTCTCATTACCAGTTAATCCTGTTTGTCAATTACTTAAAAATAAGATAATTTGCTCACTGCTACTCCTTCAATACTTTCAATGCACCGTGTTGATCCAGCTTAGTTGTTGATTCTAGATCAATTGGATTGTATCATAGCAGTTTGTTGCAGGAGTTGGAGAGGGATACAGAGGTGGTTTTAAGTCGAATCAAAAGAGAGAATGGAGAATGCATTGACAATAACATCATCATATCATCAGTTGGTGCTTAAAGTCCATTCTCGGTTATCCACTGACACAAAAAATATTTGTGGAGATGTGTAGTGCATTAAACTCATCTCTCTCTTTCTCTTTTTGTCTTTTCTGTTTTCAGGATCTGATGGCCAAAGTGCGAGCCATGCTTGCCACCTCCAAGACCTTCCAACCTCCCAACTCCTAAAGAGAGGGCATGGCTTTCCGTTAGCCACGACAACCTTGGCCAATCAGCAAGCGGCATTCTCCGATTTCCTGGAGATTTATTTGGCCTGGTTCTGTTTCATCTCCCCATTTTATCCCCGATTTATTTTTTCATCTTGATTTGTGCCGACAGATTCAGTTTGGCTTACATTATGTCGTCTGCAGCGTTGCAGGAGTGACGTGAAGGCACTCCTTGAGCTGAAATATCTGGTGTCTCACCTGACCTGAAAAAGCAGCTCATCAGCTGGGAGATCATGTCAGCAGTTGACATGTGTTGGGGAGAATCAAATGTGGGAATAATCCACATTATTTTGCATCCTGTTTTAAAACACTCACACAATACTTTTCAGCCGCGTGGTGGCGGTCATTCTGTGCAGCGCTACCTAAAGCTGCTGGAGGTCTGTATTTTCTCCTTCTATGAAGGGTTGCGTTGTTTTGATCATTTCAGTTCTCTCCTCCCTCATCTGCTGTTCTCTGCTGTGGTTTATTTCCACCCCCAGCCGTCTTCTCTCTCCAGCACCTCACCATGTTTTAATTTTCCTCTCTGTCCTTCAGCTCTAGTGCGTGGCCTTCTATTTCTGTTCCTGGTTTGTACTGTAATGAATTTAATGCAGAATGACTTTGTAATCCAAACTGTCAATAAAGTTTCAATTATGATTTACTTGTAGCCGTTACTCCTTTCCTTTTTTTACCTTTGGGTAGTTGTAAATTGTAAAACGGATGAAAATAGTTGGACACCGTTTTATTGATCATGACCCCCCCCCCCCCCCCCCCCCCCCCCCCGTCCTACTCTTCACTGTCCTTTATTTGTGGTACACTGATAAGATGGAAGAAATGATGTTACTGCCCCCAAACCTTCACCTCCATTGACTGTACCAAGTTTAGTGACTCAGCAGCATTCCTGATAAAGCCGACAAGCATAACTGTTGATCGGCTGATATTCTGCGGGTGTCTGCTTGTGCCCCAGTGAGCTGATAAACTGGGGGCACAGAAATTGTTAGGAGACCAGCCTGATGACCTCAAGCAGATTACAAGCTCATAAGGGATTAAATGTTCAGAAACATGACCCTTTCAAGGCCATGTAGTGTCTTTAAAGTAATCAATAAAATGTCAGAATCTACTCTAAAACAAACAAATGAAGAGACACGAAAGCAGGGGAGATATGGTCCTCTCTCCACTCTCATTTAAAGTTTTGCTACAGCATTCTGAACGTACTGGTGCTGTCCTGTTATTGGTTCTAAAGGTACGTTAGGTCAGGGACGGAGAACGACGTCACCTGTCAGGAGATTTATGACGGTCTGATAACCCACTGTGGGGTCTAATGATGACTCAATACATCATCTAACATAGGTGCTGGGCTTCTAAAGGTATGCTCACCCAACTTTTGGCTCATTTCACCATGTGTAGATTTCCTCGGGTGCTTCTGGTTCATAAGTGAATTATATTTTTCACACAACATTGAACATTTATGCAGAAACAGCTTGACTCCAAGGTACTGCGGTGTGTCATCAGCGAAGCATTGTCTTCAAATAAGGTTAGAGAATACCAAAGCGTGAGCACAAACGGTCTTCACTTCAGAGGGGCTGCGGTTGCTCAGGGTCTACCCGGCATATGAGCTGACATTAAAAACAGTAAAGTAGGCGCAGCAACTGCTCATCCTAAAGAAAGTCAATGCATTCCTGCCCTCAAACCCTTTCACAGATGCAACATCAAAAAAGCATCCCGGCTGCTCCGCTGACGCGAAGGCTCCACAGAGGACAGTTCAAACCTCCTCTCACTGCAGCAACAGTCAGTTCTCGTCTTCACCGTCAGGGAAAGTCTACAGGAACATTAGGACTCTGCACCAACAAAGTAAAGAGCTGCTTCAGGCCTCGGGCCATGAGAATGCTGAATATCTCCCTCCCTCCTGACAAACAAACAGCTGACACAAACACAGTTTGGCTGCTGATGCTTTTGCCCCCCCACATTATTATTTTCCCGCATTATGTCATTGTTATATGTACACGTGAGTTCATACACTACTATGCTGAAGTCAACACGTGAGACATCAGGACTTAATCATTTTAACTTAGTCAATAATCAGCTAAATTCAATTTAAATAATCATTAATACTCGCAATTAAAATTTTCATTGGGAGAAATGGACTGGAAGGAAATCGGTACTCTGCTATCCAATTATCAATGTATCTAATTATGTAACCGATTTGTATGTCTTTTTTTTATAATGATACAAAATGTAGACAAAGCATCAATTCCAGTCTCAAAGGGAAAATTGGTTTGCACAATCACGGCACTACATGTTTTGTATTAAAAAGTAAAAGAATATAAGAAATCGTTAATTAAATTGATTAAATCTGTTCTATGGATAAAGCTGATAGTGCAGCATTTGAGAACCAACATCACCGCTGTGATCCCTGCAATACATCCGCTGATCACTGTGGTTAAGACCAAAACACACACACACACACACACACACACACACACACACACACAGGCTCTGTAGCACGTTGTAAATAGAGGTTTGTGCCTCCCAGCAGGCAGCAGCACCTGAAGACTGGGTGTCATGTAGTGATGTGCCTGACCCTCTGAGGCAGTGTTACTCTGTCAGACAGACAAAATGCACAATAGTGACATCTTAGGCAAACAGCAAAACCTGACCACTTTGCAAGTTCTGCTGGTGATTTTAGAGCCCTCACTTTTTTACTCCTCCTCCTGTGTTTCAGGATGGAGGTGAACGTCTTGTAGAAAAGGCATTGCGGGCATTGCTCCTAAAATAAACCTGTAAGCTAATTTGGTAGCAAAGATAGCAGCTTAATGGCTGAAAGATGATGACTATAAAACAAGAAGAAAACTATTATGGGACTCATTTTATTTATTTTTTTCTTAATTTGGCCACTCTCTTGTACAACAGGCCTAATAAACAAACACAATGGCTTGCCTGGTCTGTCACTCACACCATTTGAAAATGAAAGTGGTCTCTCAGAGTGATGCCGTAGGAGGAGATTGTTTTTTAAGTTATTACAAGGGACCTTTAGCCTACCCACAGGTTTTTCAAAGACCTCTTTGTACCGAGTTCTAAAAAGAATTTCAAAAGCAGGTGTTTCCCACCAGCTGGCATAAACTAAAAACATCTGCCTCTACATCACTTGAAAGTTTCGGGAGAGAATGTGCAGCAACAGTTTCCCGCTGTGTGTGAATTAATGTGGCTTGTCTCATACTCTTTGTCACACTTGATGAAGTGCTCTCTGAAGACCCGCTGATAGGCTAAAATGTTCCATGTAAATGTGACGGCGTGACATCACTGCAAGGAACCACTTTTGGTTAACTTGCTTGCATTATCACAACTTGATCATTTAGCACATTTGGGCAAAGACCTTGAATAATACAAAGTTTCTTATTGTTTTCATGGTACAATGTGAAAATCTATGTTTTTATGAGATGAGAAACAGCTCAATGAATGACAAAAAAGAAGATAAATCAGGAATCTCTGCCATTATTTGATTAACACTATCTGAAGTTAGTCAAATCCCAACTGTATAGCTTGGGGAAGGTAGCGGACAAATGGACAGTATGCATTGTCTTCTTGCTTGTTAATTTTAATACAATAAAGGCAACAACAATACACATTTTCCACCATTTTTCCACATTTTTGAATATGAATTATTTGACATCATGGTGTGAATTCACTTGGGACTTCCTCCCATCAGTGGAAATGACAACATTTTGTTTTGACTTGATGTTGTACCACATGGATTAGTGATCCAGACATGTTTGTCCACATAATTAAACAGTTGTAATGGATCGATGACACTACTTTAAAAATAAATCCATCTTTTGGTGTGCGGCTGCACAAACCTGTTAGACCGCCTTAATAAGTTTATAAACTGACAAATAAACCACTTTTTTTTGGCATTCCTTACTCGTATCAGCAAGTTGCCTTGTCTTGATACTGTACGACACATGGGTCAGAAATTCAGCAAGCAGTTCATCTGGCCAATCCAGAGTGTGTGTGTGTGTGTGAAAAGACACTTATTTCATTATTTCTGCCCTTTATCTGTCTGTACAGCTGCAGTGGCTTTGATAAGGCAGGCAAGTGATGCCTTATGCAGCATTTTCCAACGGGTAATTGTGCGCTACCGCTGAGGAATAGATAAGTATGAGTCAAACAGTCTAGTGAGAGAGATTTGTACGGGGGATGAGCCTGTAACCCTTTACTACCGAGGCAGATAGTCTTATGCTCCTTCTAAGCATGTATGACGTTTGTGTAACATTCAGCAAAAGGCTGTAAAAATCTCTTTGGGAACTTTGGTGTCATGTTTAGCTTTGTTTAGCCCCTCTAATAAGAGTGTACAAGAAGTGAAAATGGTCGGAGTCATGGAGTACGACTTGAGGAGTCTACGTCATGATATCAGGAGAAATAGTCTCGTTTCAGGTGTTATGTGTCCTTTAAAATCCTAAGACTTCTCAAACATATTGTTGTTAAGGTCAACAGTTTAGCTGCAGGTATCCATGGCAATAGCGTTAGCAACAGTAACCTGTTTGCTAGCAGTTAAGCTAATGCTAACTGGTGAAAGGGTTATAGCCACGGTTTATATTGCTGTGGACACTTGTTTTTATGTTAGCAATTTCAATTCCATAATTTATATAAACGTATCAGAACACCTCGTCCGGTGTCATCGCACACAAAAACACTGAAAGCATACAATTACTGCAATCTAGTAGATCCTGACACCCACAAAGACCTGGGGAGACATTGAAGTGGTCATCTCTGTAACAGCTAAGTTGATGATTTTTAACATCTCACATCTTTAGAAGACAATAACAGACTTCCAAAAGACTCACAACAGTGTCAATACTCTATTCTTATTACCCGACACATTAGTGTCAAGAGCCTGTCAAGAAAACAACAAATAAGTCATGTGAATAGTCACTTATGTCTTGCCTGTTCATACCCCCATCAATGGTGACTTTAATAACCACAAGGCCCCAGCCAAACATTAAATCACAATTTTATATCTAATCAAATCGAGCTCATCACATCTGCACTGATTGATTCTTGACTAACTTGCTGCCTGGCATTTGCAATTTCATTAACTCATACTGGCAGTGTGTGTGTGTGTGTGAGTAATACATTGAAAGTAGGGGCAGGGGAAAGTGACTCTGGGAAGTAGTTGGAGAGAAACATGAGGGCAGGCAGTGATTTGTTTGTTTTACGGGACCTGAGTGCGTCATAAGTCAGCGGGACATCTGAGGAGATGACAGGAGGAATAAAGGACGGTGGTGGTGAAGAGGAAAGCGTCCGTTCCATGCTGCAATTGATGTTTATTAAAAAGAATAATTGCCCATATTAATGACTTTATAGCCAAAGATTAAGATGATTCAATCCTCAGTCTAATCTTTTTTTTGGTTTTGTAAACATTACACTCATACTGATTGATGATTTAATTCAAGTGACTGAACCGTGAGAGGATGTTTCCAGTGCATGGCTATTTGATGTTTCGCTTTGAGGAAATACTGCCGTATTTTTGTGTAATCATGGTTCACGGCTCCAATATATTTCAATATATATATTTCTAACTCTGGGGGGGGGGGGGGGGGTTGAGGACTTCGGGCACCTTGGCCACAGACCCAGACAGAGACACAGTGGTCTAATTAAGACATGTGGCACGGAGAAGGAAAGCAGACTGGCAAAAGTCCCAGCAGTAAACAGAATCTAGGATGAGACAAGCGTAGAGATCTCATCTATCTATCTATCTATCTATCTATCTATCTATTTTATTCTATATGCTCTGTTTACCGCTGGCTAGACCGAGAGTCGGAGACTTCTTTTAGATTCCTCTCTGCCTCGTTGCCACTGGTCTTAATTAGAGCACTATGTCTTTGTCTGGGAGAAAGGTGCCCTCAGTCTTCACTTCCTGTAGCTACTACTATATAGTCAGTGGTTTAAAGTCTGTCCCGCTCACAGCAAAATAGAGGAGACAGCCTGCCTCACGGCCCCCCGTCAGACCCGGTTACAGTTTTTTAATTTCTGTCGCCTTGGTACGTTTCTTAGATCTGAATGGAAATTCTCAAAAATAAATGTTCAACCTCCATCAAGTCGCTTGTGCATGTCATAAAAGCAATTTCTCATTCTTTTGGACAATGTACTATTGTCTCCTTTTCCCTACATTATCAATGTCTTATGTCATGTTGATCAAAATGTATCAAACATCTGACTTCATTGCATAAGTCATAATCTGTCAAACACATTTTCTACACATTTCTATTAGACTTTCTTTGTAAACGAATTGCTCTCAGGTGAATCTCGACTTTCCCTAAGGAAGGGGGACGTGTGAAGCGTTAGATAAACCAGTTCTCTAAAATAGCTCATACCTTCAATTGGCAAGCATATATAGACAGAGCACAACACAGCGTTACAATTTCTGACAATGGAAGAGCATGAAGGAAATGAACAGGGTCAACAGCCAGGAAGAATTCTCCACGCAGCGCTGCATGTACAGTTCTGGCCTAAGGGGTCTTTCCTATGTTTACATTTCTAATTTTGTACTTTTTTCCTTTGTGCTCTGCAGTGCTGTAAAACAGTCTTTCCTGTTTTTTCTCTTTTCATCTCTTCTTTTGCAGGTACTCTATTGTGTGGTGCTGTTTGTACACATTGTTTCAAGAAATGCAGTTACAGTTTTGCGAATGTTAGAGAAATGTAACAAAGCTGTAATGTGTTTACCGTCCTCAATGCGCCTGGATATTCTTCCATGATAGGTTACGCCGAAAAGGGCCGTTTTATTTGATATGCGTTAGAAAGGAGTGTGGAAGATCATCATAGTGCTTGCAGAACACATCTTGCTTCAATATCAAGATCCATGTTACTAATGAGATTGGACATTTACTGCTAGAGTTGGTGTCTGGCCAAATTCCTCCGCCTGTTGCTTTCTTTTGGTTTCAGTGTTGAATGAGGGGATGAACACAGACAAAGAGATCCCCCCTGAACTGAAACACACATGGTTTCCTAACAAGCACACATGCTTATAATGGGCTACCCTGTGTTGTTAACTGCGTCTTCAGTGTGCGTGTGGTTCTGCTGTCAGGGTGAAAATGACTGTTGACATAGTGACGTGGAACATGGCTTCAGACAAAGTACCTTGTAATAGGTTTTTGGCCTAAACCAGTCACCTGTGGCCGCTCCTCGTTCCCCTCATCAACCTCCCAGTATAAATAGAGGCCGGTCTTCAGTACCAGTTTGTCTGTGCTGTCTTTATGCTCCAGCATTTTAGCCATTCCTGTCTGTTGTGTGTCTGAAATCTGATTTATTCTGATTTGATGTCGATGTTGATACCTGCTTTCACTTTGATTTCCACCTGCCTGGCCAACCCCAACTGTTAAGCCTGTATGACCAAGTCAACTTTCTTTAAATCCACCTGCTGTGTATCAGTGTCTGTATTTGGGCCTATTGCCATTTAACCTTTATTTCAGTTAGTTTAAATGGAGTTAACTGTTATTTGTACATTACTAAACTAATTCTTAAATGGTTTGTGACATTTTGTGAAACTATGTTTGTGAGGTCTAATTCTGCTTAGAGACTCAGAAATGGTGACTCTGACCCTGGTGTTTAAAACCCACAAAAAATGTTTGAAAGTTTGAATCTCAGTTCAAATCTTCTTTTGGCTTCAGTACATCACGCAATAAACGTTCACCACACCTGACTGCTGCCAGGACAACGCCTCTGCGGGAGCTGCTGAAAGAGAAGCGCTCTGGGAGTAAATGGTGGATTGTTGTGATGGAAAGGGATTGCATTCTACTTTCCCCAGCCAGATTTTCTGGCCCACTGCTTCTGCCAGAGTTTAGCTTTGGGACCCAAAAGAATAAAAGGAACATTACCCACCCTGTGCCACTATGTGACGGTTGTTGTAAAAAAAAGTTTTCTTTTCCTGATAAGAATTTCAGCCAAGCTTTTGTCAAATAAGCTCTGAATTTGCAGGATGTGAGCATGCAGCTGAGTTTCATGCACAACACTACCATGACCACTTTGGATTGTGTTAGAAATAAAATAACATGTTAGAAATCCTTCCGTCAAACACGCAGACCTTTTGTGGAGATTATGTATTTCACAATCAGCAGTGTGACAAACAGTGCTGCGCTCACAAACACACCTATCGTTACTCCATTTATATTTAGTCACATCACATCCCAGTCTCCCTGCAGCAGCAACAGGATAATAGCCCCTGGGATCTGAAAGTCAACACATCTTCTTTTTTTGTCCTGATGGAAGAATCAGAAAAAGAGACGAGAAAACCACAATTTAGAAAAAAAGGGAATGTGTGCCGAGAATCTCAGTCAGAAACTATTGAATAGGGGATTTGGAGGATAGTGATGGGAATTACAGCTCTTTGAAGGGAGCCGATCTTGTGGCTCCGTTCCTTTACGAGAGCCGTTTATTCTTTTTTCTCTTTTTTTAGTGGGCGGGGATTACTAGTTAAGTTAATGTTAATACTAGTTAGGATAATGACAGGATAAGATTTGGATCAGATTCAAACTCAGAGATCCCACCAATGTAATTCAATTTCGCAGTGTGCACTAAATTAACTGCCAGAGCGAATGTCAACGATCTGCGGTGTAAACATTACACAAGGTGACGCCGTGTCCCTCTGCTTTCTCAGTGAATTTACCACTTTGAATTTACCCTCTGTATAAAATGTGTTCCATAAATAAAGTTGCCTTGAATGCAATTCGTGCAACACTGTGGCTGGCTGGTTCTCACTGTTCATGTAAAGGGGAGTGGATTTACACAACGATAAAGAATACAACTCGGTTCCCTTTGTTTGTACTAAAGAGCCGCTGGAAAGAATCGGATCATTGGCGAACGTAACCTCATCCCTGACATACTTGATTGTACAGCGTAATTACTATAATTTGAATCATGCCCCATCATGTGATCTAATCTTGGCTCCGTTGGTGCCACACATTTAGCAGCTATAGTCTGCAGTGACGACTGTTCATCATTACAACTCTCTTGTTTGTCTCTTCAGCCGGCTGAATGCAAACTGGAGCAGCGACAAATTCAGTTCATCCAGGTTTATGCTACCACCTCAAACTATGATGTACTGGTTTTATTGCAGAACTTGTCATACATGGTAAATAGGTGAGTAGTTTTTATGTAAGAAATTGTAGATCTTATATATGCTGAAAATGAAAAAAACGTTTTGTCTTTATTGTGTATATATACAGTGCTTAACAAATTTATTAGACCACCTGTCATAAAAATGAGAAAACACAAATATTTTAGAAATCTGTCAAAAACGTGTTTCAAACTAAAAATTGTATTGTTATTTATTAGGCAAATAACAAACTGGAACAACTAAATAGTCCTTATTCACATATATTAACCAAAAATCTTAATATTTTGTATGACCTCCTTTGGCCCTGATAACAGCTTGCATTCTTGCAACCACTGTTCAGGAATGCAAGTAAATAACTGTAATTTGGCATCTCAATCAAAAAATAATAATGTGCTTCACTATTCTTTTCTGCTTTTTTGTAAAACAGTAAATTTGAGAATTCATGGATAACAACAATAATTATATTTTAGCATTAAAGATATCATTTTGATTAAAGAGCTTGGCTTGCACATACTGGTGGATTAACCATTACAGAAACATAAAATATTTTGGTAATCAGCAATACTGTTAATTGAGGGCAGCGGTGGCAAACACCTTACACTGGGTGGTGGTCTAATAAATTTGTTAAGCACTGTATATATTTTTTCCTTTAATTTCTTTTTTGTCTCATTTATCTATCTGATGTAATGCATATAACGCATGATGTGTGTACTAAGCTATGCAATTTCACTAAAAAAACAGTTATAAACAAGCCACACTTATAGTTGCATCTTTGCTACAAAGAGCACTTTGCTTTGCGGCCTTATCTTAACTAAATGTATTAACTGTAAATATAAATATTACCTGAGAGAAAAGCGTTGAGTAAAGCAGAATGGCTTAAGAATGAAAGTTAAGCCTTGACCTTTGATACCATACTTGACAACACAATCTCACCCCAAGCTCTCTTTAGAAGCTGTTCTTGACCTTTCCATTGTATTGCATGATCTTCTCGCAGCAGACGGAGCTCCATTTTTCTGTGCACCATGAGGGCGTCATGTCCGTGTTGGCTCAAAAGTTGTTGAAGGGTGAGCTGTTGTGTGAGATAGTTTTGAAAGCTTCTGTTTTCATCTCGAACTTTTAAGCCAACATGGACAACGTGTCTTCAAAGTGCTCAGAAAAGAAGGAGATTGGATCATCTACAATTCCATGACAACTGTACAAACTCCATCTGCTGAGGGAGGTTGTGTGATCATATCAAAAGCTACTAAATTGACCTCGAAGTGAGACTGGTTTGTCAGCTATCTTCTATAGAGGTTTTAGTAATCCTTCAGTAGAAACGTGTTGTCGAGCAGTGAGAGATCTTTGTAAAAATCAGAGTCAGTAGCAGCGTTATGGAGCCAGTTCCACTCTGGGTCACCGTGTGAGTCTGAAAGAGAAAAGAGAGTAATGAAAAATGTGACTTTTAGTGAACTGAAAAAGAGCGGAGACGGTCAACAGCTTTTTGTTTTCTGGGCCAAATTTACATTTCAATGGGTTTGGCAGAGGTCCTAGTTTCTGAAAGGTGAGACAGCGTTCAGAGTGGATGAGCGGGAGGAAGGCTAGAGATTTGCTCCTTCTGGTCTTTGCCCACATTTTATTGACAGCAAGCAAGAAGCCAAGCACAGGATTAATTTGTGCAGCCGGTGTTTGACCTTTTGGGGTTTAATTTAAGTCTGCAAAGAAAAAGTATCCTTTTTCAGACGCACTCTCCTGGTTTAACATCCAGGCTGCCACGTGTGAGACAAAGGCAGACTGTCTCTCTTTCTCTCTGCTAACCAACAATCCCCATCATGCCGCTGAAAAATTTAAACTCGTTGAGAGATATCGAGGAGAATTTCAGTCCCATTCGTCGCTGAAAGGCAGAAGTCTGAAAGAATACTAGTGTGTACCGTGGAGAATATTTGGTGTTGGTAATGATGCTTGTAGGGAGAAGATGAAGGGAATTCCAGTCTGCTCTTCACTG
Organism: Enoplosus armatus; assembly: GCF_043641665.1. Taxonomy (NCBI): domain Eukaryota; kingdom Metazoa; phylum Chordata; class Actinopteri; order Centrarchiformes; family Enoplosidae; genus Enoplosus; species Enoplosus armatus. The sequence goes on from NC_092197.1 coordinate 13,437,164, forward strand.
CTGAGAGTTGGTGTTGTTGAAAGCTGTCAATGAATATATAGTAGCCTGCTTTTTGGAGGCTCAGGAGAGAGCACGATAAGTAGCGAGGTTCGAGGTTGGCCGGTTTCTTATTTTCTTGCTGTGACTTTACGGTATGGATTTTGTTATAAATTATCATCAGTTTTTGTCAGTGCTTTCTTTGAAAGTCGGCGCTATTATCGACAATAAGATTACCATCCAATGAACTCCGGTTCTTACCTTCCATCTTTTTGAGCTGTGCTCTGATTTGTGGGTAGAGTTCAAAGTGCCGCTGCGAAAGGTCTTACATCCACACAAGCAATTTTCAGTTTTGTACAATGTCTACTGTCCACTTCAAAACCCCAAACCAATCTGACCATCTGCCATGGAGTGAGACCCTTTTTACAAACTGCTGCTTACTGTATCTGCTCGTTCTGTGTGTGATAGCATTTTCAAAAGGTTCATTTTCCACATGCATGCAGTTGGGAGTATGTATGTGCACTTGAGGCAGATCAATCTATACATTTTTAAGTTTTGTTTTGCTGAATTTGACCCCTGTGGTACAGATTTCGTACAACAACATATTTGTATTATATGCCTGGATATTTATGTTGTTTGTTTTCCACAGTGGAGGATGCAGTATTCAGATCTGTTCCTTCAGTAAAAGTACCAATACAGCAATGTAAAAATACTACATTTAAAGTAAAGTTCTGCATTCAAAATTCCGAAGTACAGAAGTATTATCAGCAAAATGTACTTAAAGTATCAAAGTAAAAGTACTTCTAGTTTTGCAGTAAAATGTCCCCTGTGAAGGAAGAAAGTAAAACCAAAGTTCTGCTACACAAATCTGTAGTGATTCTTTGGAATTTTCTTAGTTTTTTCTGTGAAATATTATAATAATATAATTTGACGTCTTTGGGCCTTGAACAGTTATTTAAATGAAACGTTTAGAGGGGAAATCACTTTTGGTGGAACTAATAAAAACTCTGAAACATGACAAGGAACTCAAACCACACACTTCTTCTTTGGGAGGGGCCACAGACAGATCAGATTTTTATTTAATATCTTAATACAAAAAGTAACTAGCAACTGCAGGTCTCAGATACATGTAGTGAAGTAAAAAGTATATATGGACTGTAGTGAAGTAGAAGTATCAAGTAACATAAAATGGAAATACTACACCAAAATTGTACTCAAGTACAGTACCGGAGTAAATGTACTTAGTTACTTGCCACCACTTGCAAGACATGTAGGTCATAACATATTAATACTGTATGTGGGGGGTCATTGTAAACTGTCATATACTCATAGATTAATGTGGTATGAAATGTGCGTGTACAAATACCTTTACGATTCATAAATCATTTTTTGAATTTCTTCAAATGAATGAACTGAAATATCTGATATAAACCTTCCATCCTGCTACATCAAAGCCCCTCATCATCACGTCTTTCTCTCTCAATCTGTTATCCAGACACATGCACACAATCTTATGCACACTACACATGCAGACAACAATGATTCGCAACAGAAGAGTGAGCAAGCTGCATTCCCGTGCCAATTTTCACCCCGAGGACTGCTGATTGCAATGCAGAGTGGCACCTAATTTCACCTGAGAATACATAGCATTGTGTTGTGGCATTGATTGTCACAAGTAAACAGAAAGAGAAGGAAAGAAGAAAGTAAGAAGAAAGGAGAGACATTTTCCAGATATGGGAGAAAGACAGATATATATAATATACCCCTTATTAGTTACATTAAGTTCATACTAAATCTCATCAGTCAGAATCAGCTGAATGTCAAGCGTATGTACAGGAATACGCCTTGATGTCACTGCAGCAGTGGCATTGACAATGAGGCCAGTGCTGCACCAGGCTTCCAGGGAGAAAGAGAGGGGTTATATATACAGAGAGGGATGGACACAATAACAGCAACAGCTTAATAAAATACAAATAAAAACCTAACTCCCCTCTGACACTCGTTACGCTGTGAGCTTCAAAATGTTGTATTTATTGCATTGCTATGTAAGATGTATCTTGCTTACACACACACACACACACACACGATAACCAGATCACAAAATGCTCCAATGAGTCATTAAAGTTATTTTATTTTTATTTAAGCAAAAAAAATCAAAAAAATAAAACCTACCTACATTGTTGTTTAAGTGCGAGGACTTGTATATATCCAGGCTTCCCTGCAGGTATAAAGTAAGGATGCAGGATGTGTAAAGCTGCCGTGACATCAGCCTCACCTGCCCTTCTCTTTCCTTACACCCCTGCCAAGGCTTGGCATCTTTACCTGCCCTCCTCCATCTGAAACACCTCGGCTCAATTCCCACTCCTCCAGCGCTTTGCCAGATTGCTATGAAATCCCGGCTAACATATTGACGTTGAAAAGGTGTTGACACAGCTGCTGCCTGCCGAAATACCAGAGCTCTGTGTAAATATACTATAGCGTTGAAATCAATGTTAAGTCCGTTTGGAATAATGTGACTGTTATAGATATTTTCCCAAGGTGTTTTAATAGGACTTTTTTTTACTTTATAATCAAGCTTTGAACTTTTATTTGTACTTTTATATTGTATAAACCTAAACTTCTGGGCTTTTGGCCGCTGCCTGCAGGTCACTGTGCACCAAATCCTCATGGGGCTTAAAATGTACTAAACATAGACGCACATGCACACCCTGATACACTTATTTATGTGAGTACAGCTACGGTCAGTGCTGAGCTTTATCTACTTTTTTTCTTTACCTTCTTTCTCTTCAGCAACTATTTTACAGCCATCTGAAAATGTCTGAGTGCCTTCAAGTACACGCTTCAATTGTTACACTCCTCTTAGTGGAGCAGCACAGCAGGGAGACATCTTCCCATGGTGCTTTCAAAACCACTCTGTGCACTCTGTACACACAAGTGTAGAACTTGGATAGCCATTAGTTTTAGTCCTTCACACGTTCTTTTAGCTCTCATTATGAATGAACTTTTCTACGTCGTCTCATGTTCAGTACCTTTTTTAAACTTGTCTTCTTTTTTCTGTTCCTGTTTGTCTGTTTGCCCCTCTGTGGCGCTTTGTCTATCATTGTATTTCCCTGTTTTCTCACATCACTCTCTCTGTTTGTGTCTTCGCTCCTTTGTATTCTAAAGGAGGAGGTAGCCCAATCCATCTAAATGTGATTCTACATTTTTTTTTATCTGAGAGCTTTTTTCTTAACGGTTGCAGCTAGATGTGGCCTTGCTATATGTCCTATTTTTGGGGGGCTTTTGTTGTCTTTCTCCTTCTCTTCTCTCCCTTCCCATGCAAGAAGGACAATCAAACTGTGGGAGAACACAGGGGGAAGGAACGCTTGGGTTTCTGCCTGAGTGTGAGGACATCCACAATGGTGCTGCTCCTGCTCTCAGCCCACTTCTGTCCTCTCCTGGTGTGTGTTGCAGTCTCTTGGCATGTTCTCACAGACAAATAGCCCTTGCTTCTCTGGACCCCCACACACTGTAGAGCAGCCATTGTTCCCCTAAAAATATAAACTCCTTCATATCCATCCTCTCAGGCTCCAAACTCTGGAACATGGGCAGAGCTGTCTAAACAATGGCCCCTGAATAACCGTGACGCTGGATGTGCAGACAGCTCCACTGTAATTGGAAAAGACCTCTAATGAGTGGAGCTGAATGCCTGACCATGGGCCACCAAGCCTGAAGCCCGGGAGTTTGTATTGTCTTTCTCCTCTGAAGGCTTTTTGGATGGGACCATTTTGGCATTGTCTGTGCATGTCAGCCTGCATGTGAGGATTTGCTGGGTGAATATTCATTTGGGAGAGCAGGTCATTCCCACAGTGCACATCCTACCCTTTGGTCTTGCCTGCTTTGCATTCACTCTAAAAGCTGTACTGCTATTCACTCATCAGCTCACTAGTCTCTTCCTGTGCATCCTAACTACCTTTCTAGGAATGCGCATGCAAATCCCTTTTTTTTTTTCTTTTACATTTTATCAAAGACTTTTTATATTCCTTTTCTATTTCTCTCCCCTCTCCATGAATAGACGTGGTTAAGGACAGCTTGCTGAGGTAATGCAATTTTTTTGATAATGAGCTTCCAGTCAGCGGAACAGCCCAGTCACATCTAATATCTCCTAATAAAAGGAGTGGTTGCTTCCCTCAGCAGGGAGTGCTATTCAGCTCAGACTTGTTGGAATGGCGGGTGAGGAATGCCTTTTAATCAGGGTTATTAAAACTCAAGAGGGAACACTATGGAGCCTATGGGTGCCATGTGTTCATGCCTCCTGTTGACATCTGACCCTGAATATTGTATCATCCCACAGACGTTCTCTTGGCTGCCAAACGATTAAAGCGAAACATCAACCTCTTCTCTCCCATGTAGCAGAATTTCATCCTCTCTCTGTTACGGCTTCTTTCTTTCACAGCAGAGCAGCAGTGGTTTACTGCCTGCTCTGATATTACACGGCAGCCTCTCCACATTCGACAAAGAGCAAGGTCGCAACCTGTCTGAGCTTCATTCTGACTGGCAGGCGTGATGGCCCTGCTGGGTTTCCTCTTAATAGTAGTAGCGTGCATTTGATCCGGCTTTTGACCAACCAGCCATGTGTGTGTCTATAATGGCATAACCTCAACCACCTACATAGCAGCAAAGCAATAACAGAGCTGTGACACTGTGCCCCTCTGTGTTTCCTACAGGGAGTAAGACTTTTCTGTTTTTTTTTCTTTTCAATCTGATGACAGCTGTATTGACCCATTCCCCTGCGGCGCTCTCTTTATATTATTATTGTATAAATACACCCGGTTGTCCACTGTATAAATAAATAAATATTATGACTGTAGTAGTTCCTCTTGACAAATCCTCAGCACTGCAGTGTCAGTAACCGTGAGTGAGGTGAGCTAAAATCAGCGTCCCTCAGCAAGAGGCTTTCTGCGACCAGCTGTGGTCTCCAGCAGGCGGGACCACTGAGAGTTTAACAGCCGTGTCAGTGCTTAATTAGAGAGCCAGACCAAAGGAAACAGCTCATGTTCCTTGTTAAACATGCTGAAGGCCACAAGCCCACTGCACAGACTGTCTGGGGGTCAGTGGGTCAGACTGGGATGAAGTTTCCCATACGTGTTTTCTGAGGTTCGAATGAGGTAAGTGTCCATTAGTAGCATGTGTTATTATTCACCAGCTGAGTATCATCATGGTCACTTGAATTCTAGCTTGAAAACTGTGTATATCCACTTTAAATCCATTTTTAAATCAGTATTTCCTAAATATATACGGAATATTGTCTTATAAAGCCGTCGCTTTGTTAATCTATAAATTAAACTTCATGTAAAATTGAATACATGGTGTAGTGTGTTGATGCTGAGTCATGCCTGGTGCGACTTGTGTATGCTTCTGTTTGCCTCTCTTGCCATAGCGTTAGCTGCTTAGTGTTAGCTGCATGCAATGCAGCAGAGAAGCACTGTGGCTCAGTGTAAACACTGTTTTGATGCTGATCTAGTTCCATGTTCAGATTAAAAGTTTAATATATTTTTATAATTGATCAGAGGATTGTGCTACTGCATCTGAACTCCATAACTAATTACTCGCTGCATGAGAGCTGATACAGCTCAGAAGTTAACAACTAATACACATATGGACATTTTAAGTAAAACACACAAGCATTAAAATATCAATATACTTGAGGCACAGGTACCAAACTTACATACTCATACTCATACTCAAGTAGACATTTTTTACTTGCATTTGTAGACAGGTTGTTTATGTTGAGTGTATCTGTAAATGCTTTTTTACATGACCTACAAAGTACTTTTTCAGTTGCCTCTAAACAAGTTTAAACTGCCCACAATCTGTGTTTCCAGTGGCTAGTTTATGCAAAAATAGTTATTATTTAAGTTATGATTGCATTTAGTTGGCAGCACAGTTTCATTTAAGAGTACAGTTCATGGAGAGTTCATTAGGTATGGGCAAGGACAAAAAAAAACACATGCTAACAGGCTACAATTGTGCACATATTTTAGGAGTGACCATGCTACACACACACTCACAGACATTTACCTCTCTGATAGCACTCCTCCACTGTAGCTCCACGGCCTACAAGACAATTGTTGTGTGTAATGACCCGCTGTCCTGTTACTCTTGGCTGATCCCTCTCTACCATCCCTGGGGTGTTTTATTTTGCCAGCCTGATCGAGCCTGTGCAGTCAGTTGGATCCACCAGACGAACCCAGACAGAGAATCATAAAACTTTAATCTGGGATGAATTGTCATCTTGGTTCTCTTCCCAAACCACATTTTTATAGAATATGTTCCGGTTGGTACTGTAAAATACATGTGCTAGATCTATCTATCTATCTATCTATCTATCTATCTATCTATCTACATGCTCTTTTAGGATAATTGATGCCAGTGCCATGGACATTTTGAACATTATTCCGCCCTCAAACCTGATGTTCCTAATCTGTGTTAAACTCACAGGGGAATTTTGGTCTGCCAAAAAAAACCAAAAACGTAATTATTCAATTCCTGGCTGACTAATGACTTGAATGACGTTCCTCATAGGATTTAGCACAAATACCCTCCAAAAAGATTTGATGGATTGCTCTTAGCCGTTTTAATTCACTTTGGAACCTTGACGGACAGGCGGACATTTCAGAAATGTAATTGATGTGCAGCTGTGCAGCAGACTACACACTGCAGACTAACCTATGCACTGCAGATAACCTATACATTGATACATCTGTCTCTTTAGCATCCAGATGTTTCTCTTGGCTAAAGCAATTTTAAATTAGAGTGAATCAGTGGAATAAGTTTAAAGTGACAGAATACCAACATTTTAATTTGCTCCATGGTCCTAATCATAGGAAGGTGATTTAAGGCCTACAGTATGGGGTAAAATTAAAACGTAGAGGAGAGTTTTACTGCAATTAGATTTTGAAAAAAGTTTATGTGATTCAGTTGAAAAAGAGGAGCGTGTGGAACTTGTTTTCAGCTTACAAGGGAAGATGAGGAGTGACTGTGCAGCCGTGAATAGAGGGAAAAGGTCACCGAGAAGAGAGAGACAAGTGGCTGATAGTAACAGAATGCTGAGATTTTTGACTGCACCACAGCCTTGGTGTTAGGGAATAGGTGCCATCACCAGAGGGAAGATGTAGTGGTAACAGGGGAGGATAGAAGAGGCTGACATGCTGCAGTGTTCTTGAGGAATGGAAGGGGCTGAATGGAGTTCAGGAAGTCAGCTATGAGGGAGTTCCAGTTTGAATGGGAGATGATAACTCAGTGATTATAACTGAAGAAAGAGCTGGGCAGCGTCCCTAGTGAGTAAGGATCGCATTCAATCTGTGGCATAGAGTGCAAACACACAGTAACAGATCAGACTGTAGCAGAAATCTGGGGCTGAACCACCGTTCATAGAATCATACTAGAGGATGTTTAGAGATCTTGAATAAATTGTAGAAACGTAGAAATGGACGAAGACCTACAATGTGTTAGTCCGTCACTCAAAACTCTCTGACTTCCCTACCTTGTCTGTGGCCCATTTGTTCTTTAAACTAGTCACAGATTTCATTTTTAAAAGAAGTAATGTCCGAAAACAGCGAAGAAAAATATAGAATATCGACAGCCTTGTCCTTTAATTCAAGACGTGCACTGTCAGAGTCTGTGAACAGAAATGAAAATTAGAATAGGGTGTCATCAGGTAGATAAAGTTATGGGAGACAACAATAGACCTTTATTCAACTGTGAAGTTCAGGTTCAGATAAGACCAGGGAAGAGAAATTTGGAGATGCCATGATTCACACTTTTTAAGCTATTAATCAAATGAAAATACTGCCATTTAGAATATTATTCTTTATTTGTAGTCTGTTTGGTAGGAAGGAGTGTGCAGCATGCAGGGTGTGTGTTGCAAAGAATAATATTCCTCATCAAGTCAACTAAAGTCAATTGTTAGTATGTTTTAGAATATGATTTATTGGAGTCATGGTACAATGTAAGATGCCTTATTTTAAATGTTATTTCCATAAGTCTGCATTTCTGCTCCGTTCACCTAACTCACCTTGTATGAAAAGGATAAAGGAAAGCGTCAACGATGAGCCGCCTCCTTAATATGGTGCGACTGCAACAGCAAGATTGGAAGGGAAGTTGATGTATTAGAGATGCAGAAATGAATACATAATACATCCAAGACGTCTTATAAAGTCATTTGAATTTTGTCAAAATCTGACACAATGAAGGAGATTATCATTTTACAACTGGTGGTTAAAACGTCAGATTTCTGACAGTAAAATATGTACATATTCTGTTTTTTAATGATGTATGCATTTTTTCCTTGTATTGGGCATCTTAACCTCCCATTTTCAGCTCCTTATTATGTCTCCATCCTAAATTCTCTGCTCCTCATGCCCCTTCCCCCCCGTCCCCTTTTGTTTTCCTTTCTCCATCACCCCAACTCTTGCCCTGCCTCTGTCTAGAGGGACCTCAGGGGGCCCAGGTGGAGCATTAACACTCAAAACCTTGGGCTCCCAGATCTGCTCAACCATTCCAGCCACTGACCTGCATACACCACAGACATCTCAGTAAATGACTGAGCATGTATTTCCTCTCAAAGTGGCCTTTGTAAGTTAACAAGAATAAGGGTTTTCAGCCATGCTAGAGGCTCTGTGAGGTTGTACTTGTACAGCAGTACTTTGAGTTGCTAACGTCGGCATGCTAAAACAGTATGCTCACAACGCCAATGCTAACACGCTAAGTAATATATAATAGTGTTCATCATCTTAGTTTGGTGTGTTAGCATGCTAACATTTGCTAATTACCACTGAACACAAATTACAGCTGAGGCTGATGGGGATGGAATCAATTTTGCAGATAAATTTAAACTTTGACTTGATGATGGATCTAGATGAAAAGGTAAAAGATCACCAGAGTGATTATAATTCTGTGGAGACACCAAATTTCATGGCAATCCATCCAAAAGTTGTTGCGACATTTCACTGAAATCCACAAATGTCAACCTCATAGTGGTGCTAAAGGAAAAGTCAGGTGATCAGCAAATTGGTTAGGTACCCAGAGGATGAGGATTGCTATAAAATCATATATAAACATGTACTATATATCTCTCTTGATATCCCCATCCCAACACAAAAACAAATTGTTTAATACGAAAGACAAAAGTTCCTGTTTATTTTACCAGAGATCTGCAGTCATGGAATGCAGCATTATGTTGCCTGGAACTACCCCAGAGATGTTGTGGTTGCTGGCAGGCAAGCGGGTATAATCATTTTCAATTCTAAATGGAAATGTAATCAAAAGATAATGGAAGTATCACAAGTCTCTGTATGAATCAATCTGCATTTCAATCCTGTGTTCACGGTGCATTGGTTTAACAGTGCGCTGAGAATAGAAATGGTGTTATTTTCGTAATTCAACTTGACTTATAAGGCTGGTTTTTATGAGAACAGGAAACAGTTTTCTCTAAGAACCGTGCCTTAATTAAAGCATTTGGTGTCTCTTAAACAGTTGTTTCAGAATGTTAAGTGCATAGCCTAGGGCGGAGATGAATACCTTGTTTTAAATGCAGACAGATAAGTGCATCTTTACATGGATAGCCCTTGGAATGTCCTTGCAGATGCGTAAGACCAATGAATAGCCTCTACTACAATGGGTCTTATCTCCTCCTGTGAAAGAGGGCTGCATGCTGAAGTTGGCTGCCTCAAGACCATCCCACAAGAACGGAGGGGAAGGGAGAAGAGCAGTCAAATCCTCTCCTCTGATCCCATTGATGTCTAAGCTTAACTCTAATTGAGGAGGTGCTCACTTGACAGAGCATGAGTCTCTCCTATATTACTCACTTAAGCAGCTCTCCTTGAGCTGCAGAAGATGTCCTTTACTCCCTGGTGTCCTGCAGTCAACTTTTAAAAGATCAATTGTAATTTGGGCTGAATAACCTCAATGACGTCTGATGGATTGCGCACATGGGCTCATGGGGATCAAGGGATCGATACATTTTAGAAAATGAAATAGGCGAATGAGTTTTCTATGTTTACTGCTATCAAAGTGAAACACATACTCTGTTTAGCTCCATCCCTACAGAGGCTGGCATTGAGTTATAGATGAATGAGTTCTCTAATAACAAGTCGGTATATAGGCATGGTTGTTTCATGTGGGGCTGTGGGAGTTTGTGCTGCCATTTGTTCATTTTGAGGCGCCGCATGTTGACATTCATGGTGATTTGGTTAGGTTGTTACAGAGAGCAGCAGAGTGTGTGGAGCTTGAAGGGGTTTTGTTGCTGTTTGGGGTTTACTGATGCTTGTTTAGATTCATGATGGATTGATACCTAGCTGAGAACTGCTTTTCCATGTTAAGCAGAGGAGAGATGGCAATATGACTCCAGTTACAGTAAACAGATGGACTGGCTCTAGCAAAAGACTCTAGACTGTGTATGTGATGGTGCATTTTCGTTGCTAATTTTATATGCATGGTTAATGACGAATATGGAAGACAACATGAAGACTTCTAATTCATTCAGTGAACAAGAAAACAGAATATTTGCAAAAAATGCAATCATGCTACACGTTCTTCCGTCTGTGTAAACCTGTGTATAGCGGCTGTTCGAGAGAAAAATGCTTGAAACATCCTCTTCCTCGTATGAGCGACCTCTTGGCTACCAAACTAGCTTTAGTAAGGTTGCACTCAATAAAACCAAAAGAAATTGAGAAGGAGTTGAAAGATGATAAAATGCTCCGAAACGGTGAAGAGTTGGGTGATAATTATCTGTGTGTTTGTCACTACGAGTGACACTTCACACACTAATTATTAATTATATATATTATTAATATAAAATATTGATTATTGCAGCTTTGTTGTAAGTTGTTTTAGTTGCCGTAAGCTAACCAAAACCTTAAAGGAAAACTACAGTTTATGACAACTTGGTTTTATTTTTGTTCCTCTGGCCTTTAGTTCTGTCCGTTATGATTGTACTCAGGAAAGTAACTACTGAGATCTTGGAACACGGCACCATCGCTAAAATAAGCTCCAACAGGGTAACGAGCACAAGCATTACTCACATTAGTCACAGTTGCAGACTTTTTGGTTCAACTTTGACATATACCCCCTTGCCGTGATTGTGCGTACTCAGTACTCAGGATTATTAACAAAATTACAGGTGTGCCCCAATAGTGATGGTCTGACTACTACAGTTTGTTGCCCTGTTGGGACAATTTTTCGTGATGCAGCAGCGTCCTGAGATCTCAGCAATTAGAGCTGAAGGCCAGAGCAATGAAAATTAAACCCAACCCACAGCCATATGAATTATAAGCCTTACACTGCTCATCATGACACCAGTTGCCAGAGATATAAATAAAAATGACACGTTCACACAACAACCAACCGTTTGAGCGCTCCGCTCTTCTGCCAATTGAACATGAATATGTGCAGTACCGGAACACCAGATTCCCCCATTTGAGTCAACTGGTACAAGGAATTGTCTTTTGCTCCACAGGTACGTAATTGGCATAGCTTTGTTTAACAACGTGTCACTGGTAAGGGATTTTCATTGTTGCCCTCAGCTGAAAAAAAAACGCCTGTACCCAGTGTACAAAAAGACACTCAATTACGGAGACTAGATCAGTGGAATATGGAGTGACTCTGTGTGCCAGCACCAGAGAATGGGATGAAGGATGTGATGTAGTCCTCTTAGAGCCTGTGGGCAACTGATCCTTCTGAGGGGAAAGCACAGATGCAATCACGAGCTTGCTTATTTTCAGATAAAGTCACAGTAATAAAAATGACACATGCAACAAATCAAGGAGCTTGTCCAGTGAACCAATCTCGGGATTAAGGGTTTAAGGGATCAAAGGTTGTTGAGCGTGTAACTGCTAGATAGCCTGTTCTCTATATGTGTCGTTATGGTCTCTGCATGTGGCAGCATCACACTCCTCAGACTTAACATCACCTTAATATTTTGCGGTTACTTTGAGCATCTGTGGAACAGCGCCTCTTCTTCTTTTCTGCTTTAGTTGTGAGCAGATGCACAGTGTAACTCTCTTTGTATCTCAGATCCATTCCACCCATGGCCAGTGATGCTAGACTAGAAGTGGAGTCACCGGCCCATCACATCTATTATTCAAAAGAACATGTGTTGGCAGCTGTTTATAGGCTCATTAGACAGAGATCATACAAAGACAATTTTAGTTGTGATCTGACTTGTGCTTTCAGTCAGGCAGTATGGATGCCACCATCAACACCACCGTATAACACAGGCCGAGAGGGAAGAACATAAACAGATGTAGCTGTTTGCAGAGACACTGTCTTGTTTTGTTACATGCCAGAAAAATCTTCTGGCGCGCACTGTTTCTCACATTTTAATTTAAAGACATCTTATGAATGATTAATGTTGATCAATGTGTAGCATTTGTAAATTGTGAGGACGTTAACACAATTAGAAAGTTAAATTTGGAGATGAGCAGATGTCACTTTGTAAATTTGGAGAGGATCGTGATACTGAATGTAAGATTATCATTTGTTTGATTTTTCTTTTGGTCATGTTTTAAACAAACAGGCAATGCACACACACAAACACACATGCAGGATACTACAAGAGGATGTGAGAAGATTCTGAGATTAAAATCAGCCACAGATCATTTATTAATGCCATGTAAACATACAGAACATGTTTTCAGGCCGTGCTTTCCTGCCATTTTACTACAGTTTACCTAAACTTAACCTCTGATGGCTGGATTATACTCTACAAAGTTAACAGGATTAACTAGAGTTGAAATGTGTATGATTTTCAATGTACAGCTCTTTACAAAATTCAGTTTCTGATATCCTCCTGCAGGATGACGAAGGGGATTAGCTCTGGTAACATAAATAACATCAATGACATAATCGGCTCTGTAATATTTAAATTAAGCTAAAAGTGAATGCTGCTACCACTCTGATGGATTTCTCATTAATTCAGAAAACAATGTGATGTCAAGACTGCATAATGCAATACAGTTGAACTAATGACCGAGGTAATGCTTCTCCATACTTGTCAAGCTGCATCCATCACACACAAAGAGTCACAAAGATACAGATCATAAATCTCTACCCGTGATGAGAACTGGAGGTTCAGATGGAAAATCTGCACTGCTGATGTTACCGAGTCAGCATCCCCACACGATGTTTCCAGCACCTTGTTGAAAGGCAAAAGGAGGTCTTCCACTGCACAAGGCAACAATTTCACTGTCTCGCTGACTACTCCTCATTTTTCAGATGAAAAAAACGTTTTAATTACCTATTACCGTATGATATTTTTCTATTACATGACGTGTTATGGGCCACAAACTGTGCTATTAAAATGTTTAAAAATGAGTGCCGCTACTGGAATAAATCTTTATCATAATGAAAAGATTTAATGCGGATTCCTGAAGGGTAGTTTGCCCATCCAGTCTACATGTGTTTTGTGGACTTGGAGAAGGCTTATGACCAGTTTTCATTTCAGATTCCATTAAACTAGTTCCTTCAAAGAACATCATCAAATGAATTGTTGCAACCAGAAAACAAATCTGCAAATCCTTTTCCCTCTTTTGTAATATAACACTGAGCTACACTCATCATTCTCTAGTTTTACCTCCATGGGCATTTCCCTAGACTTTCTGCGACCCAATCTATTCATTTCATTCCAAAACTGTTGGGGATTATGAGCTTGTAAGTAATCAATATGCAATGAAAGACCTCTATTAAAATTACATTTCACAGTGCGTAACCTCTTGTCAAATTTGGTTTGCCTTTTCTTAAATTCTATCTTCAGCCCTTCCCTGAGGTTTTTGTTCATCTGAGAAATCTCATCTAAATCTAATTCTTAGATTGTCCCATGAAGGATGCAAATCTCGATTCCAGTAGGGTTTTGTAAGATTATCTAAAACTGTTATGGCTATTAGATATCCTCTTAACACATGTATACTGCTGTAGAGACACAGCCACACAATCTATCATAGCAAGCATCCAAATCCCTTTGGCTATTTTTCATACACCCCATTGAATAGAGGACAAAAATTTATCAGGGAATCGCTTTTGTGAATCCTCTTTAAAACAATAAGGTCTTACTTGAACCTTTGACATCATTAAAAAATGGTCAGGTAATTTACATCTATCACCCAGTTGTTGTTTACTTTAACTTCATAAAACTCAAACAGTTTGTTCTTAACTAGATCTTTTGAGTGCCTTTATGTTCATTGTTCCAGGTATAAGCCTGTAAGTCAATGACGTCATTGCGTTTTAGATGTGCTTCATTAAGTGAGATAACATCAGGGTTATGGTCAAGTAGTATTCTTTTTCTAAGGTCACAGTTCCAACACTGAGAGACACAGTGGCTGCAGAAAAGATACAAATGATGGAGAAATTCTTCGCTTGCCGCTTGGCTTGTGTGGGTTATGGACTTTATTACACATGCTCTTTGATGCCCCTCCTGTCTCCTCAGACACCGGAGTTAGAGGGGTAATTAAGGGAAAAGCCCCAACCCCCCACTGGTCCTCTCTGGTACGCTCCGCCCTGCCATTTACTGGTATCCAGCTGCTAATTAACAAAGTGCTAGGAAAGGGTTACCCAATCAAATCACTGGACACATAAATCAAAGACTTTTTCTTTTTTACTATGGGATGCTGGCAGTATCATTGGAGCGAAATAATGTGATAATAAGAGATAAATAATGTTGAATAAGTGTACTTACTGGCATGTGTTTGAATGTTCCTGGGAGTGAGCTTGAGTACAGGCACATTTCGATTTGCACGTGCACGCGCATGTATGCGTGCATGTTTTTGTCTGCAGGTCGGTACATGCACATTTTTGTGGCACTTGCTCTGATCGGTTGCACAAAGGGCTGGGCCCATTAACCAGATTAATTTGAGAGATTGGATGAACGTGGAAGTGCGGATGAATGGGAGAGGGGACAGAAGCCATGACAGCAAAGAGGGAGGGGGGGGATGAGACGGACTAAGAGATTGATCGACAGCTGTGTGGGACTGTAAAGAGACCCGAGGAGGGAAACAGAGAAAGAGAAAAATAAACAGAGATGAAGAGAAGTAGCAAGAGGGGAGGATAGGCTCATGGGAGAAAAAGCCAGAAAGAGAGAGTGAAAACAGGTAGGCGGCAGAGGAAGATTAAAAAGTGAGACAGCAGGAAGGAAGGGGATATGGATGTGGGATCTTCTTGTGGTGGATAATGGCTCCCCTCTTCTCTCTCCTCTATTGCTCACTGAAGGGCACAGAAGTGTCTGTGGGCAAATATGTATCAGAGTCTGTGCAGCTTAGGCAATTTCATGGAGCTAAAGAAGATGATGATAATCCAGTTAAATTGAAAAATGGGAATGTCTATGGATCCTCGTTCATCCTGTAATTAATCCTTTCTTACATTCATGGAGCCAGATAGTTTATATGATTAGGACTGACTGAGGATAATACTTCCCTCAGTGCTGCCCTGCTGAAATGTTATTCGCTGCCATGCAATGTACAAATTTTACTTCAACAAACAAAATAGGCCTGTATTTGTAAAGCAGGGTTTTAAGTGTGCTTCAGTGATGCTTGGCCATAAATAAAGCACCTCTAGGCCCTCTAGTGTTTAATGGAACAGTTAAATGGGGTGTCACCAGGACGGACAGGAGAGCTACTGAGGTTTCACCCTGTGTGTTTGAGTGTGTGTGTGTGTGACTGTTTTGTGTCACATTTAAGGACCAATTTTGGACTTTAAACCAGTTGATTGGGGAAAGTGTAACTGGGGGCAAAACCAGCATCTCCAATTCTTTTTTCATTCATTCAGCGTGCAGTAAACAAAAGTGTGTCTTTGTTGGGGGATAAGGTAAATGTAAAAGCAGGCAAAGTAAAAGTTGTCAAGTATTTGTGGTAAAATGTATACACACACATACATGTTGGGAAATAAGCTTATTTGCTTTTGTGCAGAGAGTTAGAGCCAGGAGATGGTTGGCTTAGCTTAGCATAAAGACTGGAAGCAGCAGGAAAGCTTTTGCCTTTACCTTTGGATAGAGCAAAAGGCTAGCTGTTTCCCCCTGTTTCCAGTCTTTATGCTAAGCTAAGCTAACCATTTCCTGGCTCTAGCTTCATATTTACCCAACAAGTCCTCCCCATTAAACAACAAAATTGTTTGTTCATACCCTCTAAAACAAGTGTTTTCTTCTGTGCCTTGCAAAATTGCTACAAATCATTGTTGAAGGATAAATCAGTTTTGTGATGTGACAACACTATGGTTCAGGTTTGGTTAGGTTTAGGCACAAAAACGACTTGGTCAGGTGTAGGAACAAGTGTTTCGCTACAGTTAGGGAAACATTGTGGCTTGAGTTAACTTGGGAACGATAAAACTATATTCACTCACGGTTAGAAACTGAAAACAAGCAGCTGTCTCTCGTGTTAAAGTCAGGTGTTGTGTGATGTAATACCTCACCTCTCTTCTCTCTCTTGCTCGTGTTGTAATTCCTACGGCCACTGATGCTGCCGTTCTTCTTGGAGGACAGTCTATTTACCATACAGACATGAGAGTGGTATTGGTCTGCTCATCTAACTCTTGGCAAGAAAGTGAATAAGCGCATTTCCCTAAATGTGACTAACTCGCTCCTTTTCTAAAGATGTGTTTAGTATGAATATAAAGCTAATTTTCAAGGTGGCATGTCTGCATACAAAATCAATAGAAAGATACTAGTGGACACAAAAAAAATGTAAGTTTGCTCGAGGCAAATTTGTTTGTACTACAGCTAGGACTCTACTTCATGAATATACAGAGACAAGAGGAGAAAGGAGAGGTTTTGGAGGAAATACATTTTATAGGTATCTAGGAGCTAAGTAGACTCAAGGTGCAACATGAACTGCAAAAACACTCCAGCGTTCAAATGAATGGCAATAAATGAAAATTTGCTTTACGTTCAATGTGAATGCAAATTCAACTAGACATGTTTTAAAAAGATTAAATGGTGCAGACCATTTTTCTTGGTGACACTGGCCTAGAGACATATGGACAAAATTATGTGTTTCACAAAAACACATCCGGTGCTGTTGTGTAAAATCAGTTTGAATTCTCCACGCAAATGGGCTGAATCATCCTGTAAATGATCTAGGCAACATTAAGGCAGCTCCCCTTCAGAGGTGTTGCTACAAAATAGCTGAAGGTGATGAGCTGTATCTCAACGGAAACGTTTGCCTTACCAAATATAATCTCTCTACACTCATTTGTGCCCCAAAGAAAGCACAGAGGACATTTTCCAGATTTATGAGGGACAACAACTTCTTAGAGAAGCTGCTTAAAGATTGCCAGTGGGTTATGCTTTACTAAATCTAAGAACTGACATTTTGAAGGTCTGACCCTTCTGAAGGGTACATTTATCTTTCTAAAAAGCATCACGCAGTATTGTGGGGCCACTGTGCTCTCTGTCTCAAGTCAGGTACTGTAATACTGGAAGAAATATTTTGAATGCTGTCTTTTAAAAGTGTTTTCAACAAAGAATTGGGCATTCAGTTAGATTATTTATATATAGTGACCTCAGATACGATTCAAACTCTTTACTTTTTACACAATTAGATATGTTACAGACATAGCTATATTGAGTCAATTTGTTATGATTTGGAAAGGCATGATGTAACTAAATAAAGTGCACATTGCATTTCTAAGCTGAAACATGTCTTTGTACACCTCTGACTTGAGGCAGAAATTACCACAAACAAAGGGAATAAAGAGATTGCTAAAACATAAAGTTTGTCAGGAGCAAAGTGGAATTCATTGTTGTAATGATTGTAAGTGTGTGGCACAATCAGAATTCGAGCTGGAGCTGGCTGTCTGGCTCAGACAAGACAAGAAGAGTGTTGGTCAGAGAAGAAACCCCAATGGCCCCTCTAACAGGGCATCTGGGCTCCTCTGAAACACTGGACAATCAAGAAATTGTGGTAGAGTGGCAAGATTTCAAACACTGAATGGCACAACAGCACAACTGGGGTTTTTAAGGCACTTTAGGACTTGGAGCATGAAGGAAATTATTGCCGGCTTGAGTGCCAAGCTCTACATCTGGGGAAAATCACGGACCGTGCATCCCTGAATTCTACAATCTCTATGGTGGAAGTATGGAGGACCCTGAGTCCCTAGAACCCTCAAACAGAAAGAAGGGCCAACCCTGAAATCCTCTAGTGGAGTGCCTTTCAGTACTACAACAACAATGCTGGAGTAGCTTAGAGACTCTCTGAATGTCCTTCAGTTGGACTGTTAAAGCCTGTCCCTCCATAGCCACTCTGACAAAGGCAAAGAGGAACAACTGTGTGAACATGACAAATTATGGAAAAGGTGAAAGGATCTGAATATTTCAAAAGCGGATGCTGTTGAACCACTGAATCAACAGAGCAGTCCTTCTAGGCTCCAGGATTATTTCTCTCTTGCTGCAATTGACTGAAACAGCAAAAAATATAACTTCTTTGCTCGTCATTTATTCCCATGTGCACCCTGAAACAAACACTGAAATCCACTAAACACACATACACACACACACACACACAAACACACACACACACACACACACACACACACACACACACAAACACACAAACACATAAACAAGCAGAATTTATAAGCTGGACTCTGGGGGAGATGAGGATGGGGTGGAGAATAACATTATTTATTTATCAAACCAAATGGAATTTCAAAATGAGGAGCTGAGTTGATGGCCGGTCAGTGCTGCCTGTGTCAAAAAACATCATAAAGTCTCATCAAATAAAGTTAGCTGTTTAAAGCTTAAAAACGCTAAGATGATGGATAAACAGCAGAAAGACCCGGGAACAGAGCCGAGTGCACTCAAGCAGCACAGAAACGCTGCACTCTGTTTACTTGCACTCTGATGATTCCATTAATGTTAATTTAAGGGAGGAATCAAAAAAAGGAAATGGAATATTTTAGAAAGCCCAGAGCTGGGCACATTTATCTGAACAGTGTTCATATGAATAAATAATCAGGGGAAAGGTAAAGACAGGTTATTCTTGTGTGCATGGGAGGAATCTCTAACACCAGACAACAGATTTCTGAACTGACAATCATATCAATAATAAGACCCACTGTTGTTAGGAGAGCACCTTGTATCTCCAGTGAGTATGCCTTTTTCATGAATATGTGTAACTTTTTCTATCAATAAGTAATTAGGGACAAGGTTAAAACATGATTTTAATTTATTCATGGGATGGCTCTCGAACACCAGATTGACAGACTGAATAATGACTTTGTACTAATTCTGACAACCTCCCTGAACTTCTTTATCAGAGTCAAGATGTCTGATCCAAGCAAACTTTACAGATGTGATGGTTCCAGCTTTTCAGAAACAGCTGCTTTCCTTGGATGTGCCACATTTGCCTAAAAATTACCCAGAATGTGGCATAAAGAACATGAATCCAACCTGCTTTGTGAGGGGGTGGGAGCGTTTCTTACTGGGCTCCTTGACACCTGGTGAGGATGCAACAGTGCACCTCCGCATTGTAGACTAGGTTTATCCCTTTATGGTCACAGTGTCACAGTGTTACTTTCAGATGCTTCTTGCAGAATGATGCACCATGTCACAAAGTATTCACCATTTCATGGTGCTGAAGTGGCCAGAAAAAGCTCCAGGTCTCAGCCAACACAGCACCTTCAGATTCAGGTGGAACATGAGGATTGTAGGCTAAATACAAAGCTGAAAAATTCTATTAAGACAGCATAGACCAAACTTCAAGGGATCTACTGTTCCTCTTTGAATCTCTGCCTTAAACATGCAGGCTTTTTCTCGAGGCAGCTGTAACTATTAAAGCCTAATAAATGTCAAATTTCATTTCATCAATCTGTGGATGACATTTGGACCTAATGTACATTTAATCTCAGACCCAACAGTGGTGCAAGCACAGTATTCCGGTTTCTAGACTTGGCTTCACGGAAAGTCTCGGGCCGTTCCTTGACAGTTTGTTATCTGAGCCAAGAGCCAGGAGATCTTGCCATGCAAATTTTGACTTGTGATTACCACATTGTGTCTTTCAATTCACTTGTAATTAGCTGATATTCAGGTGGGAGCAGGTGACAGCAGGTTTAATATTCATGAACTTTGTTCAAGATTTCACTGTACAATGTTCTCATTTCCAACATCTTAGGGGAGATAAACACACAAAATTTGTATTTCCTATGAATGCCTTTAATCTTTAGTAAGTCTTGAGTCTCAATAATATAACATTACCGTATCTCACACATCAGGAAAGCAAAAGCAGAATACGTAAACTAATTGGGGGGGAATGGGCTGATTAATGGTTTGCCTTTTTAATAAATACTCAGGGGTACTGAATGTAATTAATGAATTAATTTATTAAAACAAGGAGGCACCAGTGTTTTATACACTTATGCTCCTTGTGCTTTATTTCTGTGTTTATATGCGCAAAATAAGCTGCCCATAGTAAGTCTTCCATGGCATCAAGGGGCAATGACTGCAGAAAAGAGCCTTTTCAGCACCCTTTCTTGAAGTATTTCATTATATTTAAGTACAGTGCTATTATCCTTCAAAGATGTCACGCCTCCGACTCTCACAGTTTTGGATGAGGACACATGGAGTAGCAGGGCGCTGGCAGCCAGCATAGTGCAGTCAGAACTTCCTGCTGTCTTTTCCCTTATCAGCATTTGCTAAACCGCCAGAGGACATGTCAAGCCTTTAACACGGCCTGCAAAACTGTCAAAGCCCAAATATTTGGCATCGTAAACTCCTCCAAACAAGTAATAGGCAAAGCCTTATGGGCACTCTTAATCTATCTCATTCTCTTTCCTCCATTGAGTATTTCATTGTCTTTTCTCATTGTGTCACATTACGTCTCCCTTGCACCCTCAATAAAAAATCAACACATTTTTTAATTATTAAACTATTTGGAGGATTAAAACTTTATATTTGACCAAATCTGCACCTCCTGCACTCTGTGCCGGGATAAGACACAATGCACTTCATAGAATCGCAGGTCTTTAAACACACCACTGTGGAAACCTGGGCCCTGTAGGACTTGCAGGAATCTGCAGGCTGGTAATTAAGCTGGATAACTAAATAGCTATTAACCCCACTGTTTTTACTGTTGCTTGTTAATATTAGAACCTTTAATGGGACTCCTTAGGGTGTTTCCATGGCCTAATTCTGTCTGTTTCATAGAAAGTGGAGGGAGCCATGTACCAGGCTACCATGATAAATTATAAGCAAGCCTTTGAGGGGACCATATATTTAGTTGTGTGCCGATAATAATAATAGACTCATTAAAACACAGTTTTTTTTTCCTTTCCATATACTTTTTCCTGTGGTTACTCCTGTACCAGTGTCACCTAGTGAAATGCATAACAAGTATTCTTGTTCATCTAAGCACATGCACTTTCCAGGGCTGCAGAACTCCTTTGGTTGTTGAATAGCGTGTAACCTTGTAGCACTTAGGCACTGCCTCACACACAAAACTATGCAAATGAGGTTGGAGTGATCTTTTCTTTGAACCGCTCTACTTGCTAAACACTAGCTGCCGATGTTTTTTTTTATTGTGTTACAGGCAAGACAAAGCAGACCTTCAAAGGCAAGCGGCGTACACTGACAAATACAAATTATGGGAATGACATGGGCGATGGACTAGCAGGATGTGTGAAAAGCAGATGAAAGGGGAATACAGAGAAGAAGAAGAAGGAGGGCAGAGTGACTAGACCATTGCTTCCATGATGCATTGCTTTGCCGCATCCCCTATGGTGCAGCTGTTTGTTATCTGTCAGAGTCCCAGCACCGTCGAACTGAGGGAAAGCAAGCAATGTTAACTAGCCCTCCCTGTGCTGACATTTATTAACACTGAAGAATGGAAGCTAAATAGACCACCCAACACGTAAACATACACAGGGAATATTAATTGTCATACAGTATGAAGTTACTGAATGAACTTAACGTAACATAACATAAGGTGTATCCATTGTCACAAGTTCTGCTTTATCAGGCATTCAGACAGAAAAGAGCCCTGCGTAAAGAGGCGCCTGGATGTGTCTGTTAATTGTGAGTTGTCTGAACACGGCCTGAGCCTCCTTTGCTCTCCATGTGATTTTAGGAGGAGGGCATTTGCCACATTTTCGAAGTGATACTGATTAGCATTTGAGGGAAAGAGGAAGCTGAAATCGGCGGTAAAAAAGTAAAAGGTGTACCAGAGAATAGTGTATTTTGGAGATTGGGAAAATTGGGAAAAGGGAAAGGGGAACATTGAGAAAAACGCGACGCATAGAACACCGTTCGGCTCATATTTGTGAAAAGTCCCAGTTTGTAAAATACATTTAAAATACAAAGGATCATTTTTTAAAAGTTCATGGAAAGTCTTGGGTTGCAGGTTTGTTGTAAGTAAATTATAAGTTCTTGTAGTGGAAAACATACCCATTAGATTGTTCCTAGATATGACTAGAATTACTTACAGTATGCCATGTCCACTGCTGAAATCACTATCACAGATCCTCTGGGCACAAGTACCCACCGGAACTACACTAGAGTGATTAGCATGAACAGATGAGAGATGTATATCTACAGCTTGTAGATCTACACCCTCTTGACCTCTCTGGTGTTCATTCAGATTCGAGAGAATAGAGGGGAAGGAGATGGTAGATGTTAAACTTTGAATGTTCAGCTGTTTTTTACAGTGACAGTGTCTGCATGCAGCCCAAAATGTCAGATTTCATTACGGTGTGCTGCAACTGGGCTGCAGCCACAGATTTAATCAAGCGTGTAATCATACTATTGCCTCTAACAACAAATGGAAATGCATTCTGTGATCAATATGCATGTCAAGAAAGCAAAGCAATACACTGTAACATTAGTTCAATGACCATCCTCTTACAGGCCTCTCAAGGCCTGGCCGCTCATCTCTTTATCTCTGCACAGTGAAAATTTACATGCACATGCTCGGCCAAAGAGCATTAGCCCACAGGAGCACGGAAGCTGTGGTCCATTTGTTGCACTGCATAACTAATGTTCCATTTCAAAAAGTCAGAGCCCTCTAATGGAGCTCCTTATGGTTATAAGGCTAAAACTGATAACTTTGTCCTCTGCAGCTGAACTAAATCCTAACACTTTACTGGTCACACTGGCAAGGGACGCCACTTGCAGCTTCTCAGCAAAGGATAAGAGGACAACAATCTCTAACTCCAGACACAACCCTGACTGTCACTGTGCAGGAAATCAGGCTGAACCACTACATCCCACTTATCCCTGCTGCCATGCAGGAGCTGGTGGACTATCTATCTGACTCAGAGCTGGTGGTCTGTGTACATTAGGTTTACTTCTTCAGCTATTTTGAAATGGAAATAGGACAGCAAATTTCAGTAGCTCATAAAAAACATATAGTTCACATTTCAGTACCTCTTAAAAAACATTGTGCTTTCCAAGACAATTCAGATATATGGTTCATTGTGAACTTGTTATGCAGTTTGCAAATGTCCGCAACATTTCTGTGGCTTACACCAAAATAGTATTTTGGTGGATGTAACAGTTTGTCTCATCTCTCTGTCTTCTGCCGTGGTTCCAGACCTCTGAATCGCCGCCCACATCTCAGATTTGTTCAGATTTCAAATAGGCTCAGTGTTGTGCCCACTGACAGCTGTTTCCGCCAGTTGACTCAGTCAACCAAGGTGATATTAAGAATGGGGAAGGTATCTTCCTACTCAGCTACCCAGCCACATTCATGAAAGATAGTGACAGAAAAATGGCGACAAGTGTGGAACAGATCAATGCAGCTACAAGTTGTTGTTAGTCTACATACAGAAATAACAGCTGTTAAGTGAAAAGGTTTCATGTTGTTGTTTTGGGGCGAATAAAAAGAAATGGCCCAGCAGTGAAATTTGTGCGAATAATGGAAGGTGAAAATTCACTTCACTTTCTATCTGAACACACCTTTAAGCTGGCTAAGCAAGGCTTAAGATGCTTAGTGTGTAACCTTCAAGTCCCACCTTTGTCAGATGTCATTTTGCTCCTCCTCTAACATTTCCTGACTCTATATAGTAGCAAATTAGAAGCAAATCACCCATAGGTGCCCAGTATTGTGTGTGGAGTCTGATAAGAATCTATCCAAAGGGCTTGCTATCGAAAGAAAAAATGTTTAATTAAATCTCATTAATTACACTTCTCTCTCAGCACAACGGTTTACCAGGCCGAGAGTATGATTGATAAAAAGATGTTATACATTGTTGGGGAAGCAGAGTGAGAGTGAAGGTCCTTTTTGCTTGTTGTGCCACTGTAGGAAACAGGAGGACAATTGATAACGTTTCAGTGATGAATGATGGCGCCAGCACACCTGCGGATTCCTGTTAAGGAGCGAGGAGGAGTGCTGTTGATCTAAATCATTGATGGCTCTCTCCGATGGCTCACGCTGAGGTCCTGCTGATGAGACGAACCAGTTCTTAACACAGAGCACGTTTCCTATTAGAGCAGTCACTGTAACAAGACAGGAGCAGGTGTGGGGCTCTTTTCGCTGCTTCGACCGCTGTACTGTAACACTGACAGTAACAGACACCATGTTTAGAGGACAAATGTTTTACAGGATTTTTGTGTCCTTTGGATACAAGCATTGTTTCTCTTAGAAACACAGGTCACACATTTCTTCCTTTCTAATGCTTACACGCTGAATGATTATTTGTCTTACTGCTTTTGTAATCTTTTGTTGCGTGTCTTGAAGTTCTCCTTTGTAGTGTAGCTTATGTGTCTTATAAAAGTACCTAAAGGAATTGTTTGACAATTTTTATTCTCTTTCTTGCCAAGAGTTAGATGAGAAGATTGACACCACTCTCACATTTATCCGTTAAATATGAAGGTGGAAGCAGGAGACGGTTAGGTTAGGTTAGCTTAGTGTAAAGATTGTAAATAGGAGGACAATAGCTAGCCTGGGTAAGAAAATCCACCTACCAGCATAAATCTAACTAAGCGATACTTGTATCTCATTTGTTTAATCTGTACAAACACATGTAAGTGTAATAACGACATATTGCAGTTTTAAGCCGGATTGTGTTCTCATCTGTTTCTTGGCTCTAGGCAGTGACTTCCTGGATTCTCTGCTGGTTGCCTGGCAACCACACAGTGATGACAAGACTCCAGAAAGTTTTTTGTCCCAGAAATGTTTCAATGTATTAAACAAACAAGATATAATGTGTTCATTTGTGGGCTTTAGCTGTGCTGGTAGGCAGAGCCAGGCTAGCTGTTTCCCCCTACTTCCATTCTTTATGCTAAACTAAGCTAACCATCTCCTGGCTCCAGCTTCATATTAGATAGGACAATGGTATCAATCTTCTCTTCTAACTTTTGGCAAGAAAGCGAATAAGGGCAAGTCTCAAAATGTCAAAGTATTCCTTTAATTTATTTCATTTAAGCTCCAAAACTTCCATTTAATAAAGTTATTTCCAGAATTACTAAACTAACCTAAAAGTTTGTCCTTTATCTTTGGAACAGGCACAACTATTAATGAAAGTGTCTTTGTTTTAGGGTGATAAGAAAATCCGACAGATTTGCCCCTTATAAAATCCAACATAAACTTTATTGATCCCAAAAGGAGAGATTTTAAAAATGACCCTCATGTAGGACTTAAATGGATACCCTGGTACTTGCAGGGGGGGACAAGGATATAGATGGCGTGATAAATATCCAAACTGATAGCTTTTATGATGTTGTTAAGAATTAGGGTGATGCTTTATCATTATGCTAATGGATACACAGCAGCTACATCCTATTGTGGGGGAACACACATACAAAAACACACACTCATCGCTATAATATCTGTAAAACAATCTCATGGTGTAACGCAGCTCTAGAGAGTCTTTCAAAATGAGGCCCTCATGGTAAGAAGAGTACAGTACTCCACATACTGAAGTGGCATTTCTCTGGCCTTGCATAATTCTAGCTTTTCTGTCTGAATAGAGCAGTTTTACTGACAATGAAAAACAAGTGCTGACTACTGTAAGTCGTACAAACACATAACAGATACTAGTCTGTGGTCCGTCTGGTCTTTCACCATGTAACATTTATCACTTATCTATTGCTATCATTGATTCGGAGGCACTTTAAACTGAAGGTTTTCCAGACATACATTTGCAGAACAGAAGACTGAGTAAAATTTTCCATTTTCAAACCTCCACCAGCTGACAGATGTTTGATTTGCATTCATCAAAACTGAATTTCTCTCGACCCATGATAGACCAGTGACCTCTCCAGGGTGTTTCTTCTGCATTCTGCCCAACGCATGCTGGGATGAATAGATAGAATTTTCTAATGCCCTGTGCTCCTTCTGTATTTTAAACAGCTCAAGAAGACTCTTTTTTTTGTATAAGAATAAAGTGTTGAGGGGTGTTTTTTTTGTGCTGCTGCACCAGAGTGAATGTGAATGGAGCAGTAGGATATGTTCAGCAATGTGACAGAAATGCAGTCTTTTGAAAAAAAAAAGTTGAAAAAGAGTTTAGATAATATGACTTGGTCTCTGGGGATCAATGTGGGAGAAGCCTTTTAATAAATCCTGTCTCCCATCGGCATAAAAAAATAAAAAAAATAAAAAAACAAACAAAACTATTGTTTTTTTATTTGTTTTGAACCTCGCGCAGTTTTTACTTTTAAATCCCCTTTAAATAACTTCCTTTGGGTGCACAGGTGGTACAGGGGTAAAGATCCCATCCACCACCACAGAGGCCTGGGTACAATTCCTGGTACATTCATCTCGTTCACAAACTGGGTGGCTCGCGGGTGAGAAGTTGGTTCAGGTCCTTGTAGCTGCAGTGACTCCTCGGTTGGTCATGGTACTGCATGACCTTCCTGTAAAAACCTACCTTTGACTTGATCCATTCCTGTTATTGTTTGTCATATTTGTCCTGAAGTACCAAGTAGTTTTGTTGCCTAAACCTAACCAAAATGAAAACTGAAAATAATTATAAAAAAACATTAAAATAATAAGTCAACTAAGTCTAAAAATAATAAAGCACCTTTGTCAAACTTTGCCTCACACTGGAATTGAACTTTAAACTCCTCAACGCAGGGCCTGTGTTTGACCCTTTCATCCACCACAACCTTCTCCCCTCATAGACTTTATACTATGTTACCTGACTTCCTAAGCGCTTTCTGCCAGAAGACTTTCTTCCTCAAATGCAAGCTTCTCCCATGTGCAGGTGAGGCATCATTATAATCATGATACTGAATGCACTTCCATCTTTCTTGTAGATTATTTCAATTAACCCTCACCACGAACATGAGAAAAATTATGTATTTCAACTTTGATAATGCTAAAAGTTTCTAATATTACGCAGGGCGTATAACGAAAATAAAATGTTTGCATTTAAGACTACACTCACAACTAAAAGTGGAACACACACAAAAAGTAGATAAGACAAAGAGATTAATGAATGCCATAATGGTTTTTAACACCACAATGTTAACTTGACTAATGGGGAAGCCCATTAAGCAGAGCTGACACAGTGATTACAAAATACATTAGGTATGAATTATGTTATTAACAATTACAAACACTCTCTCCACAATCAAACAACACTCCACTAAGCCACTCAAAAACATTCACATCACTCCTCTGCAATATTACATGACATGATTTGATGGTATAGAAAGATATTTGACAATATCAATTAATCCTCCGGATATTAACCTCACCAATGCAAGAGGTCTGCCGCCAACTTGGCACAAAATGCTACAACAAATATTAAAATGAATGTGTTACAATGGCAGCCAACCAACTCAATTCAGTCCACATCCACTCTGGGCAATGGGTTTTCCTATAATTATACGATTTGACCAAAGAAAATGAGCTAAATCTCTGTGGGAAATACTGTGAAGATGGCGAAACACTTCAGGTAAAATGTGCGCAGCAGACTTGAGATGAGTGAATGGATGTTGCAACCTTCTGTTAATATAAAACTGAATGACTGGAGCTTCTCTTTGCCAGCAAACATGCTGTGAGACACAATACTCAGATGCCAGAATTATCATAATGTTGTGGCTATACGACAAGTCTGACTGGAACTTGAAGCCGTAAAGTTGTGAAGTTTTAAGCCTTCAGCACTAAGACAGCAGAACTTAATGCTGCTGAGCAAAAAACACATTTTCCATGTCTTTCTCCTGTGGGCCCGTGATGAACGACTGCTGTAATGGATCTGAATAAGAAATGGAACCAGCCGTGAAGTATGTATGCGTGTATGAATTGATTGATCTGTTGATCATAAAATGTTCCTGGATTAGCCAGTGAATGTTGATAATTATTAACATAAAATGTATAAATCAATTAATGAAAGGAAGCAGAGAATGCACTGATGGACTTGTATTACGCACTAACTGCAAGTGATTTTCTATTTGTCATGTTTTCATGCAGATTATCTCTGCATGGTTCCACAAATTGTGTGCTTTTCTGTCATGTTTTCTAAAATGGGGTACAAAATCTTTGCATTTCAGAGACATGTGCACTTTCTTCACATCAAGGGGCGAGCTTCTGCTGATATGTGTATTTAATTGGGTGTCAATTCATTCCTAAGTGTTTCCCAGCACATTCTGTTCCTAGACTTTAATGGCACAAACAGCCACATCATGTAACACCAGTTTTCAAGACCTTCTGGTGGAAAATAATGATATAACTGTTAAATGTTACATAGAAAAGCATTTGAAATGGAAATTCAACAGTTCCAGCAGCAGATCAACTGGATAAGCTTAATTTGTGTATGTGGGTGCTCGTGCCCGTGCACTCATTATGCGTTTCTTTGCAGTCGAGTCATGAGGCTGTGGCACAATAAAGGAGTGCTGTGAATCATTAGTGACAGTGCAGTAAGGTTAAGGAGACTGTCTATCAAAGTAGACACAGAATAGTTAAGATGCTTGCATGTGGGCGCCCACATGTGGGTGGGCACAGAGATGTGTGTGCGTGCATCTGCATGATGATTCAAGATTTAAATGGATAATTCACCTTGATATTGTGGAAGCAGTTAACAGTGATACAATTATGTTGCACTGTTTAAAATTCCTCCTGGAAAAATGTATTTGAGGTCTGGGTGCAGTGGTGCAGGGTCGACTTTAGGTCAGCACTGCTAAAACTAATAAGGATTCAGTCTGGCTTGAGGACATTTCATGAGGTTGGATAATTGCTATATTGGGGGCTTGAACTTGGTTCCCCCAGTTGAAGGATCTTGCTTGCCATTAAGCTACCAAGATGACCTAAGTTTCAAATTGATAAAAAATAAAATGCGATTGCTTGTTGTTGAAGTACTTCCAACTTTAGAGTTCAGTTTAATTGACATCAGGCGTCCTTTGACTTTATTTATTTTAAATGAGGATTTTATGATGCTTGTTTAACCTCGGGCATGGCAAACATCCTTGTCAGTGAGTCATATCCAGGAAACAAAACTCCACTATTGAGCAAAACTCTTTGTCTCTGGAGGAAATAGAAATAGTAATTACTATCATGACCAATATTATTAGTCAGCAGTAGCAGCAGTTATTAATAACTGACGTGTCATCTGTTTTCCAGCATCATATTAAAGAACATTACTACTGTACCGACATGGCCATCCTTTAATTACCTTCTTTAGGACATTTAACGTTTTATTTTTTAGATGAATCATGATTAAAGGCCAAAGAGATTAAATAAAAGGTGCCTCAAACTGCATTCAAATTCTTTCACAGCTGTTTAAATAAAGCCAGAAAAGCCCCTCACAAGTAGCCTACTGGAAGTTTGAAGATTGAACTTCAAAATAAAAGCATGAGCTAAAATTGGTGGTTGTGGTTATTGTACAGGATAGGAGGAAAGACAAACAAGCAATCGATTTAACAAACAAAAGGCTGCTGCATGGTCTTTTCCAAATGTGTCCTTTGACCTATCTTTTTTGTTTAATTTAATCAACAGTATAAACAATTAAGTTAATCTAATTGAATTTTACTGATGAATTCATGTAATAATTTAGTCTATATAAAGTAGATTAATGCCTGTCACAAGTTATTACAGCCGGAGCGATGTATAATTTTTAATATTGGGAACCAACAAGCCTACGTATTTAATTGACAGTGATATGAAAGGGTGAAAAGCAGCAAATATTCATATTCTTACAACTGTTATCAGCATATGTTTAGTATAAATATGACTCACAAAATCAATAGCACTGAAAATTAAAATTAAATATTTTTCATCGATCATTTCAGCGTAAATTAACTTAAATATCACATTGGTCAACATGTGCATTATCTGACAAATATATTTAGATTCAGGGACTTAAATCCCTGAAAGGTCTAGTGAAATTTATTACTTAAAATCTTTCAAGTCCAGCAGCGAGGATTTTATTTGGGGAATCTTGTCCGGAAGTGCAATGGGTGATTGTTGCGGGCTTGAGGTTGGTCTCCGCTGCTCGCGACACAACCGCACGCAGCTGCTTTCATTTTCCAGCGCTCGAGACGCAACGACGGAGAGGGGAGCTCGCGCTTCTTGCTCCAGGGATATCACCTCTGATGGACTTGATATAGGACAGGAGCACGCAGTTTATCTCAGATTGTGGCCACTTGGGTGTTAGTTACAAGTGCAGTTTTGCGGGACATAAACTGCTCTAATGGTCTCAAGTGTTTGTACCCGGGCTGTTTGAATGTGTTTTATGTGTTTGCGCTCAACAGTGAGGTAGACTTGTTCGGGCTAATTCTTCAGGAGTGTCGGCGTGTGATTTATCCCGTGGATGCGGCTGTCGGGGTCGGTGTCTGAGCCCTGCAGGATCAGCCTGTCTTAGGGCATCATGGTTCCTCTGATTCTTCACAAGTGGATGAGGAATATTTCTCCGGAGATGCTGCTGCTGCTGGTGCCGATATTGTGGTTTGTACCTCTGACTGGAGCGGCTCCTTCTCTGACTACCGAGCAGCTGGACACGGGGGTGGTAAGTTTTCTTTTCTACCTACTTAAGGAGAAGAGGGGGTCGGAAGTTTTTCTACCTGCTAGCACCCGTGAACGTGGGGTGGTGGGTGTTCATTTTTCTATCAAACCCTACCACGCTGTGGGGCCGTGGGGTGGCGGGGTTGCCTCTCCTTTCTTGGGCTACTCTTGACCGTCCAGCAAAGAGCAAGTGCCGTCTTCTCCGAATACTTGCTCTGAATTTTAACACCGCTGCAGTCCAATGCACGAGGCAGAGTGGCGGCGGGCTACACGCCGCGTGATGAAAAACACACGTGTCTATAGGAACTTTATTCACCTGATCACGTCCCCAAAAAAGAAATAAAATAATTACAATCAAGTTGCCTGTAATAAATAAATGTAGGCTGTGTGAAGGGATTTGCCTTGGCGTTATATCGACCTCTTCCATAGTATGCTGACATATCCTGTGCTCATAAAATGACTGGAGCTCACTGGGACAGACTGTAAACCCAAGAGGCATTATAGGTTATTTGATCAAGGCTCTTCTCAGTCATGCCTATGAAAGAGCCCATGCCCAGTTCAGGCAATTGCTGTGTTGAAAATAGAGGATCCCACTCTGTAGTCTGTGGTGGAGAGGTAGATGGAGCTAAACGAATCCACTCAAACAGGCAGCACCATTGATGAAGGATATAAACAAATCGATTTGAACTGAAGTCGAAGCCCATATTGAAATCATAGTGTTTTTGTTTTTGTATGTGTTCAGAAGCTATTTGCCCATAACAGATCACCCCTAAACATCTACTTAACATTGAATTTAATATATAATTTTATATGAATAATCTTACAATATAGTATGGCATACAGTCAAACCAAGAGTTGTAAATGAACTGATGTTTGTAAGTTTGTGTTGTGCATATTGTATCATAGATGGATAATACACTATGCTGTAAGTAAAATAGGAGATTATTCTAATTTTCCTTAAAAAAGCGTTTTATTTCTTGGCTTGTAAAAGCTGATTATCGTCTTCGTAATTTCATCCCCATTGAAGCTGCATTTTTCCACAATTTCACTCCTCAGGGCAACATCAGTTTTTTGTTGCTGCTCATCCCAACTTCTGTCTGGCTTTCTCTCAGCGCTCAAACTCTTCTCTCTGAAACCCACGCTAGGGGATGAAGTTTTTCTTAACAAAGACTAGAACAAGAGCATTAAAATAGATCAGTTTCTATTTCTTTACTTTTTCTTTGCTTCAAGTTTCTCTTCCACCTTGAGGCGGGGTACCTTTTCCTTCTTTGAGTTACTTTGTTACACTTCTAAGACAACAGACGCTTTAATTGTGAGATTTTATGAGCCGTCATTTTTAATCTAGAGAGTGTGTGTGTGTGGGGGGGGGGGGGGGGGGGGGCGAGATGAGGAAAATGTTAATTTAAACAAATAGTATGTAGGCTACCTAAATCAGTACAGAAGTTACATAATCTAAGAAACTGTTCTTAAGAGAAAACGGCACACACAATACACTCAGTAAGCTTACAGTGTCCACGTGTTCCATCAGTGTGAAATACCCAGACTCATTCCTGAGGCGGATGCCAACAACCCTGACATCAGGACACGCTCTGTTGCACCTCAGCTCTGAAATCATTTTTTTTTTGTTTTCCAAAAAGGTCAGTTTGGCCTCATCTGACATCTGGGTTTTCATCACAACCTGTACACACTTCTACCTTGCTGTTTCGCTTTGTCCACAAACAACCAAGGCCTTTAAAAAGGCTATTACATTGACTTTTAACTTGTTGTCTTGTTTCATTTTCCAGTTGCAACATAAAACTATGCTGCTCACTCTGAGTACTAGCCATATTTTCCTGCTTCATCTGACCCTTTTGGAACTGGAATCATTTGGAATCAATACTTGAAAGTTTTCTTTTGTGTATCTGTATTTCTTTCTCTTAGTCACACACATAACTTTGCATCTCTTTCACTCTGAGATGATGAGATACAGTAGCAAAGCAGAGGGGGAAGGTTGAGGATTTAAGTGAAAGTCCAAAAAGAAAACAAATGGAACAATTTGTCTGTAGTCTGTCGGACCTGTGATGGAAAATCAATGGACACTTAATCAGTGTCAATGTCTGGCAGGCCCTGATCAGCCAATGGTTGTGTACAGTTTTGTACAGTAACTCTGAGACAAACTTTTTCATCTTTTCAACTTTTGGGAAAATTGGGTGAACACTACAAACACAGCGGTATCACCAGATGAAAAGCTGTGGTAACAGCAGTAATTTGTTCCTCCATTTACCATGGCAAAGAAAATAATACTCAAGGTGGAAGCTTTCCTGCATTTCTAGATAGAGCTGTATGATACACAGAGTCCAAAGTGGCACTGCAGCCCGTACTCTGAGGGCCATTACTCTTGTTGTGATGTCTGGGATGCGTTGCCCCACTTCATGTGCCAGTAAATGCAAAGCAACACTGCCAGTCCAGTGATGGATACAGAACTGAAAATGTCCACATTTGTTCTATGGACTTGCACTAAATATGCCTCTTGGTGGAGGTCACCCAGTTCATGCAATGAAAGTTACCATTTCCCTGAAGTTAAGCCTCTTTTCCATAGCAAGCTTGTTTTTGCTGAGGAAAGCCTTTCAAACAATACTTGCCTGCAGATAAAGTCCGAACATTACTTAGACTTTATAATAAAAATATATATATATGATCTACTAAAAGCCCCTATGTGTAGGATTTGAAGACCTTTGTGCCATGCATAGCAAAAGACTGAATCTTTAGTACATCTATTTTTAAACAAAGATTTCCAGTTTGACCACTCTGTCTGTGACACCCAAACTAAAATCTCTTTTAGTATCAAGTGCTCACTCCCTGTAGGCTTGCATGGTGGCTGTGACATGTTTGTAGTTTTTTTTTTCTTGTAGAAGAATAGCAGCTTTAGTGACAAGAAAAAAAATCCACTTCTCTGCTGTCCCTTGGTATGTTCAGAAAGTTCCAATCATTCCATCATTGTTTCACCAAAACGCAGCTTCGTACACTGCTTCTGTCAGAGTTACTGGGAGGATGGATGATCGTGCAACATGGACCATCAGCCGTAATGTACTGGGCATTGATGGTGAGGTTGTCTTGGCTGAAGAAGACATGCATTCCCTTGCACCACAGCATATTTCTCACTGTGTCCACTCTATTTGAAAAATGGTAGCATCTGAAAAGTTACTTGCTGTACTCTTAAGGTCCAACCTGAAAGGCAAAATGTAGGAACTTTCTGTGCCTACAAACCACAAAGACATGAAAGTGCCATTCAAGTTTATCGTTTTGAACCAGTCACCCAGCTTGACCAGTTCTTATGAGTAAGCAGGACTGGAATACAGACTCTTTCTTCTGTCCTGAAGAGACAGCATGGGAATAGGATGTCTTTGTAGAAGCCCCTGAAGCTCCAGGGAAAGTGTGTCCTCCTGCCTGCTGTTCAAAGGCCACATGTGACTCCTTCACTCTGGAGATCAGGGGCAGTTGAGCGCAAAAGTCGAATTCATAGTCATACCTATTCCACTGAAATAAGTGACCATACTACATGCAGAAAAGCCCTGTAAGAGAGGAAAGCAGGTGTGAAGTAGAGCTCACTGCAGCACCTTTATGGTAGAGGGTACAACTGCGAAAGGGGAAAAACTTAATGTAGACATACAGTGTCCTCAATTACCTGAGAGATGAAGAGTTTTTCCTGCTTTATTCATTGCAAAAACAGAGATTCTCATGTTTGATCACCGATAGCAAAGACAATTTGTCTAGACAATGTAATCTAACTGCAGCTCCTAGTTCATCATGAAAGACGGAGAGAAAGTATCAGTGTAGACAGCTCCGATGATGATGAGTTGGCCAATGACTGATCTCATGTCACCGGGGTGCTGCTGGGAGCCAGAGGACACACAGAGAGCACCATTCAGTGCCACTGGGAAGGGCTGTAAAATACAGATATGATCAGATGATTGCACACATCATTCTTTCTCCACAGTGGATATATGAGTGCGTGTGTGTGCATGCTTGTGTGGGCGTTTGTCCGTGTGTGTGTGTGTCTGATTATAACTGCTATTCACTCAGGACTGGAAACACAAAAACAACCATCTAACCACAAAACAACCCTCTGATCTCTATTATTGCTCCAGTCCCTTCACACTTCACTGCCATGCTGCTCCATCACTTGGCATTTAGTTGAGATTGTGAATCTTATGTATGGTGTGTTTCTGGTGTGTTTTCTTCATAACAACCACACACTGAGTCCTTAAGCAACTGAACACTCAGATCAAAGGTATTCATTTTATAGCTTTGCTGTTGTCTGGTTTGACGTATGACTGCATAGTGCCGATTTGCAATTTCAGCACTTTAGGGCAACTGAGTCATAACAACTAAAAGGTA
The DNA here is from genome assembly GCF_043641665.1 of Enoplosus armatus. NCBI lineage: Eukaryota > Metazoa > Chordata > Actinopteri > Centrarchiformes > Enoplosidae > Enoplosus > Enoplosus armatus. Next base: position 13,472,410 of record NC_092197.1, read on the forward strand.
ATATGCTCTGTGTTTTCTGCTCATCGTATTATGTTCCTCGTGAGGAGTATTTTCTCCACTGAAACAGAACCGCTGAGCTTCCCAAAGGAACTATTCACCTGAACACTCAGGGCTTTCCCTTTTGATAAGCGAGAGTGAGCTGACCAGATTAGCAGCTGATAAATTACCTGAATAACTGTATATTCAGCCACCTGTGGAATTTTATTCATTTAAGACCAATGATCCCAAAACCTTACAGACTATGTGTGTGTGTGTGTGAGTGTGTGTGTGTGTATGCACGCCTGGAAGGACAACCGCACCCCAGTCCATTTCTCACTCTCATTTTCCTGTTTCATTCCTTCAATGACACAGCCATCTGGCGTCAATTCCTCTGAAACAGTAGGCGCCCACTTTCTGCTCCCATACCTCCGCCACTCACTCTCCCACCCTGCTAGAAATCAAAATGATGGGTTCTCATCAGGTATTGAAATTGTATCAAGGAGCAACGACAAAAAACAAAAACAAACATCATTTTCAGGAATATGAGGGAAGATGGGGTGTGAAAAGCCGGCATCCTGCTCACCGTTTAAGTGAGGGTTGTACTCGAACCGATTGGTCTACCTAGTTGTCAATTAACATATCAATAGTTCAGACCCTTATGAACAAAATGAACTGTCACACTTGGTTGTAACTCGTCACAAATAGGGAAAAAAACTGTTTTGGCTTTGGACTGAAAGGGTTAAAAAGTGAAGTCAGGTATTTTGGATAAAAAAACTGAAACTGTTATTTTGATATTAATGAGTCCCATCAGGATTCTCTTTGTGATTATTCCAACCCAAAATTCCTCATATTGTTGTGGCTTTTATGATAAATTCGAATGCAATTTACAATCCTTTTGGGTTATTTGGCAGGACTAAAAATTGCTAAGTTGTAGGAAAGAAAATATAAAAAGGGCTCAATAATACCCATAATATGTTCAGTAATTAGGTCAATAATTTAAGTGCAGCTGGTGTTCGAAAGAGAACCGTAACAATGACTCAAAGAGCTTTCAGCACTAAAATCTTCGCTTCAAACATGCTCATGGAAGAATATCCTCTCACTCTCTACTGTTTGAATCGCAACTCATTTTCTTCAAGTGCCATTAATCCTCCACCCTCCACCTAACAATGGTTCAGGAACTTTTTGCAATACATGATGGAAAATGTACATTTTAATAATTCAGTTTTTGTTCTGAAGGGTATAATAGAGAAAGAATTTCCTCTCCGAGGTCTGTTTCTCATACAACTAGTCTGGCTGCCAACAGTACCACTACCCTCATTAGTACCGCGTTTGCCTGTAATTTGTGTACATTTTCTCCTGCATTATATTCACTCCCTTCACTCTGTCAGTCTCTTTCCTTCCATTTCACGCCTGCTATTCAAGTAGGAGGCTTTCTTTCTACCAGCACATCATGGTTCTTCTGAATACACCCAGGGGCCCAGGGATAGAGGAGGCTCAGAAAGAAAACGGGACCCAGTTACAGTCAAGGGAACGTACAATGGAAGGAGTCCTGCGCTGTAATTAAGTGACAATTAAGTGAAAGCATGTACTAAATGACGAGGTAGAAGGTGTTTCCACCGAGAACGTGAAATAATGAATATTATACCTGTAATATACAGATTGGTTGGTTTATTGTTAGCAATAGCTAAGTGAGCGAGTGAAAAGTTAAACCACGCCAGAAAAACACCCTGGATGCTAGTTTCCATGTAAATCTGTTATTACACTCTCAGCCTGGATTATTAGGACACTTTTAGCACCGCTGTCCCACTTCCATCAAGCAGCGTGACCTTCTGTCTGTAGAAATGCATCGTGGGACTTGTATTCAGGTCGAGAAGATTATTTCAGGAACAATGTCATGTGGGAGAGGACTTGAACGTCGGAGAGAGTATATTTCTCCATAAAGATTGACGGAGAGCGAATGTTCAGTGTGTAATATATAGCACATTCTCAGCTTCTCTGGAAGAGGGAAACCAGTCCTTCAGCCCGCTCCTATCCAATCTGTCACCTCAGCCTTGTTAAGAGTAAAAGTTCTCCAGAGACATGCAAGTTTCTGAGTAGACTGTCAGCATTACTGAGGAGTTTATGATTTCCTTAGAAACCAATTCTCAAGGTCTCAAGAGCCCTGACACCTCATTGGCTGCCACTGTAGCATAGCGGTTTGGGACTGATGTGTGGCAGCTGCGAGACTTCTGCACGACGCTTTCAGACAATGACAACACATCGATTTCCAGATGAAGTTTGACAGCGTGAATTCAGAACTTGATTTTCTGTAGGCGATCCTCGTGTTGGCTCATGAGTAGAATAAATAGAATTGTAAACGAAGTCTGACAAAACTTTTAGTCACATACGCTACTCCCAACTTCAAACTAAAGTATAGCAGTTTGAGGCCCGAAGAAGAACCATCAGCAGTCATGGGGCAAAGGTAATTGTTTTGGTAAACAACAGAAGCCAGATGTATAAAGGATGGGTACACACAAAAAACATGCATAAGCCATGTCCCACACATAAACTGATATTTAAAATAGCAGAATGTGCATGTTAAGTGTATTCTCAGGGCTTTTGTGTATTCAAGTTCACTAGATTATTTTATCCCTTGTTTCATCAGTTCCCTGTGTGTATGTGCTTCTTGTTTTATACTTTGTTGAGAAGCATTGGACTCTTTTATTTGACAGCTAGAAACAAAATTATTACCATTCCGACAATTGATCACGTTGAGTTATAGTATTGCTGCCAATGGTAGTTTACAGGTGTGTGTGTGTGTGTGTGTGTGTGATGGATGCTGTGGGCCATGTTTTAATCATGCAAGCACAACAATCAGCGAAAAGTGGTAGGTCTTGGGCACAAGTACTGTGTGGGCATCTCTATGTGCAGCAGTACAAATTGCAAAAGGTCCATAGATAGATTTGATGATGACGATTATATGATCGCATCAGTCCAACGCTATTTCAGTCATAATCCTGCTGTATCTCACATCTTAAAGGGTCACATCATATCGTACATGATGTGGTACAGCAATAGCGTTTGCACCGCAATGCATTTCAAAAATTACTTACAGTAAAATGGCAATGCACAGAATTGATGAGCGCCAGTAATCCGATGTCTGCTTCATGAAAAGGCAGAATACAGAGTTGTAGGAGACACATGTGGTTATTTTGTAGCAGCCTGGTGTCGTTTGCATGTGATTTAATCAAGGTAAACGGCCGTGCATAATGGCACTGCTCTCTGGTGCAGCACTTCTCAAATTGGAGGCTGCAGATTTATCACATACGTCTGTCCTGCTGCCTTCAGATGGCTGCAGGGATTTAATGAACTGAAGGAGAAGGTTTTCAATCAGTGTGAAGCAGCTTTAGATAACAGATACTGTACCTACCACTCATTAACTTATAAATAACTGTATTCTGATTTACCAACATTTCTGCTTTAACCACATTAATTATGCTGAGCAGTGTTTATTTAGAATAGTTAAATTACATTTTAAGCATAAGGACTCGCCTTTCAGTCTGTTTTTATCTTGTTCTGCTAACCGACACATTCAGGTGATGCCGTCGTAAATGTCATGTTTGAAGTGTTTCCACAGACCGGGTACAACTCATGCCACCATGCAAATAAGGCCCCATGGGTGTTAGAACTAGCCACAGTCATTGGTATTGCTGCTCTGGTGCTGATTGAGGACTTGAGTCAATTGAGCCAATGCAATTCTGTGAAATTGTGTTTCATTGAGAGACTGGGGGAGCAGACTTTATCTGCAAACAGTCGACTGAGGGCGTGTAGATCCATCTATGGCTAACTGTGCGAGTGGAAATCAGGCTTGTGCATGTCTCACGATGAGTGACATTTATAAACAGAACCATGCATATGCACGGCTTTGTGAATCTGACAAAAATGATCTGTTTGCATATTTCTCTTTTTGTTTGTGCACAGAGTTTTAATCCTGTCTACACAGAGTTTTGGCACAACCAAATGTCAGAGCAGGTGAGTTTACAGAAGTAATGGACCAAACTGTGTAAGCAGTTGAGCTGGAATTACTGCTTTCCTCAGCTGCATGTGATTCTCTCTCCCGTTGGCTCTTGCTGGTTTCATGACTTACTGTAACTGTGGGTTAGAAGCATGCAGGCCCACTCTCAGGCTCCCCATGTAGAAAACCCCAAATCAACTCCATGTTGCTGCCCTATTTTAACTGAGGCATCCCGCCCACTTATAGTCATATACCAGACCAAGGTTTTGGTTGCCAAAGCTATTCAAAGGACTGACCAGATCTGGTAATTATGGTGGTTTCTGGAGTTCTGCTGCTTGCATGTTAAAGTTAAAATAATCCAGAGGCCCTCTTACTGAACTGGAGGAAACCCCAAAGTAACAGAACTCTGTTGAACTCCTCTGAAGTTTGTCTTCTGAAACTGGCAGAATTGTAATAAATACAGTATGTATGTGAAGAAAAAGGCTGTTGCCTACTGATTTTCATTACTGACATTGGCGCAGGAGTGATGGGCACTGCTGGCTTTTAGTTTATTTCATATCAAACTGAAGGACAGTTTGTGCAAAAAAAAAAGGAAAAGAAAAACACTTTCTGAGGGAGCGTTTGATGTGTGCTTTGGAATTAAATTTCAGTACTGTATCCTCTCAAAATGAAGGCACATTTGTCTGTATGTCTAAGTGAAATGAAGAAAGGGAGAATAACAGACAGAGAGATAAACTGCACAACTAGGAGACGTTGGGTGTTCAGCCAATGTCTGTGAGTTTATTAGAATGATCATAAAAGCCTGGATGCAATAAGCATTAAGGCATAAAAATCAGCCTTTGCTACTGAGAGCAGCATCACTTTGTCCCACTGCACAATACATAGCCCCATTAATTTTGAGAGTGACTGTTACATTCAAGATTTTATCTTGAGGTGCCCATTAGCTCAGCAATTATTCATTGGTTAATTGGGTATTTGCAGTGGTTTTTTTTCTCTCTCCAGCCCATGGGAGACAAACAAAAAGACTTATTTCTCAGTATGTCTCTCCCTAAGTGACAGTTCAACTAATTACATATCATCCACAAAAGAACAAGTCGTTTAGAGATCAGACTGTTTTTCCAAGTACTGTAAACTCTACTTGAATGAAGTTGAAATGACATCAAAGTTCAGGATCATGAAGAACAGAAGTTACTTGAAGAAGGTTACCAGTCAAGTCAGTTGTATTTATATAGCCCAATATCACAAATCACAATTTGCCTCAATGGGCTTTACAATCTGTACATCATACAACTCCCCCTGTCCTTTAGACCCACGATTTGAATGAGGGAAAACTAAAAAAAAAAAAAAAACTCTTTTAATGGGGGGAAAAAAGGAAGAAACCTCAGGAAGAGCAAGAGGAGGGATCCCTCCCCCAGGACGGACAGACATGCAATAGATGTGGTGTCAACAGAACACAACAGAAAATCATAGAAAATAAAATGATACTGTTTACAGCATACACACATTGCAAGAGCAAAATAGATTGGCCTTGATCAATTATCAATACATTGATTATTACACTGAAAGTGCTGTATATGCCTGCAGAATGTGAATGAAGTTAGCTGAGCTTTGTGTTAGTAAATAGACTGCTTATGAGAGGCATGTGCCTATATGGGACCTACAGCAACTGAACATGATGTACATAAATTCATTTTCAAAAGAATAAAACATACGATCTGAAAGGGACCCTTAACAATTTCTATCTCACGTCAAAATACAAAGACAAGCTCCCCGACCTTTTTAGATGGAATATAATTTGGACTCTCCTCGAGTTCTTGGACTGGCCTCCCATACTAGGAATGGAGTAACGTTGAGATTCATCGATTGGTGCAGAAAACTCCTCAATTCAAAGAGCTCCCCCAGCATCGGCTGCGGGCTAAACAGCCGACGACTCACCTCAGTCTGTCCGATTCTTTTAATATGCCATGATGAAATCACGTTTAACTGATCATAATGAATGTAATATTAATCAGGGACCACCTGCTCCTTTTATCTTGTCTGGTTTAATTAACTGATCCGGGTAAGTGTTCTGTGGCTCTTCCAAAGACTTTATTCTTTATTATCCTTAAAAGCGTCACTCTTTGCATAGGCATTTCTAGATAAATGAACACTTCATTGTTACTTGTTTTGTGGCCATTTTATATGCTCAGAATACAGTCTACAGCAGTTTCTTCATGGCTGAGTCTGAGCTGTCATTCTGGATTTTCCCGCAATCCAAACGGACACATTTTGGATTTTACAAATTGAATGGAAAAAAGGGAGCTGGATAAGAGCCATACAGTAAGCAAACTGGGTCATGGAAAGATCAAATATTTCAGCAATACAACTAACATTCACATTATACTTTTCCACCTGGAGCTGGAGGAGCTGTTCATGCCAAGCGGATAACCCTCGAGCAAGTGTCAAAGCAGCACGCGTTATTTTTGTTTATTTCAAAATTCACACTGTTGGAGAATATGCTGACTAACCCACGCATGCAAACCACAACATGAAAGCTTTCCTTTGCTGTGTCTTTAATCGCAGCACCGTCAATTGTAATCAAATCTTAAGCTACTTAGAGATTAATCTTAGAAGAAGAAGATATAGTACACTGAAGAAATAGACGATGTACATCCTTTTCACAAGGACTATGAGCATTTAACACAGGCTGTGGCTGTGTATTGATTTTATTTTAGATGCTGACATTTATTAAACTTGTAGGTGTTAAATAAATCCTCAGATCTGACAGCCTGTCTGTAATCCATGGTTGCTTTGACATTCACATTCATTATTATGGGCACAGAATTGAAGCTATAGTCAGAGAGTAAACAGAGAGTGTCTGCAGCGAGGCAGCAGAAGTGACAGGACCAACAGATGTAAGCATATGTTAGCATATGTAGGAGCACTGTATCACCCTCAAGGCCCAACTTTGCACATGCTTCCTGAGTGAACTCTGACAGAAACTGTTGTTGGTTATATAGATTGTACATTTTTTCATATTCATCAGCCCAGAAATATTAGTCTTGGTTTTTATGGTTGGCTCTAGCAGTATTCAGGTTCAGGGAGCTACAGTATACTGTGTGATCAAACTAACAGACCAAATCCAATTTTAAGATTGTATACCAAAGATGACTTCATCATTAATTAAATCAAAATTAGATAATGATGACTAATTATTCACGTCACGGAATAATGGTCATTCCAACTCCCGGAGCCTGACAACAACAAGGTGAAAAAACTCAAGGGGATTCTGTCTTTACTGATCTAAGATGAAAAAAAATAAAGTCTGCAAATACTTTCCTTGGAGAGGCTGGAACCGATAGATGTGGGGCTCTTGGAGTGCATTGCAATTTCTAATGCATTTTTAATGCATGTAAAATTTGAATGAAGGTGCATCTTTACATCACTGCAGAACCAACCAGATACTCTTTTTATAACTGTGCTTGCTTAAAGCACTCTATTGTTTGAAGTACTGCTGAGGTAAACTAAAACCCTATAGCTCCACAATCACAGTTGTACCTCTTAGACTGAGATCCTCCATTGTTTCTCCACTCTCCTATCTAGTGCTCTTATCAGATTTTGTCAGCATGATAAAAACATATTTATTATATTCCAGGACTGTCTGGTTTTCTCTCTCCTTTATCTGGCTTTCGCTATCTTTGTGCCATGAACACGGGCTCAGTCTAAATCTTTACTTTTTTTATCCTCTGTGCAATTGTCAAGCAGATGTTTGTCGTGATAAAGAATTTGTGCCCACGGTGACGATAGGAAACGTTTCTGTTGTAATTTATTACTGTACATACATATGTAGCTGTACTTGATTGGTTGTTAATTGGTTTTCTTTTGGCTGTTTTTGTGGTCTTTTTGGCTTGGCTCATTTTGGTATATTTTGACTTTTACAGGTGTTTTGTGGCTTCCTCACATTGATGTTTCTTCAAAATAATTGACTGTTAATGTGCCAATACCATATGTATATACTGCGTGATTTTTGTGTGTGTGTGTTTTTACTATTGGTCTATGTGGAACAGTTGATTAATACTGTCAGTGATTTTTAATACCATAAGTACATTTTAAGACATGGGACAGGGTGCACCTGTGTGTTGGTTTTGCTACTGAAACAGTGAAAAGAGTTTATGTCTAGTTTATAGTCTATGACCGTTTGTTTTAAAACTCTGGACAGGTGCTGCATGAAGTTAAATCCCTATTTGTGTATCGTATCCTCCATGTTTGTTGTCTTTTCCCGTCCTGCGTGCACATGCTGTACTTGTAAGTGTGTAAATGTATGATCTCAGCTGTGCATTTTTAGTGCCAGGTTACCCTCTGCGGACATCGTAAAAAAACAACAGTTATTGAACTCGAACATTTTTTCCCCGACCACCAGGCTGTCATGAGTGTAACATGAGCTCCACTTGGATTTCTCTGCAACTACTGACCAGAATTCTCCCGGTATACACTTTCACACTTAGCTATGCAGCTGGACTGTGCTCTGCTAGTGAAGCATGTAATTACCATATAGCATCACAGCTTTATCCACAGGAGGTGAGTTGAAAACACACACACACACACCGCCATCCACCTGACATCCAGCATGGAGAAAGAGATGCATTAGGAATAAAGACATAAAAGAGTAACTCATAGGCCATGAAATAAATTGGTTGTTACACATGCCTGTGCACACACACACACACACACACACACACACACACACAGCCAAGCTGCCTGTGTCAGTCTGATGGGCGTGGCCATATCACAGCACCGCATTTCACTCCCAGGCCAGAAGTATTGCCAGAGTTTGAACTTTGACTTCATTTCCAGGCTACAGCCGTGTCAAATAGCAAAGCAAGCAAACTCCCTCTGCACCTCATTTTGTCCAATTTAACTTTCCATTCTTCAGCCTTGAAGTTTGACTTTGTTGTGCTCTGGACTCACGACTGCAGGTTTCAGTGTCTGGCTGTGGAGGAATCAGCTGATCCACAGCGGGCCTGTGGCTTCTTTGTTGCGGTTCTATTGCTGTAGGTCCAGTACTGCTCCTCTCAGCTTCTCTTCCTAATGAAACGGCACATATCCAGACAGCTTGTGTCGTTCTGCAGGTGCAGCACACACAGCCACACACACACACACACACACACACACACACACACACACACACACACACACACCAACATCCTACCTTCTTCCCTTCTGGTACTACTCGTCTTTTCTCAGATAGAGCTTCGGTGGTGTCACAATAACTGCTCATCACAACATGTTTGTTGTACTTTTCACAGCTGGGAGGTGTGGGGGGTTGCTGTCCTTTGTTTTATGACCTTTTTTTGGGGGGGAGCTACAGCAGGTGATGAAGTTTTTGCATGCTGGAGGGTGAAACAGCTTGTGCGTGAAAATGAACTAGAGTTTGAAGCCTTGTAGGGATGAGAAGTTTGTTTGACAGGTAAGGAGGTGTTTTGCTTTTGTTGTCAGACGCACTAGCCCACATGAGGTATCACATAGACAGCATACACATTACAGAATGTTAGGCTGCACCCAGAGTGAAAATATCCCTGAGTGCAGCCCGAAAGAGAGTTTAGGGAAAAAAAACTCTGTCGGCTAAAAATTTTAATCTGCAATTGGGCAAATCAAACAGATGCTAGTGCACATTCCGGGTAGATCACTGTGGGGCATATACAGTGCAGCGTTGTGGTAGTTCTACTGTTTGCAAATTGTTGCTACCATTGTAACAATGTAGAATTGTAAAATCCTGCATAACCCTGCTTTCATACCAAAGGTACAAGTTCAACATTACGCAGAACAAGGTCACTTATTTCAAAGGAGAGGCTCTCCTGAGCTGTGCCGCTAACTGCCCTGACTTTCCGTCTGACTTTGTGGACAAATTTGACAGGACCGGAGAAGTACTGATTTATACTTTGATCCCAAGTATTCTGACCTCCATGACATGTCATTTTGAGGCAGATGTTGTGATGTCAAGACATTATGGCTGTAGAGAAGTTTTGAGCTCCTCTGAATTCCTGGAGTTATGTCACTCTACTCTTTGATCCTGCTGGGACTTCATCAAAGATGGATGGAGACACCGGGTTAGAAAATGAATGTTGTGATTGTTCGTATCCTGATGCAGTCCATAGTATCCTAGTTGTAGTGCAGAATAGTAATGCACATCATTACACGCTCTACCTTGCACAAACTATATCTTGCACATTTAGTGTGGAACCAGCGTAAACCACTGTTTCATTTCTTGGCAGCTGAAAAACCGACCTGGACTTCCTGGAACAGCATGCCCACACCAACAGAGCCATTTTTATTTTGTCTGAATATAAGTTTTAAGAGGAAGAAAAATCCAACATGGGAAGAGATCTGGATAGTGTGTGTGTGTGTGTGTGTGTGTGTGTGTCTGTGTCTTTGTGTTTAAGACCAGTTGTCACCAGTTCTCAGTGTGTGTTGTCATGCGCTGGCCCCATAGCTAAACCCTGGGGCCTATAAATTACATACAAGACCCATAAATACACTCATATATATTCCTACAGCTTGTTTGAACTTGGAGCCGGCAGAGATATCATCTCTCAAAACTTCACATGAACGCAATACGAGCCAATAAACCTATAAATAAAAGAAACACATCTGTCTCAATTCACTGGATTTATCTTGACTGCCACACACATAAAACATTGTGCAGAGTGAAACCCACTCGCAAATTCACCCTCTCGGACAAACACTCAAAAGTTAAGATTATTCATGGCAGAGGATCGTATGCGGCGGTTCAGCAGATCTGTCACGCAATCAAGCATGTGTGTCTACTTGCGTTTGTATGCATATCAGTATGTGTGTGACTTTGCATATTTCTTCTTTATTGTGGCACATGTGATGAATGCCCCAGCGGGGACACTGGGCAGGCGTTATTCAATCCTTGTGTTTGTGGGCTTTGGCTGGGTGCCATGCCACATTACCGCCCACTGAGAGAGGAACTTCAAAGAAGGTTTGGGGCCTTTTTCCCAGAGTGGAGCCACTGAATCTTCTGCCTGTTAAAATAAACTCCAGTATGGGTGCATGTCCTAATTGGCTCCAAAAGCCATCAGTCTGTTTATCTTTAAACCTAGGCCGACTTATTTTTACTGCGTGCACTCTGTTTGAATCCCCTCTGGAGCTAACATAAAATATACCATTTGATGGATAATTTTGTCCAATGTTGCTCAGAAGTCCACAACACTCTGACAGCTGCGGAAAGACTGACACCTTTGTAGTGTTACTGCTGCGCTCTACACTTTCATGGGACCACAGGAACAATTTATAAACCCACACATAGCAGCTCAGACACATAGAACAATGGATTCTACTTTGGTACTTCAATTTACTTAAACACTCTTCTTTATGTTAACTGCACTTTTTACTTATAAATAACCACACAGGAATGAATATCCACTGCTAAAAAGGGCACTTTCCTTTTTGGTATTCAAAAGAAACACAGATGTAATTATGTCAAAAAGGGACATTCAGAAACATCCTTTGTGGAAGCAGCAGGATTCGTCTAAGTTGTTTTAGCACTTGTATGGCAAAAGGTTTGTTTAATTAAATGTACATTGTAAAGGTGGAAAAAGTCCACACCTGAAGATCTCCAATAAAAACACACAAAACTTAAACCACTGCAGGATGGAAACATGCTGTGACTCTCGGCCTGCAGTGGGAAGGACTTCATGGCCGTTTACAAAAGTACACATGTGATAAGTATTTATACCTGGAATTAACACATTTAATGGGATGCATAGTGTTCCATGGGCTGGATTGGTAATGTTGATAGTACTGCCACAATGGACAGCCTGGCCGAGCTTTCCTTTCACTTTGTTGCATTTGAATTCAGTGGACTCAAGCTGCATTGACAACCTCAGATGAAGAAACCATGAAACCAGCCGCACTCTTCTTGTAGTTCTACCGAGCATCAGTCATATGTGTGGGGTGAGGTGCCTGCGTAAAGCCCGAAGGACACTAAGAGACAATACCCACCCCAGCCACAGGCTGTTCATCCTGCTGCCGTCTGGCAAGCATTATAGAAGTATCTGGTGTCGTACCAGCAGGCTCCAGCTTTCCCCAGGCTGTGAGACTTTTGAATTCATCCCCCTCACTCCATCAAAATTAATAGTTTATTGTTATGTTTTGCTCTGTGTTGCTGGTGTGTGTGTGTGTGTGTGTGTAGCATAAAGGGACTACAAACGTACATTTCATTATACAACCTTGTGTTGTAAAATGATCATTAGATAAACCCTTGTTCTCCCCCCTTCCACTGACATCAAAAACATCAATGCAAGGTGGACACTATTTACAGTGGCGGCTGTGGCTCATGTGGTAGGTCGCAGTGTCCTTGAACAAGACGCTGAACCCACTGCCACCATCAGTGTGCGACTATGTGTGTGCATGGGTAAATGAAAGGCGTTGTGAACAACTTGCATCCTGCAGCCTATTTACCATTTACAGTGGTGCTGATAGCGGCATGCCACCCCCATGACTACTGAGCTGAGTTTGAAACGGGTAAAATGTTCAACAGAGCTAATGGACATGTGCAATGTTGTGAGTCTCTGTAGGTCACTCTGCCCCATGCGCACAGCTTGAGAGTCATTAGATGCATTACACTACATTGTTGTCTCTGTCAGATACCTCCAGCACTGCTGCCTCTCACATCAATTCCCTCTATTACCAACTCTCCATCCATCCCTCCATCCTTGCCTCTTTCACTGCTCCATGTTTAACAGGATTGAACAAATGGCAGCCTCCATTTACCAGACTTGTCTAGGTCACTTAGTGCTGAAGATCCAGGTGAGAAGGTACCAATTTTAAATCTCTCCCTCCTTCTCTGTCGCTATACGTCTCCCTCTTCTGTCCTCCTCTCCCTCAGTTAGCAGACAGGAGTTGTGTCTCAGCTCTCTGTAGAACCAGCTGTCTCTAAGCCAGGGATTAAATGATTCACTTACCAGCCGCATTTTAATCCTCACTGTCACACTCTTGCTCTCAGACACACACACACACACACACACTCACGCACACTTTGTTGCTTTACGTGGGTCCACTAAATTGAATTATATTTGAATTATATCCGAGAGTTAGATATGTGTAATTAAACATTGACATTCGGCGGTGAGTGGGAACTGGGTTTTAAAGCAAGCCCATCCAGCAGAACGTATCCTTACAACAAGTCAGCCATGTGTTCCATTATAAGCACATTAGATGGAAGTACTTGTCTAATGAGGTGATTGAGTGCTTCAGCAGGCTGGGGTGTGTGCCATCTGCTTGCAGCAATCGTGGTTTTGAATCCAACAGATGACTATTATTATATGTCACTCCCTGGCTGTCGTCACCACTTCAGTCCACTGCATGTACAGAAGTGTCGTGCTGAAAGGATTTCAATGGTCGATTGATCGTTCAGGTCATTTATCAAGGAAAAATATCGAACGTTTGCTGGTTCCAGCCGCTGCTTTCTTCTTTTTTACATCACTGTAAATTTGATATCTTTGGATTTTTGATCATTTGTCTGACAAATCAAGCAGTTTGAAGGTGTCACTGAGGTAAAAACTGCCAGATAAATCATTAGAATAAGTTGTGTGAAGGAAATTGTAAAATTATATCGACACAGCATCTTCATCGTGGTCTTCTGACTAAATATTTCCTTGGTGAAGAGGAGGATAGACATTCAAACACTGACTCACAGCGATTCTTGTGCCAACCTTGGCTCCCTGTGTTTTGGTGTTCCAGCTTATTCATCATTTCTCTCTATGTTTGTTTTAACTCGGTGCCATGTGCTTTTTACTCATTCAGTATGAGCTTTTGAAGGTGCCAGCTTGCTCTTGATTTTATGTGCTGTCCCAAGGATATTATATGACTAAACCTAGCATTTGCTGAAGAGGAATATAAGACAGAAAAGGAGAAGAAAGGACAGCGGTCCTCTTCACTGCTGGAGGAAATACAGAATTCATGTGGTCTTTGTGGCATCTTGTTCAGATGCCACATAAAGCAGCAGCCAGCTCTGCTGCACCACAGGGCTGTTTACTCTTGCTTCTTCCTGTACTTTAATGCTTATACTGTATGTCAGTGGTGAGGTCTGCAGATGACACAATCCTACTGGCCTTACAGATGTGAGCTGGCCCACTTGGCGATGTGGTGCTCTGAAAAGAAACTTAAAGCTCAACACACTTAAAACACTTGAGCTGGTTGACTTGTGTCATCTCTCAGCAGCTATGAATGTGGTGGACTCCTTATTCCTGCAAAACATTTCCAGCTCTCTGTCATGGCAGGAAAACGAGCCACTATTGTCAGAAAAGCCGCTTTGTGGCTTCTCCACCTCAATAAACGTTCTTGTGTTCACCATCACTGTGTGGCCTCTCATAACCTGTCCTTGCACCAAGGCCAAACGACAGTATGTACTGTTATACACAAGGCAAAGAGGCTGACCGGCCACCAACTGCTTTCAACTGAGAATCAGCATGAGAGCACTGCAAAGTGCTCAGCTGACCCTTCCCACCCAGGAAACCATCTGTCTCTGAAGCCCCTCCTCAGGAATATGATACTGTTCTGCCTCAGCCAGCAATATCTACCAAATCAACAGCTCCTTATCCAGTGTGGTCTCTTAGCTCAGCAGGCCAACTAAGATTAAATGAAGTCATATCAACAGTATTTCACTGTTGTGTTAAAATTAGATTGTATTAATTGCAAGTCTTACAGTAGAATGGAGCACACAAAAGTAATGTTATAAGTGGTTTAAACCAAAATTGTTGATGACATCTAGTCTCATATCACTATATTAATGATTAATATACAGTGTGGCCCAGATTGAGAAAAGTCTTTTGTCAGTGGGGTAGTAGCTGGTCTGATCATGATGTGGCCAGCTCCCCTCACACAGATAATTGAGTCCCTCCTCCTTTTTCCATTTTACTTTTTGGAAGGCACAGACAGTGCAGATTCCTGCTGTAGTGTTAGTGATTATTTGCTCTCTGGCGCCCACTTGTAAAGGGACATAAGAGCTCATATGTATCATCTCTGATGCCTACATTTTATTAGATAATGACTGCAATATATCAGATTCGAACTGTGAGAGCACTGTGGCTACTGCAAGAATATAAGCGTGTGTGTGTGTGTGTGTTCTGCTTACAATCAGCTTTCTCTGCACATTCACCCCAGTGTGTAGTTTGCTTCATGCGGGTAAGCGCGCTTAGTGAAAGTATCCTCTACTTTCTCCACTTTTTTATGATCCAGCAAACACATTATCAGGGTTTCTCTATGTAAATTCAGAAATAAGGTAATCAAATAGGCTGATATTGTTGCAGTCCACCTACATGGGAGGTAATGTTTCATTTATATATATTTTTTTACGACATTTGATCTTTATGCATATTTTTACAGATAAGTAAACAGTAGCACAATGGCAGACGGAACAGTGGCGTCCACATTTACATAACACAGAAGTGAAAAATAACAAAACCTTGAAACATGTGCAGACCCCCTCTTATGAGCAAAAAAACACACTTCATCTGAAATTCCAAGAGTGTGCTGAACAGTTTCCAATTAGCTTCAGTAAACACGCTGGTAAGCCCACATAATAGCAGCAGATGTTAGCAGGATGTAGAGAGCAACAAATCTGGCCACTGAATTTGGCAGAAAGAGACAAAAACTAGACCACTGTCCCTGCAACAGGATGCCTCCAAAGGAAAAAAAAAAAGCAAAAAAAAAACTTTGCTTCAGCAGAGATAGCAATCATATCTAAAGTTTGGATCCGGAGAAAAAGTTTAAGCAGCGGCATTAAAGCTCCCGATAAGCACGAACCGTGGAAAGAAATCCTCATGCCGGTAATGCTGCATCAGCGGGAAACTACACAAAAAAATGAACTGATGAATAATAAGAAATTATTTTATTTAATATTTTATATACATGTCTCGCAGCCAAGAGAAGACAGGAGAAGGTCAACAAAGTAAAAATGGATGAGAAATGAATGATGCACATGTGGAGAGGTTGCGTTGATGGGTGTGAACTCCAGTTGCCCCCCTGGATTGAAGTCATCACAACAACTTGACTACAAAATGCTGAAAAAGTTATGAGGAACTGCAAGATGCAATCCAAACTATGAAGCCTCAGAGTGGAATCTGGCCTGCCCACTCGTTTTGCACTTTACATGCCCTTTCTGAAATTGGTTAATTTCATATCACACTGAAAGGAGTTGAGTGCTGTTGTTTAAAATAGCGATTGAAGGAAGCAAGAGTTAAATGTCCTGTTCTTTCATAATGTGAAATAGATTTAAAAAAACATTAGTCTTGAGGATTTTTTAGATTCGGCTCTTACCTATAAACAAATGGAAAATAAGATAATGTTGAACATTTACTGTAGGAAGATTGAATCCAATCTCAGTCTGTCAGTTCAAATCTTAATTTGAAGATTTTTGCTATGCTCTGCATGGATGCTGAATGCCTTCTGTGTGAAGCATGAATCTTACTGAATCTGAGCTGAATTTTATCTTTTGGACAAAAAAGAAAAAAAAGTGATTTAAAATCCTTTCCTGAATGAATGCCTGACATTGCAGTCCATTACCCATAATTTCTCCATTGTATCTCTCCCTTTAAAAGCCAGAAGTGCTTTGCCCTCAATCGGTTCTCCACAGGCTGTGTCTTTGTATTCCTTTCCTCCCCTTCTATTTCATACAGGACTCGACATTAACTTTTGACGGCACGTTGGACATGTAAATTTCACTTGTCTGGGTAAAAATTACAATTTTACTTTTTTCATTTTGTTTGTGAATGCAGAATTCAGAAGAACAAGCTGTTAAAAGCATCCAAACAGTGTCAACATACAAATGATTTATATCATTTATTAAAGTGGCCCTATGTAACGTTTTCATGTTGTCAGAGGGGACATCAGCCACTGTCTATTCCATGCCCGCCTCTAAAGTCTCAAAAGTCAACTTGATGAGCGAGTGAGCAGTTGCGAGCTTTTGACAGAATTCAGGTAAAACTTATTTGCTGAATTCATGTGTCAATGACATTCGTACAGACAGCCCCAAAAGTTTAAAGTCTGCATCCAAAACATCAATAGTTACATCTCCTTTCTGTTAATGTGACCCAATCGTGAGCACACCTCAGCCAATTGTCACACCCTCTTTTTATAGCATCAAATAACTAATTAAAACCAAACTTGTCAGAAAAATGAACACTTGAACAAACTACCTAAAATGACAGAAACCATCTTTGGGAAAAAATTTATTTGACGTGTACGTTGATATTTTAGTTTGGCCCATGTGCCATCTGCTAACATGGAGGGGGCAGGGCTTATGACTTATACTGCAACCATCTACCAGGGGCCGATCGAGATGTTTTGTGTGGCTTCACTTTTGGGAAGCTGTCATGTCGTCCATCTTTATATACAGACTATGGGTTTGCATGGTTGAGTGACCTGAGATTACTGAACATCCAGGCTAGCAGGCTAAATGTTCATATCAGCATGCTAACATGCTCATAATGATAGCATGTGGATGTTTAGGAGGCATAATGTTTACCATGTTCACAGTGTTAGTTTAGCATGTTATACACATACATATATACACATCCAGCGGACACAGAGCTGCATTAGTATTCATGTTTCTGGCCACACAATGAATATAAATCAAATGTTCACTCCTTCTGCTCAATATTCCTCCTCTGGTTTGGGCTCCACCAGCTCTGGCACTTTAATTCGCTAGCTGCTTTAGCTCACTGTGATTACCAGCCAGTTGCTAACATTGTGAATGTTACATTACACATGTGGCATTACACATAGTCATTTGATCCAGTGTTAATATATAAATATTGACAATTCAAGCTTTACGTTTTGGTTTCTTAAAAAGAAAGCTGGTGAAAAATTGCAATTGAAAAATTAAAATCAATGCAAGAGCCCCGATAATGTTCGTCCAGTAGTTCAAAGATGTGAACAGCCTGTGCAGCTCAGTCCCTCCAACCATCCTCAGTTATTCTCTTTGTGCAGTGTCTCTATCCTCTAAAGCACACACACCATTAGATGAAGAGAGAAATGATGCTCCTCTCTCCAAGTTTCCATTCAACTTGTCCTTCTTACCCTCTCTGACATCATGCTTGCAAGTGTGAATGTCACACACACACACACACACACACACAAACACAGGCACATACTGAAGGAACATCTCGGATTAAGCATGACCTGAGGGTCAACATATGCTGTTAGTGTAGTGCACACACAGCACTACTGTTTCAGTTTCTCACTCAACATGCTGTATCACACACTCTTACCAGCGACACACGTCATCCACAAGCCTTCTGGATCTAATACGTCCGCTTGCATTTAATTTAGATTCTTGGCAATTTTTTGTTTTCTTGAGATTGAAGATATTCTTACTTGAAAATGTACATTTGGAATAAAAAAGTAAAATAAATGAAAGAATAATAATAAAGGTGATGTACTGTAGAGGGAATAAATCACTGTAAAGATGACAAAGTGAAGTATTTTAATTAGAGTTTTTCACATTTGTCCATTCAAAACAGTTCACTTACAGGCCTAAACTAAAAGTCCAGGGCCAAAATGACACATTTTATAGGCAAAACATGCAACAAAATAAACAACACAACTTGTGGTCAAATTATAATATTCTTTCAATCAGTCATTACACGATGGACAACAAAATACAGCTATCAAAATTTTACTAGACATAACAAACCGTGCTGCACTCTGCACCTGCTTTCTACACTTTTTTTGAAAGGCCCTGATGAAATACTATTATACTGTTTTCTTCCTTTTATTCTTGTGTGCAGGTCTTTCTGTGCCCATGAACTGTCATTGACATGTAAGACCTACAGTAAACACCTACACAGCTTGTGTACTGCTTTCTTTCTTCACCAAAGAACCAATAAAGAATTTCTCCCAAACTCAGAAATATTTACTTACTGTACTGCATCAGATCATTCTTTTTGGCTGGACCGCAACAGCCATATACTAGGTTTTGACCTAGTCTTTAATCCATACTTTAATACAACTCAGAAAAGCTGAATACTGTAAATAGAAATAAAATAAACATAAAAGCAACCCAAGGAAATTTATGGGTGGAAAAATATATAATATATATAAAAATAAATAAATAAATAAAGGGTTGAAATACTCAGAACTTCACATTTAGTCCATTAGTTTCTAACGATCATCAACATTGCATTGGATGTTTTCCCTTGCAATGCACCAACATAAATGCCTCCTTGCAATTGCATCTCCTTCCCTGGCAGTCCTCCTGCACCTATTGCCAGGCAACCAGCGTTAATTGCCTCCAGGAAGGACATCTGGTCACATGGCCTGGTGATCATATACCTTCCATCTCCAAGCAGAGAAGAATTCCTTAGTTGGGTTCAGAAAAGGAGAGTATGCTGGGAGGAACTGCATCATCATACAGAACTGTGCTGCAAAACATTCATTCACAAGGCGAGAACAGTGGAAGGAAGCATTGTCCCATATGATGGCATACAGAGTCATGCCAGGCCTCATTCAGTACATCAAGAAATATGATGAGGCATTCTGTATTGCATGGGCTGATAGTTGGTATGTGGAAAAGGACCCCATCATTTGAGATTGCAGCACACATTGTGATATTGACCTGGCGCTGTAACAGTGACTCCTCTCCCAATGATGTTCCTCTCACGTCTCCTCACTTTAAAGAGGTTAAAGTCAGCTTCATCCACATAAATGAATATTTGATATACCTCTTCAGCTTCAAGCTCCTTTATTCTCTAAGAAAAAGCAAAATCATAACGCAAATTATTCCAGTAACTGTATGGTACGACAAAGCATTACAATAATAAGTCCTTACATACTGGAGTCTTGCCTCCTTCACAATGTCAAGAGTTTCTTTGGAATTGAACTCTTTACAGCTGCTTCATTCCAACATGGTTTCGTGTAACGACACAACCATACATAAAATGGCAGCCTCCTGTTCAGCACTAAAGATCTTTCCTCTGCCACCAGGGAGCGTGGTAGTCAGGATTCTATAAATTAAATGCAAAGTATGTCAAAATTGACTTTATGATAAAACTGCATTACTGTAGCCAGCTTGCCAACAGGGCCATACAGTAAAGCTGAAATGCACAGTAGTATACAGTAACATTGTGAGTTCCCCAAACTCTATAACACAACATTAAAAACACGATCTGGTCAGGAAAAGTAATGCATGGTGAAATGTAAGCAGTCAGATGGGGCTAGCAGGTTTGTGAATAGGCATATCATTTACAAACCTAGCTAAATCGAAGCTAAACATAGCACTTTCTGCCTCTGCAAGTGTACTGCTCTATGCTCTGCGCTCTACCTCGCGGTAAGAAAAGAGCAAATTTCTTATCATCTGAAGGCAGCTTTACTCTCCTTGTGTGCCTTTGGCCTCTTTGATCCATGCTTGCTAATAGCAACACAGGTGGCATCTTTTATAGATGGATGAGGACTGATTGCTGATTGAAGAGTTGTGCAAAGGAGTTTCACACAGGTGCATTAAAGATTCATAATTATGCAAGTTAATAGAGTTTTGGGTCTTTCTATGAGATCTGTGTTGCCTGTTTCGAAGAAGGGTGTGAAAAATGTTAGAAACCAATGACAAAATGTTGACACATTTGCAAGAGAAGACTTCTGCTGTGCTAAGGTGATGACACGGATCCCTGTTTCATTAAGCGTGTCTTAGCAATCGAGACAAACTGTAATGAAAACACAGTCTGTTCCTCTGCTGAACTCTTAAAGACATAAGGGCCTCTGTGATTTGTTGACCTTTACTTTTCCAGACCGTAAAGTAAAATGACCTCCATTCAGAGCAGAGGAATGGGAGTGAGAGAGAAAGGAAAGTTATTATCACCTGCATTACAATTACAGCAGTGCATTTTAAACCCAGTGAAAAGCTTGTGGACAGCGCATTAGATGTTTTGCACAATGGAAAATGTATGCACAACAACATCATCTGTGATCCTGTTGGCTTGCTATTACTAAGTCTGCCTGTGGATAAACTGAAAGCTAAAATGAGTGTAAACTACAAATGGTGATAATGTAAATAGATAATGGCCTATGTGAATGTTTCATGTTGCCCTACACCCTCTTGTTGCAGCAGAAAAATACTGTAAATGTGTGAAAGCTATACATTTTTCTGAAAGCTGGGAAAATTGTTTTGTTGAGAGTCTGCAGGTTATTTAGCGGGATATAAAAAAAAACATTATCCTGGTTCTTGTCCTGTGTTCCTGAGTGAATGAATGTGTGTTGCAAATTGCAGAACTCCCTTACTCTCTCATGCTGCTTATTCACCCTCAAAACGACCACTGTGCCCTGCGTTTCATTACACGAGATGTACTGTATATTGCACTTATCAGCTGAAAGGTGAATTTGGCAGAAGTAATTTCCACTGCACATCGCGATTTACTGGAATACGGGTGACTTTCTATTTACAGTCAGTGATGATGTCTGTAGTTTTGTCAGCACTGAGAAAGAGATTATCTCGACGCCACTGAGATACTGTAAGTCCTTCAGCATCCTCGTTGTAGATCAGACCAGTCATCTGCAGGGTGTTAAATC
Organism: Enoplosus armatus; assembly: GCF_043641665.1. NCBI lineage: Eukaryota > Metazoa > Chordata > Actinopteri > Centrarchiformes > Enoplosidae > Enoplosus > Enoplosus armatus. Next base: position 13,493,945 of record NC_092197.1, read on the forward strand.
ACAGATGTGGTCTGGCTCTCTAGCTGGCGGAAAGTTTAGTTCATCTTTCTGGGACTGGAGCGTCTGGCTCTCAGGTCAAAGAGAAGGAAGAAGGAACTGTTTGTTTGTGGGGGCACGTGAGGGAGAGGCATCACAGAAAACAGATGATATCTAGGCTAATTCTCACTTTTACTGCCTGGCAATCTGCCAGCAATTGTTTTGGTGTGATCAAACATGTTTCTAAGGCTGTGCAACCACCCCCTGTATATCACCTGCAATTTCTCTCTCCCGCTATTTCTTTCATCCTGTTTCTTTCACCTCCTCTGTTTGCGCAGGTGAGACTAAATCCTTTCCTTCAAAGCAAAATGGTGTTTGCTCCAAAAGTCTGCCATTGGTTTCAGTTTTCATGAGCTCCTTAGTCAAACACACAAGCTGTCATTGCCTGCCTGTTATATCATCCCAGTGTAATGCTTTGAGTAAACGATTTCTCAGAATAAGCCGGTGATATAAAATGGAAAGCTGCACCAACTGCTTTGGAGAATGATAGCATCGCTGCAGCTATTGCATGCTCTCCCTGGGTGTTAAGGAGAGAAACGCTTTGGAGAAATCTTCCAGGATGAGAGCAGAGATTTTGTGTTGATTGATGTGACTCAGAATGGGGCAGGATTTTCTTAATAGACTTTTTGTTGGACTTGGAGATGTTTTTTGAAGACAACAGTCAATTCTCAATGTGGGAGACTGTGGGTATTTGCTTGGAAATTGTAAATATATACTTGCACTTTAATTTAAGAGAGCTCCAAAATTGCTTTTTGTGATAATTTGCAGTGGTTGTGTAGACAGATGCGAGCACCCACCTTGTGAAACATGGTTTGGAATGACTGCAATTAAAGCATTCATAACGATGAACCAGACATCCTCTGAAGTAATATGTTTAATTCAGAATAGGTTAGTTTTAGACTACCAGTAGCAACTGCTGCTGTCTTGTAAACAGTTGGCTCTAAATGCACTTTGGATAAAGGATGTTAGCCCACTTTTTTGCATTTGCATCTGGCATTGATTTAGTTTGCTTTCCCTGCATTTTTGTTCCTGTCTGCCTTTGTCACACTGGTAGCACAGTATATCCCCTTTCTTACAGAGGTTTGGTTTTGTTTTTGCTGGTGTATCTCCTCAGCCAGCAGCAAACCTTTCCTCCAGTTTTTCTCCAGTTGTGGTTTTCTGTTTTTTGTTTCCACTTAGGCCAGTTTCATCATTTCATCCCTGCCTCATCCCTCACCGTCCTGCCGTTGATTTCATTCTATTCCACTGACTGACAGTTTATAGAGGTAACACACAAACAAACAAACATAACAATGCACCAGCAAAGGCTGCAAGGAAGAAGACTGCTAGCAAGCAAACATTGATGTAAACAAACCATTGTTTGAAATACTTTTGAAAAATTGGCTTTGCAAATGTTTTATGAGAAAGAAAACACACGTTTGTAAGATCTCAAGGGTACACACAATGCGTTTTGGTAAGAAACACTGCATGTAAACATAACTTTAGTTTGAAGAAATCTTCACAGGGCACCTTTAATTGCTCCCAGAGATATTAGAAAAAATATAAAGAGTTTTCAAAAGAAGTGAAAATGGGGCAAAAGTAAGTTAAATCCTTGTCTGACGGTCTCTTCCTCTCTGAGCATACATGTGATTAATCATTTGATCCCTTGAGAGCTGCTCTCAAAGGTTACTCCTATCTTTAGAGAATTTCCTAAATGGTCTTATGTTAGTATAAAACAGCCTTGAAACTGCAGTCGTCCAGCACAACATCCAGTCTTTTCTGTAAAGTGCTTTTCGATATGAACCCTTTTCCGTCTGCTTTGTATTAGCATTTTACTGCTTGATAACCTTTTAACAGACAGAGAAGTAAAGGTCTGCACTTGTCCCCGAGGCATTAAACAACAACGTAAACACTAAAGTGGCCACTGCTACTTCATCGAACTTTGAGAGACAGTGAGGTCGCGGGGTTAAACGTCTCCCTGTGACTCATTTCTTGTCAATAAGGCCGAGGGTGAAGGGAGTCAGCAGCTGTTCATTGGAGAGAAACAGAGGGAGGTTTTGTCAGACAGATGAGTTCATAAGCAGGGAGGATGAAACAGATTGAGCTTTATATAGAGGCTGAAGGGATGGCAGGATGAACTTTCACCTTTTGGGGAATCGGAAAGAGAGTTCGTCCCATCTGGCAGGATGTGTTGTATGATGTTGGAATGACAGGAAGATGAAGGAATGTAGTTGAGTTAAATACAGAATGCTCTGCTTTTGTCTACCTCTCTGGCTTCTGTGTCTTTCTGTCTCAGTGTCCACTCTCTCTTTCTATTCTCTCATCTCTTCACGGTGAGAATCACTCTTGTTTTTCATCAGAACATGCCAGTATATACATGAAGCATTGCCCAAACAGGAAAGGGAGAAAGGCTTTGAGTCCATAGAGACGAACCGAAGTGAAAATGAGAAAACGGTGTTAGAAAAAGAAAAGGGAGAGAGGGGAAGGTGAAACAGAACAACAAATATCTACGGTAGCTGTTTACCTGCTGTAGTCCTTACTGTATAATAGGATTCCACTGACCAGGGCTCAGCGTTTCAGAACAAACTAATTTTATTTCACAGATAATGTAGCACGAAACAGAACAAACAACCTTAGATGATTTAATACTCACTTTAATACCCATTGACAATTTGTATACGAGTGTATGAGAGAGGCTGAGAAGCGTAGAGAATGTGTGCCTGTGCATGTGAGAACTATTAAATTAAAGCAGAACGAAACTGAGAATATTGTATGGATTGATTTTCAACTCCTATTATAAAGAAGTGTGGATAAAATACAAACTGGATTTGTTGTTTACTGGAACGGAGTGCTTTGGCACTGTATCAAAGACCTCAGTATTGACACACTCTGGTGACTTACTTGTTGCTTTGCCATTTTTGGGATGTTTAAATGGATGAGGCCCAGACTGACGACTACATTAGTGCCAGTAATGTTTCTAAGTAGATAACTTATAATGCAGTGGTCTAAGTAAAATCCAAAGACAGATGCTTTATTGTTCTAATTCATAAAAGTCTGGATGTGTACACAAGAAATAGCAGCATCCCACAATACCTTTTACACTGAAAGCAATGGCATCACATCTAAATGAAACATGGCAAAACCTGTAAAGCACTCTGGGAACTGTTAAGGTTGAAAAGTGCTTTATAAGTGAAGTCCATTTACCATAACCCAGCCCTTTGTGAGTGGACATGCTGTTTTTGTGGACCCAGAAGACAGTCCAAACACTAAAAATGCTGACATGATGAATAAGCAATTCCATGCTGTATGGCCGTGACCTAACATGTTAGGGTTTTTGAATTTGTACAGTGGCTGTGTTCTCACTTAGCCGTGCAGCTCCCTGCGATATTGTAGCAGGGTGTTTTACAGCCACCCAGTGAAAAGCTGAGTATAATTAAAAGTGTACCATCTTAGCGAAGCAGTAAGCAGTGCAGTGAACGCTTTGCTGTATTATATTTTTTGCGCTCTAGCTGTTTACATTCACTGCTTCTACTAATCCTTTTCAATTCTGTGTATCATTGCATAACAGTTTTACTAATCTGAGAACTAAGTTGTTTGATGTTTTGCACATAAACCACTAAATATAGTGATTAATGCGAATGGGAAACTTGGAAAGAGCTACTGGACACGATAAATGAGTGTGTGCATGAAGAGACCGATACAGTGAGAACATTTTATATAACTGATATTACAATATCTCTTTTTTTAAAACTTGTATTTATGTGTTCCACGTTCTTTCATCTTTACCCTGCTGTTGCAGAAGTTCCTCCGTACTGCTTCATTTCTAAATTAAAACAAGATCAAAGTGTCTCATTAAGAGGCAGATACAAATCCCACAAAACATGTCAGACAACAGCACTTTCAACACACATCGCACAATGAATGAGTTTCAACCAAATTCTTTTAGTATATAATGCTTTATCCTGCAAGTAAACAACATTTTAAAAGAAGAAAAAAAGTTTGTGGAGCTTACATTCATTGTTTGGAAAGCATAATTCTGGTTATTTTCAACACAGGCCTGTTACTGTTATCCCAATTATGATGTAAATCGTATAAATCACTGTGCAGGTAATGCTCCTATCCAGCACGAGATGTGTGTCCATGTGTCTGCTTTCTTTACATCATCTTCACCTCACATCCATCCCTACCTTGTCTGTCTGTCTGACACTCACTGTCTTTGTTCTTGTCTGAGATCTACTCTCCCTTTTGTCAATCTGACTCGTTGACCTGCGAGTGAGATATTAAGGCGGGTCGCCACAAATACATCAATGTATGGGAAATACTGTGACAACATCGGCTTTATGTTTCCACCTCTCTCGCTAACGTGCTGCTCTTTTCTCTTCAATCTACCCCTTTTTCTTTTCTCTTCCCCCCCCACGCCTCTGTTTTGTAGGAGACTGATTCCAATCATGTTCACTTACTGACCTCATGTCAGGACGAGCAAGAGCAACACTGAGTCAGTGAGGGAAGGGGAGGGAGATGGGTTGAGGGAAGAGATCACCAAAATTATTAAAATTCCTCCTGTGTTTGAAAGTGCCTTTTTCCTCATTTGCTGATCCCAAGATATCTCTCACACTTCTGTCCTCAGCCTCAGATGGGCTGTCACACCATCCTTTTGCATGATGACCCCTTACATCTGCTTATGTCAAGGAATCGATCCATCACTTGATTAAAATATCCTGTTAAGAGGATTGGTCCCTCCATGCTACCCTAAGACTCTTTTCATTCCTTGTAAAGAAGCCAATCTTTATTGGTGCATGCACAATAAATGGTGAGGCTCTAACTTTATTGATCAATACCCATTATTCTGCCCAGCAACAGCCCGCAAATTACACAAGGCTAAACCAAATCCTGCTTGGGGCCCCTAAAAGTCTAGGGCCGACTGTGATTCTGCCCACACTTCCATCATTAAACTCTCTAAAATAGACACAAATGACTTTTTGTGTTGATCAAACTCCAGAATTAACTATGAAACCACCTCTTATAAAACTAATCACTTTTTCAGTTTTCAATTATTTCTGCTTAATGAATTCCACATTGGTCTATTTATATTTAAGATATGGTGAATCTAAATTTTTAGTATGAAACCTCCAACCACTTAAATCTGTCTTTTCAGTACAAACACTCTCCCTTTGTTGGCTTGAAAAGTGGCTGTTTAAAAAGTTGGGTGTTTTGTCCAACAGCAGTGGCGGTTGGCTTGAATTCGTGTCAGCTGAATAGGAAACATGTTTTCACACTGGAAAAAAGGAGTTAAGTGCTCACAGGAACTTATAAAACCAGTCTGGCAACAGCTACAACTTTCTCTATAAAGGTTTGGTATTAAAACACACACCGGGTGATGCAACTGTCCAACCTTGTTCTGTTAGACCATATATCCATTCTTGGGAAGGTCAGATCAAATAAAAGCCAATAGGAGTCATGGGAGGCACTTTATGTGTGTGTTTGTGCATCTGTGTGTGTGTGTGTGTGTTTTTTTTCTTCATGCAGCTCATGCATGACTCATATTTACGCACTCCCTCTCTCTCCCTTGTGGTGTGTGAAATCATAGTCAGTGGTTTGGTTTGATGTTTACAAGGCTGTACAACAGAGGGCTCCCTTGAGGATGAGTAGATCTTAAGACTCAAGATGCCTTTCTGATCAGAGGTCTCCCTCCATCTCCCTCACTGTCTCTCTCCGTCTTCCGTCTCCCCCCCCCACACACACACACACATACACACACACACACACCCTCCCCCTCCTTTTTTTTGAGGTGCTGTATGGGGTTCAGTCCTGACTTTACTTTGCTTTCACACACACTTACTCACACATGCATGCTGACACTCACAATCAGTCACAGTCACTGTACAGTCACCTTTCTTAACAGTAGGCAGCTCTGACAGTGAGATAGATGACAGAGTTTGGGATTCTTGACAGTGTAGAACAACGACCTTGCTCTGTGTCCACACACACCACAATGACATACCACTTTCTAATAAACAACCCAATCACCAGACAGAATGTTGATTTTTGGATGATTCTGCAAAACTCCAAATGATGTTCAGTGACAAAGTTTTTAACATTCAGCGCCAGCCTTTTTTGTCTCCACCTCCACACTCTTGATGTCCCGATTTGTTAAATAAAGGTCACCCTGTTTCTGAGTTGGCATTGGGCGCAAATTGTGCACTGCAGAGATGATAAATATGAAGATAATTTCTAGGGGTACTGGACTGCGGATAGAATATTAAAAAAAAATCCATTTGGCTGACACATATCCTCCTCAAGCATAACTTACTTTGTGTCTTTAGCCATGCTAACAGCCTGGCTCTGGGGATGGCAGTGTTGGCCTGTCGGTCCACCACTTTGGTACAGACTGAAATATCTCAACAACTGCTGAATGGATTGGCATGACATTTGGTAAAGACATTCATGGCGCCCAGAGGATGAATCCTGTGTCGTATTTGGTGAACTCTTGACCTTTCCTCTAGCACCACATGTTAGTGAAATGTCTCGATCAACATGTTGGCATTGTCGTCATGAACATGTTAGCATGCTGATGTAAGCATTTAGCTCAAAGTGCCACTGTGCTTGAGTACAGTCTCACAGAGCCGCTAGCATGGCTGCAGATTCTTAGCCTTGTTGTCTAATTCTACAAGAACAGGTTGGCAAGAAAGCTCCTCCGTCCAAAATATATTCATTAATTAACAACTTGGGACAGACAATGATGCACATCTTGTAAATATACGGAGACAATTTGACATTGTGAGAATGTGCACCTGCTAGTCTGGGACGGTGAGATCAACTACAACTACAAACGTTACAAATGTAGCAAAGTGTTTAGACGTAACAATGGGCAGTTTTTAGACATTTCTTGTCCCAAGTGATAATGTGTCAAGAGCAAATATTCCTCTGTTTACCTCTACATTTCTCTCCAAATAGCCTTTTGAATAAGTGTTACACAGGCACCTCTCAGTTCGTGAGCCAGTTGTTTACTTGTTTGTCAAATCAATTGTTCTTTGGTTCTGCTCAACAACTTTACAAGAAACATAAAGAATAAAAACTTTTAGGCGACCACAGCAGAGCAACTGAATCATGACAGCTTACTACAAAGAGAGATTTGGTTGTGGCAGCGGGCTTGGCAGAGTATGTTTTCTGAATACATTGCTCTCATTTGAGGTGCGAGAATATGGGAATACTGGAGTGTTAGACATCATTTTGTGCCATCGTTTTCTGTGTCTGCATGTCTTAATAATGCATGATTAAAGAAGTGTGGAGTCTCAGCCATCTGCGTGCTGCACACGTCGTGCTACAGTTAATCACAGATTTAGAGAGAATGAAGTCGTACGGGCGGCTTCAGTTCTTTCATCATATACAGCGTTTTCTCTCTCTGCATGAGAGCGAGATGTTTGTCCTCTTTTCACGCTACCTTTCTCTTTTCTTGTTATTCCTTTTGGAATCTATTGTAATCATCAATGTGAACTTTTATTGTCGTGCATTTTACTGCTGAACATTTGTTGCAAGGCATCTGAGCATCAGCAGACACTCGCAGTGGTTTACACTTGCTGCTTATTGTTGCAATGTGGCTTGTTAATGGTTTAGATACAGGCTACCACTATATACAGCAGTGATACATACTTATCTAACAAAAACTGCCTTTCAGTAGTCTTTCATATGGATTACACCCAGTCTAATAATACTCGGAAGCAGATACTGCAGCTACTGCACTGAAACTGAACTCTTTGCCAAGTCTTTTATTTTAATTTAATTTCTACGTACTGGTTATTTTCCCATTGAACATATCCGTAAATGTTCAAATGCATTTCTGTGCTTTATGTAAAGCACTTTGAATTGCCTCTGCGTTTGAAACGGGCAGCACATATAGCTTTGCCTTTTGGTGCTTTAAAACCAACAAAGACAGAACTTGTGATTGATGCTCTCTCATTGGTTTGATGCTCTGCTCAGTTGTTTCACTAAGGCATACAAGCCTAGTGTGGTTGTGTGTGTGTGTGTGTGTATATATATATATATATATATATATATATATATATATATATATATATATATAGTATTTCTATTTTTTTTTTCATATTGCATTTGTGTCAACCACAGAGTCAGTTTTCTGGATGTGTAGACCCTAGCTGATGTAACATTTGTGTTATATTTCTATTTAGCAGTAGCAGGGCGGTGAAGGGAAATCGTACTTCTGAAGGGACTGGGTTCAAGTGTTAGCAAGCTGGTCCTTGAGCAAGATGCTGAATCTATAGCAGCTGCAGGGGTGTTATTCTGTGGCTGGCCCTGAGCTGTGACCCTGAGGATAATCAATATTGCCTTCTATCATTTTTTTTTCTTTACATTCTGCCAAACCTTTCAGCATGCTGACATATCATTCAAACTCTGAAAAGTGGGCTGGGTGGATTTTGAACCTTAAAGTGCTTAGCTGGAACCTCTGGCTCAGCATAACCTGCTCCAGAATCCCAATGCCTTTGACCCAGACCTCACATACTATCACCTGTATCGGGCGAGAGACTTTGATGCTGCTCAGACTTCTGAATCAGATGCTTCTTTTTATTTTTCCACTTTTCCACTTTTTTCATTCATTTTTTTAACCCCCCCCCCCCCTCCCACCTTTTTAACCTTTTAACTGCTGGATATGTGATAATGCCCTTATGTACTCCATCATAAACCTGCCCTCATCCACCTTTTATGTCTGAGCCAGGTTTCAACCATCTGGCGTGAGCGCAGATAATAAAAGCACATCATCACATAGTTACTTCAGTTTTATTAGTAAATGAAAAGAGGCCTGTCTCCATGACATTTATCAGGACATTAAAATCATTTGTGTGTGTATTATTTTGTAGACATCAAAGATATAATAAAATTCAGTGCTCATACACACATGCAAGAACTTAACTCTTATACAAACTGGGATTTAAATCCAGATGTTGAGACCCCTTAGCTATCCATTAGTGGACACACACATATCTACAATTAGTTAATTTCCTTTTTATCAGATAAATCCAGAAACATTTTTGTATTTCCTTTTTTTTTTTTTTATTTAAAACCAAAATAATGAAACTTTCTTATTGTCAAAGTTGTTATTCAGACCCACATTCTTTGCCCTCCATTTCCTATACATTGTCAAACTTCTTCAAGAAGTGTTTTTCTTATCATCCTGGATGTCACTCAGAGTCATCTGCATTCTGTAAACCTTCCATATCTGCTAAGCAAAGCCAAGGATGAGGGCAAATATCAGTCAACAGACAGCTTTGTAAGAACTAAAGTAAATTATTTACTTAATGGGATTTTCCCAGTGTTTTCAGTAGAGAACAGCTGCCTTGCTATCGATCTGTGCCACTCATCTCTGATGAGTGCTGATCAAAAACCCATTAAAAAACAGACTTGTCAGACGGGCTATCAGATCATGGAGGGGTGACGCTGAGATTGATGGAGAGACAGAGAGAACAAGAGACAGCTAGAGAGAGAAAGCTGGATTCCGTTAGAACAAGGAAGAGGGAGTGGGGGTGTTGGCTGTATTTGGGACATAATTGGCTTGAAACTAAAATTAATCTTTCAGGAAACTAATAGTTTTCACTATCAAATGGACACGACTTGAATATGAATAAAAAATATCAAACCAAATTAGCAACCAAAGTCTCTTCAGCACTAATCACACAAGTTGCAAAACCCTTTTGTAAATCTTTACATGTGTTCATGCATGTGTGTGTTCATTTGCAAGTTGCAAAAACAAGCAAAACCAATTCAACAGTAATCAGAATATGAGGAGGGAACTGATGAATAGGGCCTTTCTCACAGAAGACATTTTGACATGTCACAGGAGGAAAAGCACAGGCGCAAATAATGAAATGAACGACCTTACTGGGACGCTTGAATAGAACGGAGCAAGTGTTAATGTTATTATTAACGCCTGTGCTTTTCCTACTGTGACAAGTCAAAATGTCTGCTGTGAAAAAGACCAATGGACCACCACTGGATCACAGACTTTTATTTCTGACATACATAAAAAACTAAGTTTACACCAAATGCAGAAAATCAATTTGTGAAATTAGACATTGTTGCCTTCACATTTGCATGATAGATTTAGGTTTACAGTAGCATGCTGTGTATGTGTGTTATTGGAAAGCAAAGTTTAATTTATATCTAATATTAGTTAACATTATAGGCCATCTCAGCCGACTTTTGTACCTTGTCACAGGAAAAGAACAGGTGTTACTGATATTGTTAATCATGGCTGTGTTCTATTTAAGTGTCCCAGTAAGCCATGAGCAGTGAGCCTACATGCACAACACCAAGGTCCTGGAACGAGAGCACCTACATGGAATGCAGCCATTATTAATGTTATCAGTTGTGCCTGTGCTTTTTCTTTTCCTTCTATGACATGTCGAAATACCTTCTGTGAAAAATATCTTTTTTTAATGGTTCATTTTGTGTTGGGAAGTTATAATATTTTAGATTGTGCTCACAGTAACAGAGTGTCATTTTAGAAAATGTGTTTACAAACTGTTCAGACGTCAAACTCTCACACAACCTGAATGTGCATAATGTGCATAGACACACAGTATCCACAGACGGTAAACACGAACAGGTGTCAAACCTTCTCAGCAGCTTTGGGATACTTGGAGTCCTTGAAATGCCTGGGATGACTTCTGAACTGTTGTCTCTACTGTTTCCCCTTCCAGGACTGGCTGAGCAAGTTTGGCTACCTCCCGCCCCCGGACCCGGTGACTGGTCAGCTTCAGACCAAGGAGGCCCTGACCAAGGCCATCAAAGCCATGCAGAAGTTCGGAGGGCTGAAGGAGACTGGAGTCTTTGGTATGTGGCTGCATGTGGTTGTGGTGAAAGGGGAGGATTACATTGGTACTTTGGATGGATGGAGGCACTATATGTGTGTTTGTGTGTGTTTACTTCGTGACTACAGTTTGTGAGAGTGAGAGATTGAGTTGCATTCTAATGTATAGTGTACCTGGGGAGGAAGATAAAAGGTATACCGTGCAATATAGTGCAATATAACGCAGTCCAACCAACAAAAACACAAACAACTGCCACAGAGTTGATCCAAAATCATTCTGGCACCATCGGACAGTAGAAAGTTAATGTTTCAGCTCTTTTGTATTGGATTGCATTAGATTGCACAGATGTCTACACACCTTGAGGCACCTTGTAAACGTACATTATCTCTACCTACATATCATACTTGCTGTCACGCACACACACACACACACACACACACACACACACACACACACACACACACACACACACACAAGAGAATGACAGTACTTCAAACTATGTATTATAAAACAGTGGTATGTGTACAACAGGATAACAGTATATTGATTGCACATACGCTCCCCACAATTCTCTAATATAAACTATAACTTTCTTTATCATACACACTACTACACCACCTCACAGGGAGAGAGAGAGAGTTGGAAGCATGATTCTGTGTGTGAATAGTTTTTAGAGAGTATGGTGGTGGCTGTGTGGGAGCAGGTATAATTTATGGCCTGAGCTGTAGTGTGTGGGAGAGTGTGACTGTGCGTGTAAGAGGTTATCGTACAGAATATGTTTGATTTATGGCCAAAGTGGACACACAGAACCACCTGTACATGTACATATGTATGCGTATGAGGACATACAGCATGAGTTGAGCCATAGTGGTGGATGTCTTCCACGTTATACATTCTTTATACATAATCTGCCTTCATGTGTTAAGTATCTTTGTTTTCCAGCAGTCACAAAGCTAGTAATAAAGAAATAAAGTTATATTTACGGTGTTATACTAATATTAGGGTTTAATTAATATACCGTCATTAGTGTGTGTCACAATTACTTCTCCTCTCCTCTTTAGACCAAGCCACACTGGGTCTAATGAGAACACCCAGATGTTCTCTGCCAGATGTGTCTGAGGCAGAGGGGACAATGGGCCGCAGGAAACGAAGCCTGACTCCTCAGAACAAGTGGAATAAGAGGCATCTGTCCTGGAGGTAGGGATAAATGAAATACACAACCTGCTAGACACCTCAAAATAAAACTGATCAGAATAACCGGAACTCAATGTCAAGATCAGTCACCTGAATGCTGGAGGGTGCTTCACATAGATTAGACTATTGAGTCAATGGATGAGGAGTTCTCATCCCGATCACAATGGTGTGTTTTTGGCAGTGAGAGGCATCTTGCTGTTGCTTGGCTACCACATAATAAGCTATTAGTCATTTACTGCTTATGCTCATGTTAGAACCAATCAACCAGCTATGTTTAGGTACCCCCAAGCACGGTAGTAAAAAACAAATCTGAAAATTCAGACTTGATGTTTGCTTTTTTTATGCCATGGTAATATCTGTCTGTAAGATCAAATAGACTGTTGTTAGCAGCAACAATTGCTAACTTTTCTTGAAAGCCTTCCAGGCTTTTTGAGCTCAGATTTTCAACTTAAAGTGCTCAGAGTGCTCTTCCAAAAAATCTCCAATTTTTGCCACCCAGAGTGTATTTATTTTTTTAAGTGTGATATTGTACAAAGACATACTACAGTGTACAGTGTGTGTGTTAGTTCAATCTGTGTCAAATGAGACCAGGTTATCTAAGCCTAACACAGTTCTGTTCAGTCCAACTCAGTGCATCACATAAGTGCAATACAGAGAGCTAGAAGCTATAAACCATCTAATTTCCTCTGTTTTCTTTCTCATCCTTTGGAGATTAGATTAGGTGACTTTTCCTGAAGATGGAAATCTTTAGGTTTTCTGGATCAATTTTGGCTCAGAGGAAGAGAGACCTTAAAGAAACCACAAGCACTCCCCTCCTCTCAGATGATATACAAAGAAACAAATTCCTGTTGTCTATAAAACGCAGAATGTGAAATTTCAGTAAGAGCACTGCATGGAATGTAATTACATCTCCAGGTCTGTGCAACGCCACTCATCAACCAAAGTCATTTGTATGCTTCCTGAAGATAAAAGGCTTCGTCACAGAGTCGCTCTACAGTTTATACTGTACATGATAAAATAATACGGCGCTGTTAAGTGCAGCTGGACCATCTGTCAGGGATACAGCTTAGTGCTAGAAAGCAGAGGAAGAGGCAGTGAAACATATGGTTGGCCTGGCTGATCCACACTCGCTATCTGGGGTGATTCACCAAGAAGATGATCTGAGCCGGTGTGTCGGCCAGTTTGTGTGATATGTGTGCGTGCCCGTGCAGCAAAAGACCTACACATTAATACAGTAGATACAAACACATATATGCACGCAAGGAACTCACACACAATACAATGTAAATACACCCACACTGTCCCCTCCCACACGAGGTTGGATTCCTCTCTATGTTCTCTCTCTCCCTGCTGGTGAGAAGTGTTTGTAAAGGGTCAGTGCTCCTCAGCCAGTCAGCCATCAGACACAAGTCATGACAGTCTTTCCACAACTTTCATCACCGCTCTCTTTGCCCAGTGACCTCTCCCAGATTTCGAGAGTAGTCTAACTTGTTTACTGGCGTGACTGTAGCGCCGCCATGAGGTTCTCACTTGTGGTTTCGAGTGAAATGCCTCGATGACTGTTGGATGGATTCCCATAAAATTTGGTATGCACATTCATGACCCCCTCAAGATAAATTGTAATCACCTTGGTGATTCCTTCACTTTCCATCCCGCACCAAGGTGAAAATTTTCAACTAATGACATTCCCATGAACCTCAGCTGTACTTGGCGTTAAATGCTAATTTGAAAATGTTAGACTGTTAGTTTGCACGCACGCTGACAGTTGATCAGTTGTTTATTCCAACACCAAGCGCAGCTTTTTTAGCTTGTATTTAATGTTGATTGCTCAGCCAGTGTTGCATTATAGGATGTAAGTTTTGGAATTGAAAAAAAAAAGCTGCTAAATATTATGATTACAACCTCAGGAGAGCTAACAGCTGCAGAATTAGGCATGCTAATGAGACATTTTGGCAAACACATAAAAAATAACATGAAATAACCAGAAAACCTACAGTACAGTTGATTTATGTCACTTGATATACAGTATGTAACAACCACATCAATATTCAATGTTGCTCTGCAAATAGGACTGTACTGTCATCTTTTTTTGTTTAATCTTCTTCGTCCTCTGTCATTGCACTCTAATGTGTGTTGTGCTGAGTGGTTTTTCACAGGTGTAAGTGGTTAAATTGCTTTTGTTTAGATGAGGAGCAGGGTGTTTACAGCTGACAGGTCAGCAAGGCATCTCAGCTTGGCGGGGTGTTGCTTTGCCACAAGCTGCAGTGTTTACCTGACAGCAGGAACACACTGAAACAGACAGGTAGGCTGTGAAAATCTTGGCTATGCTTTCAGAATGTGCGATGCTGAGATGGTGTTTATCAAGAAAGTAAGTTTGGTTTGAAAGTGTATACACAGTGCTTCAGCTGGAATGAAAATGATGCTGTTTTTGTTTTTTTTCAGCACAGTAGCACAGCTAGCAGTAATCTGTTTGGTGGACACGTGCCGGTTAAACAAGTATTTATGTAGCCAAGGAAAGTGTTCATTTCGGCCAGGCCAGCGCAGTTGAGGAGAGTCAGTGGGCGCACGGGCCAGATGGGCCGAAGCAACCTGCAAAGGAATGATGAATCGAGGAAGCTAATAGATCTAAGGTGGGTACGAAGAAAAGCAGAATGAAGTGAGATGCAGAGGGAAAGCAGGACATCAGGGCACTGGAGGGTTGAAGAAACAGGTCGATAAGCAGGAACGATGGGAAGGCTGTGGGAGCACAAGGCAGTGAGGGGGCTGCGGTAGTTACTGCAAAAGCAGAACAGACAATAAAGTAGAGCTCGGACTGAGAGAAGATGCTGAAGATGATGACGCAGCAGGATGAAAATGAGTTGTATAATGTTGAGTTGAGCTCAGATGTTTAGGAAATCTTTGAGAACTAAAAATCTGTCTGGTTGCTTCACAGATTAAAAGATGTTTCTGTTTTTGCTAGATTCAGCATGAAAGGCACAGATTTGAAATGATTTATTTAAAATATGCCGTCTATATAAAGTTTATTATTACTAGTATTTGTTTTAACATTGTTATTCATTTGAAATGGTGAGTGGTTCATCCGAACTTCATCACTAGACAGAACACTGATATTGGACAATTCTGCAAAACCCTGGATTACATACAATGACATTTTTAGCCATGATAGCGCGTGGCTCTAGGGATGGCAATGTAGGTCTGGTGTAAGTCCACAATGTCATTTACATTTGGTGTTTTGAGTAAAATGTCTCGACGATTGAAAGTGTGGTGGAAACTGGATTAAGATTTGGCAATTAGAAGACCTGATTATGGTTTGAGAAAGTTCAGGATTACATTACTTTACATTGTGGCAAGTCACGAACATGAAAGTCACCCTGGTTTCCACATCCTAACTTTCTGCCTTGCTACATAAAGGGAACATGACTTACTGAACGTTGGCATTGGACGTAAATCATGAGATGCAGAATCCTCCAATATAAACGTATTTCCTAGAGCCAGTTCATCCAGCCAGGATCAGCTGTGGAGAGTAAGCTTCATCAACACGAGGCTTTGAGTTTCCTGCTCCACACAGCAGCAAAAGTAACAGATCAGACTGCCAGAGGGATGAGTTCAGAGGGATGAATCACTTGTCACCAGGGGCAGGATTGTTATGGCTTATTGATAACAAATTACCTGGTGGCGATATGTCCCTGTGGCATTGCCTGGTTGAAATAATCCCCAACATCCACCCACTGGAGGCTTTCAGTCAGAGATACTGAATTGTTTTGGGGGTCAGGATATGATTGCATGGGAGCTCTCATAAGGTCTCAGCTGACCTGGAAAATCGTGTGGCAGCAGTCCAACATCACACTGCACCAAAACTGCTGTACGGAGTCAACATCTGCTTCAGGGGACCAGCATGCACACTTGCTTTGAGGACCTGCTGTTTTATGACTGGAACGTTTTGCTTTTCCTCATCACTTGCTCTCTCTTCCTCTTTCCATCCTACTACCGCCAACCTACTACCGCCAATCACACGCCTTACGATGCTCACCTCGATGCTCACCTCAGCCCCACTCGGCTTTGTGAAATAAGGCAGCCTCTGTTTTCAGTCCAGTGAAGCCACCTTTGTACTCGCAACTCTCAGCCAAGTTTTACTGGAAATTGAGATAGATAGACCTTGTGTCTTTTGTAGGTTTTTTTTCAGCCTGGAGATCCTGCCTAGAAACAGATGGCAAATTTACTGTGCTTTTATTGTTAACACTTGTGGATTATCTTTTATTTCAGATCAAGTCACATTTTGAGAGGTTTCCATATGTTTTGGTTTATCAATAAAGCAGCATAGGAAAGCATTGGTATTCTACACCGAACTGCTGCTTCGGGAGCGTTTGGGTGTAATTAATTTTTTTTTATCCAGGTATTTTCTTTAATGTGGAAAATGTAAGTACTGTAATGTTCATGTTGTTGAGGTGGAAAATCACAACTCACACACTCAAAAACATCCACTGTACTCTCACACAGAGTCTCACACCTTTTGCCTTCTATGGTCTCCTGTGCCTTTATTCAGCTCCAAGGTTCCTGTATTGTTGGCGCCATTCTGGGAACATGTTTATCCATCTGCAATAGAAGAAATACAGAGGCACTGAATTATAATCAAAAGCTTTTATGTCAGTTAGAGGAAACACCTACCTAGACTCTTCGACTATGAAATCTGCGCTTTTTCTAGAGGTGTGTTGAAGCAGCATCCCAATATAAAAAAGCAACATATTGTAATTGGACTGTTGTTTTCCTTGACCAGGATTACTCTGAGACAATATTGCGTAATAGTCTGTAATGGCAAAACTAATTTCCCTTCTCATGACCTATTTACAACATAGTTTGGCTGAAGACCTTGCAAAGAGGGTTTCATAGACATTTTCAGTAATGGTAGTTTTACATCTGTCAGATAAGATGTAAAGCTTCCTATAAGCACACAGTCACTCTAAAACTGTGAAAGAGATCCCAACTCCCCCACAGCCTTTTTATTTACACAATAACTAGAAGGTTTATTATGTTAACTTTCAATACTCTTGTTATACTTTCTCATTTCCTGTCAGTGCATCCATTATCTTGACTCGTCTCACTCTGTTCCAGTGCAGCAGAAAAGCAGCCTATAGGGAGGATATGTTGTATGGAGTATTATTTTATGTGTGCATGTCAGGCTTTATTTGCCATTCTCCCTGTCCCTCCCCAGATAATGCATTACACTCAAAATGAATTGGAAATCTTTGCCCTCCTCTTATTGATTTAAAGGTAAAAAGATTTGAGCAGTCTCCAAAACCTGTGTTTCTATCCATTTAATAGCTTTTCCTACAACTTGATGAGTTGGAGATTTCCTCAACAGACAAGGGGAAATTAAGAGAGGCTAATGCCTTCACAAATCCAATTTCTCCCAAACAAGCACACCCTGCTTTAAAAGAAGTCAAGTAGTTTTGTTACTTTCTAATTAAAAGCAAGTTAATATCCACATTCTGGTTACCGCTGTTGCCATGGTATCCGCAAAGAAAACACTGATTTCAGTATAAAAATAGGTCCTTATTATGTGCATCAAGTCTATTTATGTGAGATTAACCCAGATTAATGTTACTACTGAAAAATCCCCTACTCAAATACAATAACTAGAATAATTAATTGTTCCCTTGGTTAAAACGAATGACAAATGTGAACATTCAGCAAGATTACAAATATCAATTTCTGTTTTTTGACAATCAAGGACGTAGTTAATAGTCAGGTTTAAATTTAATGTGAAATAATTGTATTAAATGCATGAACGAGTGTAGAATCATCAGGAGTACTGTGACATTGGCTTGCATATTTCATCTCTTTGCTCGCTTCCGCTCTCTTATCCCTCCTCCATTCCCATCAGCCTGTAACAATGCCCCTTTCTCTTCCCTCTCTTTCTTCCTTGTGCTATTTCCTCCTCTTCCATCCTCTGTTTGTCAGTTAAGCACCGTGGCGAAGGATTCACAGTCTGCCCAGGACTGCCTGCTCAGTAGTGTCAGGGTGTTCTTTGATGTAAGCAGTTCTTTATGGAGGTATTATTTTTGATTGATGTGGAAACGTCTGACAGTACACTCTGTTCTCAGATATTTATTTGTGAGTCAATGATGCACACTCAGGCGCTCTGTTGCTGCTAAACAGCCTTCAGCCACTGAGCCACTGATGATTGCTGCTTTATGCTGCGGCCAAAAAAACTCTTACATCTGCAGTTTTTTTTCTTCTCCAAACTCTGCTGGCTCGTGTGCTCATCGCTTTCTAACTGCTCATCAGTCACGGTCATGAAATTTCAAGAAAATAAACATGATCACACAGCCATCAGCTTGATCAGCCGTGAGTTTATTATTTTAGAGCTGAGCTGAGGAAACCATTCAACGATATGACCTGTCACGGCATTGTTGCCCACAAAAACTTGAACACAACTTTTGACTATCATCAGCAGTCAGGTGGTCTTTAGTGCACACTTGTTTCCCACTGAGGTGACAACAGTTGCGTGAATAAAAAGTTCCACAAAACTTACTCATGAAAATTTATTACAATTTACAATTTTTATGTAGTTCAGTCAGCCAACTCACTTGGAATGGACTGATATACCGAACATGTGCAGTGTTGATGTTTGGTGTGTAGGCTTTGACGTGTTAAGTGTTAGCATAACTGTCAGGTGAGTGGCAGCTGGCGTGCAGCAACGTAGCGACCACTAACGGCTTAAAATAATAGCTTGACATGTTGGGATATATAAATGATAATCATACTAAATATGAAGCTAGAGCCAGCATGTGATTAGCTTAGCTTAGCATAAAGACTGGAAACAGGGGGATACTATGTTTACCAGCATCTCTAAGTTAATTCACGTATCATATATTGTCTGTTTAAACTGTACAAAGACTGAGGTGTGCAGTGACTTCCTGTCATCGCAGTAAGGTTGCTAGGCAACTAGGGGAGACTCTAGGAAGTCAGAAAACAAATAAGCGTATTCCCAACATGTCGAACTATTCCATTAAGTACACCGCCATGATCGAAAAGGGTGCACTGGATAGATGTGGCAGTGAGAGAAGTAAGTGAGCGTGGCAGCAGACTCGAGTTGATTGCCTGAACTAGCTCGCAGGTTTCGCTTCATTAGACAATGAAAAGTTCAGCTGCATATTGAAATGCATTTATTGACATGAGGATTAATCACATTGTATTTAGGAATATAGGTAGGTGAGATACATTTGATTAGGAACAAATCATTTTGGCAGTGTCAGTGGTTTATTTCTAGTTCACAGCTGAAAACAATGTAGGAAGTATATGACTGTAAAAGATTGTTCATTTTTATTCATCATTATCTCAGTCTTGACTTGTTTTGGTCAAGAATGTCCTTCAGGAAAAGTGTCGTCATATTTTAGTCATGACATTAATTCAGCATAATCAATTCAGTTAATCTCTGGCAAAAATAGCTAATCATTTATGTCAAGTAAAATAAAACGGTTGATATGAGGTAAATATGTCTGCACAGTTCACCTGTAGCATACAAAGAAATGCCAAGACTTTTATATAACATATTTATATTTTCAGACATTGTATTGTACCATTGTGCCAGAGAAAATAGAAAATGTTTTGGCTCAGAAACATTTAATTGTTTAATGAGTTAAACAGAAATAATTTAAAAGGTTTTTGATTGGATGAAATATTTAACCAATGCCCAGCATGTATATTTATTTATTATGGGGCAGTGTTTTTGTTTTCATTTATGTTCGTCAACAGTTGAAAAATTATCTCTGATATTGTCATCATTTATATTTTGACAGGATGAACACTAGAACATAAAAAAAATGATGGACTTGTGGACTTAATGAGGACAAGCTGTTTAACAAACATGAGATCCAACCGCACAGTTGGTCGCTTAATTAAAACATAATCAATAAGGTTGTTGAAATCAAGGTGTAAGATTGACAAACTGACAAGATCCATGCCATGCTCTGTAAGGTTAAGCAAATTTAAAGGAGGCACCGCTGGGATATGACACCTGGTTCATTCTTTATGCACCTAGAGTCTCCTTATGTAAACACAAACAGTTCCCTGGGACTGCTCAGTTCATCTGAGATGCAGGGCAGGAGTGTTGTGACCTTGGTAGACTTACTTACAATTACATACAAACACACACCCACAAGCCGACACGCACATTTGGATGCACATAACACACTAACACACTGACAAAACCTTGCACTCTGCCTCTCCATCTTTCTCTCTCATCAACATTCTCCCACACACACACACACACAAACACACAGACTTACACAATCACCCACCCTCGTCTGTCTGAATTAGAACTAATAAGCAGGTGAATTGTCTGTGGACATTGAGCCATTTGCAGTGACCTTGGCTAACTGTGCTTTGCCGTCAGGGTCAGACGCTCTGGCAGTATGAATAAGTAGATTGTGTAGGCACATTTACGTCAACAAATCAACGCCAGAAAAAAAAAGACCTTACTTACTGTACACCACAGGTCTCCCCACAAAATAAGTGATCTGATTGAGCTGCATACATTTGCATCTTAATGAGATAAAACTCATTTTCAAACTACTTCTACGACTTTAAGCTAAGGTTGCTTATACCGCCCATGTGTTTTGTGACAACATGTTGACATAGACATATTTGCTAATTAATACATTAATTAGCTGCACTAATGAGCTCATTCGCATCACTGGGTGTGTTAAAGACACCGTGGCAACAGCAGAACAAAAGGCAGATAAAGTGTTCACTGCAGTGAGGCACAAGAGAGAAATATCAGCTAATGTAAGCTGAAACTATGGATGTTAGCAAGCTACCAAGATGACCTTGAAAGGATTTAATTGGAAAGAAGTGATGTGAGAGGTGACTGTTTTCTTTTTATAATAAAGGGCTAATTGTACTCATATTCTTTACTGTTTTTTATATATATTTATATACTGATTCATGAGTGTTCAGGACTGCTCAGCAATGCCGTCTTATGTATAGCAGTAGTCAGAGAGAGAATCCGATGGTGATACTATGGAGTGTGACTGAGTATAAGGTTGCCTATATATACATCCAGCAGAAATACCTTTGGAGTCGTGTTTGTGTCCACCTGTCAAACGTCCAATATTCAATTCCTGAGGGAAATCTCTGGCTCTTTAGCAGCTAAATCCTCCACTATGTTCACCAGCTAGTTGCTAACTTTGTCTTTCTGACGCTTGGTGCTTGGCAGGTAGTGTACAGTGGGTTTCTTCAGGCTTTTTGTTGAAAGCAGCTGAGAGAGTAGCAGGCTGGAAAACCAAAACAAAGAGCTGAAAGAAGCTAAACGGAACTGAGGGGAGCTGCTGAATCAGGTGAGAATTCTCCGTGGGTTCATTAGTTACTCCTTTCACATACGAGTAGTCATGTGATCCATTGCTAAGATGAAAATATTGATTATAGCCACTTTAAGTACCGTTTCAATTATATGTGCTCTATCTCCAAATTTAAGGCATTTTTAGATTATGAATTCTGGTTCAGGACGCCCGTATATACTGAGAAAGTTTGTGTAGCTTAGATGAAAGAAAAAGTTATTTTTGGTTGTATTATATTTGTTTTTTCTAAGAATTGTCTTTAAGGTACAGATTGTTTTAACATAAAACATGATGACAAGAAAGCTTACGAAGGCAAAAAACTTTTCAAGATCTTGGACCCCTAAAAGAAAGTCAAGTATTTGCTGTGCACACATACATTATATGGCCTCACAAGGTGAAATGGGGAAATAATGAAGGGATTAACTAAACAGGAGACAGGAAACACCAGAACAGTGAGGGAGAGAAGAATAACTGTCTAATAACCGTATATGTATAACAAGATAAATTACCAAACATTCCCGAGTGGATAAAAAAGTAAGCAGTGATGAATGAGAACAAAACTGAAACAAACAAGAGAGAACTTGCTTACTTGTACAAGTGTGCCTTGAGAAGTGATATAAAAGATTAAAGAGATCTCGCTGGTGTGAGCTCCTCTGGCAGGTGTTCAGAAGAACTTTGACAGTAAAGGTCCGGTCAACCTCAGCTACAAACTGAGTCGCTGAAACAGCTGCCGCTCTGGTTCATGAGGGGATGAAAGGTCTGAAATGTAGCTGGTGGCGAAAGTTGTTGTGAATTAGAAAGTTCTCCTTTGCTGTAAAATAAAAAAACCTCAGCAGATCATCAGGATAAAGGCTTTAAGATGGTTGAGCAAACCTCTGAAACCTCTATGTACCTATCTTGTCAGTAGAGCTTGAAGGGCCACATAGAGCTTTGTGCCTTTTTTCCTTGAACTTCAAGTGGAGTTCAGCTGCAGGTAACTTCTGACCTGGAACATACAGTAGATGTTTCGCCAGAGGTAGGTAGCCATGTCCACTCAATAGGGCATGTTGACAAAAGTGGTTAAGTCAGGTTGGCAGCTGTTAACTGTGATATGTTTGGGACATGTAAAGCCCAGTTCAGACCAAAGATTTGTGACGAGTTGAAACTTGAAACCTATTTGCAACGTGCCAGTCAACAGCGTTCAGAAACCTGCCAGTTTACACCAATACAATGTATTCGTTGCTATGTATCGTTTCCATAGCAACGACTCCCTGTACTTGTGAATCTTTGGTCTGTACTGGCCTTGTTACTTTGAACCTTAAGAGCGGTCAGAAAAGCTACTGAGAATGCTTCTACTTTCATTACTGGTTGATACCTGTGGTGTTATCTGCATAACTATGACATCCTGCAATGATCAGCAGCAGTAGAGTAATTTAACCCCAAGGAAGATACATCAGACCCATTTATTTAGATAACAATTTTTGAGGTGAAAATTAACAACATAATCCAAATACTGTCCATTCAGTGTAAGAACAAGTATCACCAAAACAACTCTGAACATGTTTAACATTACCCAGGGACCACAGATGAAATGAAGCCTCTTGGCTAAATCTACACTACAGTGCATCCGGAAAGTATTCACGGCGCTTCACTTTTTCCACATTTTGTTATGTTATACCCTTATTCCAAAATGGATTAAATTAATTTTTTTCCTCAAAATTCTACACACAACACCCCATAATGACAATGTGAAAAAAGTTTTTTTGAAATTTTTGCAAATTTATTAAAAATAAAAAACTAAGAAATCACATGTACATAAGTATTCACAGCCTTTGCCATGAAGCTCAAAATTGAGCTCAGGTGCATCCTGTTTCCACTGATCATCCTTGAGATGTTTCTGCAGCTTAATTGGAGTCCACCTGTGGTAAATTCAGTTGATTGGACATGATTTGGAAAGGCACACACCTGTCTATATAAGGTCCCACAGTTGACAGTGCATGTCAGAGCACAAACCAAGCATGAAGTCAAAGGAATTGTCTGTAGACCTCCGAGACAGGATTGTCTCGAGGCACAAATCTGGGGAAGGTTACAGAAAAATTTCTGCTGCTTTGAAGGTCCCAATGAGCACAGTGGCCTCCATCATCCGTAAGTGGAAGAAGTTCGGAACCACCAGGACTCTTCCTAGAGCTGGCCGGCCATCTAAACTGAGTAATCGGGGGAGAAGGGCCTTAGTCAGGGAGGTGACCAAGAACCCGATGGTCACTCTGTCAGAGCTCCAGAGTTCCTCTGTGGAGAGAGGAGAACCTTCCAGAAGGACAACCATCTCTGCAGCAATCCACCAATCAGGCCTGTATGGTAGAGTGGCCAGACGGAAGCCACTCCTTAGTAAAAGGAACATAGCAGCCCGCCTGGAGTTTGCCAAAAGGCACCTGAAGGACTCTCAGACCATGAGAAACAAAATTCTCTGGTCTGATGAGACAAAGATTGAACTCTTTGGTGTGAATGCCAGGCGTCACGTTTGGAGGAAACCAGGCACCGCTCATCACCAGGCCAATACCATCCCTACAGTGAAGCATGGTGGTGGCAGCATCATGCTGTGGGGATGTTTTTCAGCGGCAGGAACTGGGAGACTAGTCAGGATAGAGGGAAAGATGAATGCAGCAAAGTACAGAGACATCCTGGATGAAAACCTGCTCCAGAGCGCTCTTGACCTCAGACTGGGGCGACGGTTTATCTTTCAGCAGGACAACGACCCTAAGCACACAGCCAAGATATCAAAGGAGTGGCTTCAGGACAACTCTGTGAATGTCCTTGAGTGGCCCAGCCAGAGCCCAGACTTGAATCCGATTGAACATCTCTGGAGAGATCTGAAAATGGCTGTGCACCGACGCTTCCCATCCAACCTGATGGAGCTTGAGAGGTGCTGCAAAGAGGAATGGGTGAAACTGCCCAAAGATAGGTGTGCCAAGCTTGTGGCATCATATTCAAAAAGACTTGAGGCTGTAATTGCTGCCAAAGGTGCATCAACAAAGTATTGAGCAAAGGCTGTGAATACTTATGTACATGTGATTTCTCAGGTTTTTTATTTTTAATAAATTTGCAAAAATCTCAAAAAAACTTTTTTCACGTTGTCATTATGGGGTGTTGTGTGTAGAATTTTGAGGAAAAAAATGAATTTAATCCATTTTGGTATAAGGCTGCAACATAACAAAATGTGGAAAAAGTGAAGCGCTGTGAATACTTTACGGATGCACTGTATGTGTCGTCAATGGTAAATACATTAATAAAGTAAAAGTTCATTTTGTATATCCCTTAGATGGTAAAGCAGAGAGCAAAATAACTGTCAATGTCATTTTCAAAGTAAAATAATTTATTTTCGGCTAAAGAACTAGACCTTTTTCTTTCCAAACACAAGAGAAAGTTCTTCTTAGAAGGAACAATTTATTCCGGTTAAGAGTTGCGTCAGTGAGCCTGAGTCAGTGTCCCAGGCAAATTACAACTACGTCAAAGCTGCACTAAAAATCAGACGGAGTCACCTTTAATTGGCTGCAAAAAACAGGCTATTTTTAACTTTTTGATACAGTACTACAAAGGGCATTTTATTTCTAGTAAATGTTGGATAATGGACCTTACAGAGAGTTAAAGGGTAAGGGCCTATGTAAGGGTAGATACCTATGTATGTTACTTTAAATGTTTGGTAGGTACAGGGGACATTTTTGTGAATTTTGCTCAGGATGCATGTAAAATGGTGTCTAAGAAAATTGCTGAAAACTGCTACAGGGCTTTTTGAGAAGGTAAACACAACTCACCTGGGAGTGGAAACCTGGCACCTAATAATCCCTGCTTCTTTTGTTATGTAACATATCTGTCTTCTCCCTTTCTTCTTTCAGAGTGAGGACCTTCCCTAAGGATTCGGCCTTACTGGGCAGGGACACAGTTCGAGCCCTGATGTACTACGCCTTAAAGGTCTGGAGTGACATCGCACCACTTAACTTCCACGAGGTGGCAGGAAGTGATGCAGACATTCAAATCGACTTCACTAAGGCCGACCACAATGATGGATATCCCTTTGATGGACCAGGCGGCACCGTGGCGCACGCATTTTTCCCCGGAGAGAGGTTCACAGCTGGGGATACACACTTTGATGATGACGAGGCCTGGACCTTCAGATCTCCAGGTGGGGAACTTTGCTTTTAAGTGTCAAGTGTTGTAGACTGGAATATGCATGTATTATATTCATTAGTGAAAGTGTGTGTCTGAATCAAAAGAAGGGTAAAAGATGATGGGGGACTGATATTCTGGGAAACATCTCACTAAAACCTGTCTCAGGGACTCCCAGAGTGTTATAAAATGAGGAGACTGAAGCAGTCAGTGTCTAGAAAACCTAAAGAAAATGAAAAAGAGCCTGTATACTGTTTTGAACTCCCGTGCTCGCCAAGACTTCTATAGCCGAAACTAGATCGCTGACTGTATTTTGGAGCCAAGCTTTGCTTCTACCCTTTGTTCACGTTCCAGATTCTCTAATTAATACTTAATATGCTAGAACTATAAATATAACATACAATGGCTTCAGATACAGGACTCAGAGTAGTGACTAAAGCAGCGGTGATTGTTATCACAAGCTTATTAGGAGGCATAAAAGGCACCCTTTCATTTCATTTCCCCCAACTGCCATACACAAACAGTCTATTACTGGTACACATGAATTCTTCTTTTTAGCAATCAACAAAAGAAATTAAAGTTTAATGTTGACTTATATTGATTCCACTTGATTGTTAAATTATGCCATAAGGTTTTTACAAGTATTGAGTGTTTTAATATCTTCTCAGATGAGTCCAAAGCTCCATATTTAGAGTGATTTAAGTATTTTTACCTGACACCAAAATGTTTCCCTTGATTTTTGGCAATAAAAAGCTGAAAGGAATACGTCTCTACCAGATCTCGAAGCAACACTATAATCTGTGATGTCAACTAACAGCTGCTCCAATGAGAATCGATGAAAGAGTGATTTGGACACAATGACAGTGATGAGATTCGCACTGTTTTGTGCAGAAATAGTCTTTATAGCGAGGAACAGTGCTTGAAAGTTCATCTGCTCAAGTACAATTTTGAAGTCCTGGTACTCAACTTAAATTTTTTCATTTATTGTACTTATTGTAATCAAGATGATCACTTGATTTTAGACAGATAAAGACACAATTCTTCATGGCACATTGGTCTACTCCTCAGGCTGAAAAATAGGCCCCTCTATGCTGTCATACTTCCTGAAGATGGATCTTAAAGCTTGTAGCACGGTGTAGATGACACTGACTGTACCAGCTGGTGCAGCCAGGACCTGTGTTCATTTCCATTCTTTGCGTTTGCCCTGTTAAAGCTGCGAGCCATATGTTACAGCAGCTCAATCTGCTCCAATTAGACCTCCCAGCAGGGCGCAGCGGTGGCAGGACACGATGGCATGACGCTGAAGTAGTTTACAGAATCATCTGCATAGATGGGGGGTTTGGTTAATGGGAGCAGGACACTGAAAGAGGGAGGGGTCAGGGGTGTGTGCTTGTCTTTATGACCCCAATCTATTTCTCTCTTCCAAATCATGCATACATCAGCATAATGACAAACAATGATTTGAACAGAGAGAGAATAATGTTTCCAGCCATTAATTACTGAACAGGGGTGGCCTGATGGAAGACAGCCGTAGTGTTCGAAACGCAGACTTTACTGTGAGCGAGAGTGAAAAGCTGGCTGGCTGTGGCAGATGCTCCTGCAAGGTTACTTCTTTCACTCACAGGGATGAAGGAAATGTGTTCAAATACAACACATCATACTTTTTCATTTGTAAATCTGGCACCTGCCTCCTCGGCTGTACTGTAGAGGCACTAAAGCCCTGTGTTTCTTATGGCCAATCAATGCCAATAAAAACAACCTTGCTCTGTATACTGCTGCCTTTGGTTTTGTAGCATTCTGTTGGAACAGAATTAGGGTTTATGCGATTTTAGATATAGATAGTTTACCAGAGACAACATTATTTGTGCGCTATGAAAACAAGATGTTGCCCTTGCAATCTTTCCCATGCTACTTACTTTGAGACTGTCTACTCAAATGCCTTCAGCAATTTGGGACTTACCTCAAGGCCAAGGTCCTTGCTAATTATAGAATTTTAAATCTTCTCTTTCTTTCTAATGCACTGGAAAGAATAATAGCTACCCAATTAACTGTGTAACTCTAAAGCATTGTGGTATTCAAATGTTCCAGCCCAACATTTAGGCCATTTCACAGCTCTAACAATGCACTTTTATCAATAAATGACCTACTGCATGCTGCACTTACACTTCTCACTGTTGTAGTTCTACTCAAATGATTATGTCACAGTGTACTTCTATTTAGGCTTTCTCTATTTCTTAAATGTGCGTTAACTGATTGTAGCTGTAAACAAAACATTGACATATAATGAAAGTTAACATGGCGAACATGTTGCCTATATACACATCCAGCAAACACAGAACATTCTTTTGAAGTCATGTTTCTGGCCACCTGATGAACTCCTGAGGGAAATATATGCGGCTCTTAGCTGACAAAGTCTCCACTATGATTGTCGCTAACTTTGTCAACCTCAAGGATACACTCTGGTGAGAAACACTCAATGTAAACACCTTTAATATCCTAATATTACATATTACAACAAACCTAAAAACAAGTGTTTTTTCGCAAGAGAGGCTTTATGTTTTTTGTTTTTTTTTATGTGTTGGCTTCGGCTTTTCTCTTGATCAGACCACACTGTACCTTACAGGCATGTCGGTCAGGAGAAACAACAGGTGGCATCTTCTTCCTCAGCGTTTGTTTACTCATTGACGGTTTTGAGCCCGATGCGCCTGCATGTTCATTGTTGCTCATTGTTGCAATGTGAAAATGTATTCATTAAATTTGGACCATTGATGTGACAGTCCCACGTCTCCTGTTTTGTTTAGCAGCCATCCAGTCTGTTGAGTGGCTTAAAGGATCATTTTTCTAGAGCTGCCAACTTGCCTAATTTAACACACTAAATATTCACAAAAGGAGCTGATGCAGACTTCCATTCCTCTCAATTAAATTTTTGACATGACATATTAGCCATAACAGCTCTTTGTATCCACTTTGCCTTGGGCAGGCCAAAATCACAGAGAGGGGAAGTGTCTCCTGGCACATAGTGATTAGCTGAAAAGAGAAAGTTACATTTAATAACAAAAACAGAGCCTGACCAATACACTGGCAGATTATTAAGAAATGTCAGTACAGGGATGCATAAAATATAATCAAGGTAATTTGGAAACAGTGTTGCCATTACATAGTTTGACCACCAGAGAGCGCTGACAAGTGTGGTTTTTGAGCTATAAAGTGTCTCACTCATATATTATACATATTTCACTCAACATTCCCAAATGTAATGTACTGTAACTCCATAACTTATGAATGAGAGTTAAAGAATCTGAGTTCTGTTGTAGTTTCACTTCTCGGAGCCTACATGGAGTTCAGTAAACCAATAAATATTTCAAAATGCAGAGGCCTAATTTTCACTTCTCTGGACACCTTTTTCATATATTTCCAAGGATTCGAGTCCATTCCTCCGCAGGAATATGAATATTCACCATCAGCTTCCCATTTGAGTTTTAGCAGATAAGGGTTAGTGTCTGAGCTTCACTGGAGCATGGGATAAAATTAAGCCTTCGCAATTCCATAATTTAGTATACAGTATATTGGTAATGGCATCCCCACTCACAGGGAAATAAGTGGGTCAACTGTGGCTGTGGATATCCAGCCAGAATGGATTTTTAGGGAGCTCATGAAATCATTTCATCTCGCAAAAAAAGATCAACCAAGACATCAGTTCTTCTGCGTGAACAATTCTTCCATTAAAAACTGAGACCCTTAATGTTTGTCCTTGGCCATTTACACTATGCTAAACACTCCGAATCAATGTTTGTCTTGGGTATAATGAATTCTAAGATATTGTCAGTTCAAGCTACAATCTCTCAACTCATGTCACTGTGAAATGGGGAGCGCACAACACTTGACTTTGCCGTGTCTGTAAGCAACTTTTAATCTATTAAATCATGAAATCCAACATATTTTCCGACCTCTGATTTAAACTGCAAGGGGGGCTGCTGGAATTGCTGTATCATCGTCCTCTGCTAATTTCACCTGCATGCTCATGCATAAATGAAGTGAATGTATTTCATCCCAGCACTTTAAGATGGTTTTACCTACTTTAAACATTGTAAAAACAATTATATACCTCAAATATCCTGATATATTAATATTGATTCTAGAGTCATTAAGGCACAAAGTAACGCAAGGTCACAATACTTTAAGGATTCACATATGGAAAGGATAGCCCTCGGGCCAGTTGTGCTCCTGCGTCTTTGCATCTACCGTATGGTACACCATCTTCATTAAACTTTTAACTAAATGCTGCAGGCTATGTTTGTAGCATTTTGGATTTATCACTTTATATCCAAGGCAGAAGTAGCCCTTAATATATTGTATTGACTGTGCATCAAAGTAATGAGATTTTTTAACACAGTATGTTATGATACCCTAAAAACAGTTCTGTTACTGATCATGCCCTCTACCACGCAGTAATATCATTTTATAGTCTGTTTACTCTAAATCTCTCTTTGTCTTTCTGTCTCTCTTCTGCTCTCTGCCTTTCTGCCACGAGTGTCTAACTCAATGAGTCTTGTTCACCCACCCAAATCTCTCAGCTCTGACTTTGTCCGCAGGCATTAGGATTTCTTTCTGTCAACCTCTGATGGACTGTAAATACAATGACATGGTACCTACTTTGTTCTGAATCCCTCTCCCCCCCCCCTTTTATCCACCTTTCCTCTCTGCACCATGTGCTCCTGCAGATTAGACTTGGCATTTGGCCTCTGAGCATCCCAGGTGTTGTAAGCACAAGTGCATGTCTCCAAATGTCCTTTGTCTTTTGACAGAGCGCAGCACTGAGATGTTCCCAAACCGAGGCTAACATAAGGTTAACAGAATGCAGACATCAGCCTAGCCACCAAGGAACTCTAAGCTAGCTTGGCTCGACACGCTAGCACTCACATTTTTGCAAATCTAAATCTCTAAACCCCAGGTTTTGTCTTGCTTAGCAGAGCCAGACAAGGAGTTTTTGGAGGCTTTGCCTTTTCTTTTTTAGTTGAACATCGAGGGAAATGTGCTTTAATAGCCTGCAGCCTCTTTAGGTGTCTTTCCGCACTCAGGTTTTGATTGGCAGCCCAGGGGCTCAGACAGTATTACCATAGTTATCTCACTACACCACACGCCTAACAGCACTCACAGCCACCAGAGCTGTCTGTCACGCCTCTTAACTTGCAACCTATAGAGTTCACTCATAAAAGGGATAAACATGCACACGGGCTGTGTTGGTTCTACAAAAGTCATAAACTTTTAAGAAGCAGGGTGATCTCCGTCAAAGCTGAAGCTATGACATTAGCGGTTAAACTAAAAGTAATTAATGGTTTATAAAAGGTACTAATAC
Source organism: Enoplosus armatus (assembly GCF_043641665.1). Lineage (NCBI taxonomy): Eukaryota > Metazoa > Chordata > Actinopteri > Centrarchiformes > Enoplosidae > Enoplosus > Enoplosus armatus. The sequence continues at coordinate 13,524,811 of NC_092197.1, forward strand.
TGTCTGTGAAATGTGTCATTCTCATTATGACTCCTTTAACAATGTTAAACATCTCTTGCTTCTATGTCTGTTGTTTCCTCTTACGGCCCCAAAAGGGTGCAGATTCATTTGGAAATGTTGAGAGTGAGGAAAGAGCAGCTGTGTCTAAGATTTTGAGTGTGCAATTTTCTTGTCAAGTAATTTACTACTATGCTGGACAGCAATGATTGTAGGGAAGAAAAATATGCTGTGTGCAGCAATCTGTCGCTGCTTCTTTGATTGAATTGACTGCTTAAATGAGGTAGGCAAATTTGCAATTTTCAAAATTGGAAGACGTGTGTCTCCCTGTTTTATTCCAGTTTCCAGTTCAAATATGTGCATAATATTTATTTGATTTATTTTTAGAATCTATAGACAAATGCCACATACCATATCATTGACATTTACATATAGCTGAACAGGAACACACGTACAAAACAACACAAACTAATACAATAAAGGTAAACCCCTAATGAAAGGCACGCGATCACCCATGACTATGTCAAATCCTTTTTAAAGAACAGTTTCAACTTTAAAATGTCCCCCCATGCATGGTCCATTTTGAATGGGTAAGGAGTTGAACATATGGATAGAAGAAGATCATTTCCATCTCTCTCTGTCTCCTTTAGACTCTCATGGGATGGATCTGTTTGCGGTTGCAGTCCATGAGTTTGGTCATGCCATCGGCCTGGTCCACACCTCCGCCTTGGAGTCCATCATGAGACCGTACTACCAGGGTCCTGTAGGAGACCCTCTGAAATACGACCTCCCCTATGAAGACAAGGTCCGCGTCTGGCAGCTCTACGGTACGAGGGAACATCCATCCGCTGTTTGTGTGTGTGTGTGTGTGTGTGTGTGTGTGTGTGTGTGTGTGTGTGTGTGTGGGACAGAGAGAGAGAGAGAGAGAGAGAGCAATTGCTGAGCTCTGTAGAGCAAGGTTACTGATGAATGAAAACATGGATTGAGTTAATTGGACCTCTTTATGGCATATGACCTTATCACACCATTCACTGATATAGAGAGTAGCACTGTGCGGAGGAGAGACTAATGATCATGAAGACCAGAATGAAGTGCAGGAAAGGATAATTGAATTGAATTAACAGAAGAGAACGGACGCTAAGACAAAACTAAAAGTAAACACTTCAGGCTGTATATTATATTGTGGTACAATGAAATAAATGCATAATAATGCAAAGGGGAGGAACTGAGTTGAGAAGCTAGAATCAGATGAAAAAATGTATTCTACAATGAATTGTCTTGTCTTTTGTGTGTTCATTTTATCTTTAACCACATGTCCTCCCTAGGTGTCAGAGACTCTGTGTCCCACACAAACCGACCAGGCAACCCCTCCCAGACAGCTGAACCTCCTGTCCTGCTGGACCTCCCTGAGAACAGATCCACTATTCTGTAAGTAGAAGATCTGGTGTCCTTTTAGTGCAACACAGACAACTCAACCCTTCTGGTTGTCAAACATGAAATAACCCACTTTAGCCCCTTCAGAAATAATGCTTTTTTTCTTTCCCTCTTTTTCTGGCCCTCTTAAACACACACACACACACACACACACACACACTTGTGGTTAGTTCTTTTCTAAGCTCCTCCAGGCTCCTGTTCTCTTTGTCCACTCTCTTGGTGACGATGGTGGAGCAGAGGCTGTTATAAATGTCCCCTGTAGATGAACACAGAAAGGCAGTTTGAAGTAAAAAGACCCACTAACAGCCCCTAATGCTGCAGTGCAGAGCCTCTAGAAATAAAAGTGGATGTTAAAATCATTTTCATACAAAGAATTGTATGCAAAATGAATTTATTAATTTACAATCTCAACTGTTTATTCATTACTTTTAGCTATTTTAGCTGTTAATCCATTACTTTAAGATGTTTTAACCATGCACCCATTACTTTTAGCTAACTGTTTCATCTTCTCTGCTTCCTTGCTAGTTTTCTCATGCTCTTGTCACCACCTGTGGTGTTCAGGTGTTACAGCTGAATGTGGATATATTTTTTCAAATCAAATCACAATTTCTGTTTCATCACATTAACTGAGCAGCTCTTCAACCTTCCGATGCACTCTGACTTCTGCAGAAGTAGAGTTGCTGTTCTCGGAGAACTAAAGACATACTGTATAAACATTGGCTTAAGCGCTCCACACACACACACACACACACACACACACACAGGTCAGAGTGTGCTCAGTGTCATGGCAATGTGCTGAGTGCTAAAGTCTAATGGATCACCACAAGAAGTTTCATCCTCCGGCCACCATTACCACATATTTCATGACCATCTGGGCATTTACTGATCATTTGGCCCCGGGGGGGCATTAAAAAGAGACATAATGCAATTGTCAAAATTTCCAGAAACAGTTGATGGAGCATAAATATGATTAGCGGATATGTGCAGGTGGATATTTTGGCTGAAGAGTGGTGAAGGGAAGATCACCACAGGGTTCATCCTTTGTGGACCAATACAAAATGGTCAGCAACAACTTGACATGAGGGTGGCACTACAAGGAAAGGTGATGGGGACATAAAAGTCATTAGGAATCGTCATCTGAGGACCATGAATATTTAATAACAATCTGTTCAGTAGATGTTAAGATATCTCACTCGGGACCAAAGACTTGGACAGACCAACAGACCCACCTTATATGCACAGCAGTGCAGTCGGACTACACAGCACATGAACCATAAGTGAATTTTTAGTGATGACCTGGTTTCAGGAGTCTTTTGTCTGCTATTTCCCATGATTCCTCACAGCAGTAGCCAGGCTGCTGTGCTACAATATCTCTCCTCCCCACCAGGAAATGTCTTATTAGTATTATCTTTATATTGCTGTGACTGTGGCTCGCATATGTCTGAATGTTGTTATAATGTACAGGGCAAAAAAAGACTTATCTATTCAGCACAGTACATTTTTTTATATTTATGCACTGAATAACAACACCTTTGTATTTTTGTCAACTTGCCATTATACTAACCTTATACATCTTGATATGTTAATTATTATCAAACATAAACAGAGCCTGGTTGCTTTGTAAATGAGTCAACTGTACACATTGTCTCTTTACATTTATAGGATCAAGAGGGGGCCGCTTGATCAGCGAGTGATCAAACTGTGTTTCAAACTACACTGACAACAAAATCCAATGATCGCTGACCCCCATGCATCCACACTAACATACAAAGACCATGGAGCAGCTTAAAACTAAACAGGCATATAAACCCCTCTTTTCCTCACTGGCATCGGCTTTTCACTGCCCTCATTACCCATTTTTCACCACCTCCGTCTGGTCATGATGCGTGGAAAAGCTGGATTATGCTCGACAAGGGTCACCAATGCTGACCACTAGGCAGAGGTGTCGTGTTAATAGAGCTCTGAATGGAGATCTTTGTTGATAATACGCGGGCGGCCTCCCACTCACAGTGGCAGCCCTGTGGTGCTAATGGCTTCATCATTGGCAGGCCAACCACGTCAGTGCTTTAAATCACTTAGCCCCGGGGATAAATGCACTTGGGGACCTCACAGTGTCAGCGTGGTAGCATTTCACCTAATGTTTAGCCTATTTAATTGACGGAAACACATGCACATGCATGCACACAGACTCAGACTCTCTCAGTAGGTGGCTGCAATTATCACATAGTTTGGTTTTTTGTATGCAAATTAATTCTTACTGGTTTTGGTCTTTTTTGTGAACTGCATGCCTTACAATAAGTGAGGTTCTTTTATGTTTTATATAAAAATTAGGTATGTATGTGTATAGCCTCAAACACTCAAATAACAAATAAAACTTTTGTTACTTCCTCTCACTTCCTACTCTATTCTCTCCAACTTTTCTTTCCTCCATCCTCCAACTTTCCTCTCTCAGGCTGGCGCGAGATGCCCCAGACAGATGCACCAGTCACTTTGATGCTGTGGCCCAAATACGAGGGGAGGCCTTCTTTTTCAAAGGTATTCAAGCCTAAAGGGAGAAAGTGCGCAAGAGAGGCAAACGGACAGACAGAGAGATAGAGAGTGACAGTGAGAGAGAGGAAGAGGTGAATGGAGAGGAGATAAAGAGAAAGAGCAAGGGACGGGGGTGGTGGCTCCAGCGATCAATAGAAAGCCAAGTCATGTGTGGCTCCCAGGGCACGTATCACAGGCTCACACACCATCACATATTCTGCAGTCTAAACAAAATGGTCCCATAGGGCCCAGACTGGTTTGCTGTATGCTTGTTATCTGCTGAGCTTGAAATGGATCTTTTTGGCTTATTGGCCAGCGTGGCTAGTATATTTACAAGTGAGGAGAGCTTTCATTTGCCAAAACATGTTAAATAAAGTCACATTGAAAAGGATTTCTTAAAACGTAACAGTACATGATGTGCCCAACCACTTTATTTCCCAATACTCTTTTTCCCAGGTTGATGAAAGTAGCCAAACAAAGGTAACAAAATCATTATTTTTAAAGAGGAATTTAAAATTTTTAAAAAGCTTTAATTCATCTATTGGCTTTAGTGTTGTGAAGGAGAGGGGGAGGACCTGTAATATGATTACTGCAGACACAGCGTGTCCTCACTAAACATGGCTTTTCTTGTAATAGACTCCTACAGGATATTGTAAAGAAGCTCCAAGCTCTAACTTGTTCCTGTCTGTCGCAGGGAAGTACTTTTGGCGACTAACTCGAGAGAGGCACCTGGTGTCTCTTCGTCCAGCTCAGATCCATCGCTTCTGGAGGGGCCTACCACCCAATCTGGACAGTGTGGATGCTGTGTATGAGAGGCCTGGGGACCACAAAATAGTCTTTTTCAAAGGTAAACATATGTATCTGATTTCAAGCTTCTCTTACAAGAGCATCAATTTTGTATCTGTCTGTGTGGATTTAGTTGGCTGACTAGGCATTTGTTTTCTTTCTTGCTACTCCATATAAAGCACATTTGACATTGGTGGATTTTTAAATTTGAATATAAAGGTGTTATTTCTCCCTTTAACTATGACCTCTGTGTCCTCCCTCTCCAGGTCTGAAGTACTGGGTATTTAAAGACAACAACGTGGAGGAGGGTTACCCTCGTTCAATCAGTGACTTTGGTCTACCCTTGGAGGGCGTGGATGCGGCCTTTGTTTGGCTACACAACGACAAAACGTATTTCTTCAAGGACAACCACTACTGGCGCTATGATGACCACCTGAGGCATATGGACCTGGGCTACCCTAAAGACAGCACGCTCTGGAAGGGGCTGCCACCAAACCTGGACGACGCCATGAGGTGGTCTGATGGTGAGTGGCCTTAAAAATCAACATTTTTCTTTACTTGTCTTTTTACTGCAGCTTAGTTGGTTATGTGCTCGGTGTAAAATTCATGAAAAAATAAACAAGATCAGTAAAAGAAGAGTTTTCACTTTTATGATCTGTCCCTAGTCACATTAGTTAAATAAACCAACATTTAAGCGCAACCACAAACAGAAATGTCCCCATCAGTGGAAAACTACTCAGACTGTGAAGACAGCTTTATAAAGCCTTATGTGGCTCCAAAGGGAGCTGTGAAAAGTCAGGGAAAAATTGCATCACCCAGGTAATGTTAACTTGCAGTTGGAAACAACAACTTTTATAAGACAAATACACTTAAGCCAACTGTTGGTGTGGAATTTGGCAGAAGTGGATGTTATTTAGGCCTGCAGCAGTAGCTGGCAGCTCTGCTTCTAAAGGCTACAAACAATTAGCTTAGCTTATGTGAGCATAAATCCAATCCATACACATACCATACATCCACACAAAACTCCTACAGATGCACTTGGTAAGTATGATGTACATACTCAATAACAAATAATCAGTGACCCATAAAAGTGAGCTGTGGTGATGGAAAATGAAAAGCACAGCAGTATGTTTGCCTTTAGGGACCTTTTGGATGCAAGTTTCCAGACAACAAACTTTTTAGATTACAGACTACAGAGTCAGTCTACCAGAAAGAGGTTGTAAGACTGGAATCTCGACTTGCCAACAACAGCCTTGACCTTTACACTGCAAGCACAGTGGAGAGCCGTGTTGGGTGTTATGAATCCACAAGCCGGTCTCCCCTTATTAATCCTTGCTGCCACTCTGAACTTAGTGGAGTTGGTCAGATTCATGGGCCAGGGGGGCACACTATTTGAAAAACACTAAAATGGCATGACAAGGCCGCTAATCTAATCGAGGAAGTCTAATGGAGAATGTTCCTCCTGCATTAACCTCTACAGATCCATCTTCTGATACGACTCTGCTCCGAGATAAAACTGAAGTTTGTTATTTGAACAGTTGAGCAGTCCGTCAGCTTGCAGTTGTCCTCCGTGAAAGACCCGAGCGGCACCAGAGCCAGAAGAAAGCCAATGAAAGAAACTGCTGATTTTACCCCTTTTGGGCAGCCATGCATTTTACAGACTGCCCCCTGGCGTACAGCCTCAGTGCATCAGTCCTCACACTATCTGCATCAGCATCAGTTACTGCCCTGCAGCCATCACCCTCCTCAGCCAGCCTTCCTATCACATATTGAGTCTATAATATGCTGCTATTTTAATTTGACTTGTACTTTTTCAAGACTTAAAGCTGCACAAATCAATATTTTTCTATCAACAATGCATCACATGAAAGGTGTCGGTCTTAGTGACAAACCCACAGAGAATATCTCTAGACCCTGCATTTCTCCTCAGCTCTACCGAGCGTTTTAGCATCTTTCAGCTCGTTCAATTCACACTCACAGCTCCCATCAAGCTCGTTATATTTCTCTCAGGAGTTTGTGGAGAGCTGCTTGTTGAGTAAAAAGGCAAATGTTTACTAACGCAATATTAATTATATATTTATATCACTTATTACACATCAGGGGAAGTCATGCTTCCTGTTTGGCTGTGACCTGCCACATGCAGAAACAACATTGTTGATCAAGAACTGATAATGTGTTGAGAATGAGACTAATTTCAGCTTGGCACAGTAGGTGTTTATGCATACATACACAATAAATAAAAGGTCCAGATAACACTACAAAGGTGCATTCAGGCACAGTTTTAATAACGCAAATCATCCGCTCCTTTCTTTTAAGCGGAACACAAATTATTATTAAAACGTGTTCAGTGATCATTAGAGTGTATGTTCAGAGCATGAACGTTTGACGAGCATTTAAAATCACTGTTTTAGTTTAACACGTTTCTCCTCACCATCACTCTGCAGCCGCCTTGCTGGGAATAACGGGTATTTTATCAGGCTACCAAGTTGTCTCTGCTCATCTCCACTTTCAGCCTGAACTGTTTGTTAAACTTCGATGTGTGAGTACCTTCCTCACAGCGACTGCAGCCTGCAGTATTTGAGCTGATTGTGCCTCTCAGTGACCGCAGCCAAGACTTCACTCTTTCTGAGAGTGTCCGACTCGTCTGTTGTCACTGAGTGGTGGGAAATGTTTCATTGTGGCAGCATGGGCGATGCCGTCTGTTCATAGATAATTAAACTGGTCTGTGAAATGTCTGAAACACACCAGGGAAGAAGTGTCAGAGCCAGATGGACGACATGAGCACTGTTCTTTGCTACGTGCCAAAAATTGGCATATAGTTTTTATGACATATGGTGAACCGCAGACCCAGCAATTGACAGTTACTTGGAATAATTATAATCTTTGATCAATGAGTGTGGCTCCGCTTCATAGTTAACTCTGAGTCAGAGGTGAGAGTTCTTGTTAAAATAAGGAAAAATGAACACACAAACCTTCTATGACAAAGGAAGACATGTTGATATTATCTGGGGTTTGTTAGACACTGTGTGACATAAGCAGTACAATTGCACTTCTGTTACAGATCTCCATAGATTTCCTGGGCTGTGTGTGACTCACAGAGCAGATATTAATATCAGGTGTCTGAGCTGTGACACGTGTTTCTAATTAACACGCTGAGGTGGCTGGAAGGAGGCAGTTTAATCTAGTACAAGAAACACTCATAGAATATTATTGAAACATTCACAGGAGCAGAGTTCTGAAGTACTGAACATACTCTCTTCAGATACTAATATTTACTAGAGTGTCCAACTCAGTAAAATAGCTTTGTCAATATGAATTGGACCAAGCATTAAAGCCCAAGGTGATATTCACACACAACAATTTGAATTAACAACTAGTACACCGATAAAATGCTTTAGTTCAAATTCATATTTAGTTTATATTATTCAATTAGTGTGTGCGTTGATGCGTGTGTTCCTCCCCTCCTATCTCTCTCCTTCACCTCCCCTTTACACCTTCTCCTCCCCTCCCCTCGCTTTTTTACTCCTCTTTGTTGTCCGAATGTGGCGAGCTTTACAGGAGGAGGTGGGGTGATCATTACTGGAGCATGTCATGCCTGGATCTGCCATGTCAGTAATCTTTACAGACTATGTGCATATGTGCCTGTAAAACATTCTGGTCTTTTATCTCCTATAAAATGTCTAGTGCCTTCTATAAAACCCACGCATACACTGTATGTGAGAGCAAAAATATATGTGTGTGTGTGTGTGTGTGTGTGTGTGTGTGAGCTCACAGCTGGCCCTGTGTAATTATGTGTGTCATTAGCATGACATTACCCATTATGAGGAGTCATTATTAGGCTGTACCGACAAATGTATTGCAATGACAAGAAAAATATGATCAAAAAAGCACCACTCAGAAATATACTGTATGAACACAGGTTTGCACACGAGTGTGAATGTCTTGATGTAGAAGTATTGCAGGAGTTGAGTAAGTTGTTTCACTGAACAATTCTATTATGAAATGTTTCTTGTTTTCCCTTTAAAATGTATTTTCATAGTGTGCATACCATGTACAATTTTTGTCTGCAGCTTATTTCTTTTAATGTTTGAAAGTGAATTCATAAACTGAGAGCCTGTTTCACAACTTGATTTAATCACTGTGCAGCATAGGAGGATGTAGAGGATAATAGTATAAGACTTGATGAGTGACAAAATATGGAATAAATCAATAAGGCAGCTGTCATAATGTCAATGAAAGCCTTGAATAATATTAACAGTGATGAACATAAGGCCATTTTCACACCAGACATATTTGTTCATTCTTTTGAGAATAAAAAAAATCATTCAACTTAATCATATGAGGATAAACTGATTTGTATGAACGTATGAATGAACGTTTACATTTATTAGGTGTATTTATTAGGTGTCTTCTGTTAAAACCACTTTCTTACACATGTTCTTTGTAAAACCAGTTTAACCATATCAGTCCAATTAGCCAGCGTTAGGTGTTTAAGTGAGACTTGCACACCAACCAATTGGTGTTGGTGTTGATCTCGCTGTCACATATTATAGCTGTGATCCAACAAGCAAAATGAGCCATCAGCTTGGTTGTAACCGCTCCTTGCATGTTGCTATGGCAAATCCAAGCAACACGTGCACATCAAAGTTGTTGGTCGTTTCCCATCCTCCTTAGTAAGGGAAGAGGATGTAGAGAGTTCACTTAATAGTTGCCGATGTTATTGGACTGGTTTTTATGCTTTTGTGAACTATTCACATTCTAGGTGTTGACACTTGTCGCTGCACTTTGTCAGTTGTTGATGAGCACATAGTTGCTGTTGATTATACCAAAAATATACATAGATGTCACCTATTACATTTGACACCTTCAGAATTTTCCAAAACCAATTTTGTAAGAAATTATTTCGAGGCTACACATCATAAATCTTCAATGCAATAATCCAATATTCCATCCAATAATCAAATACTTCCACATTTTCAAATAGGCCGAAAAAGAAAATGTGCAATACATCTATATTTGAAACACTGAGAGGAACCTAAATGGAAAAAAACAATTTTTGGCCTGGGACTCCAAGGGGTAAAAGAGATATAGGTTGTGATATAAAGTTTAAGTTTAAGGGGTAGTTAACTCCATTTTATTAGAGATAATATTTAATATATATTTACCCTTTAAAATTATTTTATCGGCTTGGCACCTTTGACTAGATAAGGGCCTTAGATCTGGAGTTGGTCCCCAGGTGCTGTTCCTGAGCAATTGCAATAGGACAAATGCTGAGGACATACTACCTTCCCATTGGGATTAATAATGTTTGCCTTAACTTGCACTATTTTGGCAGCCTTTACCCCGCAAATCCCCTTTAAGGAATGCCTCCACCAGTTGGCTGTACAGATTAGGCTTTGATAAAGCACTTGTAGGTGTTCAAAAACTGGCACAAAAACAACTAATTAGCAGGAGGTGCTCAGTCCTTATTTTGGGCCACTCTCAGTGGGAGCGAGCAGCACCACCTCTCTCCCCTGCAGCAACTCCCAGCTGAATGTGTGGAAGCTCTTTTCCCTGTCAGGTGTTTAGAGGTCTGTGTTGTGTCTGAGCTTCCGCCAGCTTCAGAGGTCCTGCTCCAAGCTCTTTGATGTGTGTGTGTGTGTGTGTGTGTGTGTGTGTGTGTGTGTGTGTGTGTGTGTGTGTGTGTGGAACAAGCCCAATGCAAAACAGGGGACTGTCCCAATGAAATCCCCAATTCTATGGAAAGACACATAAAATGCTTGTATGTACTGTGTATATGCAAGAACACGCAAATTCACATATTCGCACACCTTTGGGCCAGGGAACTGGAGCCACATCAAAGCCTTTATCTGCCTTTAGGCTGCTTCCACAAGCCTGGGATAAAGAGAGAGCAGTGAGATAGAGAGAGGGGGGGGGGGGGAGAAAAATGAAGACGATGTGGTGACAACTCATGGTGAAGAGTGAGTGAGAAATCGCAAGTTTAAGAGGTGGATGAGAAATATGCTGAAAGGAGAACAGGAATGGTATGATGAGAACAATGCTGGAGGGGAAGCAAAAATAAGTCATAAGAAGCAGCAAAAGAGCATTCGTGTTATTAGTTATACATTTGTCTTTCTCAATAATCCTGCTAATATATTTATGTTTGCTGTATTTTAATACTGTATTTGCATCTTCTGCCCCAAGGTCAAAGTAACGTGAAGAAAAGTGAAGTTACTATTTTATGCTGCTCTATTCTGTTCTAGTATTTCACTGTAATTCAAAACACACACTAATACAACCCTGTACCCTCTCTCTCTCTCTCTCTCTCTCTCTGTCTCTCTCTCTCTCTCTGTCTCTCTCTCTCTCTCTCTCTCTCTCTCTCTCTCTCTCTCTGTCTCTCTCTCTCTCTCTGTCTCTCTCTCTCTCTCTCTCTCTCTCTCTGTCTCTCTCTCTGTCTCTCTCTCTGTCTCTCTCTCTCTGTCTCTCTCTCTCTCTCTCTATCTCTCTCTCCAAAGGCTCGTCCTATTTCTTCAAGGGGAAGGAGTACTGGCGAGTGCCAGGCAGTGACATGGAGGCGGAGGCAGGATACCCCCGCCTCATCGCTAAAGACTGGCTGCTGTGCACCGAGATGCAGTCGGACTCTCCGGACACGGAGCCCAAAAGCACGGAGACAAGAGGCAACGCGCACCATCACCCGGACCACGCAGAGAACGGGTACGAGGTGTGCTCCTGCACCTCTGACACCGCCTCACCTTTAGGCGCCCGCCCCTCCACGTCTCCCATGTGGCTGCTGCCACCTCTCTGGACGCTCTCGCTGGCCCTCCGCTCTGAACTGCTATGATGCCAAAGCACGGGACAAAGTTCTCACGCTGGGTGCAAGAAAGAGACTCTTTGGGTGGAGGGCCAGCAGACACTAAATACAAACTGGAAATTTTTGTTTATATAAATATCAATTTGTATGTTTCATGCTATTATTTTGCTGTTATTTATTTCACATGCCATTTGATGGTCATCTAAAGCGCCTTGCAGTATGGGTAGTACACATACATAATCATATTATCATACTGAGGTAAATCTAGCATCAATCCAGAGACAATGACAGTGCTAATACCGTGCTTTACAAATTGAGTTACACAGAACCTGAGTTTCCTCTTGAATGGCTAAACTGTCTCATCTTTGCAAGGAAGCTAATTGAGTGGGACTGTTCAGAAATATGTTCTCGTGAAATACAACAGTATTTCAGCAACACCCACAATAATTACTTTTACTACAAGTTTACAGCAATAATGAATGGCGTCCTGGGATATAGGCAGTCAATGGCAAATATTAAGCTACAGCTAGCAGCCAGTTAGCTTAGCTTAGCTTAGCATAAAGACTGGGAACGGGGGAACAGCAAACTGGGTAACAGAGAAACTGAGGTGTAAAAACACCACGTTGTGGTTTTACAGGCTGTTATGTGCTGGTAGGTGGGTTTTATTACCTTCGGACAGAGCCAGGCTAGCAGTGTCCCCCTGTTTCCAGTCTTTATGCTAAGCTAAGCTAACCTGTAGCCTTATATTTACCATTCAGATATAGGAGTGGAATCGATCCTCTGTTGAACTCTCAGCAACTCTCAAGAAAAAAAGCATATTTCCCAAAATGTCGGACTATTGCTTTAAATTGTGTCTGGCGAGTAGAACTTCCTGCCAGGCTGCTTACTGACTCCCAGCATTCTCCGCCACTCAAAAGGTTATGTTTAAGTTTAGGTTGGTTACAGTTATGACCATGATTGGACAAGATACAGAGCAGATACAGAGTGTTAACTCAGCCTGACAGGAAGAGCTGCCTGAAAGACTCAAAGCAGGACAAAGAATGACATGCTGGGATATAGATACTGTAGTTAGACAGGTGACTGACACCCCAGCATGTATCTAGGCAGACAGTTGAAAAGTACCCTGGGATGTAGTGTGGCTAGATAGTGGATTACAGATGAATGGCCCCATGGGATGTTGACAGGAAGACAAATGAATGGCATGCTGGGATGTTGGCAGGTTGAATGGCATCCAGAGCTGTAAACAGGTAGACAGGCGAATACCATCCAGTACGTGGAGAAAAGGGCACCCTGGGCTGTGAGAAATAGAACAAATTAATTATTTCCTGTATAACAGAAAGTTAGAAAAGAGTTTCTCAATGTCACGTAACGCCATTATCCTAGCTTAAATCCCTTACCTGTACTCCCACACTGAGGAACTGCTGCTCATGCATCTCCATAAACTCATCATTTTCAACCCAGATACAGAAGCATTCCCTGCCATTATCAGAGGCAGTATTGGTTTCGTCATATTTTTTTGTAATAAATATGGATAGATTGTGATTCCATATTGCTGTGATCAGATCATAGTTCACAGAGCCTTTTTTTCTCCCTCACCGCCACACAATTTCCTTCATCAATCCAAGTTCTTTCTGGTGACGTCGTTGGCAGACTTCACAAGATAGCAACCGGATTTATTCTTGCTGATATATTTACCTACAGTTTAAATATAGACACAGATATATTTGAGTTGAGATGTTCCATGGTTACTCCAAAGCCACATGGACTGTGTATATTTCAAAGTGTGTTTTCTAATGTAAAATATTTTTGTAGAAAAATAAAAGAATCTGAATGACTTTACTGTGGTCATATGAGTTTGTATCGAGACAGGACTATTTGGAGTACTCAGTGTTGCGGCAGTGCGGGCTGAGTGTGTAATTATTTAGCAGGATTGAAAAGGAGCCCAGCCTTGAAGACAGATGAAGGTAACATGACAGCTTGCAGACACCAACTGGGAGCTGCCCTCCATCTCTCTGATGTTCTTAAGCGTCTTTTCTCTTGTAATGGTCACTGCTGTTCATCAGGAATACAAACCACATCTTGTCAATCACTCCACACTGGCTTTATGAACAGATTTGCTGGCAGAGGATTTTATATATATATATATATATATATATATATATATATCCAGCATTTCTTCAGGGAAGTACATCAGAGAAGTAATGTCACCTGATCCACTAATATTCTGCAGCTCAGATACTGCTTAGCTGGAGATCAAAGTGTGTGGGTGGCAAACAACTAAGACAAGTGCTTAGGAGCATTGCACACCACAAGAACCTCATGTCAGTTACAGATGTAAACCTGCCTTCAAAATCACAGCATTGAAATTAACCAAGAGGCTGCAGATGACCTCTACCAGAATATGCACAGTCAAACTCCGTTTTGAGGTAGAATAAGTTTAAAAAGCATCAACCATTATTTCTGCTATAATGGCCCTCCTGCTTGACTGTTTATTATTCTGTTTACAATTCTGTTTTGTATTCTGCATGCTGAGATTGCATGCACAAACACGCTTGCCATTGTGTTTTGTTGTAATGGTTTATACTTCTGTTGTGCTTTTCAATGGACTTTTTTTTTTGGAATTCTCGCAATTTATTATCATGTTAGTTTAAAATGAGTCCATTGTTATTCCCCCTGCATCTCCCTTTTGTCACGCCTTGCAGGCCGGGGTGTGACACCACTAAGAGCGGCAATTTTTCTTCCCTCCTCTTGACACACTTGAGTGGTGTTAATTAACTGGTGTGGTTCGGCGGCCACCGGGAGAGCACCTGCTCCCAGGGGGCGAATGCAGAGGGACGGGTCACTTTTCCGCAGTTTGTCCAACTGATCCTATTTGAGCTACTACTTTAACCAAACCTAAGTGTAAAAAATCAAAGATTTACAGTTTGCAGGTATTGGGGATATGTTTTTTAATAGAACTGAGTATAAAGTTAGTGCTTTTTCAAAAATCCTTTCATTTTTAGCAGCAGTTCCACATTAACTGTATGTCATTAATCTTGACTCTTGATTGACACTACTGTCTAACAACTATGAAATATTTATTAAAATTATCATTAAAATTAAGAATTCTCTGTCTCCTGAGGCCCTGAACTGTGACTGTTTAGTGTTGGAGGACCTACAGCATAATAGAATAGATTACATTACAAATACACACACTAAATAATATATTAGCCGTGATATGCTTTACTTTTACCCTGGTACATTTCATAAGAACTTCGTGAAAAATGAGCCATAATCATCATGTTATGTAATGAACATCTGGATGGAACACTCAGTGAAGCCAGTGATACAGCTCTGATGATGAGATTTGGATTTTAGCAAGAGGGTATACAGAAAAAAATAATAATACGAAGAAATTAAATCAAATAGGCACACAGACAGACAGATGTAAGGACATTTGGACTGCCATGGCTAACATCTGGAGAAATTAGAAAGTAGATCATTTTTTAATTCCAAAAGCAAACCGCAAACAGGAAAAGTGTCTACAATGAACACTCAACAGCAACTTTGGTCTGATGTCTGTGGCCCCTTGACTAGCAGATGCCAGAAGAATTGACCTGTGGAGTCCTTTGTAAACAGTGTGTGTATGTAATTGTGTGTATGCACGCACCAAATTACAACTGTTCTCACAGTCACTGTGCCGTTGGGAAGTGATGCTGTCAAGAGCCCGGCTCTGAGTTGATGCATGGCAGTGAGGTTGAGGGGAGGGTTCGCAGAAGGAGTTGATTCAAGCTTGAGAATCATTCGGCAGACTTGTCAGACTGGGCTCTGGCAGCCCTCTGCTGTCACATTCCTCAAAAGGTCACATTGCATTCAACTCTTGCCTACACAAGCCAGGGGGATTCAACAGGAAGGAAGGGTGCACCCGTTCGTCTTGACTCGTTCCTCCAAAGTTTGAGCAGAAGCATCGCCGCCACTCTTGACTTCTGGTGTGACAAAGTGACAGCTGGACACGGGAAGGTTCACCTTGATGGAACATGTATGGACGAGTGCTGTAATAGCATAAACGCAATGCATGAAGCCACGATATCATGTGGGCACTCAAAGCACAAATTAAAAAATGTAAGTAAGTATATAAGCAAGGCTGTCAGAATATACAGTATCTTGTGAAGGTTTCCATTTTTCTTTTGTCAGCTTACACCTCATGCCAGTAATTTCATCATTATTCTGCCACAGTCTCGTTGAAGAGGAGAGCAGAGAGGACACTCAGGTCGATGTTAGTATGACGTACAGGCAAAGTGAGCGACTGAATTTTAAAAAAGTGAAATACTGGGCAGTTGATGAGGGCAGAGACTCAAGATCTGGGACTGGACTGTCAGTCTGGCCTTTCTCTGGTGAACAAACTGACACATTTTATCAGGTGATGACTGTGAAATGCCCCCTGAGGCCCTTAATCCAGTCCAGATAAAACAGCTACACGACTTTCGAAAGCTTACTGCTCTCATTTATTATCCAACAGGTAACAAGTTGGACGTGACTCATTAATGCACTCCAAACAAACAAGGTGTACTGCTTTGCATGTAAACAATTCAGAGGTGTGTAAGCATGTAGGTACCAGAAATTACAATTTGAGATTATAATAATTGGCAGCCATTTCAATTTGTATTTATATCTCCAGGTTTTAAGGGGAACTCCACCAATTCTACAAATCAAAGTCTGTTTACAGGGCTTGGAGAGTATTACTGCATATGTGAAAAAAGTTGTGTAAAGCCTTTTGTAGCTCCGGAGGGAGCCGCGCGAACTCAGATAAATAGCCTCAAGTGATTACAAGTTTGAAAATGACAGAAATCTGGGGTTGAGTTAGAAAGAAGTGATGTTATATTAGCTATATTGTAACTAGCTTAACACACCCGAATCTCCGACCAAATTCTGCCTTCAAATGGAACTCGATAGCTGGTGGTTACAACGCGATATCCTTGCCGTTAGGTGGTAAGTTGCGAGAACACCGCTGCTAGGCAACGGCAACATGGACGCCAAAAGATTCCTCGTCCACTGGAGCTAACAATTTAGCAAGCTAGTGTGAAGAGTGAATATTTAGCTCCTAACAGCTCCTAAATACTGTTGAACATGACCGACTCCATAAGCAAAACATTTATCAGGGTGTTTTTCACTCAGGGACTGTAATATTTTACTGATCTGTAATTTGACACCACCAAGTCAACACTGATATGTTAAACGACTTGTGTTTCCAACGGGAGTTAGAGCTACTTGATGCTTTAGAAAAGCTTTATATCCAGTCTATGAATACCAAAGTGCCCCCTGAGTCCAAGCCTCCCTCAATTGTAATAGAGTGTATTGAATTTCCCTCCGCTTCTCAGTTTAATTATCTGGCGTGACCTACTGGTGGGGATCACACGCTTGAGCATAGCAAGGCAGTATGCAGACAAAACTATTATGCTGATCAAGTCCTAAAAGTTCATTTCAGTACGGAGATGGGTTTGAAAAAGCAGTGACCTTCACGGCAAGATTCGTAGCTATCCATCTACATGAAAGAGTTGGCGACCATTCAGTTGTGCAACTTTTTCACCCAGTGATGTAGTATGAAGCTTGATGTTAGGCTGAGGAGATGAGCAGGGCACAATGCCACAACACTTGATGTTAGCTAAGTAGAGAGTGGCCTTGGAGGAGGCAGCTGCCCTCTAGACATCTGTCAAGGAGAGAAGGACCTTTATGATGAACGTGATTTTTGATGCACTCGGTATGTAGCTCAAAGTGGTTTACAATGAGGAGAAACAAGAAAATATGGCAATAAAGAAACAAGAAACTGTATTAAGAAACACAAGTGCGCATTGATGGTAAATTTTTGCAAAAGAAAAAAGTAAACTGATGTTCGTTCTAATGTAACAGCATTTAGCCACATCAGAAACACTACTTGATTCAGAAATCAATTTAGGAGATAATTTGAGATGGTAAATGTCAAAATAGAAAGTTTGATCAGACAGCTTAAAATGAAAGCTGCACGAAAAGACAAGATGGAGTAGTCTTCACAAAAATGCAAACACACACACTCACTTGTTTCTCTCAATTGTGAGGAATGGTATTGGCAGTCATTCTTTTCAGGAAGGCTTATCCTTATCCGTACTGTACCCTTGCCTCATTGAAAGCCTCACCCTAACCATATCCTATTCTAAATTTAACTAAAAAAAAACAAATCTTAACTCTCAACGGTTGACCTCACCTTGTGGGGACCATGTTTTGTACCCAGAGGGAAGATAAGTCGCTGTATGAAGAGGTCCCACACAAAGTGTACACACACACACACATAATAATAAGTATAGGTACAATGAGGAGTTTTATATATATGTGAGTGTGTGTGGGAGTACTAAGTGTGGATACATGTGTGTTAGTGTACATAAATGTCAGTCCAATTACAGATACAAAAGTTTGTATTATATATTATTTATAATGTGTCTTATAATCCATTTAAATTGTAGTTTAACAGACAACTTGCATTAAGTTTGTATGCAGTGTGGGAGTATATTGAGACTCTGCTGGCTATGTAGTCTCCTCACTAACCAGACTGAACACCTGAAGGCCTTTGCACCAACTGTCACCAGCAGAGACTTAATGTGGGCCAGGGAGAGCCAATCAATCATTCTGGGGGAACCACAGAGCAGCTGAAATATTCAAACCAGAGCAAACTCCTGCAGAGTGGACACCTGTGATGGTGACTGGTGGGCCGCTTACAGCAAAATACACCAAACTGTCCTGCATAGTCCAACTTTCTGACTCAGTGAAACACACTGAAGAGTAGCAGGGTAAAAAACTGACATAACATTTTTTTTATATGCATGAACACGTCACAGCATCAGCCTAACTGCAGCCTGCATCATTATGCAGACCTGCACAGTGCTGTGAATGTAGTCTGCTTCTTGGCTCAGGAAAACCACTGACAAATTCATGACAGCATGCGCAAGTGTTGTTGGACAATACTGCACCAGTATTATACAATAAGTGATGCCAGCTAAGATACAATACTCGTTGATGTCAGATTGCCGGTGAGAGCGGGCTGAGAGTGGGATGGGTGTGCCAAAACGTCTTTCATTCCCAAAAGGTGGTCTTCCTTTAAATAACTGATATTTGAAAGCTCAACTTCTCAAAAGATGTTTTCAACTTCAGACAATGTTTCCAGGTAAACTTTATCTCATGATGCTGTCGCTGGTGATTATCCCATGCTTGAGGAAAAGACTGAGATGAAATTAAGACATAAAATGACATGATGACTTAAGATCATTTGCACTTTTTTTGTTTTCATGATATCTTCATACCAGTGCTTAAAAACAGTGAACGTCATGATCACAGTACCATAGACATGCACTCTTTTGCAGTCCTCTACCACCCTCTTCTGGTAATTTAATATACAGAAAGTGTTTTTGTGTGTGTGTGTGAATTTTGTGTTATGAATTCATATCACAGTCTTTTTGCTCTTGTTGTGGTGTTAAATTATGAGCACATTTATCATCTGCACCTGACTGTGGAAAGATATTCTTCTCAAGGACAATATATAATAATTAAGTCATCTGTATTTGTCAGATATGCATCAACCCATCCAAACAAATAGAAACAAATGTACCTTGCATTAAATTTAGCCTCTCATTAAATTTTGCACATTTAATTCTTGAGAGACCCAAACAATTAACAGATTGACGGATTGAAGGACGGTTATGCGCTTGGTCTGAGTTGTTTGTAGTACTTGTAAACGGTGATGTTGCAGACATGTAACTAGTGATAATTTAGTTGCGTTTAGAGACTCTGCAATCTACACCAATTCAAAACCAACTCACATGACTAGGCCAAAGTAGGCCAATGTGTCTATGGGCAATATGAAGGGGGAAGTAAAAGATTGGAATACAGTAAAGACATACACTTAATATTTTACCTTTAGGGGAGCAGTTACACTAGAAATTGTACACAAAATACATAATTTCCATCCTGGCCTAGTACATGTATAAATAAATAAAAACTTAACCGATAGTCTGTCTTTTGTGAATTTTTCCTTGATTACATTCACCCCGTTTTTAACAGATTATAGTCACCGGGTTCCTCCCAATTCTCCCCGTGGGTCTGGATGTCTCTTCCACAGTAGCCTTCTTCTTCTCCTCTGCCTCGCTTTTATTTTTAAGCATTAAAAGAGCCCTAGGAGAGATGCCTGCCTAAAGCAACTAAAAGTTGATTAAATGGTCATTACGCAGCTTACACAATGCTGGACACTGGCGCAAGTTGAGGTTACTGGAACAATTTGGATATATTTCACACAAGTGTTGGTTACTATCCTCCTGTCCATTTCTGTGATGTTCCTCCATCTGCAACTGCTCCATATGTCTCTGCTGTCATCTCAAACTCTCTTGGCTGCTGTCTCATCCTCTCATCCTGTCATTTTCTTCCATTTAAAACAAACCCCCTCAGCGAGACAAACTGTACAATAATCATGCAAAATTGACACTCCTACATACAACAAATAACGTTGATTATCACCTGGTGTTGGAAGCCCGCCCTCTACACCCCATGATGATGATGATGATGATGATGATGATAATCATGATGATGATAGTCCTTCTCTCCACCTAGTGGTGAGTCTAATAAAAATAAATTGTGAGGTCACCAGTCAAGGCTTTAATCAAGGCACTAATTTATTATAAAAACATCAAAGAACTGTGAGGACATCACCATGACTTTTTTCTACTGAACATTTTCACCTTGACATTTTTATTCACGTTTGTCTCATAATTTCTCCACCTTTCATTACTTAGTATACTGCCTCATGACGTTCCAAACTGTTAATAATATTAACATTATCATATATTAGAGACACTTTCATCATTTTCAAAGTCTAAACTAAACTAGTTTAACCAAGCCAAAACAAATGACCCAGGTCCTCTGACGTCAAACCTACAGCTGTAGTTGCTCTGCGCATGCGCTGTGTTGCAGAGGCTAGACGCCGTCTGCTTTGTCAGGACCATCGATGCTGTTACTTTCGGCGAGATAGATTAGGAGGAATATTCGCGGTCTCTGCTGGTTATTAGACATCGTTAACTTCTTTTAAGTTCACAGCCAGCACTTGTTTCGCCGTGTGGACGCTTCAGGCGACAGAAGCGAGGATCCACTGTATATAAACAAAACGCAGCGAGCTGCTTTTTAAGGTGGCACGTCAAGGATAGCTGCGACAACAAGACTTGTCCGAGTCCCGTTTGTTAAGTTAGCGAACTTCGTGTTGGCCACGTTGTCAACGCAGTGATGGAAACCACCGTACAGCTTTGTTAGGAGTTTAACTCCGAGACGTGTGCGTGCGAACATGAGAGAAGAGGACAGTTTGTTGTCAGGAAGGCAGCCCATGGCAAGTGAAAGAGGGGGTGAACATCCCTGCTGCTGCTGCTGCTGCTGCCCCGACTTGA
Organism: Enoplosus armatus; assembly: GCF_043641665.1. Taxonomy (NCBI): domain Eukaryota; kingdom Metazoa; phylum Chordata; class Actinopteri; order Centrarchiformes; family Enoplosidae; genus Enoplosus; species Enoplosus armatus. The sequence goes on from NC_092197.1 coordinate 13,545,778, forward strand.
CGGAGGAGAAAGGAGCACTTGCTATCAAGAAGGCTGACCTGAGGCCTCCTGGTCATTTGTCCGCCTCTAAGTAGTGTAAAATCAGACTTTGGCACAACATGGAAACGGTGGGGAAATTTGAGTTCAGTCGGAAGGACCTGATAGGACATGGCGCATTTGCTGTCGTCTTCAAAGGCAGACACCGAGAGGTGAGTATTGTCCTCTGTATTACTTTAAAAAAATATATATATACTATTGCCAACATAGACGAAATAAAAAGTCGCTTGGTTCGGTTGCATTGTTAGGCGTGAATCGCATTTTATTGGCCATCTGGTGTATTTGTTTTTGTTGTACGGCCTTAAGAGGCCTGGGATCACATACAGGATGTTCCTTAAAATAACAGGCAGTTAATGGATAAAAGGCTGAAATACTGTTTAAATACTCGCGGCACCTTGCCTTAATGCATGTATAGACACTGTGTGAAGGTCTGTATTTTTCTGCAGGTTTATAATGCAGATGATGCACGTCTGTAATCGTGGCAAATTTCAATGTAGAGAAGCAGACATTTGTTTCTCTTAGAAAGCTCCATTACTGAGGCCATTAGTGAACATGTTGAAACATGTCCTATACCTGGAATGAAAGAGTATACTATACTATTATAACGGCTTTACAGTAATTTGATTACACACTGGTAATATGATATATCACAACAGCTGAGACAAATAAAACATCCAGGGGAAATGTAGGTTGCTCATTAGTACATTCGCACACAGATACATTTCATCCACACTAGAGGATAATGGCATCTAATAACACATATTGCAGTGCATACATAATACAATACATTCAAATATGCTGCTGTGTGGTTGCTCTACAAAACCAACCAGACCTCCTGGCTGATTACAGCCTCAGCAGGTGATAAGTAATCAGTACCAAATTCCATTAGGAAACCCTTCGAACCAACAGCATGGAGGAGTGTGCTTTAGTGTGACACCTCCAATATATATATCAATATCCAAGTATGATAAATGTGCTAGAATCTGTGAATTTGACAAATAAACTACGCAGAGATGTTTTGAAATGTTTTGAACTCATTTGCTGCACATAATGACACTTGTGGTGTAGGGCAAAGACAGTAGAGCTTCATACACCAGACAAAGGCTCTGTGTATCAGATACTACACATACTGCACTGTATTTGTTTTATGCACCCAGAAAATGATTTCACATGTAATGTTTTCTCTCAGAAACATGACTGGGAGGTGGCAGTAAAGTGCATAAACAAGAAGAACCTGGCCAAATCCCAGACACTGCTGGGAAAAGAGATCAAAATACTCAAGGTAAGTCAGAAGCTCTCAGAAAATACTCCTTTCCAAGAGTTCACTAGGTTACTATATTATGTACTTTATTATAAGAAACACATGCATAGTAATGTGTATAAACAAACCAACTAAGAATGGCAACCTGAGCATGAACAGCACTTTCTGTACACATCAGCAGTTGTAGTGAATATTCCAGTATCTAGAGCTGGAGAGGTGCCATATGTTAGAATGAAATATGAGCAGTGATTATCTCAACATGATCATCTTGCTGAACATGGGAATGTCATAGCGAAAGTAGATGTTCTTAAGTTTCCTGCAGACTACAGGAGGCCCTAAGTGGACTGTACAAGTCAAGTTGAACATCTCTTTAAAGTTAAACATGTAAAACATTTAGGATGCACCATCCAAACAATGCTTTTCTCTGTCACCTCTGCAGGAACTGAAACATGAGAACATTGTTGCATTACTGGACTTTCAGGTATGTAATACTACACTCACAAATTACATCTAGATCATGTCAAGAAAAGGCTGATTGCACAGTGTCAAGGCTTCTGTTTACATACATGATTATCACACCTCTTATTGTCCCAGTTTTCCCATCAGTCTATGCTTACAAAGTAGAGCAGATGGGTTGTTCTACATGATCCACTTCTGGCTCGTGCAGCTTGAGCAGTTTTGTTCTCCCTACTTGTTAAATGAGGCTTTGCTACATTTGTTTGCTCTTGAAACAGTTTCTGTTTAATGTTGTTCCGGCATGCTTTCCTCTGCTCTTCCACGTACAGCAAATCCTTGTAAAGTTTCAGTGAATACTTCTGCCCTCGTGTCCTGTTGAGTTCAGTCATCATCTCCCTTGTTTACATTGTGTTGACAGTCACATGGGCTGTTGAGGCGTTCTGGGAAGTGTAGTTTCTTAACCTTTTACTTGCCTCAAGTATTTCTGCTCATTACAAGAGACTTGTTGCCACCTTGTCCAGGCACAAACCTGGTGCCTAGGGTGTAGACTAAGTGTTATGCTGCCATACAGCATGTGCATATTTAAATACCAGCGTTAACCTCTAAGCTCAGTGCCATGGACTAGACAGGTGTTGCATTGTAAGGTGATGAATAAGAATCCACAATCAAAGCAATGCTCTTGCTTGTAGCCTAGTAACCAGTCTGACACTCACTGTGGCAACACCTGCCAGGTAGTTTAGATAACATGAACACCTGCCTTGACACAAATGTTTATCTTAACTCACCAGGTGTTTCTTTTATCTTTGTCGTCCATGACTAACACACTGCCATCTGGTTAAAAATATTGAATGCACTGATCATGCTAATTGTAACATCTAACAAGACTACAATATTGCAAGATGACAGTAGTAATACTGGGCAAGGGATGCTCTGCTGTTGAAGAAGTCGATCGGATGAACTGTTGTCGAGATATGCCAAGGCAGTGATACACACATACATATACAGACAGAGATTCTTTCCTTTATAGTTAGATGATGTTGCCACCTATTGGTCAAATGGCTCCAAATTTGTCACTCGTCACATACATGGTATCTACTGGTCATGTCCACCAAATGTGGTATAGCATAAAACTTTCAGGAGATATGACATTTTTTGTAGTATAAGCCCTGCCCACACCATTTGAGGAAACTTTAAGGGCCAGTTATAGCAAAACTGCATGGAATATCAAAAATCAGAATGGCAACTTTTTCCGGCTTGGTCCAGAAATGTTCTGTACCAGATTTTGTGACGATTGCTCAACATTTGTGGGAGGAGTAGTGAAGAAAACAAATTTGGACAAAATTCAAAATGGCGGAAAGTTGATCTAGACGCAAAACATTGTGGCTTATATGGAGAGATTCTTCTGGAACCACAGAATCCAGGAAAGTGCACCAAAGCAAAATACCCACCAGGTGTGAAGTCGATCGGATGAATGGTTGTCGAGATACTCGAAGGACAGACAGACAGAGATTCCTTCCTTTATAGTTAGATGCTGAGCTATTTAGCTTTTTTCCCATATAATATGTCATATTTGAAAACTGCATATTAAGTATGGATGAGAGCAGATACTGTGGACTTCCCCAGACCCGGAGATTTGTTTTATTGATTTAAGCTGACCTTTCATCCTGTCCCCTTATCTGTTTTTGTCAGAGGGCTTAGTCATCATGCAAAGAAGGTTACAAAAAAAGTCATGACCAATGATGCGCACATGCATATGCTGAGCACTGCTAGCTGCTCAAACACTCCACGTGGTCACCTAGTTGTATTGATGGCAAATGGGGATTTAAGTTCTTTGTCCAAGAGCTCTTCATCAAAAAGAAAACTATTTTCAAGTGGTTATAATGCCAGAAGTATTTTACTCTCTTATCTTTAAACTGACTCACAGTGGGACCTCTCTCTGGGCATCTAAGATAGTCTGAGCTGGGCTCTAAGATTACAGGTTTGTTGTTGCACAGCAGCAGACAGTGTAGATGTTCTGTGCAGGGGATCTTACCATCCAGCTATCTAATTAGGTCAAGAGGAAACTGAAACTAAACCAAACGCTGGACACCAGAGAGATGCATTTACTTTTTTTTTTTACATTCACATTTTATCCAATTGTTCTATCCAAAGTGACTTAAAATGAGTTTGCGCGTCAATTAATCATCATCAAGTTACAGGCCAACACTGGTGTGACAGTTGCAGCACCAAAAGTACTAAACATTCTCTGGTTCCGCCTTCTCAAATGTAAGGGTTTGCTGCTTTTCTCTGTTTTATGTCATTGTAAATTTTGTAAACGTTTCATCTAACTGAAAATTGGTGCTGCAATACTGTTAGATACATGCCACAGAGAAGCAGCCTGGGGAAACCAGATGGTTGACTCTCCGGCTGAAACGGACCGGCTGCTTGGTTGCCGTCCATCTCCAATAAAGCCAAAGACAACCAATTTCAAAAGGCCTGACTCAGCTGAACTATAGAAAACAGTCTGGCCTCTGAGTGGTGGATTCAACAAGATACTGAGATGAGGTCAGAGTGAAAGACTGCAGTCATCTGTTGCCATGTGATAAGAGGGCTCTTTCAAGCAGGCCACACTGTTTTGCTTCAGACAGAGAGAGGAGAGTAAAGGAGAGTCGATAACGGATGTTAGAAAAGTTGCTGGAACTCTGAATCCCCCCCAAATGTGCACAGTAATAGGTTACGAGTTAAAAGTTAGGCAGTTAGCTACTTCTCACCGTCTCTCACTTGTTCGTGATTTACTCATTGTTTTGATCAGGCTGTTGACAGCATAGCCAGCCATCTGACTCCCTAATTGTTTTTGGCTCAGTGTTAATGTAGCTCACTGATGCCAGGCATGCTTTTACTTTTTAATAAAAAAGAACAGGCCACATTCACAGTCTCTGTGTCTTTCTTTCACAAGACTCAAACAGTTTTTTGTCTGAGCAGTTAATCCTTAATTTGTCTGCAACCATTTAAGCTGTTTTATTTCTCCAATCCAAATTGCCAGCTTCAGTTTGCTCGAACACGATCGGTGAGCACAAGTACCACCTGTTCCTTCCTCTGCCTGTCATTGACTCGTGTTTGTTTACCCCCTCTCTTATCTCTTCTCTCTTCAGGAAACTGCCAGCTCAGTGTACCTGGTAATGGAGGTAAGCTCGCTGTGATGTTTGGCTTTGTTTGCTCAGCGCTGTATTGTCTCAGCTTTTCGGCTCTGACAGCGCCCGGGCTATAATTAGCTGTGTCCTCAGGCATCAAAAGGGGGGTAAATGGTCGCCAGTCAGCATCCAAATGCTAATGCGAGTGTTTTTTCTGTGTCTTGATACTATTTACCTGATGGTGAGCCACAGGTAAAATATTGTACTACCGCTTTACTTTACTAATACTTTGGCCTTTGTTTTTTTTTTTATATTCGGCATCAGTGATAGTATCGTATAATTATTTTCTCTAACCAGTTTAAGTGCTCAAAATCACATAAAGTAATAAAACAGCAATTAAACGTCCCACAGTATCAGCGAAAAGACAGAAAATGTTAAACACATATGTAAATGGCTTGAATGGGACAGCTGATAAATCTCCGTAACTCGTTCCAGTTGTTATTATCTTCATTGTTTCGTGCTTATCTCCGTGTCTTAGAAAAGGAAATGACTTGTGAGGCAGCCTTTCAGAGCCTCACCTTTCATAACCCACCTCGTCCTTTCCTGGCTTCATTCATATGGATGCTGGAAATGAGAGCAAGGCTATAAATCTGTAAACACGTCACTCTTCAGCAAATCACTGCTCTGATCTCTTTTGATTTCTAGTCCCTTCAGAGGACCAGATTCACTAGAGTTACCCTCCAAGTTACCTGTGTGTCCTAATGTTATTCTTTTTCATCTCTCTCTGTTTCTCTCTCTGTGTCTCTCTCTCTCACTCTCTCTCTCTCCCTCTCTTTCTCTCTTCCCGACTCTCTTTCTGATTCCAGTACTGTAATGGTGGCGACCTCGCTGACTACTTACACTGTAAGTGCAACAATTCATCTACTCAAAGCTCCAGGTGCTTCTCAGTAGAAAAATCGAATGACTTGATGGTGAAATGTTATCTTTGTTGGTTGGCCTCTTTCAATTGTCTAAAAGCCAAGATCACAAATGTTCCCAAGCAAAGGAGGTGAAAACTAGACATTTGAAATATTATTTATTGAGAGTGGAATTAATTTAAACTAGATCCAAATTTTGCAAGGCAGTATTGTTTATTGTGAGATGTTTTTTGAACTCACAGTGTCCAACAGTAGAATAATCTTTCATTTCTAGATTGAAAATGCAGCAAGCAACCAATAAAGGCTATCACAAAACTATCACAAAACTTCTTGGGATCCTAGAATATTTGGATAGGAACAGCTAGTTAAGACATCAAGTAGTAGAAGAGGAGAGACTCATTATTAAGTTCTGTTCTAACTTTACAGTAACATATATGCCCCAAGGCTGAAGCAGCCTTTTATCTGGGGCCCTGAATACAGAGACAGATTTGGTGCTTCAGTAACAGCTTCAGGACCTGTGGGGCCCTAAGGCTTGAAATAGACTTTGACAGTGTAATACAACGAAAAGCAGAGAAACTTTCCCGCTGCAAGCTTCTGTCTTTCACACATACATCACATACATACAGTACACCACATCTTGTAAATACGCTTTTGAGTCAACATTAAAATGAAGTCTACAATTCTGTCCAGGTTTGCCTCATCTCAATAGCCAGGGGTGGCACTCTGAGGTGTCTGTCAGTGTGGGCGGGTTGGGAAATAAGACGTCAGCCGCTAGCCGTTAGCAGACAAATTATAGCTGTAGCTGCTAACTTTGTCTGTCAGGTACCCAGAGTCTAAATACAGGACGTTTTCCAAAAATAGTCTCTGCCTGCCTGGTTAAAAAAAAGAGTGTTTTTGGATCCACTACCCACTGTGGTCAATGAGCAAACCTTTTTTCCTGGCCCAAGTCAAGCCTAAGCCTGGCTTTAAAAAAAATGTGTTAGAAGGGAGGTGGAGCCAAAGAGAAATCCAAGACAAAGGAGGGACTCTCACATAGAACCATACTGTACCACCGTGAGATGAGGGAGATGATTGGAGGGAAGGAAGGGACAGAGAGCAGGAGGTGGCAGTGGTGTGATGTGGGAGAACAGAGAAAAAAAATACAGATATTTCTAGAGGTAAAATGAGATGATCTGTTTTGTGTAACACGGTCTGACTCCAGGACTTGTTTGGAAAAAATTGAGAATCCAGGAAAGAGGGCCATTCAGTCCCTATCTGGCTACTATACCCCCACCTTGTGTCCTACATTAGTACTTAATTTCTCACACACACTGTAGCGTATGAGAATCCCTCATTACACCCAATATACCAAAGTTAACTTGTAGTAAATTAACGTTTTATTTGTTCACCTGTTGGTCCTCTGCAGCCAAAGGCACGCTGAGCGAGGACACTATTCGGGTTTTCCTGCAGCAGATTGCAGGGGCCATGAGGGTCCTACAGTCCAAAGGCATAATCCACAGGGACCTCAAACCCCAGAACATTCTGCTCTCCTACCCACCAGGACGCAAGTCGCACTCCAACAACACCTGCATCAAGATCGGTAGGTGTGGCGGTGTGAAGAGTCTGCGAGCATGTCCATGTGACATGATGGCATGTGCACATATTATCAGTTTTCTGTTGTTGCCTTTTACCAATGGGCTTGTCACACAGTGCTACAGAGTGACATTTAAAATGACTGGCATTGATATTATTACATCATGACTCTATTAGGAGGTATTTGGATACACAACAGACATCAACAACAGAAAAAAACTAATTACATTAAAAAAAACACACAAACAAACAAATTATCGAAAATCAAACACGTAGCAGTGCTTGGTCTAACCCTGTAGTATCTATTGATCAAACAAGTATATAAAGGTAGCCTGAAATAAAAAGAGCAAAAACATTTTCACACATGAGATCACAGCTTGAAGGTGTACATTGAGATTCAATAGGAAAGCACTAGAATCCTCTACAGGAGCAAAAACTAATTGAACCTCATGAAGCAGCACATGGAAATCCTTACACCGCAATCAAGCTCAGGAGCTAATAATGATTTCCCCAAGGCAATTTATTACACTAAGGTTGCAAGACTAAACTTGTTAGAGGATATTTGTACAATTTTATATATAGAATTTCACATTTTCCCTCAGCAGCATTGGTAGTCTTCCTCTGATAAAACACAGTGAAGAAAAAATTACCAAGAAAGAGAAAACCCCCTCAGTTGTGAGTTTGGCTGCTTTCACCCAAAAGATGATGTTGCTGTGACAACAAGTGATCACCATAATGAGTGTCATGACCAAGTACAGAGAGCGAGTGTGTGTTTGGACACTGATAACCCTTAAGCCTATCAATTCTTGTTCCTCTGGAGAGAATTGATTGCCCCGTGGGAATGAAGTTTGAAGCTTGTGTCAGTCCAAGTCACTGCAGAATGTTATTAGCAAAACCTGCTCAGTCACACTAACAAACACACTGTTCACACATATACACTCATTGTACCTACTTAGAAATTATTTTGTTGACTTGTTAAATAGGGTTAGGGTTAGGGGTTAACATTTGTTGAGTTGATGTTGTAAAATGACTAATATGATGAGTAGAATCAGCCAAATATTGTGACTGATCAATACATTTTAGACACATTTTTCCCTTTTTTCATGGGTTTGTGATTGTCCACAGGATCTGCACATTTTCTGTATGAAGATCCAGCTGCATTCGCTTCCAGCACCAAATGTTAACTCATCCTCTTTTGGTGTCTTGTGTTCTTTATGTCCCCCCCACCTTCCTTCCTTCCCTCCCTGACGTTCTCTCCCCACAGCGGACTTTGGCTTTGCCAGGTACCTTCAGAACAACATGATGGCGGCAACACTCTGTGGGTCCCCTATGTACATGGTAAGCACTTTTTGTATTTTTTTATAGATGTGAGGGAAAATAATTGCCAGCATACTCAAATGTTTTAGCTGGTTGTTCAACCCAAGCAAATTCAGATTTAATGACTTCTGTGTTTTCACTCAGCATTTCTTTGTCATTTTTAAGAAGTTGACATTTGGAAAACACAATTTTTTGATTCTCAGAGCTAATTCTTTTAATTTTACAGTTGTGTCGCGATCTCACATTTTTTCCCTCACCAGGCTCCTGAGGTCATTATGTCTCAAAACTATGATGCCAAGGCTGACTTGTGGAGTATAGGAACCATAGTGTTTCAGTGCCTGACTGGGAAGGCTCCTTTTCAGGTAAACACAGTCACAGGTTCTTTGCAGGCTACATTCTTGAGCATGCTTGTTTTTTTGCAGTATGATCTCTTTCACACACAGTTACCTAATTTAGGGATGGGACAGCATCAAAACTCCACAGCAAGACCAAATTAACAACAATCATTATGATATATAGGACTTGCTGTTATCACTAGCTTTTAAGTCAATTATAAGTATATGTACGGAAAAGTGATTATGTTGTGAGTTTTCTTCTGAATTTCTTATCTGAAAACTAGCAACTACAAGTCATTCTTTTCAGTTTTCTTAAACCACGCAACACTGTGTTTATCAGCTGTGTTTTCAGATAGGCTTCAGGCCAAGGATAATGTAAATGTAACTTTAGCCTTCATTTCTGTGAAAGACAGCTGTGGCATTATTTTGGAGACTGCCGACTTATCTGGAATGGCCTTTTACATTATATCTAATATTTTAATATGATTAAAGTGATGGAAGACACGTGCAGTAATTTCAAACACTAACAAAATGAAGTGCATTAACACAAAACCTAGCCGAATGCTCCTATAACATGTTTTCATCCTTGTCCGCAAACTGCAGCTCAGTCTGTTTGTTGTGGCTGTCTCTTCTCTCCTGAAAGATGTGAAAGATGAGCAGGAAGAAAAACAGCAATTTGCCTCGGCTGACTTAAATTATGCTGTAAAAGATGAAACGCATAACTTCTGACAAACGATCTTATCTTAACTGGTCCAGCAGCATTTCTAAAGCTACCCAGTAGCTTCCCTCTTTGCTTCATTGACAGGCATGTTAGAACATGTGGTATTTTGTCATTAACAGTGCCTGGCTTAGGGTTCAATCTGTGCCATCAAAATGTATGCAATTATAGTATGAAAAGGGTGGTATGATTATGTGTGTACATACACACACATTTACATTTGCAGACATTTACATATTTTTAACTCTCTCTCTGATCTTTTGTCATCTTTAGGCTAGCAGTCCCCAGGACCTCCGGCTGTTCTACGAAAAACACAAGACTCTCAGCCCTAAGTAAGGGGTTACAGTAAGATGACAGCATGTGTAGTTTTCATGTGATTGACAGATGCTACTGTAAAAGACTGAAAAACATAGTGATGTGAAGCTCTGACTGAAACTCTTTCAGATAGACCCCATTATCTTGTTATTAATATCTGGTATTTAGATCAGTCACCAAATCAGTCTTCTACAGAGATGCTGCCAGTTACAGCCATACCAGCTGGGTTGTTGTAACAGTTGAACAGCAGTTAATTTACACCATTGTTAGAGATGACAAGCCCCCCACCAACCGAGCCTTTTACAGCATAATGTCTGTGAAGGTTTTACATTGCAGTTTATCACAGCTTCCTAATGAAAGCCTGTCTAAAAGTTCTGTTTTGAATGTTGACCATTTTAATTGTGAAAGATAAGAAATACATATCTTTTTGTTTAATTCCAGTAAAAACATAAAGAGTGTAGCTAAAAGTGTTGTAGTAACAATTTTCTCTTGTGTTATATGACCTTATAATCAAGTTTTTTTTTTTGCTCAGCAGCACACACTAACTGTGGTGTCATTGGTTTGCAGCATCCCCAGAGAGACTTCCAGTCATCTGAGGCACCTGCTGCTGGGTCTGCTGCAGCGCAACCACAAGGACCGCATGGACTTTGGTTAGTGTACGTCAAGCACAGTAAAATGAATGAAACAGTTGACTATATGGTGTTGGTGCAGACCTACACTGATAACTTACTGATGTAGCATTTTAGAAATGTTTATCCAGTCACGTTACCCAGACAGCAGATGCAACTAATATCCCTGTGAATATCGTCTTTCTCTTTCATAAAGAAGTGTTACATAAAGCAATAAGACCCATGGAGAAAAATATAAATTATGTCTATATCTCAACACCCGAATGCACTCATTGCTATTTCGGGTGACTTCAACCACGTCACCATGGCTAGGACACTTCCCACCTTCACACAGTATGTGAGCTGTCCCACTAGAGAGGAGAGGACCCTGGACTTGCTGTATGCTAACGTTAAGGATGCATACAGCTCCTCTCCCCTCCCCCCTCTGGGTAGGTCAGACCACAACCTAGTGCACCTCAACCCCTGTTATGTGCCTCTAGTCAAGAGCCAGCCTGCAACCACGAGGACAGTGAGGAGATGGTCAGAGGAGGCTTATGAGACACTTCAGGGATGTTTTGAGGTGACTGACTGGCAGGCGCTCTGTGAGCCGCATGGAGAGGACATTGATGGGCTCACAGAGTGCATCACAGACTACATCAACTTCTGTGTGGACTCCACTGTACCAGCAAGGACTGTCCATTGTTATTCTAACAACAAGCCATGGGTGACAAAGGACATCAAGGCCATACTGAACAAAAAGAAGAGGGCCTTCAGAGCTGGCAACAGAGACGAGGTGAGAACGATCCAGGGGGAACTGAAGGTAAAGATCAGGGAGGCCAAGGAGAAGTACAGGAGGAAGCTGGAGTGGAAACTCCAGCAGAACAACACCAGAGAGGTCTGGAGTGGAATGAGGACCATCACGGGCTACAGGCCGAGCAACAACAGAGGAGCTGAAGGCAGTGTGGACCGGGCCAACGAACTTAATCTGTTTTTCAACAGATTTGACTCTGTGGGCCCTGCTCAACCCCCCCATGACTCTTCCGCTGTCTGCCTCCAACCTTCACCTATTCCACTCCCCCCTCCCCCTCCTGCTCCTCACAGCCCCCCACCCCCCTGTGAGAGCTTTCCTCACACCTCGTCCCCCAGTCCCCAGGCTGACGGCACTCTTCAACCTGATGACTCCACCCCTCCCCCACCGGTCACCTCTACAATGTGCTTCACTGCCGACCATGTTAGAAGACAGCTGAGGAGACTCCACTCCAGCAAGGCTGCAGGCCCCGATGGTGTCAGCCCCAGGGTGCTTAAAGCCTGTGCCCCCCAGCTATGTGGAGTACTTCACCACGTCTTCAACATGAGCCTGAGTCTTCAGAGGGTCCCCGTGCTGTGGAAGACATCCTGCCTCGTTCCTGTTCCAAAGACGCCGCGACCCAGTGGCTCCAAGGACTACAGACCCGTGGCACTGACCTCCCACATCATGAAGACCCTGGAGAGACTCGTCCTAGAGCAGCTCCGGCCCTTGGTCAAGACACACTTGGACCCCCTTCAGTTCGCCTATCAGCCCCGACTTGGAGTGGAGGATGCCATCATCTACCTGCTCAACCGCGTCTACGCCCACCTGGACAAGCCGGCGAGCACTGTGAGAGTCATGTTCTTTGACTTCTCCAGTGCGTTCAACACCATCCGTCCGGCTCTACTGGGTGAGAAGTTGACGGAGATGCAGGTGGATGCCCCCCTCGTGTCCTGGATTGTCAACTACCTGACTGGCAGACCACAGTATGTGCGCTTACAACACTGTGTGTCAGACAGAGTGGTCAGCAACACCGGGGCCCCGCAGGGGACTGTCCTCTCTCCCTTCCTCTTCACCGTCTACACCACGGACTTCAGCTACTGCACTGAGACCTGCCATCTTCAGAAGTTTTCTGACGACTCAGCAATAGTTGGATGTATCAGTAAGGGTGATGAAGAGGAGTACAGGGCTGCTGTGGACAACTTTGTCACATGGTGCGAGCAGAACCATCTACAGCTCAACGTGACAAAGACAAAGGAACTGACTGTGGATCTGAGGAGGACCAAGGCGCCGATGACCCCTGTTTCCATCCAGGGGGCCAGTGTGGACATTGTAGAGGATTACAAGTATCTGGGAGTTCACATAGACAATAAACTGGACTGGGTAAAGAACACTAATGCCCTCTACAGGAAGGGCCAGAGCCGTCTCTACTTTCTGAGGCGGCTGAGGTCCTTCAACATCTGCCGGACTATGCTGAGGATGTTTTATGAGTCTGTGGTGGCCAGTGCTATCCTCTATGCTGTTGCATGCTGGGGCAGCAGGCTGAGGGTGGCGGACTCCAACAGACTAAACAAACTGATCCGCAAGGCCAGTGACGTTGTGGGGGTGGAGCTGGACTCTCTGACGGTGGTGTCAGAGAGGAGGATGCTGTCTAAGCTGCGGGGCATCTTGGACAATGTTTCACATCCTCTCCATGACGTACTGGTCGGACACAAGAGCAGCTTCAGTGGGAGACTCATTGCTCCCAAATGCACAACTGAGCGACACAGGAAATCATTCCTGCCTGTGGCCATCAGACTGTTTAACTCCTCTCTCTGAATGTCAGACACTCAGGAAGAGACTGGAATCCGTATCTGTATCTACCTCACCTGTTCATACACCACCTCACTATTTATTCAAAATGTTTAAGTGCAATACATATATAGTCACACACTTTAGTGCAACACATACATACATATACATTGTTATTGTATATATTTTTACCTCATTTCACTTAAATACTGTAAATGTGTATATTTTGTATTTTCATTTCATTTTTCATTTCACCTCATTTCACTTAAATACTGTAAATGTGTATATTTTGTATTTTGTATTTCTTATTTTTATATTTTGTACAAACTTTTAGTTCTAAATTATGCAACTTTCTACTCTTGAATGGGAGCACCGGTACTGTACAATTTCCCCCCGGGGATCAATAAAGTATTTCTGATTCTGATTCTGATTCTGATATACTGTAGGTCAACATGATTGTAAAGTAAGAAATGTTGCTCCACTTCACTACCTCCTGCTAATTCTGTTTCTTCTTGTGTTGTTGGTAGATGAGTTTTTTTGTCATCCTTTCCTGGAGGCCAGCTCATCCATGAAAAAGAGTAAGTAAGAATAAACAACACACTTCTTAATGGAGCTTGGTTTGGTAATTGTCTGTAATACATAAGTACCGAACTAAATCTGTACACTTGTCTTGCACCTATAATGTCTCGCACTTTGAGTTCACAACGCATAGGTAAATAAACATTCCACATTTTCTTAAAACAATAAGACCAAAATAAAACGTAACCCTCAAAAAAATGCAAGATTGTCATGTCATGCCAAAACCTTCCAAATTATACTTTTATTCCATCTAGCAGCAGAGCCAGCCTCGTAGTATTTCTTGTCAGCAAAACACCACAGAGTTATGACATGAAAGGTGCCCTATGGACTGTAACAGACAAGGTTTCTGTTTACATTCTGCGTTTCTCACCAAACTGCATTGTGTGTATCCTTGAGTTGTCTAACGAATGTGTTGCATTTTGTCACAGCAACTCCTACTGTGTCCATGACCTGCTTCCCAAGCTCTGCGTCAGCCAGCTCTTGTAGCAGCTCTTCCACCTCTCACCTTGCCTCACCACCGGTTTGTGTTTCTTCTTTCTATATTGTTTACTTGTTTCTCTGTCTGCACCTGAGTAATGAGGCTGTGTTTTTATGCGTAGTCATAGAAGTCAACCCCTAAGTGGCCTTCCCTCACTATTTGCTCTTTTATTATTTCTTTTGTGCTTTCTTTCTTTGTTTATCTGCTACTTTCTGTCTCCCTGTGTCTGCAGCAGTCTCTTGCTGAGGTTCAACATTTGCGTGCCAAAGCTCTGGCCTCCCCTACCCAGGAGGCCGCTGGTTTTCTCCTCAAGGACTCGTCGGGAGGGGGCGGCAGCAGCAAGAACTCCTCCTCCTGTGACACAGATGACTTTGTCATGGTGCCTGCTCACTTCACCAGTAAGAAAACTTTTTTCATGGGATCCCAGCCTAAATGTCAAATGCAGCTGTGCATAGTCCTAGCCTTGGCTCTGGATTTATGGAATCAGTATTTATATCTTTTATTTATTTATTCAGCTTTCATGTGGCATTTACAGCATTTCATATGCTGGAGCTCTACTCTGTCTAACTCTGTCATTCTTTTCAGTCTTTGTTCTTGTTTAATATTATTTAATGTTTATTGTTCATGTAATTGAATGTAATTAATACAACACTTTCACTCTTCTTTGATTTTGCTGTTCTTTTGATCTTCCTGGTTTTCCAGCAGCTGAGCTGACATGTGAGAGCAAAGTGCTGCCGGACAGCCTGATGAACAGCGGGTAAGAAGCAAGGATTGGGTATTCATAGATTGCCGTTGCCTGTATTACACTAATGCCATGTTAGTAGTGTGACAGTGTTACAGAATACAGTATGTTATTATTTACAGTAAAACTCAGAACATATGCTGTATTCCTTTTCAAAATGGCACCTTTAATAAAGTCTCCGTCTCCTCTTTAATCAGCTCTCTTCTGGCTTCTGCTGGTCTGTGTAGCCAAGCCAAAACGCCACCACACTCACCTTCCTACAGTGGGTCTCCAAGTCCTGTCAGGTAACTGCACAAAGCTGAATGTTTGGTGGTAGTGATACATGTGGTGCTGTGTAGCTTAGAGGGCAAGACACTGTAAGATTAATGGTAGAAGAAGAAGAAGCAGCAATGGCCAAAGTGAAGTCCCTGATATCTGCTAAATTAATTCATTTAATGCTCGAGAGTGTAATTTAAGGAACACAATTATATAAAATGACTTCTATTAATGTGCTGTGTATGTGTGAATCATGTTACTCTTTTGAGTTCTTTGAGTGGAATTGCATGTTGAGAACTCAATAGCCACAATGTTCATGTAAGTGTATATGTCAGTGTTTCATCTGGATAAACAGATTATATTATATATTAGAAATTCTTCTAAACGCTTAAATACTAGTATCAGGTAAGTTAAATAAATAATTAAACATAGCCTTTAATTAACCTCAGTTCATGTCATGTTATCCTTAAACACAATGTAATGTTTGTTTTCACATTACAAACATTGTACAAGTTTGGCAGGATGGTCAGTAACCGAATATCTCTTTCCGGAATATTTGGTGTTCCTGTTGAAAGTGTTAAACTTGTTCACACACACGCTAACCCTCTCCTCCCTTGTATAACAGTTTTTCCTCGGCACTCTCTGTTTTTCTCACTGATGGTGGCAGGCCCAGCGAGTTCTCGGGAGGTAACTATGGTTGTAACTATGGAAACCATGGTCAGTCATTGCCTATCCCAGTCCCCACTCAGCTCCAGAACTACCAGCGCATGGAGCAGAACCTCCATTCCACCAAACAGGATGGCTCACCACGGTCTGTATCCACAAACACACACACATAACACACTTACATTGACTGCAGTGACTCATGGACTTATTTTATTTTTATTATATTATTAGGCTGTCGACACCAGTGCGTCGATGCAGCAGTGGAAGCTCGTTGGGCTTTGCTCGGACCGGGCCCTCACCACCCTACGGGCAGGGAGCAGTCACCACCAACCGTAGGCTCTCCCTGGGAGGGGCCAGACCTTTCCAGCTCTCCCCTCAAGGTAGCTCAGAGGCTAGTTTTCACTTTGTAAACCTCTTTCACAGATGCAGATCACAGCTTTCTCTTTAGTGTATCTACATCTTTAGTGAAAATGTGGACAATGTTAGCAGGATCGGTGACCAGTTTGGAGCTAACTGCTTGTGCAAAAGGTGCAATGTTGACACAGTTGACATGAGTTGTGAGCAGTTCAACCAAAGAGGGATTTTTCTATCTCAGATATTTCATTTGAAGGATTTTTAGAGGCCTGAAGAGCTAAAAAAGCTAAAAAAAAAAAAATTTGAGAAAAGTAAGAAAAAATAAACTTGGGGCATCCCAACCACTGGATTAGTTTATTAAAAGATTGATCAATTAATCCTTTAAGTCAAATACTCAGCAGTCTCTGGACTGAGCTTCTCATATATGATGAACTATTGCTTTACTATTACTTTAAGAAATTTGAAGACATGATTTTGGGCTCTGGGAACTTTTCGCTTTAGAGACTAAATGGTAAATTTATTAATCATAAAATAATCAAACAGAGCAATTAATTACAAAGTAATTATTAGGTACAGCCCTAGAAAGGTGATTGGCTTGTTGTAAGTGGTATTGCCCTGAAAATTTAACTGCAGACAAAAAGAGAAATAATGTAGTGGTTAGCATTTGCCAATGTTTCAGTAGTTTTGAAAATTAGTGGTTGAGAAAATGAACCAGCCTCCTACGTACACCAACACTCTCCTTCTCACCACCAGTTGCTCTCTACTCCTCTGTGCCTCATGCTGCCACAGTCCCTCAGCTGTCCAGACATGCTCGCCAGCAGGGCAGCGGGGGAGTCAGGCGGGACTTGTCCATCTCTGCTATCTCTTAGTAGATTTGTTGTCTTGTCTGATATTTCAGTTTGCGATGCAACCTGCTGTCTAAAAGCAGAAATATTCTTCTTCTCACAGCTCCGCAGCACATTGAACCCCGGCCGACTTCTCATCAACGCCCACAGACAACGGGACTGGGCACGCGGCTCCACAGTGCCCCCTGTTTGTTGGAGTGTGCCAGTGGTGGTGGCAGGCAAAAGATCAGGAAGCAGCACTCGGACCCGGTGGTGGCCCCCTCGGCAGGCCTGATGACTGTTCGCCCTCTACACTCTTCCCCCAGGCTCAGTGAGCTGATGCAGCGTAGCCCCCTCCCCACCATCCTGGGGTCCCCTTCCAGGGTGAGTCTGCTCTGTGTGTGTGTTTAATTCTGTTGAGATACACAGAAAAGACTACCAAGCAGTTTAAACAAACCTCTGGCACCTCTCTCCTCTCCCTCTTGTCTCTCCTCAGACCATCCCCCCATTTGAATTCCCCAAGCCGCCCAGCTCTCCAAACCTTGTGACCTTCCTGACACAGCAGGGTTTGGTCATCGGCTCCCCTTGCAGCAGGACTGCCCCAATGGAGCCCAGAGACCCGGCACAACAATCCCCCACACAGGTCACCCAGCCTGCCCACTGCATCCACAGGCTGAATGATGATATCAAGGGCTTTGGAAGGTTAGATTGTTGTTTTTGCTGTTGTTTTCTATTTGTTATGCTTACCTCGCTGATGCTGCATATCCAGGAGGAACTGTTCTTCTGCAATGGCAAACTTCTCGGGTTTAAAACAAACTATTTTCGAGTTAGAGATGCATCTTCTTCCTTCTTAAACCATGCCTTTCTGGGTTTAAATTTTTGTTTTTGAATTCCTTTCACCTTTATCACATATAGCGTGTTGTTTTGTTATATATGAAGCTTTTTTACGTCAAATAAATTACATTACATTGTATCTACATCTTCTCATGTATGGAGAAAAAATGGTCAAGACAGGGATTATGAACCTAATGGAGTTAAATATAGCGGGAAAAAGTAAGTAAATGAATGAAGGAAATAGGCAGCTAGTACAAATATATATTAAACAAGGATGTTTGTGGAATTCATATCATGTGTCTTTTCCTCCATGTTCTCTGCTCTGTTTCTCCTTTCTCTGTGGTGCAGGTCTCAGAGCGCCGGCCGCCTGTCTGATATGCTGCTGGTGGCCGCGTTTGGACCAGGCGGACTTGTGGGTGACCGAGGCAGCACAGAGAACCTGACGTCTGAAAAAGCCATAGACATAACAGGTAGGCATTAACAAACATGTGTGTAGTTTGGGATTTCAGTGTATTGGATTAGTTACAGCAACAATTCATTTTAAAATAACAACAGTTTCTAAAGTTTGTGATTCAGCTATCAGTATATTGCAAGAGAATAGAATGTCAAACATTACTATTCTAATTCTACTATTTTAATTTTGTAATTCACAGGGAGAGCTTGTATTGAAATATTTGGTGTTTATTGGAAAATGAAAATGGTCAATGATATATACAGCCCCTATCTTCAGGGCTGCCCACCACCCTCTCCCATCGTCAATCATTGCTCTTTTCTGCCCTCTAGTGCCCCCCGGTGGTGGGGGAGGCCTTGCACCTGGTTCCAGCAGCCCAGCACAGGTGGTCTTCACTGTGGGCTCTCCTCCCAGTGGCAGCACCCCTCCTCATACCTCCAGACAGAGGAAATACTCAGGTAGCACATTAATTATCAAGTCATTTGTCTCCACATCCCTTCTGCAGCGAAAGGGAATCAAATTCCACTTACACAGCAGCCTCAGTATTATGCTCTGCACATCATACAACACAGAGCACTGGGGGGGGCTATTACTTTCATTTTCCATGATGTGGAAACTTAATTAAATGTCATGGAGGTAAGCATTAAAGGTTGATTTACTGGCCAAGATTCAAATTAAGCCAAACTGTGCAAAGGTGTAGTTACATTAAGGGAGTAATAACCCAAATGACTGGTTTTCCGAACACGCAGTTTTCCAATGGGTAATTTGGAATTAATGGTTGCATAGTTAGAAAGCAACCCACTAACTGTTCTCTCAGTGAGTTGTACTGCAATGGAAATGCATGGCATTTGATAAAAACATATTTATGTATTAAATAAATATTAGATATTTCTTTTTCTGATTCCTGCAGGCTCCTTCACTTCAATCAGCCCTGCAGGCTCCTTCACAAGCCGCCATCCCCAGATAGGCACCTATCTGGATGGCTTTGAGGCTCCTTCTAGTCCACGCTACAGTTTCACTGATCCTATCGCAGCCAACATGGGCGGCCATCATGTAACCTTTGAGGCTCCTGAGCTGCCCGAGGAGACGCTGATGGAGGTGAGAAGCAGGTTTTATACACAGCTCTGGAAAGTGGAGAAAAGGAGTCATCCCTTGGATCCTATTTATTCTCTGGATGTGTGCAGTGACTTCTTTGTTGTCTACATCAGTCAGGGGTTCGTTCTCACAAAATGTTGAAATGAAGAATCCCTCAAGAGAATGTAGACTGCGAGAAACATAGAAAAAGAGAGCATAGTGTGGTTGAAGTGTCTTTAGCTCAAGTCATCCTGGCAAAATAGCCTAAGGTGGAATCTGAGAGTGGAATAATGAAATGACCTGTCTCCTGTTAATGCTTGTGTTCTTTGAAATCACATGTGGGTGTTTTCTGTTTAAAATTCTAACACTAAACCACCTCCTTTTCTTTCTCTGTCTGTCTTTCTTCCTGCCTCTGTCGGAGTGCAGCAGGAGCATACAGACACTGTGCAAAGCCTGCGTTTCACGTTGGATTTCGCCCGCTGTCTGATGGAGGTGGCTGGAGCCCGCGGGGCCGCGGTGATGGGGGAGCTGGTGGAGCTGGGGGACATTTCTCATCCCTCCCTCCTTCAGCAGCAGAGCCTGGTAGCAGATCAGATAAGCTCACTGAGCCGAGAGTGGAGGTAAAGCTGAATCAGCAACAGAGTCTTTGTTGATGACGATGATACAGTTTATCCAGCCTGTGCACCATGTTTGGTGAAAAATGTCAAAATCACCTGAGGGACAATTTTTTGAATTGGGTGAATTAGCAATAAGATCCTTCAAGTCAGACTTTCTGATGTTGCAATTAGCAGGTTTTTAGAGCCCACTCAGGAGTACTGACTGAAATATGTCAACATTTCTGCTGCTATAACACAAGCTTGAATGCATTTTTGCACCAGAGCCAAAGACACGCTGACATAGATACAATAAAAGAAATAAATAAGGTGGGTTTTAGAGTTGGAGTGCAGAGAGAAATGGCATTTGGGAAAACAAACTGCAGACGAGTTTGATAATGGGAAGCATTATGAAAGACTTTGGTCAGAGATAGTGTCTGCACCCTACATTACACAATCCATACATCTCCTATACAAATCTATTATACAGATGTTTCACTAACTTTCAAACAATTGAATTGTTTGTTGTAATACTTTGTGTGTGTGTTATTCTCTCCTCAGTCATGCAGAACAGCTGGTTCTCTACCTTAAGACTGCAGAACTCTTGTCCACTGCCTTACACACAGCCATGGAGCGAGTTAAACAGGGCAAACTCTACCCATCTGCTACAGTCAAACAAGGTATTTTGTAAGGGGGAGTTGGGGGAGGTGTCTAATATGTACATTAAAACTAAATATACCATTTTGATTTTAACAGAATGCACAATGATTGTCTTATTAAATAGTAATATTAAATTACATTTTTTTTCAAATGTTCTGTCCATATACAGTCGTGAGGAGGCTGAATGAGCTGTACAAGTCCAGTGTGGCATCCTGTCGCTCACTCAGCACCCGTCTGGAACGCTTCTTTTCCAGGAAGCACCGTCTAATGGACCAAATCACCTCCATCACAGCTGAGCGGCTGCTTTTCAGCCACACCGTGCAGATGGTAAGCCCAGCGGAAATGTTAGACTGTTGGGAAGCAGAGAAGGAGATGAGGGTTATTGACCAGCAGTAGATAATTAGCCCTAGCGTTTGTTACCAACTTAAGTGCATGTATGGTGAAAACATCCCTCCTACCTCTCTTCTTGTCTCTCTCTACACTTAGGCGCCAAGCATTTGCTCTCAAATGATTGCTTCATGGTCAAAGGAATATTGTAATGCCACTATGTATATGTTTGTGCTTGTATATTTGCTAGAATAACACACAAAGCAAGGGGGAAAAGTTGACAGCATGACTTCGAGTGTCATTTTCACAGAACTGCATTGCATATCTCATCAGCATTATATTGCTATTTTAATCAAGACTAAAATCAAACATGTATTAACTTGAGCCTCCTGGTGTCGTCTCAGGTTCAGGCTGCTGCGCTGGACGAGATGTTCCACCAAGGGGAAGCATCGGCCCTGCGCTACCATAAAGCTCTCCTGTTGATGGAGGGCCTGTCTCTGCTGCTCACCGAACAGGAGGACATCCTCAGTGTTAGCAAATGTGAGTATGTTTGCCAGCTAATCTCACAAAAAGAAGGGATGTCTCCACTCAGCACCAGAACCTACCGTAGTTTGGCGTGCAATGTTCCTGCAGCTAAAAAGCACCTTTTATGATTATATTTGAAAAACAATTTACTATTTCTTAATTCGGAATGTTCGATCTACACAGTAATGTTAATGAGCTAATGCATGCCCCATGTCTTTGGAATGGAAACAATAGCACCTAGAGGAAACTGGACACGACTTGTCATGCTTTCCCACACACTTTTTCTCTTTGTCTTTCTCTTCGTGACTGCAGGTAAGGAGTGCATTGAACGCCGCCTCACAGCTTTGCAGTCAGGACTCTGTGTGTGAGAGTCCTATGCGGCCTCTTAGAGTGTGGATATGATGTCAGTCATTTGCACCCTGCACATTTCCACGGAATCCGATCTCCACCCATATCTCATGGTTTTCACTCAGAAATCCTTTCATTTTCACAAGAAAACCACAAGACTTCAGTTTTCACCGAACCTGCAGGGGTTTGTGTTCTCATCTCAAGATTTGGATAGAGGCAGTGACTTCCCCCAACGCTAAACTTGTACCAGCGTTGGACATGAAGCACTCGTGCTGTGAAAGAATGACTTTTTGCCAAGAAGATTTCCCCTCACCAGGCGAAACACATGCAGGAGCAATTATTGCCAAGTAGTCGCATACAGCACTCATAAACTAAACATAAACAGATAGCGTTTTAAGATGGACAAATATTCATGCTACGAATTTGCAATAGGCAACTCTATAGACAAAATGTTATCTTTTACAGAGATCAGTTGCTGGAAGCAAAGCGCAGTATCTGCTGTACACCTACATAAGGTACAGTCAGAACGTGTGCTGATGAAGACCTGGAATGGCCAAGTATCATTCTCATCAAATGTGTGTTTGTCTTTTACCCTTGTTTGCTTTTCTGCATTTTTCTGGTCTAATTGTTGCTTGCTGAAGGGAAGTATAATAGCAATGCTACAGATGTTGGCTGGAAGCGCATTCAAGCGCTATTACAAAACTGTTGCCAAATTGACATAAAAAAAGAAGCAGTTTTGTTTTTGTGTTACATTTTATTTTTGATTCGCTGTAGGTAACTATGCTGGTTTGGAGAAAAAACACTTTAATGATATATATATATACTTGCTTAATGTCAAAGGCCACGTCCCATCATTATCACAATGATGTAATAGGCATTTTGTCATTTAAATGGTGGCAGAAAATGGGTCCAGAAAACACTCACTACCCCACTGCTACATGCAGAATATAGCTTTTAATTCAAGAGGGCCTGAAACCGGTCTGTTGGCATCCCTGATTACAATCATGTTAAAGATGCTGCAATAACCTGGGATGTATTCTTCAGGTATACAGAAGCTTAGGTGCTGCTGTTGCTGGTTATTTCTTAACACGATTCCATATTCTGTCTGTTTTATATGTTATCAATCAATCACGTCGGAGTTTAGCAAGTACAAACACATTTGAATGTAGGGTTGACAGGAGCGAGACAGCATTAATATTAGCCAAGTGTTGGATAACTCAAATTTAGGTATATCCCAGGGCTAACGTCTCAATGTTTTTGCACTGCTGAAGTACTGTACAGAACGAATCTTGAGTGGAACATGCTAAACATGTCCAGTTTTTGTAGATACTTAGACAGATTTGCTTATACTTCCACTCTTTTCTTGCAGTTTTAGTTGTATTATAGTTACTGTCAAAGGGTAATGTATGTTAGATGTGAGGATGTTGACGAAGAGATGGTATAAGCTATGAAACCATAGAGGAACCAAGATTTCTTTAAGAAGGAAATGGCAAAGAGAAATTGCTTTACACTGAATAATGATTTATGTTGTGTTCTATTTCAGAGTAGTCAGTGTGTGACGATTGTGTTTGATTTTGGAGTGCTAGTTGAAAATGTGTATTTGACCTGAAATATTTGTGTATTGTTGATGTTGACCTTAGCTATACATCCCAACAGGATACCTTTACTCCCCTAAATTGTTGGCCAGTGGGAAGGGTCGACTTCTACTTGGGTTGCTTTCAAAGAAGTTTTTGCCTGCAAGCATGTGTGAAGTGATGTTGTTTGATGAATTAATGAACAGTGGGATTTGCTCCGTATAGAACTAATGACATTGCTCTGTAACAAGATGCGACTGATTTGATTTTGACTCCAGTTGACTTGCGTGGATGTAGTCGACTCTGGGTAGGATCCCACTTTGCCATATGAAACTAAAACATCCACTGAAACCAAGGGTTCCTCTGGTGTAACCCACTCCGCCCCAGTACTACTTTCCCTGAGGTGTATCCTCCTCTGCCTTTTTACGTTAATTAAGATGGCGACTAAGTGCATATTTTAGATTAAGGTGTTGATGTATGGTCAGGGCTAAAAATAGTTTATGGTGAGATTATGAAGCCAATATAGTAGCACTGTCAGCAGAACAGAATGGAGGAAAGGTTTCTCAGTGAAGATTTCTCTAAATATACATTATGTGTATTTGCTTTGTGGCCTTTTGTATTTTGTTAGAGAACTTTCTCTGAAATTCTCATAGATATTTCTCCATCAAGAGCATTCTGCGTGTTCCTAATGTTTGTTGATGCGTACATTCCTTATATCAACACATCCACAGGCTGTCTCTTACACATGCTGTTCTTTTCAGTAGCGATGTCTCAAAAGATACAGTTAGCGATGACATCTAACCTATATAAAACTGATGCATGTGTCACTTTTTATTGTTCCCTACAATCATTGCTATCAGCCATCTTAATGATGATTATCTTGGGTCCAAAGCACCGTAAAGATAATCTGTGCAGTAGTTGAAATAATAAGAGTAATAATAAGAGTAAAGTAGTAGAGTACAGCAGGCTGGTGTAGGAAGTATGGAGACGGTGCCCTATGTCAAGCACGTATCCACTCTGCTAAAGTGTCCTTGAGTGAGATACCGACTCCCTAAAAGCTCCAGGGCTTTTGTTCAAAGTATCACATAAAGATAAAATGAAGTGTAACCTTCATGAAGATTCTGCCATGTGCACTCCCATGATGGATTGATTTGGATTTGTATTTATGTATGTTTGCTGAGAACATACCTGAATGTTTTCATTTTGTGTTTTTACTTTACTAATTCTGTATTACCTGTAAATATTGTAAATTAAGTTATTGTTGTTATTGTGTATATGGTGCTGCAGGCATGGAGAGGACAGTACCATACCACCTACACATTTCCAAAGAATAGGCCTTCTGCTGATCTTCCATATTGTCTCTTACTGTTGCAAAAGCATTTTAATGTTGTCATATCTACGACAGACACACTATCTCAGTATCCCCTGTGTGTAATGTAACCTTTACTGTTTGAGAGTTGCAACATGAATAAAGTGAAAGGAAAGTTAATTTGTCTTAAGATTATGTGAGTTTCCTCTGCTGCCATGTCACCTCAGCTGCGGAGATTCAAGTTTTATTAGAACGGAAGTTTCTTTTAGAAAGCTCCTTAGCTCCTTTAGAACCGTGACAGGTTTTATGATCCTACACACCTGAATCTACTCAATTATAAACCTCCCCATGCTCAACTTGGCCTTGGAAGAATCCAGATTACAATTTAACAACTACCAATAATTGTTACCCTCATTAGTCCACATAGCTAGGCAGGTAGAGCTACTTTCCTGCTGCTGACCTATTAAACTGCTGCTAAGACCAATTAAACTGGATATCAGGGACTTTACATTAAGTCGATTTAAAGGAAAATACCAGTGTTTTGGCATGGCCATTTTCCATTTGCCACTGGTTTCCATTAATTTCAGTTGTCAATGAACAAATGCAATATATAACACATTACAAGTTATACAGCAAGTGAGTATTTTTTTTAGGTCTCCTGTACTGTACCTAAACCCTTTAGCACATTAATTGTTGTTGTTGTTTTTTGTTGTGAAACATACATTATTTAAAATGGTGAAACAAATCATTTGCGGCTGGGTGCCGCCCTTAACAAGCTTGACCAATCAAACAGTTATGGTAAAATGCTCGACCCATACCGCTGCCAATCCTAACCGAGGAGGCGGGGCTTTATACAGCTTGCCTGAGAGATTAAACTCGGGGCAAAAAGTAGGACAAGCAATGTTAGTTGTCACGGCAACGTTGCTTATGAGTGAAGTGCATGTCAAACGAGTACAAGAGTAATTCAGGATACTTGAGCTGCTTGCAAGCAACATACTTTTGCTAATGCTAACTAGTTAGTTGGCTGTTGTCGGATAACGATGTAGGTTAAACTGTTATAATGGAATATAATGGCAAGAGAAAACACAGTTCGCTAACGTCATTAGTTAACTTCGTGTGGAAACTGTCGCCGCCTTGCTAGCAAATAAGGCTAGAATGGTTCGTTAGCTAGCTGACAGGAACAAAGTAATGTCAAGTTATAACCTTCCACCGGTGAGGCATTTGCCACAATGGACCCGAGTTGGGCGCCTCGAGAAGCCTTGCTCTCCACGGCGTTTACCGGCGAACCAGCTGCAGCCGCTGCCTGCTGTCCCGCCAGCGGACAGAGGAGTGGGGAGAGCGGCAGAGGTGTCCTGTCACAGCGACATGGACCCCCGCGTCGCGTCAATGCAGAGGAATATCCAGTTCCTTCAGCTACAGCACAAGGAAACTCTCGAGAAGCTCCATGCAGAGATAGAGTATCTCAGACGGGAGAATAAAGGTGAAGGAACCAGTGGGAGGAGGAAACATTTCAGTAATGTCAGCGAATTGACGTGTTTGTAGGAATTCACTCAAATATGTAACCTAATAATTTGGGATAATCATAAATGATTAGTATTTGTTGACAATTGCATTAGAGACCAGTAAACTAGCTTATGCTCATTGGCTGGGTTTAACAATTAGCAATAGCAATTTTCAAAACAGAAGTTACAAAGTGCTTTACAGAAGGGAGGAAGAGGAGAAAAGTAAAAAGGAAATAAAAGAGACCATTATTTATAAAAATAAGAACACTATATAAAGTTATAAGATCAACAAAAAGCCAAAGAAATTAAGTGAGTTTTAAGGTGCTTTTAAACAATATGCTTTGATTTGGCCTGTCTGAGACATTGAAGGATTATTTGAAGTTGAGGAGCAAAACAGCAAATAATGCTTTTCATAGAGAGAAAGATAGAGTAGTTTATTGGACAAGTGACACATGGACCAGAACAACCACATGGCAACCAATTGATCTTAAGAATCTATATCGTTATTTTCCATTTACATGGGGTGAACTCTGTAACCTGTTGTGGTGTTCACACCCTCTATGTAATGAATTTAATGACAAAGACCTGACTGTCTCCCGATAAGGTGCTGACAAGAGAGACATTCAATCTAGGTATGGTGGTCGCATAGCAACTCCAGGGTTTTGATGGTCTCCCAGTGGGAGGTGGACAGAGATCCAGTGTCACTCTACTGAACAGGCCGCATGCTGTTCCATATAACTACTGCATCTCACCACCCATCAGGAGACTCCCCAGTCATCTGTCTTCGCGCCATCACAGCAGTCAGGCCCCCGTGGAAACATGGGCTGTTTGCCGGGGCTGTGTTACAAGATTGTGCCTCTTGTGCGCCTCCCTACAGTATATCGCGCTCTAAAATTCTCTTAATATGGATGTTGCAGAGTTGCAGTACAAGCTGATAATGGAGCCTCCCAAGTCAAGCCGAAAAGGTAAAATGTAATCCTGACTAAGTGTTTTTGTTTTGCCCTCCTATGCACAGCCGATGTTCCTGCAGGATTGGGATAGTTTAAAGTAGTGGGCAATATGGATACAATATTCTCTCATAGTATATGTAATATAGTGATATTGAATAAAACTAGTTATTAAAGGGATACTACCTTGGTATAAACAGTATTGCAGCAGACAAATGTCACACAGTGTAAATCATCATATTGCCCAACCCTACTGTAGTTCAAAAGCATCCCCAGAATAGAAAGGCTATGTTCTAGTTGTTAGTATCGCATGTTAGGCCAATTAGGTGTACTATTGGGTGAAGCTCAGTCAGCCAAATAACATTTAGGACACAGCAGTTGACAATTTCTAACTGTCTTCATCTTGGTTCCTCTTTCTTCTAGGAATGACACAAAGTCGACGAGGCATCAGACCACCCACTCAGGGAAGTGAAGCCCATACGGGACTCTATCTGGAGGAACCGCTGCAGGACACACGGCCCTCACAGGACCAGGCACTGAGGTGAGTTCCCATCCAGCTACATGTGGCTCTTAGTCAGCACTTCACCTGCCTACCTACCTCTCTACTTATTTGGTTTAATTAGATTTTAGGAATCACATTTTGTTTATTTAGAATATATTCACACACAAAAACTTTTAAGGAAAAAATCATTAGTACATGGATATGATGACAAAACAGGTAGCTGCATTCATTGTTAATTTTACGCAACTAGGACAGTAAGATAAACTCAGACACTTATCTTACTGTCTACCTACTGTCTACTGTTCTGCCCTAAATTAAAGTATAGCAAAACACTGATAAGAACTGACATGCTGGTCATGTTGTTTAAGAAATGTTGATAAATACTGACAGCATGTACTTGAGATGAGACAAAATTAAGCCACAGTAAGCACATTTTAGGTGAAACATACTGTACAATACTGTAGCGCATAAAGCAAGTGGGATGTACGTGTAAATAACATTAACAGCAACATAAATCACACTAAGAAGATGTGAAACAAAGAACACATCAATCATCACATGCAGTGGTATACCACAGTTACAGTGTGTGAAGAAGCAAAAGACAGGTTCCCAAACTGGTGTATCAGCAGCAGCTGTTTTAAATGTCTGCAGTCCAATCAGGTAGCTCCTCTGATTATATGGTGTGGGTGTCTTCTTACACTAGAGTAAAGAGTAATAATACCATGTATTATATAGTGTGTGCTTATGCAAAGACTGATTTTACTGTAGTGCAGTTAGCCTGCAGCCACATTGTGAAACAGTCATGCAAAAAGATGCTGGTGTAACCACATTAGATTTGTCACCTTTCAGCTTTCCAGCAACAGTTCCTAATGTGGCTTAAAGAAAATGTGAAATTTCATACAATGAAACAATCTATTTTTACGTGCAAAATATACATTATTTTTTGTACAGCTATTTATGTCACACATTTAGACACAATCAACAAGTGTCCCTTTAGTGATGTTTTTGTTGTAGGTTGACCATGATTACACTGCAAGTTCTTAAACTTACCAGAGCTCACAACTCCCCGGAGCCCGGTCCATAGTGTCCATCTGGTCTTGTTGTACAAACCAATGAATCTATTTGAGTCTCGATCCGTACCTGTAGGAGTAGCAACTAGGCGTTTTCAACCAGAACTGCCTTCAACAGTTTGTATGTTAACCCTAACCCTTTTAAATTGATGTTATCTCACTGACTACTGGGGGAGAAGCAATGGAGAGGAAATCCTTGGATCTGCCAGGCAGGACCATGGCTCAGAGGTGAAGGGGGGCCTCATCACCTCATTACAGCCTCTAAGAATTCACAGCAGTCCCTCCCATCCACCTCGCGCTCCGACTCTACAGGAGTGTGAGGTCATCATTCGGCAGCTCTACAATGCTAACAGTTTACAGTCTCAGGAAGTAAGTGCCCATCATCAGACATTTGCTTTCCAGTGTTGTGGAGTTTAAAAATATAGTATTTATTAATTTGTATTATTTTTGTAAATACGTCTGTGGAAATATTTCATGACTTTATGACTCTGTGTCATTTAGATTATACGTGTGAAGGCGTTGCTGAGAGATATTGTTTTGAGCAAGAAAATCACCCCAGAAAACTACATTATGACCAAGGCCTACCTTGTTGATGGTACCCGGTAAAGTGATAGAGAATATTATAATTTCTTATCATCTCCAACATACAGTGTTCCTTGGGAAAAAAAAGAAGCATAGTCGTGATAATGGTTTCTCTTTTTTTACTTCTCAGCAAATCTTCAGAAGAAAAGAAATTTCCAAAACTTGGTCTTCAAACCTTTCCGGAAAAAGCGTATGTAAATCTGTCTCTCCCTTTGCTTCTATGCAACAGATGGCTCAAACCTCCATAATACTGCATTCACTGCCTCTTGTAACTGATACAGAGGCTTTTCAGCAATTTGGACCCTCTCAGTTAGATCTACATATATTTTTTCTTTTCCCAGGTCTGGACCCTCTCAGTCTGGGGTGGTCCTCCCAGCCCTCAAACAGAGCCTCAGCTCCACCATTGCAGAGAGGCAGAGGAGGACTCGCGCTGTGCAGAGAGACCGCTTCAAAAGGACGGTGCAGTGACACGATCAAAACGACCACAGCGTTAGTGACTTCCATCTCAGGAGTGGGGCTTTTCACGGCTGTTTTGAAAAACGTTAGTTACAAAAGTGTGCTCTGTGGAATAAATTCTGTCATGGATTTCCATATGAAGTGTTTTTTAAAGATGGCTAAACAGGAATAGAAATGTACTCATGAAGGACAGGTAATATTAAAATATATAAAAATGTCAATAGGCTTAAAAGCTTTTAATTTTGCACACAAAAAGAATAAGAAAGAATGTCTCAAATCTAGCTTTGTACTGGGAATGGTACATTTATTTATTTTTATTTTTTACCAGACTAGCATTTTAGTACATTTGAGCTCTTTAAGTTCATCATCTCTTACTTAACAGCTTGTATTAGTTTTAGTTTAGTTTTTACTGCATATTTGTTGTAATTCTGCCAAAATGATGGCGGCATTGTTGTATTTCATGTAACTATAACTACATAGAACTAATTACACTTTTTGAACTGCAAAGTATTCAAAACGTTCATCAGTGCAAACAACCAAATTTAAGCCTCTAAAAGGACATGCAGTTACTGAAACGGAAGACACTACCAGGCTTATTTCTCAGGCACGTTTTGTACTGGTTTGTATTTACACTGTATTTACACTGTATGACCAGCTGGTATGCAGTCATGCAGCTACAGTACAACTAAGCACAATAATACAAAACTCTATTAAATTGTCACACAAAATACAGCTGTCCTCGTGTCTTTTCTTCCCAGTCTGGTGACTCGTCCTCTTCCCAGATTATGTTTCTTTTAGAAAGCAAAGAATGTGCACAATTTACTATTTATTGTTAGTGTTTATTGTGATGCTGCGTATTGTATTGTAGATTGTACAGTATTTTATATTATGACCCAAAGTAAGCGAGAGACACTAAATAATCATGTACATACACTAATATAAGTTTAATTATAATAATGTAATAATGAGATAAATGAAACCAACATTACAGACTTGCCAGACCATGCAATATATATCTGTAATTATTGGTGTGGATTTTCCTGCATTAAGAAATGTACGGTGTTCACTTTGTTTCAACACAGTCAATAGGAATTTGGTTTTGGTTTTAATGAAAAAAACAAAAGAAATGACAGTGAAGTGAATTGGCCACTCTGTGGTTCTCAGCCTTTGCTACACTGACTTGCAACATTGTCAGTCCCACTAGATCCCACTATCGTTCTGTCTTACTTTCCACTAGCAATGCATGTGAAAATAAGTGAAAATAATGTTATAAGTGTGGTAAAGTGATTGTCGGCCGGTTCCAGTCCTCTGAACACACACATGCTGCAGAGAATTTGTGAAAGTTTCAACTTGTGTTGTGTAGAATTTTGGCTAAAACTATGAGGAAGTGTTTACTTAAAAAAATGTAAACAGAAGACATATCAAACTGAAATATGAGGAAGAAGTTAAGTGGGTGTTTGCTCGTGTCTGTGAGGTACTTTTCTAACTTCTGTTCTGATAAAATCTATGCATAACATTATTATAATACGTTATGTTTGTTGAGGAGAAGCCTATTATTCAGATCTCGCACGACTTTATGTTGTTATTATGGTTCATCTGTTGCACAAAGAATGAAATGAAAAAGCATAAAATCAGAATATTCATGGCATGTTCCAGAGACTTTGAGGACTTTGCTTCATCGATGATTTTGAACACATTATTGTATGTTCATTGTTAATAACTAAGTACATAACCCAAAAGGAATAAATTACTTTACTCCCTCAGCAATGGAACTATGTTTTGGCAGCTTTGTCAATCATGTAAACATTTATCAGCGCGATGGTACACAGGCATGCGAAAGTCAACATATTTAAAAGCACCTGGCCTAATTTCACAATGAAACTTAGCTTGTAGTTGTGCAACAACGTCGGGCAGGTTAAGAACTGCACGCAGCCAGGCGGGGCAGACAATTCCTGGAATGAACCTGGCTTAGCATACTCCACCTCTAGAACCTTTAAGAAGAAATATCCATTCATAATCAAATGATTATACAGGAATCCGGTGTGTTAATCCTGGCATACAACTTAATACTCATGTCCATTTACCAGAGGCAAACAGAAGGACTGAGATGGAAGTGACTGAATTCACTTCTGGTGAAAGCAGAAAATCATATCTCAAACTGCACCTCTCAATGCCAGCTCTCCTATACTCATCGACACAATGCCCACTCTTCTCTGAAATGACATCTACACTTTGTCAGCAACATCTCATGCGAAAGCTCTGACTTTGCCATTAGTCTCAACAACAATAGATTAAGGGGATGGCTGACCCAGCAGGCTTAAATGACCACTCTGTCACTCAGTTCAAAGCTCAGCGTCTACAAATCCACATCATCAAGCCTCCACAAGGTGCAACCCTAGCTTTATTGGATTGTTTTGGCTACCTTTCTAATGATGTTCTTCAGCTCTCATGTGCCTTGCACAATTTATATGCCAAGGTCTTGTGGGTAGGTAGGTGGGAAATAAAAATGTTATGTTTGTAAGTTAAAAGAAGCTATTGTTCATGATCATGGCCAACATTGTTGTGTTGAAGTAGCTACATTTATAAAACATAATGTGCGCCAAACTCCATTGCTATAATAGTTAAATGTAGTGCAAATGATGACGTATAACATTTCAACCAAGAAAATGGTTTTACATGCAGATAAATTCATCATAACAATTCCTGAGCAGTCATATATTTTCTATTGGTGATTTGAACCTGTCGCAATGCTGCTCCCTCATATAGCCCAGCCCATGAGGCGCATTCTTAATACAGCAGTAATAGCCAGGGGGTAATGGTTAGAGAAGCAATCCTTTGCCTGAGGGGCACTGATTCTGCTCCTAGAAGTGTCTGTAAAATCAGAGGAGTGAGCAAGATACCCTCATGTCCCTTGGCAGGAATTGTCAAAGTGCCATTGTAGGCATTTGTGCTCAAGGCTGCAGTTGTGCTTGACAGCTCTGTGTCTGTCAATTTCGAGAACATTTCATCTCTCTGCAACAGTTTAAACCGTCAAAATGTATAAAACTTAACTGTTATGTTTAAATAAAAGATAGACATTGTCCCTTGCATGCACCCACTAGATGGTGGTGTTTCAGAAGAAACTCTTCAGCGAGCATCCATTTAATCAAAGCCTACAAATGTTTGACAGCAGGTTACACACAGGTATGTGGTAACTTACCTTAGTCTCCTTTCCCAAATCTCACAGAAATGTTTTTGTGTTTGTGTTTCTTTCCATTTTATTTAATTCATATTCAGCATTGAATTTGTGTACAAAATGCAATTATTTATAAGTCTAAATTATGACCTCCCAAATCATCCATCTTAATGAATAGCTTTCATGACCATAGGAAGGTTTACACCGTGAATGAAGGTTTAAACCACTAGTTAAAAAGTATTTTGTGAAAAGTTAAACAATATGTGTCCCTAAATATCAGCCTACATTTTGACTTATACTTTTGAGGTGGAAGAGGTGTTGTTTGTTTTTTTTTCTTTCCAATTTGTTGCATCACTGCGTCTTTGTGGAAATGTGGGAATTGGCAGGCATTAGCCATTTAGACCCAGTGGGTGCAAATCTATTAACATTCAGACAGTGCTGCAGTGATGAGAGCTGCTCTGTGCCAGCTGCAGCCTCGTGAGGCATGGTCACTGAAACCTAAATAACAAGAGGAACAGAGCTACCTCTTTATATATTTTACTTTCATCAATGAGCAGAAGTTGCCCTGCCACATTGGACGGCTTGTCATGCTCGGTCAGAGTTTCCTAACACATTCTTCCGTTTGTATTACTCTTTATTAAGGCGTCTTTTGAGGCACTGCCCCCTGCATTCAAATTTACTCTCTCCCTTTCAGCATATTGTGTTGCGGGTTGGGTAGGTTGGGGAGCTCCAAATCGATGTGTCACAGTTCTGTGCCAGATAAAACTTATTATGAGATTGAATGGAGGGGAAGTTGGAGAACAACAGGAAATGAAAATAGGGAAATATGTAAAACGCTTTACTGGTGGCATGAAATAACTGTTGACTTAGCAAATATACTGTACTTCGCAGATCAAACACATGAGCTACAGTAAGCTACAGACACAATATAATAGGCTACAAAGAAAATCCAAGTCGAATACAGTAGATTCACATTAAAACATGCGCATGTTTAATTGGACACCCAGTGTCCTCGGGGAAACCATCTGAGACGATTGAGTTGTCAGATATGACAGATATGTCATCTGAAGCCACTCGTTTATCATTATACAGCAATAAATGTGAAATTACACTATATTTATTCAGCTCAGGGAACACTCTTGAGGACTGTGATCTTGCTGTATGACCATGGCCTTCATTTTGAGATGTCTATAGACCTATACAGTGGTGGAAAGTAACTAAGTACATTTACGTTACTTTATGTTACTTTATACACCTACTGTCCTACATTTCAAATGCAAATACTGTACATTTTACTCCACTATATTTAGTTGACAGCTGTAGTAGTAACTATGGTTACTACTTACTTTACAGATTAAGATTTTACATAGAAAACATATGATTATCTTGTGAAATATTGTGCATTGTTGGAGACTAAGTATAAAGTAGTTCAAATTAGCTCATAAATTATTATACTCATATATTATTTATTTTGCTGATAAAACTTGTATTTTTACATAAACTTTTACAAGTGGATCCAAATCACGTTTGTACAAGATATGGATGTAAAAGACTATTAGAGATTTACCCATCTTTTATGTTAATATAATAATAATAGTTATCATTTCAAAAAAAGAAAATATTACTATACAAAACGTAGAAAAACAACATAGGCTCGAGCTGCTGTTTTAAATAGGCCTGTGATGTTGTTTGTCCTGTGGTGATGACATCACTGCTTTATCGTTTGTCATACAAAATGTCCTGTCACTGTGTCATGGAAACATGATTGACACCTTGCTCTCTTCATGGGGGGGGCTGTCCGTGTCCTCGTCACCCGCCCACCCCCTTCCTCCTCCCACCCCCCCACCCCAGGCGTCAGTGACGTGCGGATAGAAAGCGGGACCTGCCCTCCCGTCGCCATTTTTCGGTCTCGTACTCGCACTTCTGGTGGCTCGGGTGAGGGGGGGGACGAGCAGAAATAAGGGAAAGTAGAAAATATAGAATCGTTAAGCCGGGATCCCTCGTGAGCAGTCTGGAATGCACACGAGAGCCACAGTATAACGTACTAGCTCCTGAGATGCACGCGCAGGAGACAAGCCGCTGCTGTGAAATAATTTTTTGTGTGAAGACGTGTTGCGGGCCGCCATTTTTTTGCTGTGCTGCCTCAAAAGTCTGCTCCGACTCGAGAGAGGGGATTCAAAAACGCATTTCCATGACGCGTGCCTTACCGTAAGATCAAGAAGATACAAACTAATCAGTTCGTTTCCGAGCCGCGGCTGCTGGCTACCTTTAGCAGACATGAGGATTTAACAGATGAAAAGCTGAGGCCACCTTTTCCGTTCTCTTAACTGACACTGACTGGAGGAGATAAATTATTAGAAGAGAAGCCTGGTGTTTTCTCGGAAGGCGGAACGAAAAAGGGAAGCTTCATTGATCATTTGTTGCTTCGGCCTCTGTCGATGTTTGCCTGTCGTAAGTTTTATTTTTTTTTCTATTTTGGCCGCTCACAATCACTCAGCCATTGACTGCTGAACACAGGAACCACGTTATGCTCCAAAGTTGGACCAAGCCAGTCGCAGCCTGTCTCTGAAAACGCCAGGTTGTTTATGTTTTTTTTGTTCATTATAATTTTTTTTTAATCCGAGGTCTTCGGAGCCTGCAGCGTTTGTGCAGAAATCACTCGAGAAACCTCACAGGACGACGAATGCCCTGCCCTGCATCTTCCAAATCCTCCAATTTGCCGTGATTGGCCAATCCCAACCACGCATACACGTTTTAACTTATT